>NC_048595.1:314596111-315196111 GCF_003668045.3 Cricetulus griseus | reverse complement strand
ACACTTTATATGAGCATCTCTTCATTCTTCAGACCTTTTGCTATTAGTTTACACTTTACACTTTACAAATAAGGAACAAAGTGACCAGAGGGCTAACTTAACCACTGTCCTGTAACTAATGAGTGGCTACACTGAGATCCAAAAGAAAGTCCCTATTTTTAACCCCAGTGACACACGAGTTGTCGGAACAGAAAGGAGGAGGCAGATGTGACAGCCTCAGGTTAGAATTTGAAAGCCACTTGGAAGGAAAGGAGATAAATGAAGTCATGAGTGAGAGCTAAAGTAGAAGAGATGTTCAAGAGCCATGGTGCTGAGCGTCTGGGAGCAGATGAGAGCTCGGGCCGGAGAGTGACTAATGAGAGATAGTAAAGGAGAGTGGAATGTGTGAGTCATGCTGGGAGGTTTCCTTTTGGCAGCTGCACACTTGCATTAAGTACAAGAGAGAATAGATTGCCGAAGAGGCTGTCAAAGCATTTATGAGTGTAAGGAGAATTTTCCCACTTGGTTTGCTTTCTATTTATCTTATGCCTTTCTAGATTATTCCAGTCCAAAATATTTCAGATGCCACTCCCTTATTCTTACTCCATCCATATTTTAGGCATATTGTTATTATTATAGATTAAATTTCAGTTTTTATTAATCTCCATGATTTGTCATCCTCTCAGTCGGGGCCGCATGACCTTGTTCAAAATTGAAGTATTAGAAAAAAACAGTTTGAAATCAGGATGAAAAATTAAAGATGAGAAGTTCAGTTTGTTCAGGACAGTGCCTCACTGTACGAAGCTTACCCCCAGGATTTCCTGATACTACTTTAGAAAAAAACTAGCTTTAATATATTGGCATCAATATATTATTTTTCCTCTCTGCCTCCTTTTCTTTCTTTTTTTAATTTTTTATTAATTTATTTTTTACAGTCCAATCCCAGTTCCCCCTCCCTCCTGTCCTCCTGTTCCTCCTACTCCCCCTGCATCTGCTCCTTGGAGAGGGTAAGGCCTCCCCTTTTCCTTTCTTGAGGGGAAAATTTTTAAGGCAGCTAAGATCCTTCTCCTGAAGGCACTCACTGTTAGTGATCTAATACAATAAGGGCTGTGGTGAAAACAAGTACAAGAAGATTAATTCTCTGGCACAGAAGAGAAAGAGCCAGATGACTTTCAAGGGATGTTTGAGTTGACTCTTGAAAGCTTGTGACAGAGCTCAGAGAGGTGTTCAAAACAGAGCCAGCCAGGGTCAGAGTCCCTCAGGTCATTCAGAGTTGGAGACTCGGCAAGAGTAGGCCTGCAGACATTCAGCCTCTGCTACAGACAGATGTGACTTAGGGCCTTTTCTAAGAGAGGAATTGCAGTGTTATTACCCAGCTAGTGGACAGCTAATGTGTTCCTCCTGAAGAAGACTATGAAACAAGTATTCTGTAGAGTGAGGGCAAGATGGAAGACCAGCATGGGGGTGGGAGGGGGTACATTATACCTTTGTGGTTCTCCACATAAGGTAGGTTGCTTTCATTTAAGAGATCACTTGCTTTGGGCTGTTTTCCTCTCTTTGGGGTTACTATGTTATGCCTCCATTGATTCTTTCAGTGGCACCAGACATTGTTCCATGTTCCGTGTGTTGTGCTTGCTTTATTGCTGTTTTCTCTTATGATTTACCTTAATGGTATAAGCAACTTCCTTACAGGTTGCTACAATTAAAACAATCACATAGCTACCCTTTGCATGGTAAGCTGGGAAAGCACACATACAACATTAGTAGAGGCAGTCCATAAAAAGCAAGCTAAGGATACTTTTGCTATATAATCTCCCTTTTTTTTGTTTGTTTGTTTGTTTTTCAAGTTAGGGTTTCTCTGTGGCTTTGGAGGCTGTCTTGGAACTAGCTCTTGTAGACCAGGCTGGTCTTGAACTCACAGAGATCTCCCTGCCTGTGCCTCCCGAGTGCTGGGACTAAAGGCATGCGCCACCACTGCCCAGTTTATATAATCCCTTTTTTTTTTTTTCACTCATCTAGTTTATTTCTATGTTTATTTCTCTTTTATCTTTTAATCCAATAATTTGTCTTCAAAGAGGCCAATATTTTTAAAGATTATAATTCTGCATTGTTATATTTGACATATATATTAAAATTTTATGAAAAATAAGCTTCATCTTCAGTTTTCAATTGGTGTTTGTATAGAATAACCATCTCAGACGTTAGCTGTGGTCCTGGTTAGACTTATGTCAACCTGCCAGAAGCCAGAGTCAGGGAAGAGGAACTCTCAACTGAGAAAATGACTCAATAAGATCAAGCTGTAGTCAAGTCTATAAGGTATTTTCTTAATTAATGATTGATGTGGGAGGGCCTAGACCATTGTAGGTGGTGCAACTTCTAAGCTGGTGCCCTGGGTTCTAGAAACAAAGCAGGCTGAGCAAGTCATGTGAAGCAAGCCCGGTAAGCAACCCTTCTCCATGCCCTGTGTCAGCTCCTGCCTCCAGGTTCCTGACCTGCTAAAGTTCCTTCCCTAACTACTTTCAATGGTGCTGCAAGTATGAGTGAAATAAACCCTTTCCTCCCCAAGTTCTTTTGCTCATGGTGTTTCATCATAGCAATAGAAATCTTAACCAAGACAGCACTGCACAAGGGACTAAAGTTCTACAGAAGGATCATTTACTTTGTTCTGCAGCATGTTTGTTTGCATATTATTATGCAGCATTACATCTTGTGCCAGAGGTATAATCTGTTATTGTGCATTTCCTTTGTTTTCAACCTAAGACATTAACATTTTGAGTCAAATGGGAATTGTTTAATTTACTTAACTAGAAACTTTTCAGTTATAGTAAGTTTCTTCAAATTTGCTCAGCAGTAGCATGATTTGATGCAAGCAACTTGGATAGCTCATTTTTTCTTTAAATACTTGGTAAGTTCCTGCTATATTCCTGGGAGGATAGAAAGAAGAATCACCAGGAATTTATATTTTAAGATAGGCTGTCAGTCCGGCAGATGGCTCAGTGGGTAAAGTACTTGCTGTGTAAGCATGAGGACCTGAGTTTAGGTTCCCAGTACCTGGGTGTGGCATCTCATGTCTGTAATGCCAGAACTCTGAGGGAAGACTGATGGGTTCCAGGGGCTCACTGGCCAACCAACCCAGCTGAAACAGCAAGCTCTGGGTTCAGCGAGAAATCCTGTTTCAAAATACAAGGGTTACAGCAACAGAAGAAACCCAAGAAACTCCTTCCCAAATGCACATGTATAGGTGAGCATTGACACACACAAATTTAAAACTAATGAATAAAAGTAGGTTCTCTGTGTGAAAATATAAGCAATTGCTAACCTTAATAAACAACAATAAACTGTTCACCCATAAATACAAGGAAATATACTCCCAATAGGTAAATAGGTGAATGGATAGATGGATAGATGAATAGATTGACAGATAGAAAGATACCTTCTATGATTAATGATGATTTGATAGCATATGTCTAAAAGTATGTTAACTTTTTAAAAATAAAGGTTGACAGATTGGCGATGGACTTAGAACGGAACCGGAATTTGAACAATACCATAGTTCATGTGGACATGGATGCTTTCTATGCAGCTGTAGAAATGAGAGACAATCCGGAACTGAAGGATAAACCCATTGCTGTGGGATCAATGAGTATGTTGGTAAGTAGGCAAAGAGCAAAGCAGAAAGGGAATTTCATAGGCTAGTCAGATTAGCTTACTGAGCCTTGGAAGTTTGCTTACACATGCTCAGTTACTGAATCCTTTCAATATAACTGATCATACTGATTTTTATTTCCACTTGAGAAAAAGGAAAGCAAACAGAGAGAGATAAGTAATAACTTGACCAAAGTTAAAAATTCAATAAAATAGCATAGTAGCATTGTAGCCTTCCATTGCAAAGTAACTTTTTCAAAAGGGTTCTAGGAGAGTTGAAAAAGAAAAAGCAAAGGAAATGTTGTGTTAAGCCAGAGGTTTTGAAACTACCTTTCAGACCAAGTCTAGCCTGTCATCATTTTTGTTTTGTAAAGAAACTATTAGGGCAAAGAAGTTATGGCCACTTATTTATTACTGTCACACTAGAAGAGCACAAGTGAATAGAATTGAATAGTTGCTAAGAAAACACATCTGCAAAACCTCAAGTGATTATTTACTCTCTGAACTTTCACAGAAAAGGTTTGACAACCCCTATTCTAGAATAACATAGTTAATTAATATATCTAGAGTGCAACTAATTTTCCTATAACTCAGAATCATTTGTTTTTATGACTATAAAGCTGACTTTTTTCTGTCCTAAATCAGGGTAAAGGTAACAGGAGCTATGCCTGTGGCAGAAAACATAATAATTAAAAGTAGCAGCCCATTTACAGCCATACGACCCAAACGCACCACATCTTATCTAAAAATAGCAGCTAGAATCGATAGGTATTTGTATTAGAAAAACAAGGAGAGTTCCTTCCTGTTTCTGACTTTAGTTTATACAAAGTTCAGTAAGGGTGAGTTGGCTCTGTTTTTCTGGGATAAGTTAGCCCTATCTAACATGGGAAATTCAAGATGGATTCAATCATGTCTAGTACTTCTACAGTGGTGATTAAAATGGCTTCTGCATCAAACTTCCTTATTTCCATGTGATGTCTTGTCACTGTTATAATATACCCTTTTAATATGCTCTAAATGCTTTTTAGTGGTTGCAGAACTATAAAAATCAAAAGTAGAAGCTGCAAGTTCTTAAGACTAAGGCCTGGAGACAAACAGCATCATTTCCTTCTAGTTCTTTCAGTTTAACTAAGTCATCAGGAACTTGGCATGAGGAACTAGACTCTACCTTCTGATAAGAGTAAGTGTAGGAACAGAGGAGATGGTTCAGTGGTTAGGTGTACTGGCTGCTCTTCCAGAGAACCTGGGTTCAATTCCCAGCCCCACATGGCAGCTCACAACTAACTGTAACTCCAGTTCTAGGAAATCTGACACCCTCACACTGGCACACATGCAGGAAAAATCACCAGTGCACACAAAATAAAAATAAATAATTTTTAAGTGTAATTGTAGAAATATTGTAGCTGAGCTGGACAGTGGTGGTGCATGCCTTTAATCCCAGTACTCAGGAGTCAGAGGCAGGAGGATCTCTTGAGTTTGAGGCGAGCCTGGTCCACAGAACAAGTTCTAGGACATCCAGGGCTACACAGAGAAACCAACCCTGTCTCAAAAAAAAAAAAAAAAATCCAACAAACAAACTAGACAGACAAATAGACAGACAGACAGATGGTGGCTACTGTTTACAGTGTACTACAAAACCAAAATCTGAGGAACTCACGCTTCATAAAACTTCTTCAATAGATGTAGCTTTCCTATCAGCTTTGTAAGATTTACTTAAAATTAATAAATTGTTATTTTATGTATATGAATGTTTTGCTTACTTGTATGTCTGCACCACTAAATAAATGCACCTGGCGCCTGCAGAGGCTGAAAGAGAGCATTGGATCCCCTGGAAATGGAGTAGCAGATGGTTGTGGGCTGTGCTGTGGGTCCTGGGAATTGAACCCAGGTCCCTGCAAGAGCAGCCAGTACTTACTCTTAAGCACTGAGCCATTTCTGGCCCCAAGATTTACTGATTTTACTTTAAGTATTGCTTTGCCTTTATAGTGCTATCTGCACTTTTTCTTGTAGAGCACTGAACAAGGATCAGGATAGTTGGGAGTACTACCAAGAATTTTTTAAGAAATCTTTTCAAAATGATTAAAGGAAATCTAATGTGCTGTGCGGTTGTTTTTTTTTTTTCCCCTGAAATAATTCTTTCATTTGATACATCTGGCTTGCATTTCTCTGAGCACTCACTCACATTCCAAATAAAGGTCCCATTCATTATTAAACTTGGCTATAAATGATATTATGGTTTTCCACTTTGACTAGGAACACTGGCAAATGCCATCATGAACAGCATTTATTAAATTTTATCACTTTTTCATTCTCATACTTTTTAGTCTCATTTCCAAGCCAAAATGTTTTTGCCAAAAACTTCGGGCTTTAAGAAATAAAGCCCGAAGATCTTTTTTAATTTTTAAGCACTTCATTTTAGAGGCATAATTTTCCTGACCAGATAGCAGACCTTTAATTTTTTTGTTTTAGATGAAAAATTTCCAGATAAAGCAAATTCTTGATGTATACTACTACTTGAGCATAGTTAATCCCAGACATGAAATATATCAATAAAATTTTTGGATTTGGAGCCTTCACCTGCATGCACATGAATACATGTACACACATAAACACAAAAATATTTTGAATTCTGGAAGATTTTGGATTTCAGACTTCTGATCAAGGATGGTTAACTGGTAAAAATCTATGTAAATATTCCCAAATCTGAAAACTCAAGTCTGAAATACCTCTGGTCCCACACATTTTAGACAAGATCCTTTTCCTACATTCTATTTATAAATATACTTTATATACGAATATACTAATACTTTCTATACTGTTACTTTGTGTAACAAATGTTATAAATATCTCTTATTAGTTTGTAACTATTCCATATTATTTAATATTAGTTTCATAGAGCATCTACTATCATCCAGACTTAGATATATATTACAGAATAACTTAGAGCCATTGACGTTTAATTACTAGAAAATTTTTTTTAATTATTAAGGCCATTGTTTGTTGTGTAGAACAGGTTGACCTTGAACCTCAAACTAGTAGTTTTCCTGCCTTAGTTTCTTGGTGGCTGGAATTACAGATACCCACCACCACACCTATTGTAAAAAAAAAAAAAAAAAAAAAATCATTAGTTCAAGCCTACTTATTACCTGGTACCATGTTATAAATTTAGAAATAACAATGAGACAGGGTCATGGTTTTTGAAGAAAGTCAAGATGTGGTTCAAGACAGTGGCTTATAAAAGAAATGCCCTTGAATTGAAAGTGCACATCAGTAATGTGTTTCTTATGAATGCACTGATCAATATGTCCATTTAGGGTTGTTTATTTTCCTTATGCGGTCCATTTTCTTTCAGTCTACTTCAAATTACCATGCAAGGAGGTTTGGTGTCCGTGCAGCCATGCCAGGATTTATTGCTAAGAGACTCTGCCCACAACTTATTATAGTGCCCCCAAACTTTGACAAATATAGAGCTGTGAGTAAGGAGGTAAGTAAATGTCTTACCCCAAGCCCTTTTACTGGCTTTCTGTCACCCAGACTCAACTCCACATGCCTTACACTGTCAAGATTTGGTCTCTGCTATAGGGACTAGTGAACTGTTTATAGGATCCAGAACATACTCTGTTTCCCAACTCATTGCCTTCCATGTATTTTTCATCTGCTCTCAATTTCACAATTCTCTACAATTTCTCAGAACTTTGTAAAGCTTTAACAATTATAGCATAAAGTTAATTTTCAGTCTTTTTCTAGATATATATAAATTTTAGAACAACCTAATATTCCTAGTTTATAGAACCTACTCATCATTAATTTCAATCTATTCTAAATTAAATTTATATAATTTGTTGTTTTTCGTTTTGTTCCAGCCTGGCCTGGAAGTCACTATGTCACTGTGGAACTCAGGCCGGCTTGGGTCACCAAGCCTGTCTCTGTACTTTGAAACAGAAACAAAATTCACTTAGTGTGGCTAGTTACTTTGCTTACTTCATAATCTTATAGAGCTGGTTGACCATGTTTTGTCCAAGAAATTTTAAAAAGGGGTGGAAGAGAATATAGTGCTTTGCTTTGAAAAGAATATAGTGATTTGTGTATATACTAAAATTCTGAACTGTCCTAGTTGAAAAAGTATCATTACTTCCATTTTCATTAAGAGTGGTCAATCTATCACATAGTGTAGGGGGCTTAATTCCTTGGTTAAAATCTAGAGTGCTGCATGTGCATCACTTTTAGACTGCTATTATAAAGTGAAGTCTGTCATAGAATACTGTGTGAGCATGACTTATAAATCCTGTGCTGTAGAGACAGGAGCATCAGGAGTTCAAGGCCAACCTTGACCACTCAGGAACTTTGAGGCCAGCCTGAGCTACATGAGACCTATCTCAAAAAAGAAAGAGAAGAAGGAGAAGGCAACAGTCTAAATATAAATACTAAAATTATGGCATACTCCTTTTTTAAAGGTGTATTTTTTATTAGCTTGTAATTGCACATATGTATCTGTGCCTGTGTGTGGTAGGCACATTTGTGTAGATGCCTATGGAGACAGTAGATTTCCTGGAGCTAGACCTAGAGGTAGTTGTAAGACACCTGACCTGGGTGCTGGTAGCTGAACTCTGGTCCTCTGGAAGAGCAGTGTGTGCTCTTAATTGCTGAGCCATCTCTCTAGCCCTGGCACAATACTTACTGTCATTTAGATATGCAAGTGAGCTTTAAATTCCCTTACTTTTATTCTACCTCATTTTCCCTAGAAATATTACCCCCATTTTAAAAGTTTTATTCATTCAAAAACAGTCTATTAAATCAGTTGCTTTGTGCCTACTTTTGAAAAAGTGGTAGGCAAAGAGAACATACCTTCAATAATTTTTTCTGTATTCATAGTTAGAAATAAATAGCACCATAAATACAGGCTTTGATAATTGAAAATCTTATGAAGATTTGTAAGAAAGATTTTGAATCCTACTGTAGTTCAGTAAAACTTCTGACAGTATGACATGAGAACTGAATTATTTTTAGTTATTTACATAAGTGGAAAATCTTCAAATTTGAGCAACATCTCGCTAGTTAATATAGCAAATGAGTTTTACATGTAATTGCAGTGTCAATGCATTAATGTTTCTGGCCTGATTAATAAGTTTAAGGGGAATCAATTTCTGTTTTGTCCAGATATTTGAATAACTTTACCGTTCTTAGATCTAAGTGCTTGGTGTTTATGGGAACAGTCTCTTTTCATTCCTGTGGCAGTATCCTATGGAAAGGAAGTGAGAAGTACCCAGCCATGCCTCCAGGGAGCACTTCTCATTCAGAGTCTTAATGGGCTGCCAGGCACAAATTTGCAAAGTTTTCACTAGAAAGATACCATCACATCTGTTACAGAACGCTTTCTTCTGCAAGAACAAAGCTATTTAAAGCACTCTGAATAAAAGTATGGCAAGTTTTACATCACCACTTTCTAAAATTCCCCTCAGTTGCTCATGATTATGTTAAGAAGGAGCAGTTTCTTTTTTATAAAACAAAAGGTTTTCTAATGATATGATACAAAGCTTTTAAATGTTAGATGAAGAGTAACAATTCAGCAAAGATATTTTCTATTAAATAGGCTATGTTGAGAATCATTCTCTCTTATTTCAGCTAATTCTTTGGTAGTTAAAAAACAAACAACAAAAGGACTCCACTGTTTCATGTAATAAAGCTAGCCCATATAAAAGGTATTGCTGAATTATATTAACTGTAATTCTAATCTGTGTATTTCTTTCATGTCATAAAGCAACTCCAATTTTTCATCTTCAGCTTAATACAAGCATGTAGTTATTCTATAGATGTACCATCTTTTCCAGTCCAGATTCCTGTGAATAGTAGAGCTTTATTTTATATAAATATCTTTCATGTTCTAATTAATGGAAATATACTGCTCTCTAAAACATGGTAGTACTTTAGATTCTGTTTTGAAATGAACAAAACTCTTCACAAAAGAGATGAGAGAGAATACTATCATGCACACTCATCCTTTGAATAGCTACAATAAACCTTGATCACTTTTTTTTCTGTTCCTACCAGAATATTGTATGAGATTTGTTTGACTTGCTTAGTGTTTCTAGATATAGGATGCTGGATTCAGATTGCATCAGATGAAGCTATTTTATGGTCTTCTGTCTTCATGATCTATTTTAGTGCAAAATAGAATTTGACAAATATCCACTGGTAGTAAATTATTTATTCCCTAAATTCGTGAGCTATTGATTGCAGGATCATTACTATAGTTGCAAAGTAAGAATATTAGTGCTTTTTATCAGATACATAAGACAGGAGGCTTTGCTGTGGTAGCAAAATTTAAATTTTGTTGTTGTTGTTCTTTTTGAAGGTTAAGGAAATTCTTGCTGAATATGATCCCAATTTTATGGCCATGAGTCTGGATGAAGCCTACTTGAATATAACGCAGCACTTAGAGGAAAGGCAAAATTGGCCTGAGGACAAAAGAAGATATTTCAACAAAATGGGAAATTCTATAAAAATTGGTAAGCAATTTATTAGAACTACCAACCAAATACTAACAGAAATCAGCTCTTTAAATCAACCCAATTAATTCATTTGATTGTATGAAAAAATCAGAAACTTAAAATATACCAGTGGGGTTTTTTAAATTAAGTATGTACAGCCTCTTTAAAATCAGATGAGAATACTGGCTCTCCAGGCTTAAAGAATCTGCACAGGTCTTCAGGGTAGTTGCAGACCAATTCTTTTCTTAATATCAAAGGGCTTAGATTACATTGAAGCAGAGGAAGTTCCTGTTGAAAGTGTCTTTGTTGTTGTTGTTATTCTTGATAGAAATCAGATTTAAAAAAAAAAAAAAAAGGTTAGCCCCAAACACACTAAAACCTTTGGTGATTTTATTTTTCTTTGTTTCTTGGACTTTCCATAACCTAGTTCTAATACAATAATGTGACTGTTTCCAACCCTGTGAGAATTTATGACCTCTCTCTCTCCCTTCTTCACCATATACCTTACTCTAACTCATAGGGGATGGAGGTAGCAGTGACCCTCAGTGTCTGCTCTACCACTTTAAAGTAGAGCTTATCTTTTTATTATTATTATTCTTTTTATTTTCTGAGTCAAGGTCTCTTTCTAAATCTAGAGCTGACTGGTTTTCGGGTAAGCTCTGGGGATTTGTTCTCATTGTCTGTACCATTGCCCCTGGCCTCTGAGTCCTGTGTCCTAGCTTTTATGCAGGTATTGTAGATCTGAACGCAGGTCCTCAAGCTTTCTTGGCAAGCACTTTGTCCACCAAGGCATTGCCCAGACTCTTCTGTACAACTAAAGGTTTTATGGCTCCACAAATCTTTCAAGCAGTCCTTTCTTTCTTATGTCATTTATCCAGAGCATTCAGATGCTTCACAGTCATTCTACTTTCAGTTCCTTTGCCAAAAGTGCTATTTCTTCAAGTGTCTGACCTGTCTTGAATCCATGAACAAAGTCCGCCCAGCTGAAAAGGTGCCCTAAAGGGATCCACTCACAAATAGCAGCCACATTTCTTGTGTGTAACTTATTCATAACCTCAAAGGGGCTAGGCAGTGTGGGGGGAAACATTAGTAATATTCCTTGAACAAAAATGGTGAATGTTAAACTGGGCATTGGTGGCACACGCCTTTAGTCCCAGTACTCAGGAAGCAGAGACAGGCAGATCTCTGGGAGTTCAAGGACAGCCTGGTCTACAAAGTGAGTTCCAGGACAACCTCCAAAGCTACGCAGAGAAACCCTGTCTTGAAAAACAAAAACAAACAAAACAAAAATGGTGGATATACAATGGCATCGAATTTTTTCTTTTCCCTGTCTCTGTCTCTGTCTCTGTCTCTGTCTGTCTCTCTCTCTCTCTCTCTCTCTCTCTCTCTCTCTCTCTCTCTCTCTCTCTCTCTTTTGCGGTTTTGTTGTTATTTTTTTGAAACGGGGTTTTTCTACATAGCCGTGAGCCCTGGCTGTCCTGGAACTCACTCTGTAGACCAGATTGGTCTGAAACTCACAGAGATCCTCCTGCCTCTGCCTCCCCAGTGCTGGGATTAAAGGTATACACCTTGCCCTAGGCATCAAATTCAAAGCCTCCCTAGACTGTGTATTTGCAGGATATTGGAAGAGTGGCAAATAACTGATAGATCCTTCTTTAAAGCCAGACATTTTTCTATTTGCATTCCATGAAAGATTCTTTGTCCCTAGAAATATGTGAACTGATGTCTTTATTTGCAAATAAAATAATAACCATTGTTCTGTTTGCTTTGCCATGCGAATCTAGCTGGCAAGTGTCAGGCTATGTAAGAAACTCAAATACTGCATACTTGAGTGTCTGCAATCCAGAAGAGTGCTCTAATCTAGCTTTGTGCTCTCATTGCTTCCGTTATGGAGATGGTGAAGGGATTTCATTCAGGAGGAAGAAACCACTTACCTAGTTAGTTATGAAGCCAGGCCACAGGGAAGTAAAACACAGATGGGATGAAAAAGATGTCTGTGTCCATCTGCAGCAGCTCTGACAGTGTTCTAGAGGTGGCATGCTTTGCTTCCTTGAGTAGAGGATGCCAGTGTGAGTCACTGCAGAGAGGCTGCTATGAGGCCATCAGTGTGTCACTTCGGAGAGGCTGCAGTGGGTTCCCTGTGAGGGCGCCAGCGTGAGTCACTGCGAAGAGGCTGCAGTAGGTTCCCTGTGAGGGCGCCAGTGTGAGTCACTGCGGAGAGGCTGCAGTGGGTTCCCTGTGAGGGCGCCAGTGTGAGTCACTGCGGAGAGGCTGCAGTGGGTTCCCTGTGAGGGCGCCAGTGTGAGTCACTGCGGAGAGGCTGCAGTGGGTTCCCTGTGAGGGCGCCACTGTGAGTCACTGCAGAGAAGCTGCAGTGGGTTCCCTGTGAGGGCTCCAGTGTGAGTCACTGCAGAGAGGACTTGGGACCTGGTATATCCATACCTGGCCTGTATTTTGTCTACAGCTCTTTCTCGATTATTCAGCAATTGGAAGAAAGGGCTTCTGGGTGACCCTCATTCAGCCCCATCCTTTTGTTCCTCTCCAAGTTTCTCTAAAGTTTAAAAATCAGAATGTGAAAATGGAAATGACCTGAAGCACAGATATAGTAAAAATAGGTTGTGTTATGTATGTGACCTGTGAATTAAATTTGGGAAACTTCTATCTATAAATTAATTCATATCCTGTAATTAAAGTTTGAAACTAATCAAGTGTCTGTTACATTATTTACATGTCTTTAGACATTTTTCCAAAGACCAACTTCATTTTTTAAGTGCCTTCAACTACGTCTTGAAATTTAATAAAGCTCAGTATGCTTTCATACCTATAATCCCAACATTTGAAGGCTGAGGCAATAAAATTAGAAGTTCAAGACCAGCCTGGGCAGGGTATGTAGTTAATTTAAGGCTAACCTGGGTTAAAAAGAAAAAGAACCCAAACATTTAATTGTTGCTTTTGCATTTCCCTTAATTTGGGAAATACACGTTATGAAATGGGATCAGAAAACTCTGTTATTAATCTTATAAATATATTTAAATTGTTTTACCTATTTTAAGCTTAGAGAATAGTTTTTATGGAATTGTTCTTGCAAATATTTTTAGTAATGGTATCAGGATAGTATTTTATACTATACTTGAAAAATGGGCATAAACTAATAACTAGTTGGTTATTTTGTGGTTTTTTGTTTGAGATGTGTTTGTTTGTTTGAGATGGGATCTCACTATGTACCCCAGGATAAGCACAAACTTGTCATCCTCCGAAGTCTCTGGGTACCAGGATGACAGGCAGGCTCCACTATACCCAGCTACTTTCCTTTTTAATAATAACATTTTCCAATGTACTGATAATTATACTTTTTTTCATTAAATTTGAACCTTCAAGTATTGGATTAGACTGAGAATTTGTATAAAGAAGTTCAACTTTCAGGAGTAATTTCCACTTATAGCAAATGCACTCTCAGTGAAAATAGTGTTTTTTAATAAGCAAGTTAAAAGCATGCTGCATGATGGTGGGGCACACCTTTAATCCCAGCACTTGAGAGGCAGAGGTAGGTAGATCTCTGTGAGTTCGAGGCCAGCCTGGTCTGCAGAGTGAGTTCTGGGACAGCTAGGGCTACACAGAGAAACCCTGTCTCCGGAAAGAAAAAAAAAAAAAAAAAAAAAAAAAAAAGGTGAATCATTTGAAAAGAGACATTTGAGAGTATTTTAACATTTTTAAAGTTTCTTCCATGAATAAAGAAAAATTACGTTTTTCCTCCTGCAAAACAAAATTTAATTTAAATTTAATTTTGGTTGCAATTACTCTTATTAATGTTTTTTTCTCCTCATTCCTAATTTTAACTTAAGAAGGATCTTTTTCCCCTTAGAGAAGAATACAGTGAAAAATAACTTTTTTCCTAATGAAAATGTAATGGACTTCCAAAGTTAAACTATTTCCTTTAAAATACTGGCTAAAGAAATGGATAGTGTTCCTTTAAGGGAAGCCTGACAACATTTTCTTTATTAAATAGTTACAAAGATAAATGATAGCTTCCTTATCTTGGTTCCTAGAAACAAAGCTGAATTTGGTTTGTTTTCAGCAGTGTAGGAGAGAGGTGGGCACCAATATCTGTAATCCCACTCTTAGAAGACAGGAGCATCAACCATCAGGAGCTTAAGGCTAATGTGAGCTCCGAGGTCAAGTGAGGCAGGCCTGCGTGGCCTCCTAGACAGTTTCAAGCAGACACTCACAGAGAAGGAGGTGGGCAGGAGAAAGAGAAAAACAACAGAGGGATTGGGAAGGGGAAAGGCGTTGAAAAAAGTGAAAGAATGGAGAGAAACCTAACTTAAGAAGTGCGTACCCCTTAAAATGAAGGTGACTTGCTGTTCCTGTTTGAGATTCAGATAAACCGGGTGAGGAAGCTAACAGACTGAGTGAAGATGAACGATCCATCTCCCCACTGCTTTTTGAAGATAGCCCTCCTGATTTGCAACCACAAGGAAATCCTTTCCAGCTGAACTCTGAAGAACAAAACAGTCCTCAAATATTCCAAAATTCGGTTGTTTTTGGAACATCAGCTGAGGAAGTGGTAAAGGAAATTCGCTTCAGAATTGAACAAAAAACAATGCTGACAGCCAGTGCAGGTATTTATGGGTTTATTCACAGCCTCTGGTAGGTAAGCCATACTGACTAATTCCACACTACAAGCAATATCTTGTTCCTTGTTGTAAAGTAAATGGTATAATATTTGATTTGGCTGCTAGCAACTTTTATGTACTGAGGCTGGTTAAACCTACAAGTAAGCTGTAATTAAGTAAAAAAAAGCCTATGGTCCAAGGCGCAAAAAAAAAAAAAAAAAAAAAAAAAAAAATCATAAATCTAGAATAGTGATCCTTTAAGTGAAAAATATATTTTAGTTGGATTTGTACAGAATATAGATTGGCACTTGTCCTAGATTTCATTGTAGGAGAGAACCTAGAATACACAAGGTTGGAGAACTCCCCCCACACTCCCACCAAGAAAAAGATCAATTTGCAGCATAGCAACTTAAGAGCATCTGATGAGAAAGCAAAGGCAACAAAGTCCCACCATTTTACCTATATCATTGACTCCTAAAAGCATCACAGGGCCTTATCATAGGAACTAATAATAGTTACCACCACGTATCACAATGTGATAAATTGACACATTAGTGTTGTGATTAGGGTAATGTTTTCTATTCCGTAGGATAAGCATGCATAATCGGCTTTAGGAAAATATCTATAAAAACCAAAATGAACTATTAACCAATATGTCTAGATATACCTACTATAAATTGTCTTAAGACTACTGGAAATTGTAAAACAGTGTGTGGTGGTTTGCTTTGTGAGTAACAATAAAGATTAAAAGTTTTTATTGTTGTTGCTTTTAATATAAGTCAGAATATTTATATTTTGAATGTGAAAATTTACATTCATAAAAGCTTTCCTTAAAGTAAGCATCTGTAATAAACCATACTCTAGATCTTTTCTGAGAAATAAGTAAGGGTCCACCACAAAGCAACCCTGTATTCCCAGTACAGTTATAAGTAAAGTACTGACACTTAATATTACTCAGTTCAAAAGCTACACTTGGATTTTAAAATATGGAGACTCAAATTTTTCCTGCTGCTATAGCTAATATCTTCCCTTTCCCTAAAGCCACAGAAAGCCCTGGGGAGATTGTCAGCAGCCAAATGTCTTTTTTTGGGGGGGGGGAGCGTTGGTTTTTTGAGACAGGGTTTCTCTGTATTACTTTGGAGGTTGTCCTGGAACTCACTCTGTAGACCAGGCTGTCCTTGAACTCACAGAGATCCACCTGCCTCTGCCTCCCGAGTGCTGGGATTAAAGGCGTGTGCCACCAACGCCCTGCTCAAATGTCATTTTAAAAGTAGCATTATGTGTCACTTCAGATTATTTGTATTTAACTTTCATTTTCTTATCTCATAATTAATTTACACATAGCAACTTCTTGGAATGATTAAGTGTTCTTCTTTTGAAGGTATTGCCCCCAATACAATGTTAGCAAAAGTGTGCAGTGATAAGAATAAGCCAAACGGACAATACCAAATTCTCCCCAGCAGAAAAGTGGTGATGGACTTCATCAAGGACTTGCCTATTAGAAAGGTAAGATTTTATATGAAATTATCATTTGTGCATATACTCTGAATTCTAGAGAGGTGTGAGATGGATAGCAACTGTTCTTTGCTGAATAGTTTTAAAATAATGGATGGCAGGTGAGAACTTTGCTGGGTGACTGAATGTTCACTTAGAACCCTGAAAGTCATGTTCAGTGAGCTTATCTGCAGGAGAGTTTAAAGTAAATAAGACACGGTACACTTTTTTTTTGCGGGGGGGGGGGGGTGGTTCGAGACAGGGTTTCTCTGTGGCTTTGGAGGCTGTCCTGGCTCTTGTAGACCACGGTGGTCTCGAACTCACAGAGATCCGCCTGCTTCTGCCTCCCGAGTGCTGGGATTAAAGGTGTGCGCCACTACCACCCGGCCACAGTAGACTTTTAATGCATGCCTACCAAGGAGAGGGAACGTAAGAGGAGACTTGGAGGAGTGCTTTCAGCTTTTACTTCATGCTGTCGTAGTTCTCCAGTCCAGGCAGCTGCTAGATGAGTAGGTGTGACACTCCAAAGGGATTGAGAATTTTGTTTTTGACAAAATTAAATCAAAGTACTTCACCATCTCTAAAATGATTTTAAAAAAAAAAATTCCCACAAGGATGAAGAAACTGCTTTTTTTATTATTTATAGCTTCTGGATTTTTGTGCTCCATGCCCTCTTTATGTTTTTCTAACAATTGAACCCCATACTATATGACAGTCTAGAGCCTCCTCAAAATAATAGGTATGATTGAATTTAAATAAGGTATTGCTCAATGTTTAGGGAAAAGGCTGTAGCAAAGGTCACAGTGTTAATGATCCCTGGATACATACAGTAGTTTTCTCTAAGGTATGAATAAGTGTTCCATTTTTAAAAATTCTAGGTTCAAATAATGGGTGAGTTCAAATGTTGGCGAGATTTTTAAATATCATTTTAAAGCCTTTAATTATAAAATAATAATTTAAAAATCCTTAGTTATAAAAAAATAAAGAAGACATAGAGTACAAAAATCCTGAAGCTATAAATAATAAAATATGTCATTTCTGGAACCTTGTGGGAAACATTTTTTATTTTAAAGATGGTGAGGTACTTTGATTTAATTTGTCAAAAACAAAATTCTAAATTCCTTTGGAGTGTAGGTATTAGTATATTAAAGGATCATAAATATTGCACTGAAAAGTTTCAATTGATTGCTCTACCATTTCCAAAATTTGTATGACCACTGAACTCTTTTTAAGTGCCTTTAAAAATTCCATTGAATTGTACTATGTGGACCAAAAAAAATAACAGTTTTCTTTCATGTCATGTAAAAATAATATTATTCATACCTTTTGTTAGTGACAAAAGATTCTAATCTGCAACTGGGAATGTCACTCAGTGGCAGACTATTTATTTAGCATGTTCAAAGCTCTATGTCCAAGCCTCAACACCAACAATGTTTTCCTTCATACACACCTACATACACGCACAACTGTAATCACATTTTGAAATCATAAATTATAAATAATTGTTTTGTCTGTGGCTATACCACCCTGAAAACACTCAATTTCACCTAAATATGACTTCTTTTCTAGGTTTCTGGAATAGGCAAAGTTACAGAGAAAATGTTAATGGCTCTTGGAATTGTTACTTGCACAGAACTCTACCAGCAGAGAGCATTGCTTTCTCTACTTTTCTCCGAAACATCGTGGCATTATTTCCTTCACATCGCCCTCGGTCTAGGTTCAACAGACCTGGAAAGGTATCTATATATATATATATATATAGTTATTCAGATTTTTGTCATTTTCATTATCATTTATCAGTGTCAGTTGGAATTTTTGCAATGAAGGATATTTCAGAACATTTTAAAATGCATTTTGACTGATTTAACTTGGGCTCTATCTTGGTTAAAGTTATCTGTTTTGCTGTGGGAAAAAAGAGAGATAATGACTCACTTCTAGGTGTTGACTTCAGTGGTAAGGAATGTGGGAGAAAGGAATGGTGGTTAAGTGAAAGACCCCCAGACCCCTAAGGGGCACAGGGTTCCAAGGAGCCCCCGAGACGAAGAAACCAGACCAAGAGCTGCAAAAGCAAGAGGGTTTATTGAACGAATGCACATTCGGGTGTCAGCAATACCGGGAAAGCTGCACACCCCAGCATGGGGTGCAAGCTCCTTATATAGGAAAAAAAAAAAAAAATGCAGATCAGCATACAGGCAAGGGGCACAAAGTGATTGATTACAAAGTATGATCTCATTTTAGAGTGGTCACCCAGGTGTGACCTGCTTTTCTACAAAGGAGAAACCACAGAACGTACCCTGGAAAGTCCTTGATTGTCTGTTGGCCAGCCAGGTGTGACCCAAAGAGTGTTGTCTTGGAGATTGCCCCCGTCTAAACTATAGGATGTGCCTGGGGTTGGGGCCAACTTCCTTGTAATGGGCCAAGGCCTCTGGGAAACTTTTTCTCTCTGTGAACTAAAATCTTTTAAAACTTTTTCTCTCAGCAAACTAAAATCTTTCAAAGAATAGTGACTGCTTCTGTTCCCTGACTGTATTGTTCTGTTTTCAGATTCTAACAGGAAGCTTGATCGTCAGGTTGTTGGGGAAAGAAAGGTGGCTTCTCTTCCACAGTTTATTCTTTAAGCAAGAATTTCAGATGTGTTAATGAATACTGAGTACTTAACTCCCATTAGACTCTGTTGTAAGCACTGGAGACAATGCCAGTGGGTTGGACAAAGTTCTGCCTTGATGGACTTTACACATTAGTATGAGAAATAGAAAATAAGCAGAGACACGATGAAGAAAGTAAGGCAGAGTGAGGACATACTGACTTCAGAGGTTAGTGTAGAGTTGACATCTGTCCAGAGGTGGAGACTGGAAGAGGCTGACCATGAAAATCCCTAGGAGAAGATGGACACCTAAATAAAAGTCCTGTGCTTTCTTCTGCCAGCTTTTCATCTGAGCTTTGAACTGTTCTGGTGGGGGGGGGGGGTTTGAAGAAAAGCAGGGGGAGAGAAGAGTGGAAATCTTCAAAGTCAACCCTAGGCACTGTCTTTATCATGATCTGTCTTCTTAGCAAACCTTCAGAAGACCTTAAGATGTTGGCTTGTCTGGGGGGAGTGCAGTGAGACATGGATACAATACTCCTACCTAAATGTTGGAATTAGTTACACACATAGACCATCATGCCTGGCTTCCTTTATATTCTTGTATTTAAAGGACAGCAACAAAATCAAAGAGAGTATGGATAAAAATTCATTACAAAAAAATGCAAAGCCTGATAATAAATTAGAAGCTAGCCTGGGCTAAAAATATAATGGGACCCAGAGAGGGGACAGGGCATGCACAGCTGGTGGTATTATTCTCAACTCTACTCAGTCTTTGTTCCCTTGAGGCCCCTGTTAAAAGACTTTGATTTGAGTGTGCACAATGGAAAGTGAAATCAGAACTCTTAAGTGATCTAGATTGCCTATTAATCCAAATATCATCATCTTTTTCCCATTTTGCAGTTTGATAGAATGCAGGTGTTAGTCTGTACTGTATAGAGGCCAGTAGGCCTTTAGATGAAAGATTGACAGTTGTTGAGAGTATACCATCGCTGACCTTCGTCCCCTCAAACTGTGTTCTCTATTGCTCTGTGCTGCTTTGGTCTGTAGTCTGGGCACTTCTCCCTTTTGAACATACTGCTCTTTGTTGTTTGGTTGGTTGGTTGGTTTTTTGTTTGTTGGGTTTTGGGTTTTTGTTTGTTTGCTTTTGCTACTTCTGATTGATTGAATCTCACACATGTTAAGTATCTGCTCTACCACTGAACAATATCCTCTTTCTCCTATTTTGAATAGGGTCTCTTTTAAGTTAGCCAGGTGACTTTGAACTTACCTTATAGTCCAGGCTGGCCTTGAACTTGTGATCCTCTAGCCTCTGCTTCCCAAATAGCTTGGATTATTGTTGCAGGGTTGTGTCATATCTTTTTCTTTTTCTTACTTGATTTGTTTTGTTTTGCTTGTTTGTTTGTGGTTTTTTTCCAGTATTGGGACTCAAACCCAAGGCCTTGGTCATGTGACACAAGCTCTATATGACTGAGCTACCTTCACAGGCCCTGTGTGTATTCTATACTTGTTTATATCCACTGGGATGTAAGCTTCTTAAGGCAAGCACTTGGTATAATTCATTATTCTCTACATTCTTGGGCAACTCTTAGGCATATGACATCCATTAAGTATTTGGAAAATGCATAAAACAGGTGTTACTTCAGTTTCTTTAGCTTAGTTGCCCCATCAGAGTAACTAGAGTCCAGACAAAGGAGGTGGTGTAGATCCTCAGTCATCATCCTATACCAAATTCTGACTGAGACATGAATAATGAATGAGTGGAATGTAGGAGAGGAGTTGGTGTATCAGCCCCCAAATGAAACACCATTGAATTTTGTGAAGTGTACATGGATCCTGAGGCCAGGAACTGTTGTGCTGCACCTCCTATTGATTTTCATAAGTTTAGTATTCAGACTTTTAATAGAAGCAGGTTAGATACCTATTTCCAAGTATTTTTCTGCCATAGATATAATTGTGATCGTTGACACATGAAATCAAAGTATTTACCTATTTGTGTCTTAGTGACAATTTCATTTTTAGATTTAAAAGAAAGCCTCAGTGGTTTTTATAAGATAAAAAATTTTTAAACCAAGTATTTAAAAAAGATGTTAGGGGCTATAGACATGGCTCAGCAGTTAAAAGCTCTGGATGTTGTCCCAGAGGACCCAGTCTTGATTCCTAGCACCCATGTGGTGGCTCACAAGTGGTGGCTTTTTCTGGAGTACTCTCTTGTAACCTCTGTGAGCACTGAACGTACATGGTGGACAGACTGACATACTGGCAAAACACCATACCCATAAAAGTAATTCATTAAAAGGAATACATTAAATTCACTTAATGATCAGAAGGAACTCAATTTTCTTTGAGAAATAAAGACCTTTTTTTTGTCATTTCAGGGATGGAGAAAGGAAAAGTATGAGTGTTGAAAGGTAATGCTTACTCTTTTATGTTAAATAAAAATAAAGTTAATGACCCATTATTCAATGTATGTTAAACTGTTTCAAGTTCATTTTTAGTAAAGCATCACTACTTTACTACATACTACAATAAAAAAAAAAAAAGCCTCACAATTTGGGCAGCTTATTCCCCTGAGGTTAACACCTAAGCTCAATGCAGTGTCTTTGGCTACTGTACTAGCAGAAAAACAACACAGTTGGCATTTACATTCTTTGATACAGCTGTTACTCCTGTTACAACATCAGGGAAAACTAAGCATTTTAGGATCTCTAATCTTCTTTATAAGAGCAATCAAATATTTGCCTGAGAGTCATAAAATACTATAGTGGGAGTTCTAAGAACTTCAGATACTGGTCAAATGAGTAGAGGTTTCAAGTTACATGTTGAGCATTTCTGATAGGAATTTCTGTAATGGTCCAAATCCAAGACTTCCTGAGCACTAGATGCTATCACATTTTATGTGATGGGTTGCAGTCAAAACACAGATTATTAGAACACCATGTATAATAAGTAACTTCAGGCTCTGTGTATAAGGTATATATAAAACAAATGAATTTTGTTTTTAAACCTGGGCCCCATCTGAGGACAGCTCACTGTGCATAAACAGATATTGTAAAATAAAAGTGTTTCAGATAAAGAATCGAGCCTGAAGTAATATTGGTAAGGGAGAATTTAGAGATTGTCTAGTTTTGTGGATCTTAGAATCTTGCTTGGAGCCACATGAAATCTTAATGGAGCTTTGTTTAGGGAAAATGTTTCCATTTTAAAAGTCCCTCAATTATTCTTCAAAATATCAAAACTGTTGAGACATTTAAGAGTCACTAGCTGGTTCTTTTCTTTTTGAAAACTTGGATTTTCAAAAATTCATTAGGGTATCAAATTTGGTATGAAACTAGGGGAGGAAGGTCCCAGTTCACAATCACTTATAAAGTGTTAGCTTCTCTGGTACGTAAAGAGCTCATGATAAGAAAGCACCAATATGCCAGTTAAAAAATGAATGAAGAGCTGAGTATTGTGGCATACATGCCCTTAATCCTAGCTCTAGGGAGGCAGAGACAGGCTGATCTCTGTGATTTTAAGGGCAGCCTGGTCTATACAGCAAGTTCTAGTCCAACCAGGGCTACAAAGTGAGATCATCTGTAAAAAAAGAGAAAGCGCCGGGCAGTGGTGGTACACGCCTTTAATCCCAACACCCAGGAGGCAGAGGCGGGTGGAGCTATGTGAGTTTGAGACCAGCCTGGTCTACAGAGTGAGTTCCAGGACAGCCTCCAAAGCTACACAGAGAAACCCTGTCTCAAAAAACCGAGAGAGAGAGAGAGAGAGAGAGAGAGAGAGAGAGAGAGAGAAGACCATAAAATTGTGGGATTTTTTGCTGATATATGTACTTATCTAAATGGCTTTGATCATTTACATAGACTATAAATATTTTTACTTAGTTATGTGTTAGTTGATGTGAAAACCTTAATTTGTACTGAAGAAAATATAATTCTGGGCAATTTGAATATACTTTATCATTGCCAAACTATATTTTTATAAATGCAACATATATATTATATATATAAATTATATTAAATAGTATAATATTTTAATATATGTTATATATTATACATATATATACATATATATATGTATATATATAAATACAACTATTCAGCTGTAGTTTACATTGTATACCAAAACCCTTCTTGTCTATCTAGGACATTCAGTGAAATAAGTAACACAGAAGAACAGTACAGCTTATGCCAGGAGCTATGCACTGAACTTGCTCATGATCTCCAGAAGGAAGGACTGAAGGTACTGGGTTTTATGGAATGATTTTAGTTTTTAGCTTCTTTCATTATAGGATACTACTCAAAGTCAAGAGACCACACATTTATTAAAGTGGAATACAAATAAAATAGAATATCTCTATCCCCAACAATCATAAACAAAGTTGAGTCTGACCTGTGAGTGAGGTCTGTGATGAGATTAAGGACACCTTGTGACACTGGAGTGGTTCCAGGGTGATAGGGCAGCTTTGTGCCCTTAACACTCCATCTGAGTTAGGTGCCAGATCAGACTTGAATGGCAAAGGTAAGGATTGTTCCACAGCTGTATCCTCCTATCATAAATCCTTCTCCAGCCATCCTGGGAGGCTTTGCTCACAGTGACAGTGACCTTTTAGAGCAGACATGGTGTTGCAGGGCTCTAATCCTGACTAACACCTTGAGAACAGAAGCCTGGAATGCCCTGATCTGTCGGTTGTCTAATCTTCCTTCAGAACACTCCACATTTCTTATTTTCTCAATCCTCTCAAACCAGGGTTAGTTATTAAAAAGTGTAACACAAAGTATTAAAAAGTTACTGCAAAAAATTCACATATTTGAGGAGCATTTTTACTTCTAGCTCTTCTCTAGCTTGAGTGCAAAATAGTTCTTTTTGAGAAGTTTTTTAAATCCACTTTTAATTTTAGAATCATTTCAGATTCTAGGACTGTTTCCAAAGAACATAGCGATTTCTATCATTACCTCTCACCCATTTTTTCTTAATTGGGGAAATTTTCCTCAATTGAGAGCTAAAAAATTTCTAGATTTTTGTCATACTAGAAATGTAACATGAGCACTTGCTGTTAACTAAGCTTCAGACTGTATCTGGATTGCTCTTGTCTTTCTACTAACTCCTCTCCAGGGAACCACATGTTGATTAGTGTCCTGTCTCCCCTCATTTGTCTGTGAGTTTGGTTATCTGTTCCCCCTTATGTATAAAATCCAGTCTTGAGAACCATGGGACACATCCTCTACATACTGGCACTGGCTTGCCTGTCCTGTGTTGTAGGTTATAGGTGTTTAGAAAGAATGCCACAAAGGTGAAGTAGCCTTCCCATCATTTCCTGTTGCAGCCATCACCTGGTTAAGGGAATGTTTGACAGGCTTCTCCAGCCTGAAGTTACTGGTTCTGAAATGAATCAGGAAATGAGTCACAAAGCCCAAACCCGCCTCACGTGGAACAGCTGCCAGTTACTGTAACCCCCCAGGAAATACTAAAATGTCATCAGTCCTCCCCCGTCTGGAACCTCATGGCCTCAAGACACTAGCTGTAAAGATGATTCGTACAGACTTCTAGCAGAGCATTCTGGCATGTGGTATCTGTGCAGTAAGTGTGAGCCATGCATTCCCCCTGGCTTCCAATACTGAATTAACCCTAGGGAGATGTACAGTAAATGTAAAAATGATTAGTTAGCTTTGCCCTTCATAGAAAAGTATTTTTAGTTGGTTGAGGAAGGGACTAGTAATTATTTTTCAGACATGGATCTTAATTATGACAATTTACATGATCAAGTTTTGTAACTTTTCTAACCTGTAATCAACTTTTTCTATAAGTTCCTAAACCTGCCATGGTAATGTGCTGCATGTGTTACAGGGGAGAACTGTTACTATTAAGCTGAAGAATGTGAATTTTGAAGTGAAAACTCGTGCGTCTACAGTCCCGTCCACTCTTTCTACTGCAGAAGAAATATTTGCCATTGCTAAGGAACTGCTGAAGACAGAAGTGAACGTGGCTTCTCCACACCCCCTGAGGTTAAGGTTGATGGGTAGGCCTCTTTCCTCTCTCTCTTTCTTGTTTTTCCCTTATATGTGTAATACCCCCCTCTCTAACAAAAAAAAAAAATCAGCTTGTGAGATTGTTTTCCCTCCATTTATTTCTTAAAACTGTTAAAAGAACTTCTTACTCTGCTGCTGTACACTATAATTCCTAGAACCAGATGCATAGTCAGAGTATGATTTTAATTCTGTCTGGACCGATGGGAGTTCTCATCCTTTTCTCTAAAGTCCTCAGGCAAAGCATTTCCAAATTCAAAATGTAGCAGACTTGGGAAACAAATCCAGGGCATTTTAATTATATTCTGTAATATTCTATTGGGGATCTAGGACACCATAACATGATGAGACACATGGCTATTTTCTATCACTAAACAACAACACACTTGTTCTTTAGATTGTGAGGACACTAGATAACATCCTGTCAGTTTAGTATTTGTTTATCACTTTGTGCTACGATTTTCAGAAATTTTGGATTTCAGAATTACAGATCAAGGTTATGACACTGTGAAACCACACTACCATTTACTACCTGTTGGAAACAAACTAGAAAGCCATGTTTCCAAGTGAACTATAAGATTGCTAAGAGTGGGCCATTAATCTTACTTTCACACTTGAGAGATGGCATACAATGAAACCACTGAATGAAGTATGTTAAAAAAGATCCAAATAGCCGGGCAGTGGTGGGTCACGCCTTTAGTCCCAGCACTTTGGAAGCAGAGGCAGGAGGAGATCTCTGAGTTTGAGGCCAGCCTGGTTTATAGAGTGAGTTCCAGGACAGCCATTGCTACACAAAAAGTCCTGTCTTGAAAAACAAAAACAAAAATAATAATAAAATAAAAAGTATCTATAGAAACTTTATTCATAATTGCAAAACTTAGAAGCAAGCAAGGTATCCTTAAAGTGGATTGATAAACTGTGTATGACCAGACAGTGGGATAATGTTCGGTGTAAATAGCTACAACAGGACAGAGAAGAAACATAAGTAAATATTGCTAAGTGAAAGAAGCCAATATTGTATGATTCTAGCTACATGGCATATTGAGAAAGGCAAAACTTTGGAGATAATAAAAAGACAGTATTGTCTGAGGAGAAAGGCGAATAGAGAAAGCACAGGCTTTTTAGGCCAGTGAAACAATGAAACAACTGCATATGATTCTATAATGGTGAATTCATGTCTTTATAAGTACATCTAAACTCATAGCATGAGCACAACCACGAGTAAATTCTAAGGTAAACTATAGACTCTGGATGATAGTGCTGTGTCAGTGCATGTGTGTATAGTACTGGAAGTTGTGTGTGAATGACAGCAGAGGGCATATGAGAGTTCTCTCTTCAATATTGTAAAAATGAAACAAGTGAACTCTTTAACAAGTGAAGTCTATTGAAAGAAATCAGAGCTGAAGAGTCTCTGTAGTTGACTCCAATTAGTTATTTTCTATTTAATGGCATCCAATGTGAAACATTATTGAAAGTTCTATATAATCAAACCAACTCCAATAGTTTTGTTTTTTTGTTTTTTGTTTGTTTGTTTGTTTTTGTGTGTAGGGTTTTTTTGTGTAGCCCTGGCTATCCTGGTACTAGCTCTGTAGACCAGGCTGGCCTTAAACTCACAGAGTTGCCTCCTGAGTGCTGGAATTAAAGGTGTGCACCACGACCACCCAGCCTCCAATAGATTCTTAACATTTACTGATACCAAGTTTTATAAAGCAAAGTGAGTTCTTCATATCAGTTATGAAAAAGTATCTTTTAATTTAGAAAATATTGGTCTGGGAATGTGACTAAGTGGTAAATTATATGCCTAACATGCCAAAGACTTATGTATGGGTCCAAACCTTAGCGTTTAAAAAAAAAAATATGTATGTGTATGTGTCTGTACATCTCTAGAGGTGCTTATTTCTCTCTAGTTACTTTTTGCATATGTGTCATAACAGTACTATGTGAAATATTTTGTTTCATTCATATTGGGAGTGAATGTCTTTATACAGTTTTGATTTTGTTTAGGTGTTCGGATGTCTACTTTTTCCAACAAAGATGCCAAGAAGCACCAACAAATGGGCATCATTGGCTTCTTACAAACTGAACAGCATGCTTTGTCATCTCCTGGGTGTACTGCAGAAAGAACCGACAAAACTGAGTTTGTAAAGCCTTTAGAAATATCTCATAAGAAGAGTTTCTTTGATAAAAAGCGATCAGAAAGGATCTCAAACCATCAAGACACACCCAGATGTGAAGTTGTGGATCAGCAAGCTTTACAGGCCTCACAGCCATTCCAAGCTTTAAAGAAGATGAGTGAGAGTTTGGAAACATTAGAGAATTCACGTAACTGTCAGACATTCATGTGTCCAGTTTGCTTTAGGGATCAGGAAGGTGTCAGTCTGGAAGCCTTTAACGAACATGTAGATGCATGTCTTGATGGACCATCCACCAGTGAGAACTCGAAAATGCCCCCTTCCTCATATGCTTCCTCAGCAGTTGCTGGCCAGAAGGAAGATGTGCACCATTCTATCCCACTATGTGAGCAACGGGATTGTGAAGATGGAGAGGTCACGTCAGCAGATGGTGTAGATCTGGAGGAGACTGAAGACAACTCATTGAAAGCAGCAAGTATGGACACTTCAGGAGCTAATCACAGCAAAGAGGAACATTCTGATACTCCAAACCAGTCTTGTCCTATTTCACTGGCAAATGAAGCTGAAGCTGTCAGAATATTAAGTGAGCAAGAATCCATCCGGCCCTGTACAGATGAGATAGTAACAGGACAAGCTCTAGTTTGTCCTGTTTGTAACCTAGAACAGAAGACTTCTGACCTTACCCTCTTCAATGTGCATGTGGATATTTGCTTAAATAAAGGCATTATCCAAGAACTGAGGAATAATGAAGTTAATTCAGTTGGCCAACACAAAGAAAGCTCCAGAAATACTGGTGAGCTTGCAGTTATTAAGTGGGGGAGGAGGGGGTGCAGTAGTTCTTGCTGATCTTGCATAGGACCTGGGGTTGGTCCCCAGAACCCACATGGTACCTACAACATCTGTAACTCCTCCCTCAACAGGCACCAGGCACACACAGTACACAGACATACATGTAGGCAAAACACCAATGCACTTAAAATTAAAAAAGAGCAATGTGATTTTCTAGAGATGTCTTATTAAAATCCCTGAAACTTAAGTTTGAAATACTTACTATTAAAAAGGTGTCTTGGGTTTGCTCTCATTGAGGAAAATATTAGTTCTGCCTTCCCATGGCTAGAAATAGCTCAAACTGAGCTTTTGAATTTAGGGGAAACCCCAGTTTAGTTTTGATTCAGTGTAGAATGAAGTTAAAAGTTGAAGGATCAGAGTGATCTACACAAAAGAAATTCCCTTGGGAAACATCTGCTAGTGCACAGTGACAAATTGGCTGTGTTTACAGAGACAGGAAGCCTTTCACTTGTTTCTCTGTAGTGCTGACTGTAGCAAGATTGCAGAAATTAAGTTTAATGCCAGTAGAACTAGTAAATTCTAAGGGATCGACAATATGAGATTAACCTTGTGAGGCTGGCAGTTGTGCCTCGAGGGTGTAGGTGCCTTTCAACCTGATTTTCATCTCTGGACCACATGATGGAAGGAAAGAACTGACTTCCAAAAGTCGTCCATTGACCTCCATACATGTGCACATGTACATGGAAGCACTAATTTAATTAATGTAATACAATATTCTTAAAAATTGTTTGGGATATGCATACTATTTAATCTGTCAGTTTTGTCTCTTTAATTTTTGTGATGCTTTTCAATGATTTTACCTTTTCCTCATGGAATTTCTTGGCTTTCTTTACCTTACAGGCAGACTTCAGAAGGCTGCAGGAAGGACAAAAAGGTATGCCTATCTTGAACTTGAGTAAAGAGAGCCACAAACTCATGTTTAATCTGAGTTTAAGGGGCTAAACTTTGCTTTAATAACTTTAATCAAGTAACATTTTAAGAACTGTTTTTGCAAAATTATTTTCAAGTATTTCCTTCTACATAGAAGTTATGTATTCTTTCTCATTCCAGGCGGAGACAGAGGACAAAGTGGTCTACATCAAAGAAAACAAAACCCCGAAGTCCCAGACACACCCTTGATATGTTTTTTAAATGAACTTTGAACATTTTATCAACATTCTTATTGAAATTCTTAGTTTTATAACCAGTGTATTTAGCCTTCCTCATTTTTAAGATTCATCTAGGGAAGACAAGTGCAATATTACCTCCTCATATGACCTTTTTAAGGAATGTAGACTGCATATTAACTTATTTCTTTATATTTCCCTTAATAACCATAAGATTTCATTTCCAGTGTACATCAGTTGGAAATCAGTCATGTTAAAGACAGCTTTAAAATGAAAGTAAAAGGGGAGGTCAGAAGATGATGTATTATTTTATAATGAGCATAAAATACTTACGGAGTCTGAGTTGTGTGCACTAGTTGCAGCATGAGCATCTCAGTGCTTAGCCGCCGTGGTGCCATTGGATGCTGCTGTACTTGCTCTTGTGTCTAATTTAAGTGTTCTGTGAGCATTTGTAGTTAGATTTAACCATGAGGTCTATGAAGAACATTGGTTTAACAGAAATAGCAATGGGTACACGTGTTACCTTCATGAAAGCAATGCACAGTATTATCTGTGTTTGAAGGACTTGTTCAAACTATTGTTAGTTGTTTTTCCTTACAATTCTTTTACCTTACAAATAAGCACTTGGTTCACATAAAGAAATCTTTAGTACACAATTCAAAATAGTTTGTTTTTTAACTCAGTAACTTTAAATAGCAGTATTTCTTTTCTTGGTAAATGTATTTAACTTTCTACAAATCTGTAGTAGACAAGATAAGTTGTGTTGTCACTTGATTTTCATTCTACTCTTTAAGAGAAAATGTGCAACTCAGAAGATGCATGCCTTAGAAAGCATAGCACTGACCTCAGTGACATGCCTGTCACACCTTTGTTAACATTTGTGAAAGAAGAAAGATTTGCAGCAGTTAAGGAGTTGCTCCAAACATGGTGCCACCCACAAGTTCTTATCAAAAATCCCCTTTTGCTACTGCTTTAAGAACTAAATCTTGCCAGGAGGTGGTGGTACCTTTAATCCCAGCACTCGAAAATCAGAGGCAGGCTCTGAGTTGGAAGCCAGCCTGGTCTACAGAGTGAATTCCAGGACAGTCTGGTCTACACAGAAACTGTGTGTCATAAAAGCAAAAAAAGGGAAAAAGAGAACTGAATCTTTTTTCTTATAGTTTGATCTTTGAATATCTTAGTGCATTTAGAGTAGACAAATATTTGAGGGATACCTTCCTTAGGGCAAAGCCTTTGCCACAGTTGTAACCTGACTTTTAATTACCAGCCTGTTCATAGATGAGCTGAAAGCTTACTGACGTGCCAGTCCCTTACCTGATTGTCCTCACCATGACAGTTCCAAAGCTGTGGTGTTTTGGTTATTGATTGTGATTTACTTATGTAAATTATTTATAAAATTCAGTGAAACTGATTTAATGTATTAAAAAGTAGATATTATTGTATTTATTGTTTTCTCCCATCTGAAATTTATTTTTATTGTTTTCCACATTAAATAATAAATTATTTTCAATTAAGTTTGTCATTTAATTGAATACCATCATATATATTTAATAACTTAAATAAAATTTTAAAACTTTTTTTTTAGAATTTCTTACATGTGTAATGTGTTTACATCATTTTCTTCTCTTACTCTTTCTCTTCCAACTTCTCCTGTGTCCCTCCCTCTCAGTCCCTCTCAAATTCATGACCTCTTTTTAAATTATTATTTTTTACAAATTTTATTTAAATTAGAAACAATCTTATTTTACATATCAATCATGGTTCCCTCTACCATCCTCCCATGCCCCTCCACTGACCCCCACATCCACTCCCCAGGGAGGGTGAGGCCTTTCATGGGGATCATAAAAGTCTGTCAAGTCATTTGGGGCAGGGCCTAGGCCCTCCTGCATGTGTCTAGGCTAAGAGAGTATCCCTCCATGGGGAATAGACTCCCAAAGTCTGTGTGTACACTAGGGATAAATACTGGTTCCACTGCTAATACCTTCCAGGATCATTTCTATAGTTCATTAAATTTGATTTTTAGTCAGTTAAGCAGATGAAGTGAGTAAAAAGAAGGAACAAGTAAAAATGAAACTTCATATGGTCAGTGTGTTTACCTACTTTATTTTTTTAAGAGAAAGCTTATTTTTAGCTCGCTTGCCTACCTTTTAAATAAATCTACATTTTTTTCAGAGTTCAATAAAGTTCTGACTGTAAAATCAATACTATTCCTATAAATCAGTGATAACCAATTAGAAAATAGAACAAAACTAATCTTGTTTATCACAGGGATCTGTGAGGTACCTCAAAAGGAAAAATGTTCAAGGATTTGGAAACAAGATGAACAGTACAAGCAAATAAATGAAATAATCTTATTCATGGACAGGAAGAATGACTATATAAAGCTAACCCCCGCCCCCGCCCCCACCAGTTATACTGTTAAGTACAATAATATTCAAAACCTCTTAGAAATTGGTACACAGAACCAGGCATGGTGGCACACACTTTTAATACCAGCATTAAGGAGGCAGAGGCAAGAAGATCTCAAGTTCAAGACCAACCTGGTTTGCAATTCTGAGACCCTGTCTCAAGAAGAAAGAGATAAGTAGATACTAAATTTTATGTAGCAATTAATAAAGTATTAACAGTAGCATTGGTAATGGAAAGGGTGTTTTAAATATCCTAGTATGAAAAGTATTGGCTGTTTAATAAATGGTCCTTTTATGGTTAATAACTTATAGAGAAAAATTAAATTTGATTGAAACCTCGCTGTGCTGGGAGCCCCTAGGTGCCCTTCAAGTCTGATTATTTGCTAGAAGGACTAACACAACTGAGAAAACTGAAGAGTTCTAGATTACAGTTTATAAGAGTAAAAAGTTAAAAACCAAAGCAAAGAAGCTAGATGTGACTCGGAAGTAGGATGCTTCTCTGAATATGCACAACCTTTGGTTTGATAGACAGCATGGTGTGGGGGTGGGATCAGTAAAGCCTCATGCTCCCAGGGGAGGCATATGAAGTATACACAATTCTCCCACGAGTACTGGATGCCAGCACATGCAAAATATTGCCAACCAAGACCCGGTGCCCAACCCTTGCCACCCAGATTTTTTCCTGCAAGTCTGTGACAGGCATTCCTGTCATTCCAAGTGACCTTAGCTTTAAACCATCCAAAGCTTACTTGTCCCAAAGTCTCAGTCTCCAGAACGCATGCATCCAGCAGAAGCTAGTTGGCAACATGAGCTGTTTCTTTAAACGAATACAGTGTGATTCAAAGGCATGGATATGAAACATTCTTATCAGGCGGCTAAAGGCCAAGGGCTCCGAGGCCGGTTCTGAAGAGAGACGTCTTTCTTTGCAAAATCTAGGAGTTGAGCAACCTGAACCTGCCAAGTTAACCCTTACAGTTGGCTTGCGAAATAAATGTCAATCAGAACTGTATTTGAATAAAGAATAAAAAGACAAGGGTTTTAGGGTGACTTTTTCTGCCTTTTATTTTTAATACAGAAAATAGTCTTAAATTCTTAACATGTTGAGGGAGTCTCAGATAAAGAGTCTGGCCTGTCCATTTGTGGCATATTATTATTAGTATGCACTGCAAGTAGCATAAACAGGCCTAGTGATTGCATACCAGTACAACTGTCTCTGATACAGAATGATCTTTTTGTATACTGTGAAGATGTATCTTTACCAAGGTGCCTCTGGTTGGTTGACAGGCCATTCTAGGCAGGAGAGGTATAGGTGGGACAGCAAGACACAGAGAATGCTGGGGAGAAGAAGGGTGGAGTCTCGAGAGACACAGAGAGAAACAAGATAAACATGCCATGTTGAAAGAAGGTACTGCCACGTGGCAGAGGTTAGATAAGAAATATGGGTTTATTTGAAATATAAGAGTTAGCTAGTAACCATTTATTATTAATAAGTCTCTCAATGGTTATTTGGGAGCCACTGTGGAGACACAGAGAAACTCTGCCTACATGTCTCTTCAATGAAAGACAAAGTTGTCTCTCTTACTATGTCCTATTGTTTGGATACATTATGGATAGACATTTTACTTCAGTCCTCTGTGACAATAGAAAAGCAGCATTATGGGAAGTTAATTGTAAATACAGACCATTCTCTCAGAAATGCTTTGTTTTCAATGTTAGCACTGAATTGTGCAGTACAAGAGCTTACTCAAGAGACAGAAGTTTCCACACTGACATGGTAGGAGTCCTGTTGCTGGGTTAAAGAAGGAACTTCATGCTAAGAGAATGTAGGTAATACCCAATAAAAGAACATAGGAAATAAAAGGCAAGAGAAAGATAGCAATTGATGCCTAATGTTTTCATTTTAAATGTTATTCATCATGGGTTATGTGTGAGCTCAACCCCTTTATTTCTGCCTCTACTTCTGTCAATCCCAAATATGTCACCAAATTCCATTGACCTGTTAGAGCCTTTTTTAATTTAAATTATTTACCACTCATATTTACATATCCATTCCCCCCTATTCCCTCACAACTCCCATCCTCCCATGTTCCCCACCAATCCTCCCCCCAATCCATCCCCCAACTCCGCCCCAGGGACAGTGAGGCCCTCCACCAGGGTCCTTCAAAGTCTGTCATATTTGGAGGAGGGCCCAGGCCCTCCTTGTTGTATCTGGGCTGCAACAGTATCGTTAGAGCCTTTTGTAAAGATCCATTTCTTTACTTCTATGAAGCTTTACTAGTTGCCTACATGTTGACATTCCAACTGCTTCCTCAACTTCCCCTGTCAACCTGAATGCCCTTTCAAAGCAGTGTTTTCAGAATATCATGTTAAGTTACTTTTTTTCAAAAGCTGTTAACTCTCCAAGTTTGAGAGGAATGGTAAAGGAGGGGTTAGTGACTTTCTGTGTATGAAACCTATGGTGCAAGTATTCTTACCTTGGCACAAACTATATAATGTTAACCAGTCAAACTTCCTGGAAATGTCATAGCTCTTGATAACAAATACAAGGCACCTGCCTTGTAGCAATGTCGAACATGCATTCCTAAAACTGGCTTACAATCTGGTAAATAGAGAGTCACACAGAAAACCACAGCAAATAATACGTCAGGGTCTTCATGAAGAAAGAGGAAAACAAAACAGTGGCTAGTCCCAGAAGGAAGGGCATCCTTTCCTGAAGGGGCCTTTGGGCCTATAGAAAAAAGTGTTTCCACATGGTGGGGGAGGGTCAGTGGGCCTTAGGAAGCACATGCTGGACACACAGCAACAGAGCACAAACCAGAAGAATAACTCTTCATCTCTTAGGTAGCTGCTAATCTGTCACTATTGATTGTAGGCTGGTAGAAATGTGGGGGTTTATCTCGTTTATCTCTGAATCCCAAGTGTGATGGCCTGGCTGGCACAGTGTCCATGATCATCTGTAACTGAGCAAACACACAGCATCTCAAGAGGAAGCAACTTGAGTCCAGCAGAGCATCACACATTCTTAGTCTTGCAACACACATCCTTGCAGCAAGGTATAAATGTATGACTGAAGGTTAGCCAGTGGGCTGTGTATGAAAGCGTTGTGCAGTATGCTAGAACCTTCCTCTTTTGGAAGCTTTAGCATCCTCTTTGGCTTCCTGTTTCTCCCCTCTGCCCCACTTCCTGGAAGCATACACAACTACCTTGCACGTGAGTTGGGGGTACCCCTGGGAACAGCAGAGTAACAAGCTGGAGGGGCTGACTCCGGAGAACTTTGTAGAACAGAGTTATCATGGCAGCCCTGTCCTACATGCTTCCAAACTTTCTGAAGACATTTTTGTTCACAGGACTGGAGAATCAGCCTCAGGTGACAGTTTCCACTCAGTGAGGGAAGGACTCTTGAGAGGTAAATGCGTGAAGTGGGACTCTAGGGGAGACAGCTTCTGACCAGAGAATAAAGGGATCAATAAATAATGCTGCTGCTGCTCTCTCCTCCTCCTCCCCCCTCCTCCTCCTCCTCCTTTTCTTCTTCTTGATAAAGAATCCTTGAAAACCTGGACTCAAAGTTTACTGTATTTGAACATACCAGATCTTTTGAGATTGAAACGCAATGTTAGCTTCAAAGTGCACCTTTAAGAATCATGCAGTTGCAGTCAGGGCTGAGAAGATGTGTTAGCAGTTAAAGTGTTTGCAAGGAAAGTATGAGGCGGAGTTTGGGCCTCAGAATGCATGTCAAAGTCAGGTAGGTCTGGTAGCCTGCCTATAATTCCAGCCTGAAAAGTGGGACACAGGAGCGAGCTCCCCTGAGCAAACTGACTAGCAAGTCTAGCCATATCCTGGGAGCCCGGGATCTGACAGAATTTTCTCAATGAGTAAGGTGGGAAAGCAATCCAGGAAATTTCCCGACATCTACTTCTGCCTCCACAAGCACATAACATGTGAAAAACTTGCATAAGCACATGAATACACACCACACATTTGAAATGGAAAAAAAAAGAAACAAATAAAAATTGTTCTAAATTTCAAAACATCTTAAGCATGTTTGTGGTTTGGGGCTAGGGCACATTCATTCATAGCTGTTCTTCATTGGTCTGCCTGGTCAGCCTTCTATTAGAGAAATGCAAGATTTCAGGACTGAACACTGGCAACTGTTCCCTAACTGAGCTATGTTCCATGTTTATTTGACAAATTGGCCTCAAGCCTGGTACTACTGTAAGGCATTGGAGATACAGCAGGGGGGAAGCCTGAGAAACCTGTCTTTGTGATGTTTAATGTTAGATACATACTAAATAAACAAAATCTGTTACATTCCACAACTACCATAGAGGAAAGAGCAGCAAACAGAAATGAGAAAATACAGAGGAGGTGTTCATAATATTTCAGAATAGAGTGATCAGAGTAGATTCCTTGAGGAAGTGACAGTCCAAGATCTACTTACATGAAAGATAAAATCACTGAAAAAAAAAGCATTGAAAAATGGGGATGGGAAAAGAGGGTTCTGGGGAGAGAATTGGAAACTGAATGTCCTGCAGCAGGAGATACCAAAGGAGCAACAGGAACAGGGAAGAGGCCCCTGGCAAGGCAGCCCAGGCTTCAGCACACCGAGATAATTCATTTGCTAGCTGAAAAAGAAAACATCACATTATACCTCATAGCTTCCCTATTGTCCAAGCTCTTGGAAGAATCAAGAAGTAAAGTTGCCGCCATGTACTGATGGAGGACTAGCATCACTACATTTTTACAAGGGTGTAGAGCATAAAATCACCGTGTTGTTTGTTTTTCAAGACAGGGTTTCTCTGTGTAGTCCTGGCTGTCGTGGAACTAGCTCTGTAGACCAGGCTGGCCTTGAACTCACAGAGATCCACCTGCTTCTGCCTCCCTAGTGCTGGGATTAAAGGCTGCCCATCAGCTTTTTTTTTTTCCTTGTTGAAAGCATTAACAGAAAGAGAGCCTGGTTGTGAGCCACCCAGAGCTGGTGCTAGAACCCAAACTCTAGTCCTCTGAAGAGCAGTAAGTGCTCTTAGCCACCAAATCATCTTCCATCCCTAATATTATATAATTTATATTAAAACAAAATGTCTCATAAGTTCATAATAGAAAACGGAAGTTATCTTACCTCTTTTATTTGGTTTATTTGGTGAGTCAGGATTTGTTGGTCCTGTTTCTGTGTTATTTCAGTTTTTAACAGAGTCAGCCAGGAAAGTGGATAATTTCATGATTATCAAATGAGAAATTGAGTCATTTTTTTTCTTCAGAAGGAAATTCTGGAAGCCCAGTTAGAAAGTATTTAATATTGAATTTCCAGTAGTGAGTATCGACTATAAATCAAATGCAGGCATTTTTAAATCACACGAAGACTCAATGAAGCATGAACTAGGAATTTCTGGGGGTTGTAGATTTCTAGAAATGTTTCCTTTTGTATAGAGCCAAACCCTAGTGCCTGGCATGCCACGCCTAAAGGCGGACTCTGCAGACCAGTCCAAGCCAGGGCAGTGCTGGGGAACCAAGGCCTGTGCCTAGCCACGTACCCCAAGGGAGCAGGCTCGACCCTGTGCTCCTGCAGGGTGCATTTGCAGTCCAGCCCTGCACCCTAGTGGGGTCTTCATAACTCTGGTGGGCATGAACCCCAACAGCAGCCAGGGCCATGGGGCAAGGGCTCTGATGTTCCAGGCAGCTAGGGGGCTGAGGGCTGACCTGCGGGGCGCGTCCACTGGGCCCTGGAGGAGCCTGGCCAGGATGTCAAAGCCTGAGAGGACGGACCTGGAGGCTGCAGTTGCAGGACATGAGTGCTGTGAGTCCTGAGCCAGGTATCCCGGTGGGCAGAGGGTGGGCTCAGGCCGAGAACTAGAGGAGTACTCTCACGGCAGCCTGGAAGGAAACAAAAGCCAGCAGTCTGCCCTGGGGACTCTCAGGATATCCTCCTACACTGCCTTCCCCATCCCACCTTCCCCCCTCCCCGGGTGGGGGCTGGTTTTCAGCTTTGAAATTCTCTCCATCAAGTGTTGATTTAGACCTGCTCCCTGTACTGCGAATGGGGGAACGCTTTTCCAAGCTAAGGAGGAGACTGTTTAAGAAATGAGTAAGCCCTTTTGCAAATAGAATTCCTTGTGCTGTTGTGTTAAATCATGATTTACGTGCAGATTTACTGTGTGACTTTAAGTCGCATAACGTTATTGTTAGGTTTCTAAAGCAGGGGGAATAGATAAGCAATGCCTTGGGAATGATAACATAAACTGAGGCCGCACTGAGGAGGTCTTAGGAGTTGAAAACTAAGGACTCAAGTCTCTTAACAGCACACCATGGACTCAAGAGGATGTGCTCTTTCCTGAAGTGCAGCCTTGGCAACTGTACATTTCCTTAATATAATATACAGCTAGTTGGTTAGCTAATTCCAGAAATATTTTCCAGGACTTAATATTTGTTAAACATGACTCAAACTGGGGATGCCCAGGCCAAGGGAGCTTAGTCTGCTGTGGTGGAGGCTGACAGGTCACAAGGAAGCAAGCAGGTGTGACAATTTAAAGGGAAATTCTGAGAACGCTATGGAGGCCATGAAACAATGTGACATGGGTGGGACCAGGAGGACTTTAGGTCAGATACCCAAATGAGAGGAAACAACCAGCCACGGAAAGTTCAGGCAGAAAGCAAGGAAAGCAAGAGTAGAGCAGATTCAGACATGGAATCGCTATTTAAAGTGAGGAAGACTCCCGGCCTGTGTGGAGCATGGTGAATGAGGCTGAGAGCCACTGGGACTGGAGAGGGTTAGACTATGGATGGTGAACAGGGCTCCTCAGGGTTGAGAGCTCTGTATTAGTTAAAACTAGTGGGGCTTTCAGTAGGCGGGGCTTGGTGGAGGGAGGTTTTCACGTGACAGAGGGCAGCCCCACAGAGAAACCAGGACAGATACTATCCTTGTTTTACTGTTTTCTTCACTGAGATCTGTTGTGCAGCCAAAGTCCAAAGTAACTCCAAGTGGCCATGGAATGACACCTCTGAAACTCTGAGCCAAAATGAAACTTTTCTCCTTCCATGTCGACTGTCTCAGGCATTTTGCTAACACAAGACAGAAGGTAGAAGGAGTTCATTCACTTAAGAAAGAAACTTTGTTATTGTGTTTTTCCTCAATTTTAGATATTCAAATAGGCATACACTGGTATCTCATTGGTGGTCTTAATTTGTGTGTCCCTCAATATAGTGGTGGCTTATTTCATCATTTTGTCTTCTCTGCTCTTTTGAAGTCTTTTCTCTGTATTTAAATTGAGTCATTGAACATTGAGAGATAAATATTCTGGATGTATTTTAATTGTCAGAAATATTATTTGCAAATATAATAACCTGAGCTGCCGTGTGTCTTATTCTTTAATGGTACTTTACATAAGAGTGAATTTACATTTTTGAGGAAGTACAGTTTATCAGTTTTTTTTTTTCATTCATGGTTATACTGCCATTGTTACATGTAGGAAATCTTGCTGAACCACAGACTATGAAATTTTTCTCATGCATTTTCTTCTAAAAGTTTATAGTTTTGTATTTTTCATTTCCACATACAACCCATTTGGAGTTCATTTCTGTATAACATAAAGTTTAAATCAAGACTCAATATGGTGTCCAAATATCTAAATGTCATTTGTTGAAATGATTATTCACTCTCTATTGTCAAAATTTGAAAACTTTTGTCAAAAACTAACTGATCATATTTGTGTGTTTATTTTTTGAGCTCCTTTTTTATTTTATTTTAGAGGCACTCATATTTACATATTCATCGCCCCATTCCCTCACCCTCCCATCCTCCCATGTTTCCCACGAACCCCCCCAACACATCCCCCAACTCCTCCCCAGGGATAGTGAGGCCCTCCACAGGGAGCCTTCAAAGTCTGTCATTTCATTTGGGGGAGGGCCCAGGCCCTCCTTGCTGTATCTGGGCTGCAATAGTATCCCTCCATAGGGAATGGACTCCCAAAGTCCATTTGTGCTCTAGGGATAAAGACTGGCTCCACTGTTAGAGGTCCCATAGACTGCCTTGACCTCCTAACTGACACTCACATTCAGAGGGCTCAGTTTGGTCCATCTCTGTTTCCCCAGCTTTATGACTAGGGTCTCAATGCTCTCAGTAGGTCAGGTCCCCTGTTTCTGCGGGTTTCTCCAGCAGAATCTTGGCTCCTTTGCTCATCCCTCCTCCCTCTCCACAACTGGATGCCAGGAGTATGGCTCAGTGTTTAGCTGTGGGTCTGTTTCTGTTTGGAACAGCTACTGGATGAAGGCTCTAGGAATGGTAACCAAGGTAGACACCAATCTCATTATAGGGGAAGTTGTGGTAGCCCACGCTGGTAGGATTGCTGAAGGAGGCAGAGGCAGAAGGATCACTTCGAGGCCAGCCTGGGCTACACATTTTTATGGAGAGGATGCCATTGTGTGTTTATTTTTAAACTGTATATTTAATTACACTGTATCCTTTGCTTGGTCAAATACCCCATATTACCCGATTCTCTGTACAACTGTTGTACAGCAAAATTAAGTAATGTGACTCTTCCAATATTATTTTTCTTATTCAAAACTGATTTGGTCTTTCAAAATTGTCTTTTGCCTTTCTAGGTAAGTTTTATAATGAACCTGTCAATTGCTACAATATGTTTGTGTAATGTTTTATTGAAATTCCATTAAATCAATAGACAAATGTTGGGACATTAACACCTTATGATAGTCAATCTTCCAACCAAGGGCCTTGATATATCTTCCCATTATTTAGTCTTTGAGCTCTTTTGCCCACAGTCTTTTTTTTAAGATTTAGTTTATTATTTTATGCATAAATGTTTTGCCTGCATGTATGTATTGTGCCATGTATGTGCCTTAGCCCTTGAAGGTCAGAAGAGAGCTTTGGATCCTCTGGTTCTAGAGTTACAGGCAGTTACAAGCTGCCATGTAGGTGCTGGGAACTTAACCTTGGTCCTCTGCAAAAGCAACAAGTGCTCTTAACCATTGAGCCAACTAGCCAGCCCCAATATTTCTTTGGTACAGAAAAACTGTATATGTTTTGTTGCCTTCATATGTAAATATTTTGGTTTTTGATCAATTGTAAATAGTGCTTTGTAAATTTCAGTTTTCATATGTTCATTGTCAACATGTAAAAATATGATTGATAGTTACATGTTAAACTTGTATCCAGCAAACTTGCTAAACACACTTGCTGTTTCTAGAGCTGCTTTGTATGTTCCCTGGGATTTTATACATAAATAACAAAGTTGTCTGAAGCCAAACTAGACAATTTTTCCTTCTATCTGTTTGTCTTTTCACTTACTGTACCAATCTATTGTTCTAGCTATAATTTTCAGCACAATATGTAAACAGAGAGGTAAGAGTAGAAATCTCTTTTTATTCTTGGTCTTAGGAACAAAAGAAGCTCAGATGTTATGCTGTTAGTTGATGTCAGTATGATGTTAGTTGTCAGTTTCTTTTGTAGGTGCCATTCAAAATGATTCAATTCTCCCCTATTTCCAGTTACCCAAGAGAGGTGGCTTTTTTTCTTTTTTGAGAAGCAGAAAGAAGGTTTTTTGTTCTTTGATTTTATTTCTTTTATAAATGTATTTGTGTGTGGTGTGTGTGTCTGTGTGCACACGCATGCATGCGTGCACACACCTAGTGCCTGTGAAGGTCAGAAGAGGATGTCCAATCTCCTAGAAATGGAGTTGCCGATGGTTGTGATCCACCATGTTAATGCTGGGAACCAAACCCAGGCCCTCAGCAGTCAGTACTCTTAACTGCTGAGCCATCTCTCCAGCCCTGCTCTTTTCCTTTTCATTCAGTTCAAAATATTTTGTCACACATCTGCTTTTAATTCTTCGCGTCAATTTTTATTTTATCCCCATGATTGAGACTGTCTCTTGAGAACTCTACTCTCTTGAATCTTCTTGATACTAGTTAATAAAGTCTGTCACATGTATGTATGAGAGAATGTATGGGAGTATGGTGGGGGGGTGTCATGGTCACAGTAGGTGTGAATCCAATTTTATGTACTTTTTTATAAATGAGAATAAAACATATTCGTTCTTCTTGGCCTTTGTCTGGATTTCCACATCAGGCTCACTTTAAGGTTTTGTTCCCACAGGTTTGGCACTGAATCTGAATTCTGCAGATAGAAGTTTTATCTTTGTAAGATGTAGGTTTCCCACAGTCTCATCCCCTAACTGCTCAAAAACAAGGTCCCCTGGGAGGTCAGTCTTCGGTGGCCCTCTGACCTGCTAAGCTGCTAGCAGGTAGTGGAGCTTCGGGGTGGCCTTTTTGAGCAACACTGTCTGAGGTCAGGGACATTTTGAGGGTAAGGAAACACTTGCAATGTGAGGAGAAGGTGGAATCATGGTGTTCTGACCTTGTAAAATATTTAAGCAAATATGCTGTGTCCTCAACAACAGAGCGGGGAAGTCTCAAGGTTACCATTCCAGCTTTTCAGTCTATGAGGCTGTCACATGAAACGTGACAGAGAACTGTGGCTCCTCTACTCCTCTGGGTCATGCTCTCTCTTTCTTCCAGTGCTGCCAATTGAGAGAAGCTTTCAGAACGCTGCTAAAAGCAATGATTTGGCTCTTATGGAGAAGCTGTTTGAAAAGAAGGTTAACATTAATGCTGTGAACAATGTAAGTAGAAGTCACAAACATGACAAGTGGCTGTTCCACGTGATGGCTTAGAGTGCATAGGTCAGCTGAAATAATAGCAATAATTGAAGAGACTGGACTAACTGAGATGCAGAGGCTTTAATGTGGGTGTTAAAGCTAAAGATGGAATTACATAGCAGAGCACGCCCAGGGTGTTTTTACTTAGGGGAGGGAAGTGTGCAGGGTCTTATGCACATCTGTGCAAAGTCTGGGGGTAGACAAGTAAGTCCAGCATTGGGACTGTGGGTCTGGACTTGGTCCTAGATTGTATCCTGTGTATCAGTTCAGTCTTGCCCATTCTGGAAAGTAAGGGCATGATTTGCTATAACATCTGGGCTCCTTTTCTCTCACGATAGCTTCTACGGTCAGCATAGATTTATAATCCAGAGTTACAATCCAAAGAAGAATTGTTAATTTTCATTTTTCTGCTTTTGAAATAGAAAGCAGCCACGTGTTGGGCAATGACTTCTGGCTTTTGTTCAAGTACCTAGGCTTTGGGGGAGAAGTCCACTGCCAGAAACATGGCTTTCCTATTGCTTGGCTCAGTGGAGAGTTCCTTCAAGGCAGGGTTTATTAGCATGAACAGGCTGGTAGGTGAGACTTTCTTAGAGTGAACTGTAGAGTGCTTTGAAGTCAGAATGCAGACGTGAATGCTAAATTCTAAATAAAGACTAAACCTCAGGGGCCCTGTTTGCTCGGGCCCCTTCCAGGGCACTGAGAGAGCTCTGGTAATGTTGCCCACAATTATATATCTTCCTAAGACCTAAAATGAAGACCCTGTAGCTGCAATAAATTTTGCATCTCTGATTTTGGTTTTGAAGAGAGCTCCCTATGTCTGGGGAAATAGCTCTGTCATTAAAGTGTTGGTCACACAGCATGAAGACCCAAGTTCCAATCCTAGCACCCCAAGAACACGCCAGGCATGGTGGCACATGCTTGTAATCCCAGTGCTGAGGAAGTGGAGACTGAAGCTCCTTGGGTGGTCACTGTAGCAATTGGCAAACCTCAGGTCTCACTGAGATCCCCCAAAATCAAGGTGGATGGCTCCTGAGAAACAATATCTGGATTGAATTCTAGCCTCCACACGTGCTCTCACACCTATAGCCCTACCCCACCCACAAAAGGGCTCCCTAAATAGTCTAAACTCAGGCTTCACAAAATATGAAGGTATTCCAGGCAGGAAGGTAATAGGAACAAAACTGCACAGTCTATGTCATGCAGAACATGCAGCAGAATGATCTTTAGCAGTTGCATACGCGTGCATGAGTGCATGTGATGGGGTATGTGCTCATGCAAGTGTATATGGAAATTTATATACCCGTCCACATAACTTTTATTTATGGACATTGTGCATTTTGATGTATTATGGATATATGTATAGATATATGTAATTCATACATATTGCATACATGTATACACATATTTCTCTCTCCCCCTCCCCCTCTCCCTCTCCCTCCCTCTCGTTCTCTTTCTTTCCTTCATTCTACAGAAGAAAGTGCACCAGATCTTTAGCACATCCCAAAGCTTGTGGGTGGGCTACAAAGCCCATCCTCACAGTTATGGGTCTGGACTTGGCCCTAGATTGTAGCCTGGGGACCAAGCCTAGGGCCTCACACATACTAGGCAAATGCCCTACCACTGAGCTACCATCTTTTTATAATATTCTTTCTAATAACAGCTATTTAATCTTGTTTATAGCAACTTGTTGTCATGGTTAGTTGCAGGGCTCTTTAAAATCTGTGATGATGCATATTTTAAGTGTAATTGCTATTATTGCATTCTTGAACACATAAAGTTTATGGGAAAGCTGATAGCCCCAAGCTGACACAATAGAATAAACTCTACACTGCAGACAATGTCAAGATGACTTGTGTTTTGTAAACACCACCGGTTTAGCAAGCAAGAAAAGAAAATATTCATCTGAAACTTTAAACTATTCTCTTGTTACTGTAATCACTTGTGTGAAACAAGAGTAGTGTTTTCATGCCCAGGCATCTTCTGGGGGAAGTAAAACAGTGCTTAGAATATGGCAAATGTGGCACATATATTTCTGATAAGCAAAACACACATTGTGGAAATGAGGCAAACTGTTATGTGGGTATCCTAGGAGCAAAATGTGGCTTTTCCTTTGAAGTAGGAGATATCAATAGCTTTCTTTCTCTCCCCTTCCCCACTCTCTAACTCCCCCTCTCTCCTTCCCTCCTTCCTTCCTCTCTTCTGGCCTTGCTTCTCCTATTCTTTCCTTCCCTTCCTTCCTCCTTTTCTTTTTTCTCTTTCTCCTTCCCTCCCTCCCTTCATTTCCTTCCTGTCTACTTCTCTCCTTCCTTCTTCACTTCCTTCCAAACCTATTTATTTGTTTCTATGCAAATTATAGAGTTTTTTAATTATAGAAGGGAGATGCTGGAGAGATGGCACAATGGTTAAGAGGATTTGTTGCCCTTACAAAGGACTCAATTCGTTTCCCAGCCCCTACATGGTGGTTCATAATCATTGTAACTCCAGTTCTAGGGAATCTGATATCCTCTTGTGGTCTCTTTGCTCACACATATTGCTTATATATACATGCAGGCAAAATACTCATACACATAAAACTTAAACTCTTTAGAAAATATATAGAAGAAAGAAAAAGAACAAAGTGAGACGTTTAGGAAATTTTGCCATGGGTTATCAATATACTCTGTTATGATATAAATCTTAGGTATCTCCAAAAACCATCTTGAAGGCTTGGTTGCCACACAGTGGAAGCTGGTGAAACCTTTAAGAGACGGGGCCTAGCCGATGAGGGTAGATCTCTGGGAGTCTGCTCTTGAAGGGGTCTCTGGTACCCCAGCCTCTCCCTCTCTTTCCTCCTGCCAGTTACAGCTGAGACCCTGACACTGTGAACCAAAATAAAGTTTCTTCTTTATGAATTGCTTATCTCAGTTATTTTGACACAGAAACAGGACGTTGACTAACATAGAACATGCAGAAAAATATGCCATTATTAATCATTACATGCAAGAAAATACAATTTTACTGTGTGAGTGGAGTGCCTTTTCACTGTGTGACAGATCATACAGGGCTTCAGTCTGGGAGAGCCTTCAGTAGATTACCAGATTCAGAGGTGTGGTCTGACAACAGGGAAGGTATGGTACGATTCTGTCGCACATAGTTCTTACTCCTTTCAAAGGAAAAAGCAAAAAATGCAACCCAATAATCAGAATGCAAGTGGTCGATAGGAAGATACTGGCTATTTGGGAGACAGGAGACCCAGCTGAACAAGGTAGCTCAAGCCTGTAATCTCAGCATTCAGGAGGCTGGCCCAGGAGGACCACAAGTAAGAGGCCAGCCTGGGATACACTGTGGAGCCTCAATCTTATAAACAAAACAAACAAAGGAGACAGGGCTGGTAAGAGGGTTAAGTGATGATCAGATAACCAAAGATACAAATTCTGTTTCCTCAGATGAACCGCACAGCCCTGCACTTTGCAGTGGCGAAGAATCATTTATCCGCGGTGGATTTCTTACTGAGCCACAAAGCCAGAGTGGATGTTGCCGACAAGGTAAGCTCACCTTCAGTGGGTAGACCGAATTGGTGCATAACCTGCATGCGGGAGAATTTACCACTACAGATGTCTTCCTCTCGGGGGCGCACTTCCGTCGGCAGTGCGCATTTTTGGAAAGGCCTCTTTGAAAGGACTCCAATTGTGTACTCTTTGTACTTGGTAACTACATTGTTCAGTCATTAAGACTTGGGTTTTTACTTCTTTTCCCATATTGACCTTAAGGCCCTAGCTCTCATTCCCAAAGGCAGTATGATTGTCCACATTGTACAAAGGTAGTATGACTGTCTACATTGTGGTCAGATTCGTGAAAGACAGATGCTAATCTGCTCCAGGGACTTCACGTCCCGACTTTACCGCGTGGACTCTGATTCTAAATAAAACTTATCAAATGCATGTTCTGTGCCAGGCACAGGTATCAGGTAGGTATTTAATGCCATCTCCCTTCTAACCCTATAGGGAAATATTAGTAAAATACCCAATTTAGAGATGAGGAAACTCAGATAGAGACATTAAAGATCCTGTCCCTCAAAGTTACATTTTAGGAAGGACAATGGGAGGCAGCTTTGAACTGAACTTTTCTGGTTTCAGAAACTGTGCTGCTAGTCACAAGTCAACTTACCTGTCTGTCTGCCAAGATAGTAAAGCCCATTGGAAGGCTTTCCACCTACTTTCCAGTGTCCATTTAGTACTTCATGGCACAAGGAAGCTAGTCAAAAAGACGGCAAATCATGCTTATCATCTCTTGTCACAGCAAACAGTGATAGCTCTACTCCATAAAACTCCTAGTTCTTAATTGGTTATTTAGACCATGGCTCTTTTTTTATTACTTTTATTTATAATCAGTGTGCATGTGTGGTGTGTGAGTGCAGGCATGTGTGTGCCACAGCACACATGTGGAGGTCAGAGGAACTAGTCATTTCTGCTGTGGGACCCTACTCCATGGTTCCCCACTTTATACCATACAGAGACACTCAAAGAGTTCTCTCTGTTCTGGATCCTCTGGGAGGGAAGGTGCAACACTGTTTTCTCTTCACCTCTCCGAGGGCCTGGGAGTAAATATTTGGCTGGTAAGAGGTATCTGTTCACACCTGTTAGTCATCTTACTGGCTTGGTTGGCAATCATAGAGAAAGTATAGATTTGATAACCCTGGGATTTTCCTTTGTGTCACCAGTGGGGCACAGATCTCTCTTGATTATTGTCGTGGCATTGGTGAGCAAGTAGATTGTTATGTAATAATCCAGAAAAAAAATTACCACTGACTGTCTGCACACTCTCTGAGTGTAATTAAGTGTATAACAGCCATGGTTTGGGGGCAAAGGGTGTGGCTACTGGTTAAACCCAGGACTTTGCATTGTTAGGTAAGCATGCCATCACTGAGCTATCCCAACCTAAAACAAAACAAAACGAACAAACAACAAAAACCCAAGGGAAAAAAAACAACAACTCTATTTTGAGACAAGGTCTCTTTAAGTGGCTCACACTGGCCTCAAACTCACTATGTAATCCAGGCGGGCCTTGAACTTAAGACCTCAGACATCCAGATAGCTGGTTTTACTGGCCTGCCATATCCTTATCATGGCTGTGGTAATTAAGGGGCTTGTTCTTTAGGTATTCAAACTCTGGTTTGATTATTTTGCCTATTAGTTAGCTGTAAAAGATAATTGTCAAGAGACACGATTATCCAGATATATTTATATTTTGTCATAGAAAACTTCTTACAATATCTCTGTATTTTACTTTAATCCCCACATATTGCCCAGTTAACTTTCTTCTTTAAAGTATAGTGCTGATTTTTGACAGGTATACAGGTTTATAGAACCACCACTACTTTAAATTGTAGAGCAGGGCCTTGGGGTATAGCTTAGTGGCGATGAGTTTAGGATGCATGAGGCTCTGTGTTCAATCTCCAGCATCAAAAAGAGAGAAAAAAAACACAAACTAACACTAACAAAGCTTAACAAGCAGAACAGATATATCACCCAAAAATTTCTGTTGTGTTGTCTCTGCATTCTAAGCTGTCCCATCCCAGCAGCCACTGATCTCTGTGGTTTTGCCTTCTTGAGACTGTCACCTATGTGATACCACATGACACACAATTTTGAGGCTGGTTTCTTTCACTCAGTGAAACACTGATGATGTTCACCCATATCTTTTCTAAATGTCTCCCTTTTCTTTTTTAACTGAACAGTACTTTTATTTATGGATGTAGCCTAGTTTACCTATTTACTACTTGAAGGACATGAGAATGGCTTCTAGTTTGTTGTTATAAGTAAAGTTATTGGCGCTTGGGGAGATGGCTCAGTGGATAAGATATCTGCTGCACAATCATGGGAACCTGAATTTTAATGCCTAGCACCCACACCAGAAGCCAGACATAGCTGCACACACCTCTAACAACAGTGCTGGAAACAGGGCTCACAAAGATGGGTGGATCCTGGTGCCTCCCTGTCCTCCAAGCATTGCCAAAATGGTGAGCTCCAGGTTTTAAAAAAATTGTTTAAAAAATAATGTGGAATCAATAAAAGGAAATGTTAACAATACAGCTGTACCTCAACACATATGTGTTTATTTATGTACACAGGCAAAGAAAAGGCACTGTAGACATTTTGCATGTCTTCAAAGGCACAACTTTTCCTCTCTTTGATATATGAGACAGCTGGGCCCATAGGGGGTGTGTGGGTGTGGGTGTGGGTGTGTGTGTGTATAACTGGACATGTGGGTGTGTGTGTGTATAACTGGACATGAACTGCAGACCTGACATGAACACATGAGCATGAGCTGTTCTCATTCTCACCAGCAATTGTGTTTTGCAACTGCATGGCCACCTGCTATTGATGGGTGTTTCCTCCTTTGGTTCTAGCCATTCTGCTCAGAATGTAGGCATCTCACTGTGGTTTGATTTGTGCTTCTCCATTAGTGGATGACATTAAGTACCCTTTTACCTGTTAGTTACCTTTTATGTATTATCCTTAGTGACATCTGCTCAAGTGTGTGTGTGTGTGTGTGTGTGTGTGTGTGTGTGTGTGTGTGTGTGTGCTGGAGATGGGAACCAAGGCTTTCCACAAATCAACTGAGCCTTCTATCACCAAGATGCACCCCTAACCAGATTTTTGAATATTTCTAAAAACTGGATTTGATTATTCTTTTATTTTCTTTTAAATTATTCTTCATTGTGAAGTTTTGAGAGTTCGAGAATAGATCCTATGAGAGGTATGTGTTTTGTGTTATTTTCTCTTATCTGTAGACTGTCTTCACAGTGTTCACAGAGCAGAGGTTTTTAATTTTGATGAAATAAAAATTTTGGTGGTTTTTGTTTTGTTTTGTTTTTGAGACAGTGTCTCATCATATGACATTAGATGGCTTGGAACTCACTATGTAAACCAGCCTGGCCTTTACACAGATATGCCCCTACTCCTGATTCTTGAGTGCTGGTATTCTTGAGTGCAGCCATGCCTGACTTAACATTCCTCTTTTTAAAAATGAGTCCTGATAGCGGTATTGCCTATATGTAGGGATGATTTGCCAAACCATGGTAATTTTCTCATATTTTAATTCTAAACATTTTATAGGCTTATGTTTCCATTTAGTTCTGGTGTTGCTATGGTTTCAACATGTCCCCTGTAATTCATGCAGCAGAAATAATGCATGGGGCCACTGCACTGAGTGATGAGACCTTTAAGAGACAAATAGCTCATAGTACTGTGCCCTCATGAATATATTAATGCTGTTTGTTCAGGGGAGGGCTCCTAATAAGGTGAGTCCCCATCCATCTTATAATACAGGTCACCAAGGAAGCCTTCAGCTTGGACTGCTAAAGCCTCCAGAGTCATGAGCCAAACCCCTTTTTCTTATTAATTACTAAGCGGTTATCACAGCTTTTTACAGAAGCTTAAAACAGATTAAGGCGGTGGTCCATCTTTAGTTGATTTTAGTTCAGAGCAGAAGCAGGTTGTGATGGTGTGTTTGCTGCCCAAGGATGATCAGGTTTTCTTTATAATGTCACTCCAGTTTCCAAACGTTTTGCAATGCAGCTCAGATCTGTCCCCAGAGTCAGTCTTCACCTGAGTTCAGTTCCCAAAACTGTTTGTCACGGAGTTAAGAATTTGTCCAGGTGCAGCTCAGGGCACAGCCCAGGGGTGTTTGTACACATGAGCTCCTTTGTGTCCACAATTAGGTCCTCCTGCATACACCATGCCCCATGTCCCCTATGCTGTCAGGGACAGAAGAGAGCAATGAGGCATGGATTCTGTCACCTTCTCTTCCTCAGGGGCTTCCTTCTGTTCCTCTTCATCCATGCCCAGTTCTAGATTTGGAAGGGCCTTGAGTCTCTAGGAAAATAATGAAACCAATAGGAAATTTCCTTCAGCACCCTCAGCACCCTGTGTTTGGGTCACCTTCCCAATCTGCCTACACCCATTCATTTTCTGGAGTCCTCAGATACCTGGATTTTATCTGGAGAGTTTAGCTGCTTTTGGTGGGAGAACCAGGGGAGGACATTTATTCTATCTTAGTTGTAAATGTACCCTACATAACAGGACTATATGGTTAGACTCTGTCAATAAATAAATAACAAAACTAAGGTGGAGAACAACTGAGGAAGATACCTGGCATTGACTTCTGGTCTCTACATATAACACACACACACACACACACACACACACACACACACACACACACACATACACACACCACTCCATACACCATACACAGACATACACCACACCATAAACATAACACACACACACACACACACACACACACACACACACACACACACCAAACAAACAAACTCCATGATGTGAAAAACATCCTGCATGATTATATTTGATATATAATGAGTATAATGACATGAGACATAGCCCTGGTCAGGACCCTGCAGTCAAACTGGGGAACAAAGGTAAATACTGTAATTGACTAGTACCATTCAGGGCATTGAGGCTCAGGGTCAGATGCATGACTCAGTCACTGAGGAATAAGGTGGGTGGCATCCATGAGCTTTGATATAAGCTAAATAAAAGGAGGTTCTTCATCCAGGGTGAACAAAGTTCCCAGGTGTGATGCTCAAAGATCCTTCACTTTTCTGTGAGTCCTTGGGTGCATTGTTCCTTGCCTATGACCAGGCTGGTTATGGGGACATTCCAGCATTTTACACTTTAAAAAGCATCTGAGCCAAATGTCACCCATGTCATGGGCTCAAGTTTGCCCATTCTACAACAAAAGACTTTGTGGCATGGAGGGTACTCTGGGGAAATGTTTGTCTGTTCGTGGTGATTCATCGCCTCTAAGGAACGATGGCTCCAGTAGGAATTTGTGGTTGCAGAAACTCAAGCTGTTTGCTGCTTGGATTCCCAGAGTTTAGATTTTGTAATCAGTGCTAGGAGTTTTTAAAGACTATTTGCCTCAAAATTAGGTCTCAGGGGGAAAGAGACGCCCTATCACTATGTGATTTGTCACCCGTCCCAAATAGGACCATATGTGAAGCCAGATTTAGATTGCTGAATATGGAGCAGTAATAGTATGGAAGTATAAGTGAAGAGGGAGAATCATGGCTAGTGCACCTGTAAGAACTTCAACTAATCATGATAGTTCATTTTCCTTGAAAAGGAAGCATGCAGAGACCGCTAAGCTGTTTGTGTCCTGAGGTTTTAAGTAGGAAGTGTGCTAAGTCTCTATCCAGAGTAAGATCTGAACTATACAAGTCTGATGGAGCACGTACATTTACAGCAGGGTTTCTCGGCAGAAAGAAGTGTTTGTTGACACAATGACATCTGTGACCGTACAGTTCCTTGTTGTGGAGCAGCCTTGGGTATTGTGGAGTGTTCAACAACATGCCCAGCCCTGCCCTTTAGGTATCATTATCACCCCTGAGTCATGATTATCAGAAATATCCAAGACATTTCTAGGTATCCCCTGGAGACAAATTGCCCCTCATCAGGAGGCAATGGTTTAGAATTACACTGTAATACACTGGGACTCACTAGTCTGCCCCCAACCCGAACTCTTTTTAGAATAAGAGAATGCCTAAATACAGTGTCTGGAGCAGCCAAAGAAATACCAAGGGGCTTATCCATGTCACAAATAGGAGGGGTCTACAGACCCATATTTCTTGGTTATTTGCTCAGATTTATGCATCTAACAAGCCTGTGTAGTGGATCAAAACCATTGTTATTTGAAGCATAGATGATACAGTGGGAAGGCTATGCAGAATACCTAGTTTGCTTTTTGACAGGGATAAAGGAAACAGGAAAGGATACATGTGACCTTAACTACAAGGAACAAGACAGCTGGGCCATGATTGGAGGATATCTGTTATCCCAGGATTTGGGAGGCTAAGGCAGAAGTGTGGGGAACTTGAAGGCAGCCCGCCTTCACAGTGAGACTCTCTGTCTCAGAAAGAAAACAGAAGAACAAAATGGAATGTGAAGCTGCAGCTGAACATAACTAAGCTGAGCAATATGACAGTGCCTGGCAGTGGCAGAAGCGAGCAGTCTGAGTCAGTGCCGACCACCCCAGAGCTCACCTCTGCTTCTCCCACATGGGCTGCTGCGTACCTGCATCCGTTCCCCTCCTCCAGAGGCCACCTGCCTGAAACTGTGTTAACTGCTGGCTGTGTTTCCCTCCATATTTCTCTCTGCTAGTTCAGGTCATAACTTAATGATTCAGCATACAATTGCCCATCAGTCAGTCAGGAAGTTCTGAAGTGAATCTCTCCATCTGACTATGTTATGCACACGTCTGCACAATTCCTGCCATCTTTTCGTCCATCTCAAGCCCCATTCCTTGGTTTTCTGATTGTTTTTGTTTTTGTTTTTGTTTTTGTTTGGAGACAGTATTTCTTGGTGTAACTGCCCTGAGTTCAAACTCACAGAGATCTACCTGTTTCTGCCTCCTGAGAGCTGGGGTTAAAGGCATGTGCCACCATTTGATTTTAAATAGAACGGCTAGTTAGTTTAGACAGTAACATTTTGCATTTTTTTCTAGTACCCTAGGAGACCATGCTTACTGGAATACTTTTCTACGGTTTGTCTTTTGTTGTCAATGACACTTTGTAAGAACATTCCATATATTAGAGATCCATTTATCTTCACTAACTATAGGGTTTTGAAAGTGTCATTTGTTTAAGGTTTATGTTCTATTTTTCCTTTTATATCTAAATTAAGGGAGTGCACTTTATAGCCTAGTTCAAAAATAGTTATTGTTTGTGTGCTTGTGCTATTGTATTTATAATTTTTTAGTATAATGTAGTACAGCATTTGAGATCCACTTGTACCTGTATTACTACTTATAAGACCCCTATAGAATTACAATATCACTTTTGTTACATATTAGGTTACTTATTTCTTATTTTTCCAATAATCTAGTATCACCTAGGCTTTTGTTGGCTGAAGCAGAATGTGGTAGTTCATTGTGTAACGGGTTCTTCTCTTCTCTCTTCTTGGGGAAGCATGGCTTGACAGTGATTCACCTTGCAGCCTGGTCTGGAAGCTTCGAGATCATGCTCATGCTAGTTAAAGCTGGAGCAGACCAGAGAGCCAAGAGCCAGGTAGGTATGCAAGTCCCTTGGTCGGTCCCTGAGTGCTGGGGCAGGAGTTCCCGTGAGCACTCACCTCACCTCCTGGGGCCAGAGTTCTGGAGTCCCATGGGGGTGGTGGGTGCATGAGCGCTCAGCTGGTACTGGGACAGGAGTTCTGGGGGTTCCCACGGGGTTGGGGGGTGAGCGCTCATGTCACTGGTGTTGGCACTGGAGTTCTGGGGTTCGGAGGTAAGCACTTACTCCCTCACCCCGACTTTTTTCAGGAAGGAATGAATGCACTCCACTTCGCAGCTCAGAACAATAACCCGCACATTGTGGATTACCTCATTCAAGACTTGCACCTGCAGGACCTGAATCAGCCCAACGAGGTATGCCTGCACATTCCTTCTTACTTCTGCTTCTTCCTGCTTGGGCGGGCCTACTGGAGCAGCAAGCACACACAGGGTTGGCCCTGTAGACAGCCCCTCGCCTCTCTGGTAGACCACAGAGCAGGAGGGAAGTGTTTGTTGGTGGCCTTAGCCCAGACTTCCGCATGGGGAGAACAGGAAGCATACAGAAACCCAGATTACCCCTTCCCTTTACACTCCCCCATCCCTGCAGGGCGTGGTCAGGACACTACCCACCTCCGTTAGTATTCAAAATGTGTGCTCAAGCTTTGTTCTACAGTGCCTGACCTTTAAAAATATATTTGACCCAAAGTTATGCAGAAATCAGCCATGAACTGCAATGCTCTTACTGTATTTGCCAGGGTGCCCTGAGATGAGTAAGACCAGCTTTACCTCATGACTGTGTCTTAATGTGCCAGGCACAGAGGAAAGCAACTATGTGCATTCTTTCAGGAACAGGCCTAAGGCCTAGAGCATACACCACCACCATGGACACTTGACTCGTTTTGTGGAGTCAGTGGTATGTAGGAAGGAGCAGGCAGGCTGATGGCTTCAGGGACAGAAGCGGGTTTAATGAGAGCCACCACCTCCACTTCCTCCTATTATTATTTTTTGAGGTAGGAGTTGGCTGTATAGCCCCGCCTGCCCCATGGGATACTCCTGCCTCAGCCTCCAGAGTGCTGGGATTGGGCAGGCACCATCTTTCCCTGCTTCCTCCTCCTCTGGCAATGTGCTGAGGAAAAGGCTGAAGAGCTCAGTGGTGTATAGAGCTACAGCATCCACCGAGAGACCTTAGGTTAGCACAGGTTCAGAGACAACCAGAGTGAACTCAGGGCATTCACTAGGGTGTGTAGGAGGGGAAGCCTCTCAAAGTTGATTTTTATTTCTAGAATAAACCTGGACTAACAAATAAAATAGACAAAAAATGCCTGTTTTTCTAAGGTATTTGAAAGGAATGTCTCAGAAATCCAGTAGGAACAGAGTTTGCTAAGGGCAGAGGGGTGGGGGGACAGGACAGGTAGTAGTTGTTGTTCCCTGGGTAAAGAATTTCAATTTTGAAAGACAAAAGGGCTATGGAGATGCATGGTGGTGATGTTTACATAGTGATATAAATGTACCTAGTTCAGGGCTGGTGAGATGATGTGGCAGGGAAAGAGGCACTTGCCACCAAGCCTGATAGTTTGAACTTGATCCTTGGAACCCACATGGTGGAAATAGAGAACCAACTCCCACCCACAAGTTCTCTGACCTCCATCCCCACTTGGTGACATGAATACTCCCATACACAAAATAATGAACAACCAAAACGATGCCATTGAACTTAACAATGATTAGGGCAGTAAATTTTATGTTATGGCAATTTTATCATAGTTTTTTAAAAGTAGAAAAAGAAGCCTATTTGGAGCTAGGACCAGGAAGTGATGGCTATGAACTCATCGTCTGTATAAAGGTATTGCAGATTTCACAAAACCCATTGTGCAAGAAGGATTACTCTGCCTCAGGGTGTTACCTTCTTGCTCAGATTCTTCTCATCAGAGAGAGCTGCTCATCTAACAGGGTTAGTGAAATCCTTTACTTTGGCTTGAAGGGAATTCTAGATTCTGGCAAGAGAAGCTTTACACAGACGAGACCTTTAAAAGAAAAAATTAATTTAACTAGGCCTGAGCAAATTTGGGCGGAGTTAAGAATATGCCCAACAATGGGAAATCTGGGCAGTCTCCTAGCTGCACAGCCCTACACATCATTGTGATATTACCAGAGAAGAGAGACTAGAGCCAGGAGTTTGAGGCTAAGTAGTCTAAATGTTTTGGATCTGTATGTCAACCTCCATCTGTGATCAAAACTAAAGAAATGACAATATGGAGAGAGGGAGGAGTAGAAGCGAAGCTGCAAAGGCCATTTGAATATTGGTTAAAAATGTCCACATGATTGGTTATGCCTCTGTCAGCTGTGTGTGTTGGGAACATCTACTGACCTAACAGAATCTGAGCTGAAAGTCCTTGTAAGTTCAATTTAGCTTCTTGGGGAGTGGGGGTAGTAGTAAAGACTGTAAGGGAAATTGAGAGGACATCTGTTTTCTCATTCAGGCATCCTTGGTATCCACTGGGGACTGGCTTCAAGACTCCTCTTGGATGCTAACATAGGCAGAAGTTCAAGTCCTTATATAAAATGGTATAGTAATTTATATAACCTACACACAACCCCCTGAGCCTTCTAAAAATTCCAAGATTGCTGTTGATATCTGCTTCATCAATAATGCTGTGTAGTTTATTAAAGCATTCAGTGGGGTGAATGACAAAGAAAACGCCCACATGTTCAGGAGATGCAGGGTTTTTTCCCCCTGAATATTTTGGATTGAGAGCAGTTTTATTCACTCATGGATGCATGGGCCAAATGTATCTGAGATGGCATTTAGCCAAAGCTATCAACTGCACTGTAAAAGGAGGACTCACCCTGTGTCTGTGCCCCACCTCCCTGCCCCTGGCTGCATCTCCAACTCCAAACACTCATGACCTTCCCACACACTTTCCTGTCCTGCTTTAGTTACTCTGAATTTTCTCCTTATGCTGGGTTCTGCTTCCCATAAGGGGAGATGTTGTGGGGTGTGGATGGATGGACACAAAAGACTACGGAGCGGTGTCCTAAGGATCCCTATGATAAAGAATGGTTCAGGTGAAACTTTGGGTACCCACTTAATGGCTCTTTTTTTACTTTTTTGTTGCATTTGGTGATGTAATAAACTTGAAACATCAAATAATTTGTAATGGATCATTTCAATTACTCAGACTTGTTTACAGGCAAAAAATTTAAATGCATCAAGTTAAAACATAGATGCTTAAAAATATGAGCTAACAAATGAAAAACAAAAGGGAACAAGAACCTGGAGACTGGGCCAGGAGGCATGGTGATCTGCTCTAGGCTTGCAGCCCAGGGCTCAGACACTCTTCTTAGACTTGGCTGGGAAGTTTTCCTGCCTTCCAAATATAGGGAATCCCTTGAGACTACACTGGAAAGGAGCCCACTAGAATATAATTCAAATGGGTTGTGTTGTTTCTATAAAAAAAATGAAACAACTTGATAAGAAACTTTATTTTCAAAGACACATATGACTTTGAAATTCCTATCAGTATTTTTGACCAATCATATGTACCTAGACAAGAAAAATATCTCTATCTTTTTATTTACATCTTATTGTCACTTCATCATTCTTTAAGGTACTCTTGAAGTATTTAAAAGACCAAGATTATGTTAAACATCCTATTATGCATAATTGGCTTTTACATTTCTTTTTCTTGGTGACATCTATAAAGGGCATCCAAAGTTTGAAGTCTTCACTCTTCTGTTGGAAAGCAAGAGTCTTGGTGATAACTTGGTCTTTCTTAAGCTTTCTTTGGGTGTGGGTCCTCTGTCACTCTGTGTAGCCATTTAAAAATGTAAAGCTTTGCAGCAACCTAGGGTAAAAAGAGACAAGCTATTTTAAAATTGAATAGACCTCTAATCCTTCTAGGGAAATGTTTGTCCTAGCTGTGGTTTGCAGGTGATTAGCTGCTTCAAACTCATATGAGGAGTTTAATCCCCAAGGTCATGTGTTAATGACATTAAGCCAACTCTGATGTTAGGAGGTGGTGCCTCTGGAAAAGGATCAGGATTAGATGCGATCACCAGGGTGGAAACTCTGTGATTGAAACCTGATGGCTTTATAATGAAAGAGAGGCACACTCCCTCCGTTTCTTGCTTTGTAACTCTTGCAATATTTTAGGCGTCAGCCAGCAAGAAGGCCTTTCCCAGATATGGGCCTAGACCTCACCCTTCTAGAACCATGAACCAAATAAACTTCTTTAACTTTATAAAGTAGCCTGCCTTTGGTATCATAGTCATAAAAAAGAACACAAATTAATATATATTTCACATAATATATACATACATTAAAATTACAGTCCCCAAACTGATAAATATATATATTAGAATTCTTTCTGTTATAAGTAATGAAACTCATCTTGATCTGTACTGATAAAAATAACTTGCTGACTTATAAATGAGCTCTTTGAGGGAGTGTCTTGCTGATTTCAGATGTGGTGGATCCAGCATCTTTTTGCTTCCTTAACCATTGGCTGTCATTTCGCTACTGCTAGTCCTCTCTATGCTCTTGGTACAGTGGGAGGATGTCTGTTCATAGCTTCCAGTCTATGGCCTTATGGATTTGACTCGAAGACAAAAGACCTTTCCTATCAAAGTTCATATATGAGTGTCACAAGCAATTCTGTTTGATCCTGTTAGAATCACATGCTCAATTCTGAACCAATCACCATGACCAACATGAGTTATATGATCACTTCCCACACAGGAGGAAGTCAGGTAAAGCCTAGCAGTTGGCAGTGCTGAATGCAGTAAATGGTATAATATGAAAAGGCATGGCCACCAGCAAGCTACATTTAAGTTGACTGGTACCAAATGTGATCTATGATAATGTTATGGGCCAGAAACCTAAGAAGATCCCATAGTGGGCATTGAAGCCAATTGCATAATTCTGTGACATAGGGTCAGTTGCTTAAAAGAACCCCTGAGCCTGGGAATAAAGTTCTTGTTGGTAGAGACTTTTCTAACATGCATGAGGCCCTCAGTTCAGTCTCCAGCACTGGACAAATAAAGGCCACTAACCAAAGGCACTGGAAATTATGATCTTCATTGTCAAGTAGATTAGATTGAGAGATGCCTCGGCAACCAGGCAGGTGCACATCTCATCCTGTCTGAGACGATGTGTCTAGGAATGAGTAGACAGTGAAGGCTCTGGATTGTTCAGTGGTTTGATCTATTTATTATGGATAGGCATTTGAATAGACAGTTGGAAAATGGTGGAACTGTGGGCAGTGGGGACTAGTTAGGGGAAATGGGTCAGTCGGGAGCCTTTGAAGGGTATGTCTTGGCCCTTGATCCTTCCTGGTCTTTGCTTCCTGAATGCCATAGGTGTCCTTCCCATACCATACCCTTCTTCCATGATGATTCTATCTTGTTACAGCCCAAAGGCCACAGAGTTAGCCAATAGTGGACTGAAACTTCTGCACCCAAGGGCCAAAATAAAACTTTCCTTGTTAAAAATGTCTGTTAAATATTTACCACAATGTTTTTTAAAGAGGGGGATTTACTTGTCTCATGCAGGTGGCTTCAGTTAGGTCTGAATAGGTTCAAGTACAGCCATCAGCACTCTATTTCTTTTTACTCAGTTCTACTTATCACTCTTCTGGCCTCATTCTTAGTCACAGTCTACTTATCAAGTGACAAGGAGGGATAATGATATCTTAGCTGATGACTCTAGAATAAATATAGAATGTGTCAGTAAAGAAAATGCCATGGCTGACTCTGACTGGCCTAGTGTGATGTGTGATTAACTAAATCAAGTAGTCCTTGGTGGAGGCAGTGGAAGTCTTAGAGTTAAGAGTTGTATCAAAATGGGCTAAGGGGCATGTTCCAGAGGAAGAAATTATGGGCAGGGATTGGGTAATAGGTGCTTTTATCTCTTGGTACAGTATATTAGCCACCTTCATAGGCAGCTCTCTGTTTCCTCTTGTTGCTTTCTACCCTGTCCACACACAATCACTCTAAGTAGTACTTCCACCCAGTCACCAGCACTTGGTTACTACATTACTATCCCAACGTGTGCTTATGTGCCTCTCTTCTCTGGAGGACCCCTCTCTACTGTTCCTCTTGCCTATTCTGCTGCTTAGCACAATATCTGTATATATACATACTCAAGAAAATTGTTTAATACACAAATGAGATAGAGTGTATGATAGATGTGGGGTTTGAGTAAGAATGGCCCCATAGGCTCATAGATTTGCATGTTTTGTCACCAGGGAGTGACCATCAGGAGGTGTGGCCTTACTGGAGTAGTTGTGGCCTTGCTGGAGGAAGTGTGTCAGTGGTGGACTTCTGCTGCCTTGAGGGCCATCCTCCAGCAGCTCAGGATTTGAAAGGGAGCCAGGGAGTTGGCCGACAACCACTCAACTTGACTTTTCCAACTTGACTTTTCTATCTGAGGGAGTAAAGCTTAACTCTCTCTCTCTGTCTCTCTGTCTCTCTGTCTCTCTGTCTCTCTGTCTCTCTGTCTCTCTCTCTCTCTCTCTCTCTCTCTCTCAGGGTCTTTCTTTGTTTCTTTGTTCTCTTTCCTTCTCTGTTGTGTTCTTTATTTCTTTTCTTGCTTCTATCCAGATGCATCCATTCTATCTCTCTTGATGTCTTCCTTCTAACTAATTTCATTTTTCCCTTATAGTTTATATATCCCAGCAAAATCTTTCAAGCAGTATAATTTATATTCTATTTTTCAAGGGAATGATTACAATGAATACAGGTAAAAGACATGTTTCTCATTTCCCTTACATGATTAAACATCCTATGTATTATAGCTGAAAAACATTTTATCCGAAGAACCCACATATGTTCATGCCCAAGCAACTTGTTAAGCAAGAGTGTAAGCAAGCAAGGTGTTTTTCTCAGCTAGTTCTTTTACTGGCAGGCTGCATTTTGCAGTCACAAAGGAAGGATCAATCACTTTATTGATTATCTCAAAAGGTGCTCTATAAGGAATTTTAAAAGAATCATAAACCTAAATCTTTATATATTGAAAAAATAATCAGTCGGGTGCCAGTAGAGGAGACGAGCAAGATGGCGGCGGTGGCTGGTGTGGTGCGGGTACCCTGGCAGCAGGTGTCTGGACTTCTGAAGCAGCCTTTTCACCACTCTACACCTGCAGCATTGCAGTTGACAGTTGATTTAATCAAGATATGGATGAAGAACTAGAAAGAGATGAAAAGGTATTTCTGCTTAGTGAAGAAGTTGCCCAGTATGCTGGGGCATATAAGGTTAGCAGAGGTCTATGGAAGAAATACGGTGACAAGAGGATCATAGATACTCCCATGTCAGGGATGGGAATCGCTGTTGGTGCAGCTATGGCTGGGTTGCAGCCTATCTGTGAATTTATGACCTTCAACTTCTCTATGCAAGCCATTGACCAGGTTATAAACTCAGCTGCTAAGACTTACTGCATGTCTGCCGGCCTCCAGCCTGTGCCCATAGTATTCAGGGGGCCCAATGGTGCCTCAGCAGGTGTAGCTGCTCATCACTCACAATGCTTTGCTGCATGGTATTGGCACTGTCCAGGTTTAAAAGTGGTCAGCCCCTGTAATTCTGAGGATGCAAAAGGACTTATTAAATCAGTCATTTGTGATGATAATCCAGTGGTGATGCTAGAGAATGAACTAGTGTATGGAGTTGCATTTGAACTTCCTACAGAAGCTCAGTCAAAAGATTTTCTGATTCCTTTTGGAAAAGCCAAAATTGAAAGGCAAGGGACCCACATCACTGTAGTTGCCCATTCAAGACCAGTGGGCCACTGCCTATTGTCTAAGGAGGGGATTGAATGTGAGGTGATAAACTTGTGTACCATCAGACCAATGGACATTGAAGCCATAGAAGCCAGTGTCATGAAGACAAATCACCTTGTAACTGTGGAAGGAGGCTGGCCACAATTTGGAGTGGGAGCTGAGATTTGTGCCAGAATCATGGAAGGCCGTGCATTCAATTTCCTTGATGTTCCTGCTGTTCTGTGTCACTGGTGCTGATGTCCCCAGGCCTTATGCAAAGATCCTAGAAGACAACTCCATACCTCAGGTCAAAGACATCATATGTGCAGTAAAGAAGACAGTGAATGTCTAATTTGGACTTTGAATATCAAGTCATTGAAATTTATTTAAAATACTTATTGGGACTTCATCTAATGTGTACTGAGAAAATTTCCTAGTTATAAAGTCAATGCTAAAGCAGCAGCAGCAGGTGTCTCTGTATTGATAAGAAGCTTAAATGTGCTTATGAGTGGAAAACTCCACTCCCTGCCCTAGATGCTATACTTCCTTTGTCTGTTACTGTTGGTCTAGTCTTTGAATAAGATTAATATAAATATTTTCCCTCTTTCACTACAAGGGGCAAGAATGTTGCAGAGTCCTAATGAAAGATATACTTACCCCAGAAGATATAATTACCTCAGAAGATATACTTACCCCTGAAGATATACTTACCCCAGAAAGATATACTTACCCCAGAAGATATACTTACATGTTTTAAAAGTATATTATCTACATTTGCTTTTAAGTTGTTTTGATAAGGAATAAAAGGGTTTTCTACCTATGAGTAATTGTGCCTCCCCCCTAGATTTCTCTATGTAACAGTTCTATCTGGGTACTCACTTTGTAGACCAGGCTGGCCTCAAACTCACAGAGATCTGCTTTGCCTCTGCCTCCCAAATGTTGGGATTAAAGGCGTGTGCTGACACCACTGTTGTAATTCAGGCAAACCTGGCCCTGCCTCTCACCCACCTGCACATGGCAGGTGTATATACCCTGAATCTTTAAAATCTACCTATTTCCATTCTCTTTCCCTTTCTTTCCTGCTGTTTCCCTGAGGCAGACAGGACTTTTCCTGTTTCCCTCTTGTCTTCTGTCCTCTCTCTGTCTCTGTGTCTCTTTACCTCTTTTCTTTTTCCTCCCCCCTTCCCTTTCTAATAAAACTTCTCATTAAAAATAAAACAGTCATCTCTACCTTAAATCCTCAGGGTGTATACCCATTTGTCAACAGTTTTTTTTTTTTAATATCAGGAAGCTGAGGGCAGATATGGGTACAAGGAATTACTCATCTTTGATTACCAACCAATCCTAGGAAGAAAGGCATGTCAGCTAATAATAATTGGGCTGCTTTGTTCTTGTTTCTTTACCTTAACCAGCCCCTCCCTCAATTATGTGCCTTTCTAACTAAACTTTCCCAGATTTTTTTTTACCTCAAAGCCATTAACAAAAACATCTTAATCTAACATTAAGTCATATTTAAAACTTTGTTTTAACTGTGATGCACACCGAAACCTGTGAACACATCTCTCAACATTAAATCTAAAAGAACTTGGGTTAACTTAGCTTCTCTAACACATTTTTTTTTCTTAATCATTAACCTAAGCCACAGTCTATATTACTCCTCAAGAGAAACTAGCTGTGTGATATTTTCTTGTTCTTATTTTCTATCCTCTGTAGCCCCTGCTTTATCAGGGATGGGGGGACAATATCATGTCTTGCTTTTACCTATATTAGTTTTTTCTCTAAGCTGACCTCTATCACAATTCCTCAATATGTTTATTAAAGACCCTCAGTCATCAAAATCCTATTTAAACAAACTCTGATATTGTATGAAATCATTGCTTCAGCTAAACAGTACAGCTAGGAGGAAATCATCATTTTCATAATAATCCACAGGCAAAAATGCCCAGTAGAATGAGATATTTCCATGAGATAATCATACTACATTAGAGACAGTGGGGATTTCCCCACATCCATTCACACCATGACAGATATTAGAGAAAAATGGCAGTAGAAAACATGTAAAGATACAGCAGTAGCAAGAGACATTCTGGGGCTCTCAGGGCCTTGCTATTTGAGATTCACACATCAATGCCTTGCAAGCTGGGGGGCTGATCTCCTGAAGTTGGGGCCTGCTGCTCCTCTGACATGGCCACTGGCAGTGGGCTTTGGGGTTTCACATACTCAAGTCAGGTCCAGTATCTGGCTCTTCCCACTGCCTGCCTATCTCAGCCCCTCTCCATCACCATGTCTGCCTTTGTCCTGCCACAATAACAAAACCTCTGAAGTTGTAAGCCAGCCCCAATTAAATGTATGGTGTCTCTTCACAGCAACAGAACACTAAGATGACATTATTTTCATAGTCTATAATCAGCGCCTCTTGTTTCCTCTTTCACGATTTATGTGTTACTCAGATTTGTCCTCACTAGGACACACATAAACAAGATATCACTACACACTTACCCAAGGGAACAGTTTAAAACAAGGACAGATTTATCACAACTCTATGATTACAGAGATTTTATTTATCATGTCAAGAAGAGCACAGCAGCTTTCACCATGGTGGCCAAGAAGCAGAGCTGAGCACAGTGGAACAGAGCCATCACAGGACAGGCTCCAAGGACAGGTCCTCAGTGACAGACATCCTTCAACCAGGACCATCTTCTGTAGATGCACAGATTAAGATACATGGGACTAGGAAAATATAGGTTCATTTTATTTGGGGAGAAGTCACTTACATGAGAAACTGATAACTCACAAGTTCCAGCTCTGAGGATCAACGCCCAGCTGCTCTCTGTGACCCAAGAGAGAGAGCAAGCCTGTCCCAGACCCCAGATCAAATCCCACACGCTCACATATGCACCACAGGTGTAGCTAGTTGGATCTCTCACTACAATCTTCCACAGTTCTGTCACCTCCAATAATCTGTTTTAAATTGGAATCCATCAGTGGATTCAACCATTATTTAGGGCAAAGCTCTCTACCTCAAATCCTGCCTGGAGACACCCTCACAAAACTCCTAGAGGTGTGTGCTTTACTAATGTTCTATCCGTCTCATAATCCAATCAAGCTGATAAATAAGATTAATTACCACAAGTTGTTTATATGACTCTTCATCTGCTGTTGTCATTTGTGGATATTTGTGTTAACTCACTTACAGTAACTATCAGTCTGTCATTTTCAGACGTACTAGATTTTTGTCCTTCAACCATAGCCCAACTACGGTTCCAACCTATCTGTTCCTTCTCTTTACATCTTTCGTGATTTCCTGGGAATAAAGAAGGCAGATACCCTTCAAGCTGAGAAGGGCTGGAGATGTAGGTCTCATTGACAATATATGCAGCCTAAGAATAGTGAATTCCACAAACTTTTTGGTGATTGTTTGTTTCTCTGGCTTTTGCACATTCATGGACTAAGGTCTTCACAAGCCTGATCTCAGCAGATGTTTTTCATTTTGTTCAATAGGCACTGGACTATTTTAGCCTGTTGCTTTCCTTTATCCTCCCTTATAAGCAAAAAGTGGTCATGATCTTTTTGTTAAACATTGTTAGCAAGTGGACAAATTCAGAACCCCATTTATAGAATATGGTACCCTCTTTACATAGTGGTAATCATTCAGTTAACACAGTAAGCCAAGCTGAGTCCTTTTTAGTTGAAGAAAATTCATCTCTGACTGTTTTATCATCCAGTTTCCTTTTTCTTTTTTTTTTAAATACTCAAGTTGAAAATCAAGTTTTTTGTGCATCTTTCACTTTTCTTGATGACATTTTGGCTTTTGCAAATGCAGTCTCCATTACTGACAGGAAAACCTGGAGACATGACCATTATTCAAAAATCCTACATAGGAAGAACCAGATGTAAACACCTCTCTTTACTGGAGTTTCTGAATGGCTCTGTCTCAGTTTTTCTTTCCATTTCAAATAAACCCACACTTAAGAGTTTTCTGGTTGATTTTTAGAAATATAGCCAGTGAATATGGCTTCATATTCGATTGAGCTGGGGCTGGAAAGATGGTTCAGTGTGTAAGAGCACTTGCTGTTCTTGCAGAGGGCTTGGGTTCAGTTCTTAGCCCCAACTTGGAGGCTCACATGTTTTCAACTCTAGTTTCCAGTGATCCTGAAAGTCTCCAGCAGGCCCGAGCATGGCAAACACATGCCCGCCCATGGCAAATACATACCCACCTATGGCAAACATGGCACCAACAAGTTTGCCTTTTACCCTTTTCCCTCTTGCTAAAAACCATTAATTACATTCCTAAAGCTAGCCCCCAAGATCCATTCCCTTATTTGACCACTGACTCATTCCCAAGACTAAACACCAAGGTCCAACAATCAACATTCATTATTTGGCTAACTTGTCCAATCAGGACTTACCCACTCACCCTAGCACAGACTCTCCTCCCTTTTCCTCTTTAAAAACTCACTCCTGAAAAAAAAAAAAAAGCCTGCTTGTGTTTTGCTGCTGCTTCTTGCTATCTGTCTTTGCAGATTCTTCCCCACCTCCCACCCTGCCCCTTCTGGGTAATAAATCTTCTTTGTGCTGAGAACTTAGTGTCTGGGTGTGTCCTGTGCCAACTCCGGGGGCGGGGGGGCTGTCTTCCCTTACAGATCTATGTTCTCTTCTGGCCTCTAAGGGCATCATGCATGGATATGATACATGTATATGCACTGAAGGTTTACATGTATACATTAAATAAAAATACATCTTTAAAAATAAAGCAAAATTCAGTTGGCCTAATGTATCTGAATGAGCTGCATGTGTGTTAAACACGAAAGAATTTCTGTCTCCTGTGTTTTTACCAATAAGTCTTAGTGTGATGCTCAGTTGCTTCAAAGAGGACCTGGAGCTAGCTAGTGTCTCAGGAGATATCTGAGTGGAAAAAGTGCGGGGCCATTCAGGAAGGAATCCTTGCTGCATGTGAAATTGCATCTGATCGTTAGACTGTGAAATATTGCTTCTCTGATGCTTCAGAGGACCTCTTATGAACATGTCACTTGTCACCATGAAACTGATTCGCTGTTGATATGAGTTCCCCACAGCTCTGATGGCAGCCCAGAACTGGATCCAGTTTAGGTTTAGAGAAATGATCATCCCCTTCCCATGAGAAGGGGCTGGAATTGATACAACCAAAGGACCACCTTAGCTGCGTCTTTACCTTCAAAATGCTACCCATTCCTTTTCAGTTAGCCCAGTTTGCTAAACATGAAATAACTGTAGAATTTGTGATTGATTTCAGAGAGGAAGAAAACCATTTCTCTTGGCAGCTGAGAGGGGCCATGTTGAAATGATTGAAAAGCTTGTCTTCCTTAATCTGCACTCTTTAGAAAAGGATAAGGTGAGTTGGACTTTGTTTTTACTGAGAACAAAGGAGTAACAGTTGGTGTGGGGATTAACAATCGGTGTGCAGATTGCTTGGCATTTTTTTTTTTCTGGCCGACAGCACAGCAGAGTTCTTAAATCGTGACTAACTACTGAGAGAATCATGGACTGTGCAGGAAAAATCAATCCACCTTCGCTGTGGGTTGTTTTTTGTAGGTGGAGGTTTTTTTTTTTTTTTATTGTTTCAGACAAGATCTCTATGTAATCTTGGCTGTCCTGGAGCTTCATATGTAGACCAGGCTGGATTTGAATTTATAGAGATCTGCCTGTTTCTGCTTCTTGAGCGCTGAGATTAAAGGCGTGTACCACCAGGTCTGGCTAAGATTTGTAGTTTTTACTCCATAAAAGAAAATTAATTTTTTTTTCAAGACAGGGTTTCTCTGTATAGCCCTGGCTGTCCTGGAACTTACTCTGTGGACCAAGCTGGCTTTGAACTCACAGAGATCTGCCTGCCTCTGCCTCTGGAGTGCTGGAATTAAAGGTGTGTGCCATCTCTGATCAGCCATAAATGTTTTGAAATTAGTTTACTTCTTGAATTTTCCTACTTCATGTTGAGTTTGGCTCTTCTAAATCAGAAGCTTGATGAACTTGGCCTCAAAATGGCTTGTGTTGCATTGTTTCCTAGACAGAGGACCTACTCCCGGGAAGCCCCAAACCTCTCCCATCCTTCCTTGAGGACTGCTTCCGACATGGTCCCACATTAACTGTGAAGGGAAAACTCACAAGGTAGCCAGCCATCCATACGGACATCTCTGATGGCTTTCTTAGGGTAAATTCCAAGATGGGGAATTATAGGTCTACAAGTTTTGCACCATATACTTTTTGATATGTGTATGTGTTACTAATATTACTTACTACTCAGGTTGATTTTATCAGGGGGCCCTAACATAGGCAAGGTCCAGTTATTTTTGTTGGTTTTTTTTTTTCCTAGAAAATTGGTGCCAAATTCAAGCAAGAATTTTTTTTTTCTTTCTCCTGCTGGGTCAAATAGCCAAGGCTTTTCATTTAAAACTTTAAATTGATAAATTTTACTTAAAACTGATAGTGTCAACACCCTGCTTTAACCAAAGAAAAAGCTTCCAGAAGCCACACTGTGCCCTGGTGTTGGAGGCTGTGTTCCTCGGCATAGGCAATTTCACCTGGAGTGCATTTCTGTTTCAGGAGGGAAACACTGCCTTGCACCTGGCTGCAATGCATGGTCACAGCCCAGTGGTGCAGGTGCTACTAACTCAGTGGCTGGAAGTAAATGAGACCAATGAGGTATGTGGACACACCAATTCCAGCTGGGCATGGGACTTAAAGGGCAGGTCGGCGGCGCTTTCTAGAAAAGGACAGGAAATCGAAGACATTAGTGCTACCAGGTATAAAATGGAACCTTGAAGAGTCCTGCTGTTTTCTTCAAGTATCCTCTGGCTGGGAATTTGTTAATTCACTCAAAAGCCATTTGTAAGAGGAGGGATGATACCAGAGAACAGTCTTCCAGGTACAGCAGAGACTGTGGCAGCACACACAGAGCCTGCACCAGTTCAAGTTGGATGGGGGCCCAGCATTGAGAGGGGGAAGTGGACACATGTTTCCAGCTCTAAGGAGTTGTCCCCAGTTGACAACTGCTTGCAAAGGAAAAATTGGTTTTATCCAATGGAGTCTCACTGGATATACGAACCGCACTCAGGGGAGGCTCTATGCCCAGCAGTACACGCTGACACAAAAACTAACTCAATGGTTTTTTTGTAGACTTTTTGTCTCATATTGCTGTGTTTGGATATTTTTTGTTTGGTGTTTTCATGTATATTATGTTTTCGGATTTTGTGGTTTTATGGATTGTGTGTGTGTGTGTGTGTGTGTGTGTGTGTGTGTGTGTGTGTGTGTGTTTAATTCTGCTTTGTTTGTTTCTCTTTTTCTAAAGAGAAAGAGAGAAAGAAAGGACATGGAGTTGGGTGAGTGGGGAGATGGGGAGGACCTGGGAGGAGCTGAGGGAAGAGAACCTGTGATCGGAATATATTGCATAAAAAAAAAAATCTTTCCAAGAAGAAGATGAGGAAAATGACATTCTCAGAATAAGTATGTGTTTTTACACTGGAGTCCTATAAGACAAGAAAGACATGGGGAAAACATGATTATAGCTGTATACACAATAGACCATGAGAATCTATTTCAGAAACCACAGCCTTCTCATAGAATGCAACAAGTTATCTCTGTTGCCATTCCAGTGGTCTTTGGCAGAGAGAGTTGACCTTTGTTGTTGTTTTTTATTTTCCTGGTGTGTGTGTGTGTTCCCTGGAGTGTGCACACATGTATGTGCCTGGGACTGACCTGGTCAGGAGGACAGAACTGAGGACAATTAGATTGAGTAAGCTAAAATAGCTAGATGATGAAAGCTCTGATCACCAGCTTTTTGGTTTTCATGTCTATAAAATGAGGATAAAATAAATTCTGTCCTGGGATTGTCATATGATTTGACTGTACCAAAGTATACGGTCTTGGCAGTATATGTTGGTCTATAAATGTCAAGTAATGCTAACAACAACAAAAGAATCATGCATAAAAATATTGGAAACATGCTCTTTTTCAAAGTATTTTTATTGTATTCCAAGGGGAAATTGATTTTAACTTCTTTTTCTTTTTACCAGAATGGAGAAACTCCATTCATGTTGGCTGTTGAAGGAGGTCATGAAGAATGCAGTCGAGTGCTCCTGGAAGGAGGAAGTGATGTCAACATCCCAAACAAAGTATGCAATCTGGGCTGTGACCAGCCGTACAGTGGGAGAATGACTTCGAATATTCTTTGGAACGCTGGTCCTTAATTGATGATTTACTAGGCTTTTATAGAATTAAAATTTTAGTATGTCCAGTTTTGCATAAAATGATTTGCCACAGATAGTCTCCATTAACGTCTCTTCAAAAGCAATGTTATTTCTCCAATTCATGTGGGGGATGAATGAAAAAGACAAAAGGAGCAAGGACCTGTCACAGCGAGATGACAGACACTCCACTCCACTTTGTTGACAGCAGACACTAAAGAAGAAAAAAGTTTGCTGTGTGAAAGCTCCGCAGGCTACCCTGGGCCCCAAAGAATGCAGGATGTTGTCTGCCTCTAAATATAAAATACTTTTATTGAGTTATGGCACTAAGAGACTTTGAAGCTTTCAAGACGAGTGTCTTAGTTACTATTGCTGTGAAGAGACACCATGAACCAGGCAGCTTATTAAAAGGAAACATTTAACTGGGTGCTTGCTTACAGTTTCCGAGGATGAGTTGGTGACCATCATGGTGAAGAGCATGGGGGCCGGCAGGTGTGGTGCTGGAGCAGTAGCTAAGGGCTTACATCTGATCCACAGGCAGCAGGCAAAGAGTGAGAACAGGCCTGGCATGACTTTTGAATACTCAGAGCCCACCCCCAGTGACACACCTCCTCCAATAAGGCCACACCTACTAACCCTTCCTAAACAATCCACCAACTGGGAACCAAACGTTCAAATATATGGGCCTATGAGGGCCATTCTTATTCAAAACAGCACAACTACATTACTAGCTTTACTTTTTTTTAGATTAAAAACAAAACAAAACCATAACCTAGAATGAGCAAGAAACTAATCCAGGATCAAACCACAATGGCAGTGCAAACATTCAAACTCACGCTGGTGGCTGTGTCTTCAGACAGGTTACTGTGATTTTCTGATTAATAGTAAATTACAATGAAAATAACTCAGGACAGAAAATTCAAATGGTACCTAAAAGAGTATATGATTTTAAAAGTGGCTTTCTCCAGCTCTACATTTCATTTCTGCTCCTTGGAACTCATGTCTCTGAAGTATACTTAGTCTCCTGGGAAGTTTCCGTACATTCACAAGGAAAGTGTGAGTGGATTGGACATTTGTCTACACAGTAGTACACTATGTAATTTATGCTACACACACACACACACACACACACACACACACACACACACACACACACACCTATGCCCAATTAAAAATAATAAAAGTTCTTGGGATGGCCTCCCTGGTTAGGAGGGCTCTGAGGCTCACTGGCTCGTCTGAACCCCCATAGCTTCTATATTTGCCTATTCTGTCTTCACCAGGATTTGGCTTTGCCATGATTTTCACATGCATGAGCTCACATTCTCTGCTTCTAGGACAGCAAATTCCCATCATCCACGTTCTTTCAGCAATAGCCTCACTGATGGAAGTTGCCAGAAGTCCACATCCAGCTCTTCCCAGAGCCATTGCTTGAATAGGTTTGTGTTTCCCAGTCACTAAGGAGTTTAATCTCCAAAGCCTCACGATAGCAAGGGCAGAAACTTAATCCATCCCTGGTATTTAGAGGTGCAGTCTTTTGAAAGTGTTTGGTTGTTAGGGTGGAGCCCAATGATTGGATGTATCCTGGTAAGTTTATAAGGACAGGGAGAAAGACCATATCGATAGAGATATACACAATAGAATTGTGATATGCAACCTAGAGAGTCCTGTTCTAGAGCCAACTCCATGAGATTTGGACTTCTTGTGCAACAACTGAGCAAAATAAACCTCTCTTCCTTATAAATTAGCCTACCTCAAGTACTTCATGATAGTAATGAAAACTTAACACAATTTCTGGAGTTACTATTGTTTGCCTTTTTTTAATTAGCATAGTTCCTAGGTAAATAATCCTAGCATCCATTATAGTTCAGAACTGTTCTCAATTGCCCTGGAGAAGACTCCTAAGAAATAAGCAGTGTGGACTAGGAAGCCAGCTGCAATAGCACACACAATCAAAGGTGTTTTGGATTTCATTTTGCTTTTCCATCTGCAGGTATGGGTTCAGTCATGGAGATGCTTTATTTTGCTGATACCAACTTAACTTGGCCTCTAGGAGATGGCTTTTGTGTTCTCTTGTGCCTCTCTGCCACTAGTGAGCAAAAGCACACAGTTGAGTCATTTCCGAAGAGATATTTGGAGTAAGAGCATGGATTTGGTTGTTAGTAGACTTCCTCCATTTGTGCTAGATGGAGAGTCTGCCCAGTTTGAGCAATAGATTCTCTTCAGCATTGTGTCAGCTGCCATGGCCCTGGGATGACTTTTGTAAGTCTTAAAAACTCAAGCTTCTGGAAGCCTTTTGTCATATCTTACCAAACGTATTTAAATACCCCTACATTTCCAGTATATATTACCACTGTTACTCTAAACAAATTTGTTTTATTTTTATAATTATTTGGCTGCAGTGAACTCCATCTAATTTATAAGTGATTGGTTTCTTAGAACACTGTGTATATATTTGGGAATTTCCAGGAGGTTAAAAAAATGAAAACTGTAAGTCTTTTACAAATATAATGAATATTTTATGATATTACATTTAACAATCAATGAAGTAGGAATGTGCCAATTAAATATTTATTTGCTTCAATTTTGTGGCTTTCTCTTGGTGTCTTGGAACCAGTAATTATTATTTTTTCTTAAGTTTCACATATTCCTGGGGCTAGAGACATCTCTCAGTGTTTAAGAGCACTGGCTTCCAGAGGACTGGTGTTCAATCTCCAGTACCCACATGGTGGTTTATAATTATAACTCCAGCTCCAGGGAATCTGATATCCTTTTCTGGTTTTCATGGGTACCAGGCATGCACATAGTGTACAGACGTACATGCAGAGAAAGCAGTCATACACACAAAATAAAGTAAGTTGCACATGTTCCTTTGTCTCTTATAAAGCCTATAGGTCATGTACATTGTGTCTATAGGGTTGCATAGAAAGGTCCATAGCACCACAGCTTTTATTATAGGATGCTGGCTTTGAATTCTTCAGACATTTATTTCTGATTTGGATGGCCTCAGATCTTCCCATGGGTGCCTCCATTGTTCTGATCTCAGTCTAAATGTCACTTTACCCAAAAAGGCATTTTTGGTCATTCATTACAAAATAGCTGTCAGCTACCTCTTTTAGTTCATGTTATAGCTGACAATAACCAGCCAGTATTATTCTTCTAATAACATCTAGAATCTGTTGATTACATTTTACTCTAAAGCCACTGATCCACCAGTCCACCAGTCCACTAAGCCATGGATTAATTTATTGTCTACCCTACTGGAATCTAATATCAGGCATCTAATAGATAGCTTAACAAACATGCTTCTAACACAATTTGTCACATAATGAGTGCTCAGCCATGTTTGTGGAATGAACAAAATTACATTTATTCTCCAGCACTATTGTGGCTTAAAAGAAAGAGGCGGGAGGTTATTACAGGAAGAAGGAAACACCACCTCATGCCCAGAGATAGCCATATCTTAGTTTAATAAACCTGTGACTATGTGGTTATATAGCGAAATCATCAAATAGTCACATGATAATCCTGGATTATATGATCATAAGTGTCTGGTAAAGTGAAGACGGAGGCAGGAAGGACCCAACTAGATACTACTGAGTTTTAAAGACAGAGATAGGGGGTCATAAGCCAAAATATCTAGGTATTTGAAAACCAGTTCTTCTAGCAGCCTCCAGAGTGGAACTTGGCTCGCTGAGATCTACATCATACTTCTTGACCTTCTTGACCTGCCTGATGATGATCCTTTTTTTTTTTTTTAAATTAAGATGCTAAGTTTGTGGCAGCAACCTGTAGTGGCAAAGAAAACAAAAATAGGTGATTATACTGCTTTTACAAATGGAGACAGAGAGGCCTGTACTCGGATGCCTTCTAAGCCAGGCACCAGCTCAAGCTAGTTTTCAGTTGGCTGGTCAGCCATCTATTGCTTCACAACAAACCAGTGAAGCTCTGTGGCTTAAAGCAGTGTGGTATTATCTGTCATGGTGTGTCAATCTCAACGCACAAAAGCATCTCTAAAGATTAAGTTTATGGACTGTGTAATGTTGTAGTAGGATATGGATTCAGCCTATAAATTTTTTCAAGGACACTGTGGCCAAGGGACATTCTTAAGATGAAAATTAATGAGGATTTCTTAAGATGTTTGAAATAAAAATTGTTGACTGTCTGGATCAATGGCAAGAGTCATAGGTCCAAGAGCAAGCAGGAGGTTGCTAGGTAGACATCCTGGCAGGAATATTACTTTATAAAGATTTATTTTTAACTTTTGAAATCATGTGTATGTTTATATGTTTGGCAAGGTATGCTAAAAGAGGATGTCAGATCTCTGGAGCTGGGATTGCAGGTGATTATGAGCCACCTGCATGGATGCTGGGAACCAAACTGAAGTCCTCTACAAGAATGGTACATGCTCTTAAGTGCTTAGCCAGCCTCCGGGAGTATTGTTACTCCAGAGACTCAGAGCCTTTTGTGCAGTCTTTTGAGAATAGTTCTTGTGGTGGTTAGAATAAGAATTGCCCCCATAGGTTCATGTTTGGATACTCAGTCCCCAGGTGGTGGAACTGTTTGATAAGGATTAGGAGGTGTGGTCAGATGTTAGCTGGAAGCTCAACTGCCACACCTCTATGTAGGGGTTATCCTTCGATAACTTGACAGCACCAACAAGGAGCATTTCTGTAGGGGTTACCCTTGGATAGCTTGGCAGCTGGTCCCAAGAGGAAGTGCTATAAGAATGATCAGTACAAAAGGAAGGGAGTGGAAGCTGCCAGGCTAGTTAGGGGCTCTGCCTGGAACTGGTGCGTTTATCACTTCTGTTATAACCACTGGTTAAAGAAGTTACAGGTCCCTCATATCCTCCTCTCCCCTCCTCTTCTCCCCTTCTCATTCTCCTAGCTCCCTTTCCCCTCCCCCCATACTCCCAGTTTTCTCAGGAGATCTTGTCCCTTTCCCCTTTTCTGGGGGACCATGTATGTTTTTCTTAGACTCCTCTTTATTTCCTAGCTTCTCTGGTGGTGTGGATTGTAAGCTGGTAATCCTTTGCTCTATGTCTAAAATCCATATATGAGTGAGTACATACCATGTTTGTCTTTTTGTGACTGGGTTACCTCTCTCAGAATGGTTTCTTCTAGTTCCATCTATTTGCCTGTGAATTTCAAGATTCCATTGTTTTTTTCTGCTGAGTAGTATTCCATTGTATAAATGTACCACATTTTATCTATCCATTCTTCAGTTGAGGGCATCTAGGATGCTTCCAGGTTCTGGCTATTACAAATAATGCTGCTGTGAACATTGCTGAACAGATTGTTGTATGAATATGCTTCTTTTGGGTATATGCCTAAGAGTGGAATTGCTGGATCTTGTAGTAGACTCATTCCCATTTTCCTGAGGAGTCGCCATAATGATTTCCAAAGTGGCTGTACAAGTTGGCACTCCCACCAGCAGTGGAGGAGTGTTCCCTTTTCTCTACATCCTCTCCAGAATAAACTGTCATTGGTGTTTTTTTATTTTAGCCATTCTGACAGGAGTAAGATGGTATTTCAGTGTTGTTTTGAATTTCCCTGATGGCTACGGATGTTGACACTTTCTTATGTGTCTTTCAGCCATTTTAGATTCCTGTATTGAGAATTCTCTATTTAGTTCTGCACCCCACTTTTGGGATTGTTTGGTGTTTTGGAGACTAGTTTCTTGAGTTTTCTGTATATTTTGGAAATCATCCCTCTGTCAGATGTGGGGTTGGTGAATATCTTTTCCCAGTCTGTTTTGTCTTGCTGATTGTGTCCTCTTCCTTACAGAAGCTTCTCAGTTTCAGGAGGTCCCATTTATCAATTGTTGATCTCAATGTCTGTGCTACTAGTATAATGTTCAGGAAGCGGTTTCCTGTACCAGTTAATTCAAGGGTATTTCCCTCTTTGTCTTCTAATAGGTTCAGTGTGGCTGGATTTATGTTGAGGTCTTTGATCCCTTTGGACTTAAGTTTTGTGCATGGTGATAGACATGTGTCTATCTGCAGTCTTCTACATGCCAGCACCATTTGTTGAAGATGCTTTCTTTATTCCATCATATAAATTTAGCTTCTTTGTAAAAAATCAGGTGTTTGTAGGTGTTTGTATTAATATCAGGGTTTTTAATTCTATTTCATTGGTCTACCTGTCTATTTTTGTGCCAATACCAAGCTGTTTTCGGGACTATAGCTCTGTAATAGAACTTGAAGTCAGGGATGGTGATACCTCTGGAAGTTCCTTTATTGTACAGGTTGTTTTGGCTATCCTGGGTCTAGTCGGGGAAAGAATAGAGGAGAGTAAGATATGAAATACCGTAATGGAGGGAGACATTATAGGTTTAAAGAGAATTCAGGCACTAGGGAAATGTCTGGAGATCTATAAAGATGACACCAACTAACAATCTAGGCAAAAGAGGAAAGGCTACCTTAAATACCCTCCCCTGATAATGTGATTGATGACTGAAGGCCCTCCTATAGCCTTCATCCAGCAGCTGGTGGAAGTAGAAGCAGACACCGACAGCTAAACACTGAACTGAAATCCAGTTGCAGAGAAGGAGGAGTGATGAGCAAAGGGGTCCAGAACAGGCTGGTGAAACCCACAGAAACAGCTGACCTGAACAAGGGGGAGCTTTTGGTCCCCAGACTGATAGCTGGGAAACCAGCATGGGACTGATCCAGACCCCATGAATGTGGGTGTCAGTGAGGAGACCTGGGAAATCTACGGGGCCTCCTGTAAAAGATCAGTACTTATCCCTAGCATAGGTATGGACTTTGGGATCCCATTTCACATGGAGGGATACTCCCTGAGCCTAGACACATGGGGGTGGGCCTAGGCCCTATCCCAAAGGATATGGCAGACTCTGAAGACCCCTTGTGGAAGGCCTCACCCTCTCTGGGGAGCAGCTTTCTGTGATATGTGGTATGTGATAGGTAGGGTTTTAGTTGGGGGGTGGCAGGGGAAGAGGGGAGGGAGAGGGAACTGGGATTGACGTGTAAAACAATCTTGTTTCTAATTCAAATAAAAAAATGAAAAAATAGTTACAGGTCCACCTAGATTCAAGGGAGTAAAGAAAAGAATCCTAGCTGTTGATAGAGGTGTGGCCAGTAGGTCAGGGGATATCAACACAGTTTGCGAAAGCAGTTCTCCTCAATGCTCTTTTATGGAGGATCTGAATATTTTTGGCAATCTTATAATCAACCATAACTAATCCATTGGCTTGCATTGTTGCCAGTTCTTACGATAGGCTGCTTGGAGGTTGACTGAAGCCTAATCAAGAGTATGCCATGATTTTGATCTGATTACCATTTAGCTAAGGCACTAAGCAAAGATACTTAGGCACTGGAGAGTGGCACGTGGTGGTAGAAGTGAGTGAATGAGAGTTGTGAAAGGAAACGGGTAAAAGGATCAAGAAGCAACACTTCACATAGGTGGAAACCTTGCTAGCTTTGAAGCCATTCTATCACAGAGGAGAGCTGGGGATAAACAGAGGCGGGGAGCCAGAAACCATTGAGTTCATTTTTGAGGCCAATGTCAACCACCTATTTTAACTCAAGGAAAAGATTTGCTGGGACCATAGTGGTTAAATTTGATTCTGGAAATAGGGATTTAACTCACAGGTGCCTGAGTCATAGTTTCTCAATGTTTTAGGTCAGGTTGCTAAACTAATAACAACAACAACAACAACAACATTAACAAAGCTGGGTGACTTAAGCAGCCAGCATTTCTTTCTCCTAGTTGGAGACTGGAAGCCCTGAGCCCGGGCACTAACACTGTGGGGTTCTGATGAACATGTTTTTCTGGCTTCACTGGCAGCCATTTGCTATGTCCTCCCATGGCTGCAAGAGGAGCAGCTAGCCCTCTAGACTTTTTTACAGGAGCAGGGACAGCATCATGAGGGCTCCACTCCCACAACATTACCACTTCCTGATGTCTCCTCTCCCAAACCTCATCTCACTAGGATTATGAATTTTGGAGACCCAGTCAGGCCACGGGGTTATATGACATGATAATAGATGACACTTTGAAGTGACAGACCCTAGAATAATCAGAAACATGTTGGAGTTCCTTTTTTAAATAGTTATACAATTTCATGCATAAATTAATTACCTTGTACTGAGCACCAGACTGCATGCTGATAGTAATGGAATCCCTTTAGCCCTCTCCATCTGTTCCTTGCAGCTCAACGTCAGTGCTTTGCAGACAGCCACCCGGAATGGCCACACATCCCTTGTCAACTTTCTTCTCAGTGAGAACGCTGATCTGCAACGGCAGAAGGAAGTGAGTCCATGCAAATCAACACAGGCTTGGGTGCCAGTGCTGCGAAGCTGGCTGTGCAAATGCCCCTGGATGAGATATTTCACCAGGGAGGGATTCTTTTTAGGGAACACTGGCTTTTGTTTTGTTTTTTTGAATCTTAATCATGAGAAGTAAAGTCCAAGGAGTGAATTTTAGAAAGTCGCTGAAGTCCCTGCACAAAACAAAATCTCTATGTTTAAGATATGTTTGCTACAGGAAGTCTCAGGTGTCTAGAGGTGCCTCTACTCCTGTAGGGGTCTCACCAGCCTGGGAAATGCCACCGTGGTCCCTGCTGTGGATGTGGAGAAAATGGATCATTTCCCCATCTCTGAATGAGCTTGTGGTTTTTCAAAGTCAATCCTTTATTACTGATTGAGGTTTTTCTGAAGTTTGGATTGGCTTTGGCAGAACAAACAGAGGCCCTCTGTGCTGGAATCTGACAAGAAACATACCTCTATTTCCCACTGTATTTTTCTCTGTCCTGTGAATATTATTTTCTCTGTTTGTGCTGAGCCGTTTCCTTTCATGGCACTGATTTGAAAGGAGGAATGTGATCTGGACCATGCCGGATAATTTTTATAGAGTGTTGAGTTAGAGGGATTGGCTCTAATTTACCTAACTCAGGCCAAGGAGGCTTCCTTATTCTCAGGAGAAATGGGGTTCCAGCAAGGTGGGTGGCCCTGGCCAGAATACAGACCACGTTCTTGAGACGAAGGCTGCTGTCTCTTTGTTCTTGCTTTGTTCTTCGAGGGGGGAAGCTTATTTCCAAGCAGAGGAGACCCTCACAATCTCCCTCTCAGGTGCCACCTTGTCCCCTGGCTCACCCCCAGACAGTCTCTCACTCAGTCATACAGCCCTCCCTGTTCCTTATGTCTGGTTCATCGGCCCATCCCCATCGTGCAGATGGAGAACTCTGGAAGGTCTGTGTTCAAGGCCTGTCTTCCTCTTCCTTGTTACTGTTCTGCCCGTGTGTAAGATAGGGGGTATTAGGTCCAACTCCTAGGGTTACCATGGATGCCTAGGGTTACCACAGCTTTTAAGAGCTGTTATTTAACCTAGTCTTGTTTTGCCGAATGTTTCTGAGCCAGGGTCTTACTGTGTAGCCTGAGGTAGCCCGAAACTCCCCTATGTAGCCCAGATTGACCTGATACTTAAGATCCAGCAATGCCTGCCTACCTGCCTCATGAGTGCTGAGATTAGAGGCCTGTGCCACACCTGCTTAACCTAGTGTTTGAAACAGGATGAACATTGCGGGTGGTGAGTATGTAGTAAGTACCATGAAAAGATACACTGAGTGTGCCTGCCTCTACACTTGAGTGGTGCTGCAGGTTATCCTAACCGCCCTGTCTCTGTTCTGTTCCCAGCAGCTCTGCTACCACCACTGGGCTGCAGTCTCACTGATTGCAGGTCAGTGCTCTCACGCTGGTCTGTGCCCCCTCCACCCTCTCCTTCCTCCACTCCGCACGTCCCTCATATCACTCATCTAGTTCATGCCTTAACTGCTTTTGCCCCTTTGTTTGTTCATTGCTTTTTCCTCAGTCTCCTCCCAGAGAGCTTCACAGACCAGTGTGGCTGGGTGGAGGTGAGGCAGCAGGGGCATTTGAGACAGTGTGTGGTGATGGACTTGGTGTCTGGCGGGCTGAGTAAGAGAGGGGATGGATGGAAGGAGTGAGCAGGGTCAGGAGATCCAGGCGGGGTGAGGTAATGAAGACAGGTTGTTTAGTGAAAGGAGGAGATGAAGGAGCAGGCTGCTGAGACTGGCCACCGCCCACCATGGGTGGCCTCTTTGCAGGAGCGCTGAGCCCTGAGTAGACAGGACCACCAGCCCTGCTGCAGATCACGGGAACTGAGTGTAGCTTGCAGCTGGCCAGGAAATGCCGACTGTGTATACATTTCCTCCTTTGTGGCCACTCCTTTTGTCCTTTGGCTCTTGAAGGCTTGGAGAAGTCCTCAGCTGAGCCTTCTTAAGACTTCCTTGTCCAGTTCTTCAAGGAAGCCTTTTCTAGCTTCCAGAAGGGTCAGCCCTCCCTGTTCCCCATGCCATCTCAGCTCATTTGAGGTTTCCTCTAAATCACTTAAACTTTGAAACTAAATAGCTGTGTGACTGAATTTAAAAAAGAGAGAGAGAGAGAGAGAGAGAGAGAGAGAGAGAGAGAGAGAGAGAGAGAGAAAGAGAAAGGAAAGAGAAGGACCATTTGTTTCTAGATGTGGTGGAGGAGTAAGTTTATTATAGATACATGGGAGAGCTTAGCCAGAGGCAGGGACATCTGGGAGAGTCCAGAGTGGACATAACCAGTCTGAGCTGGGCCATCTGAGGAGGTGGGGGAGGGGAAGGGAGAGAGGAGAACCAGGTGCAGCAGCCAGGAGGCCCAAAGGTACAAAAGGGGCAGGTAACCAAAATTATTGGATTATATAGGGAAGAGCAACCCAGTCCCCTGGGCTGGAGAGTTCAGGGTAGGGGGTGGAGTATGCCAGCCAGGTATGGACTGAGGGATACTGGGACAACCTGATGGCCAGTGTCTGCTTTGATATGTTAAATAGGCATCTCAGCTGTTTGTCCCAGGTTTGAAACCCAGCAGTGACTTCATTAAAAGATAAACCTCTAACCCCTGAAGAGATGGGCCCATACATAGCAGGAGCTTGTCATTTATGCCCAGAATGACCGGAAGCCTGGGGATGACACAGATTGCTAGAGGCTTCCTGTGGTCCCACACAGAGGTGGACTGTTTTAATTCTCAGAGATTACCAGAGAGTGATGGCTGAGATGAATTGCTTCAGGATTTGAATGCTGAAGCTTCAATTTTGGATTTGCAATTTTTCTTTCTTTCTGTAGCCCAAGGAGTCCCCTCTTCACTTAGCAGTCATCAACAACCACCCCACAGTTGTGAACAGCTTATTAAGCGCTCGGCATGATGTTGACATCTTAGATCAGGTAAGCTGAGCAGGTGGGGCCTGGAATCTGCTCTCGGTGTTTCAACACCAGGTGTGAGCAGGGAGCTCCGTTTAGGTTCAAGGTGCCTAAAAAAATTTTCTGGGAGGCAGCATGTGCACCATTTTTTCATCACGTTTCCTCTGTAACCCGTATCCTTCACCCGCACTTCTGTTTTCTGCCCGGGCAAACTGAGATTCTGTGGGTGTGTAATCAAGTCGTTCATTTTTAAGAGGCGTAGCCAGGGCTTTGGATAAACAGTGCCAAGGCAAATTGCCAGAAGCTCTTTAAATCAAAAGCCGCTCCCACAGTGTGAAATGTTTTCCTTGGCCTGAACCTGGTTCCCATAAGAAGGAAGCTTAGTTTCCATGTTGAGTATCTTCTATGCCAGAAGGCAAAAGAGACTCTGAGAATTAAAGCAAACAAACAAATAAAAAGATCACCAGGTATTCAATGAACTGGGACCGAATCAAACATCCCAGCTGGAGATGGAACCCCGTGGAGCAGCAAACAATGGACTCTTGTAGCCTCTGCGAGCTGCCCCCTTCCAGGAGACGCAAGCAGGTCTGAGCCACGCGCAGCCTCCTTTTCCGGGCAATCTTTACCTGCGTCCTCTAAGTTAGGGGCAGGCCAGCATGTGGAGGCACACCTGTCCCAATCTACCCTTCCCCATTTCTTCACCTGCTGAAACAGAGCATGATTTGATCCCTCTTGGGTCTCCTCCAGCTCCAGCCTTTTGGTTAATTTTTGACTTGAGCAGAAGGGAGACTTACCTGCACTCCATCCCTCCCTCCTTTGGGGTGCCTCCTTCCTTTGTGTTATATTAGCCCACAAGTTGGGGTCAGAATTCCATGGCTTGCTCAAAATTGTTAATATTTCAAATCTTTCCTAAAGTGAAAAACTTTTGTTAAATGGACAGTGCCTTGTGTTCATGTGTGATTTTGGCTCCTACAGAACTGGCTTGATCCCACTCTAGGGAAGGAGTGTTTGTCATGCCTGCCTATCAGTTACACAACTAGACCTTATCAGGTCCAACTTTTTGTTACGTCAGTAATACACAGACAAAATTAAAAAAATATATTTTTCACATGAATTATATAGAATCAGAATGTATAAATAAATATGTCTAAAAAGGTCATTCTTCTGAAGAAAGCTAACTCTTGTTTTTGGTGTTTCCTGTGTCCTGGACTTAGAGCAATATTGTCAAGCACATCTGTTGAAGCAGCACACTTGTACCTGTGTCCTGTGTTGGTAGACAGGCCTTTGATGGGTTTATCCCTGTGCGTACTGGGTGATGAGCCCCCAGAGAGGCACACTGCCACCTGCTGGTAGCCTTTACTAGTTAAGCACATTGGCTTTGCCATTTTTGGTAGGAAGAGAACTGCTTCAGGCTACTGTGCAGCCCTTCCCTGAGGAAGTGGCTTTCTCAGCCAGGTGCAGGAGTGGGTCTAGATCATATCCAAGGTTCCTGTCTGTCTGGTTGTCTTTCTGTAGCAGGTCAGGGTGGTGATCTTCTGTTTGCATGGATTACACTTTCATCCTCTTGGTAGAAAGTGAGTACTCCACCAAGAAATTAGAAATCTTTCACAATAATGTAGAAAGGGGGGGAAGCATCAAGAAAGCAGTAAAATAACCTTTAGTCTCTCCGTCTAGACATCACCATTTTTAACATAACAAATGGATTTTTTCTTTTTCTGTGCATTTATAGATTAAACTTAGCCAGACATAATGCCTGGTCTCCTAAAGCTTTTTTTTTTCTTTTCTTCTCTTTTTTTGTTTTTCCTAAATCTTTTTTTTTAAGAAAATGATTTATTTGTTTTTATGTGCATGTATGTCTGTGTGAGGGTGTTGGAACTCCTGGAACTGGAGTTACGACAGTTGTGGGCTGCCATGTGAGTGCTGGGAATTGAACCCAGGTCTTCTGGAAAAACAACTAGTGCTCTTAACCTCTGAGCCATCTCTCCAGCCTCCTTCTAATATTTTTTAATATTATGTCATAAATAGTTTTCCCTTTATGTAAGTCTTTGAAGCCATTTTATTACAGTCAAATGCATGACATTAGTAATCATTTGAATAATTTTTAAGTGTACAGTGCTATGACATCACAGAACTTCCCCTTTCCCACTCCCCAGCTCCTAGAAACTGCTGTCCTTCCTGTCTTATGAATTTGTCAACTCTATGTACCTTGCACTGAAAATGTATTTTTGAAATGAGGTATCATTACACTTCTCAGATGGGTCTCAAACTCCTGGGCTTAAGGACTCCTCCTACCCAGCCTCCCATGCAGCTGGGACTATGCTTCCAGGACCACACGCCTAGCTCTGAGGTTGATCTAATAGTTTCTGATATCCTGTGTATTTACATAAGGTTTATATAATGTCTCATTACCAAGCACAAGTAACTCAGGAGAGGTAGGGCAGTACGGAAACTGCCGAAGTGACCATTCCTGGGGAAAGGTTTTTATTGTTATTGGAGAGAGGACATCCAGAGGCATCTGGAAGAGTCCAGAGCAGAGAGAAAAGCAAGCAGACGGTACATGGTCAGGGCTATCTTCTGGAGAGAGTGAGAGCATATGGGGGGAGAATAGCGGAGCTAATCCGAGAGAATCGCAAGAGAGAGAATAGAGCATAGTGAGAGAACAAGGGAGGACAGCATCAGAGAGGAAGAGTGGGGGTGGACAAACCGTGTGGATTAGAAGGAGGACAAATGGGTGGGGGTGGGAAGGTTCAGGTAAGGTGCTTGTGATACTGAGGGAGCCTGGAGGCCAGCCTGGACTTTGATAAGCTGATAGGCCCCACAGGCACCCATATGTCCCTTCTGCCAGAGATAAGGAAAATGACTCCTTTTGGCAGATGGGAACCTGTTTCACCAGTTCCTGAGGAATGCTGGCTTTTATCTAACTTCCAGGAATCCTTCTGAAAATAGTCCAGTTTGAGCTAATCTCTGGATATTTGAGAAGCCTGTGACCTAACTCTAACTTCCTCTAGTCTTTCAGTTAAATTTTAAATGCTGCTGCCATGTGTGCCCTGGTGCCCATATAAGGATATGTCTTTACTCATTTCCCCTGGAAGCATGTATGGCATGCTCTCCTGCTTGTGCTTCCATAACAGTTTGGCATCTCTCGTGGCAGAGGCAGCAGACCCCTCTGCATGTAGCTGCTGATCTTGGGAATGTGGAGTTGGTGGAGACACTGCTGAAGGCCGGCTGTGACCTGAAAATCACTGACAAGGTAACTGCTGTGTTCACTGTTTCCTGAAATGGCAGCGGAGACCTCCCTATTGGTTACCATGTAGCTAGGAACACCAGACTTCCTTCTGAGAGATTGGCATGAACTGCGTCTCCATAGGCAGGAAAACACCTAGATTTACTTATTATTTATTTATTTGTGTGTGTGTGTGTGTGTGTGTGTGTGTCACATGGAGGCCTGGAGGCCAGTGGTCAATGTTAGGACTGCTCGCTACCATTTATTTATTTATTTATTTATTTATTTATTTATTTATTTTTGAGACAGGATCTCTCATTGAAACTGAAGCTAGTGATTTAGCTAGACTGGTTGACCAGCAAGCTCCAGGGATCCATTGTCTCCATGCCCTTGGTCCTGGAGCTATAAGGGCAAGCCTTTTTACATTGGTGCTTGCATGGTAAGCACTTCACTAATTGAGCCATCTCCCAAGCCCTACATCTCAATCTTTTTAAATGATATCTCTATTTATTTTCAAACACCATTTTTGCAATATCTTATTCATTCTTTGAGAATTTCATACAAATGTCTTTTGAAAAGATTTTTCACACTCCCATCTGCTCTCATCACCACTTCCAACCTCCCATCCCTGCCCATCCAATTTCTAGATTTCTTCTTCTTCCTCCTTCTTCTCCCCATCTCTCTTCCCCTTGTCATTCTTTTACTCTTCCTTCTTCTTTTCTGTCCTTATCGAGCCCAGTTTGTGTTGTGCAGCTAATTGGGTTTGGGGCCATCCCTGGTATGTGGTCAGTCTACAAAGGATCACATCATTAAAGAAAATCATCCCTTTATTTTTAATAAGTTTTACGTATGCATTTAAGAATATATATTATAGCAGGGCAGTGGTGGTGCACGCCTTTAATCCCAGCACTTGGGAGGCAGAGGCAGATGAATCTTTGAGTTGAGGCCAACGTGGTCTACAAAGTGAGCTCCAGGATTGTCAGGCCTACATAGAGAAACCCTGCCTTGAAGAAAATATAAAAAATATATATTATATCACACACACACACACACACACACACACACACACACACACACACAGAGAGAGAGAGAGAGAGAGAGAGAGAGAGAGAGAGAGAGAGAGAGAATAAGTTTTAAAGATGATAAGGGGATTACATGGGAGAGTTTGGAGGAAGGAAAAGACCTATATCTCAATCTTGGTTGAGATCTGTCTATAAGAATTATTATTCAAATGACAAAAATATCTGTCTTTAGGATTAAAAAACTAAGTTGTTTTTCAAGATTATAAATTCTTATGGTCCACATATCATGCTTGTATGTAAAGGTTTATAAAAATAATTTCCTATCTATACTTGTCTCTAACTTACCTGGTTTTAATACTACTGTGCCTTGTGTTTGCAATAATAACTCTGTTACTTGCATGTTTAAAGTATATTTTATCTTTATTCTGTTCTTCCATCTCTTTCTTAAACTTTTTCTTCTGTGTGTGATGTGTATGTTTCTGCATGTGTTTGAGTGCGTGTATTGGGTCTGTGTGTATATATGTGTGTTGACCTGAAATAGTTGGGGAATCTTCCTATACAGTTCTTTCTTATTCTTGGAGTCCAGGCCTGTCAATCAAACCCAGAGATCTGGATCCCCGTTACTGCTTGTCTTTCTAGCTACTTTGCTCTGGGGATCCTCCATCTCTGCTTTCTGAGGCTGGCTTTACATGTGAGTTGCCATGCCATCTGGCATTTTCTTGGGTTCTGGGGATCTTTGGTCCTCTTGCTTTCACAGCCACTGAGCCATTTTCCAAGCCCCATCTCTGCTCTCTAGCCCTTGTCTTACTATGTAGCTGAGGCTAGCTTGAATTGGAGATTCTCCTGTTTCAGTTGCCAGATTACATGTATTCACCACACTCCTGGCCATTGTGCTGTCTTCTGAAGACAACAGTGACACACCAATATGCATACCCTTCTGCACAGAGCTCTATTGGGTGGGAGGGGTCTTTACAGACCAATGCGTGGAGAATTTCTTCATTATTTTCACAATGGCATGAACATATTACAATTCATTTAGTCTTGACAAGCTATCCTACATGTGTGCTTGAGGTTTGGTGAATAACTCACACGTCTAAACTCATCTTTGTAACTTAAATTGTTTTTCATTTTTCATTCTTTTTACATTGACTTTGTGTGTGTGTGTGTGTGTGTGTGTGTGTGTGTGTGTGTGTGTGTGTGTGTGTGTTGCCCCTTTGGTCAGGTGTCAACCATGGTGCTAAGCACGTGATGTCTGCTTCTCTTATACCCTTTGTGTTCTCCCATCATTCTGTGGACCTCTGGGCTCAGGCACTTCTAAAAAGCCTCAATCAAGTTGGTTTCTCCTGGTACTCCTCCAGGGGCATCTGGCCTGGGAGAGAGTTGGTTCAGAACAAACAAACTGTTAGCAGGGTGTGCTTGTTAAACTAGTAACATGTGCACGCCAATTCCTTCCTTTTTATAGCACCAGGAACCAAAGTGTCTTTATCAAACACAATATGCCCCTTCCAGTCCTAGGGATAGAATCCAGGATCTTGCCCTTGTTAGGCAATTGCTCCACCTCTGAGCTCTGTCCCCAGTCCCAAACCTGCCATTTTCTTTTCTGGTCTCTACCTTCCTGACTTCAGCTCAGTGCCTCACTGGCTCTGTAGCTCAGTGTCATGAGTTCTACATGTGTCTGATCTGAGGTCATGGCGTTATTTTCCTTTTCTCTGTCAGGATTTTTTTTTTTAATCATAAAAGTAACACAAGCTGTGGACAATGTGGCAAACATGGAAAAGTGTAGGAAACATGACTGTTTACCCTAGGGCCTAAACTTGTGTGGAATGCCACTTAGTCACCAGATGTGCCTGGTTGACTTCATTAACATTAAGCCTTGGTATTTTCCCATTCATTCTTTTCAGAGTAACTTATTCTGTGTTTCCATTCATATTTAATTCCTCTAAGGCAGTTTGGTGGGTAGAGGCTCTGTAGGAATTCTTGGGGGGTCCCTGGTATTAGTCAACTGGCTAGTCTAGTTGTCAAGGTCAACACTACCACTTTGCTTGTTTTTTAACCAAAAGCCTAGGGTTGCTAGCCCTCAGGATACAATGCCCACCTCCGTCTCCCGCCCCATTTTCCCTTCTCCTTTGCTCCTTTATTCTGTGGGTCTGGCCCATGGCAGATACCAGTACACATTTAACCCTTTCTACCTGCTCCCAACAGTAGATGTTTCTCCGATTGCATTAAGGTCTGGATGGGTAACTGGGCATGGTGATACAGGCCTTTGATCTCAGTACTGAATTGGAGTAAGAGGCAGATGGGTCTCTGGGAGTTTGTGGCCAGCCTGGTCTGCATAGCAAATTCCAGAATTCCAGGCTAGTTGCATAGTGAGACAAGAGAGAGAGAGACAGAGACAGACAGACAGAGAGAGAGACAGAGACAGAGACAGGGACAGAGGGAAGGAGGGGTGAGGGAGGGAGGGGAGAGACAGAGAGAGAGAGAGAGAGAGAGAGAGAGAGAGAGAGAGAGAGAGAGAGAGAGACTGAAAAAGGAGCCAATAGAGAGGCTTGATGTAAGCTAACTTGGTGGGGGGGGGTGGTCACAAAGCTCTTGGCCTCCGTCTGCCTTGCTATCAAGGGCAGATGGCACCTCCACTCCAGTGTGTTGTTTCTTAAGGAAAGTTTCTCCAGCTTGAAAATTTTGACTTTTAGAATACTGCCTTCCCAAAATAGGCTAATTATGGTGATTCAAATGGCTTTACAAGGCAGAATGCAGACAGTATGCAATTAGAGACTTGCTAAATGCCTGCAAAATGCAATTCTTCCTAATTTCATTACCAGCTCTCCTGCTCACAGGCTGATTATGTTCGGTTCAGCCCCGACTTCCAGCTTCCCTGGGTCTTAGTGCCTGCACTAAAAACCATACCATTTGTGTTAGTGGGAATGCTACTTGTTGCCACTATCCAAACATATAAGAGTTATTGAGAGAAATTTCTGGATCTTTAAGGTTAGAAGCACAGGCTTCTAACATTGCATTTTTTCCCCCTGGAGTTATTTGTGACCATTGATTTTAGTTATATTTAGAGTCCCTGAGTGAATATGTCATGGGTCATTTGAAATGCACATAGAGGGCCTGGGGAGATAGTTTGGTAAGTAGAGTGCTTGTCTTGAAAGCTTGAGGATCCGAGCCTCATCCCTAGTATCCATGTAAAAATACCAATGCTGGGCATGGTACCATGCTTGTAAAAGCCCAGGGTGGTGAGGTAGAGACAGGAGCATCCCTGGGGCATGCTGACCAACCAGTCTAGTCTAACGGGTAAACCCCAGGCCAATAAGAGACCCTGTCTCAAAGGAGGTGCTACGTGTTTCTAAAGACAACGCTAAGGTTGTCTTCTGGCTTCTGCATGAACGCTCATACATGTACTTGGGCACACACATGTACATGGACACACACATGCACTTAAGGATAAAAGCAAATACAAACTATCCTCCTTTGTCAGGAAAACATGCATAGATGCAGAAATAGAAACTGTACTGGATAAAATCGAGGGACACAGCTTGCCAAGATGTGCTCCTTGGCTGTTGAGACAGCCATCATGAGCAGGGTTCACCTGTAATTTGTGTAAGACGTGATACAGGCTTCAGGCAGCATACATCCCAAGTTATGTCCAGATCAGACCTTTTTTACTCATCCAATTGGGTTATAATTGGAATACTTCAACCTTGGTTAGAGGCAGTATGCTATAAAAGACAAAACTCCTAGCTAGGAGCTCGTGAGCTGAATTCTATACTATGAACTGTGTTGTCATTATTGACATTGTTCTTGGATCCAGCCCTTTTTTTGTCTCATTACATCATCCTCCTCAAAATGAGGCTTCCATTTCCTGATCTAAAGTGGCTGCCCAGATTCCCACTGTTGTGTCAGCATTCCCCTTGGGAAGTGAAGGAATGAAAGAAGAATGTCATCTTTCCTCTCTTTGAAAATCTTTCCCAGGAAAAGAATGTGCCTTTGCATTTACATACCACTGGCCAGAATGTAGGTCTCATCCCTGACCATGAGGGAGTCTGGGAAATGTTAGGGGTGGCACACATCCTGAGAGTTCTGCAAGCACCATCATTTTCACTGCTCATTAGGACACCTGGGTGTAATTGCTGAGACCCACAGTGACTAAGGACAGGTGGCAGAATCGGGATCCCGGTGTAGGCCTATGCCAAGAAGCTGGAGCTCCCATCTAACAGGCAATATCACCCCACTCCCTCTTTTTAATTTAGCAAGGAAAGACTGCCCTGGCTGTGGCTGCCAGGAGCCATCACAGCCTCATCGTGGATATGCTCATTAAAGCTGAGAGGTACTATGCCTGGAGAGAGGTAAGAAAAGCCACTTCCAGCCAAATCAGGGGCTATTTTGGCAAACCCCCATTTTGCAATGGGAAATGTGGGATGTGGGATCTATATAATCTTCCCACCCATAGTGAACCTTACTTGGTACAATGATGACTATCCCAGTGTTGTCCCTATTCATGGGATGGACAGCACCTCTTCCTCTCCCTCCTCCTCTTCATTTTGGGTGTCAACAGTCAGACCTGAGGTTGTGGGCCAGGCAGCCTCATCTATGGCAGCAGTGCTGGCCTGGCATGCCAGCCTTGATGGCTGACTCCACTGTGACCTCTGCCTCATGGTCTCCAGCCATGACCTGTCACAGAAGCTCCAATGAGTGGCACACATGGGAAGCATTTTGAGCTCTCCTGGCTCAGCTGGTTTTGCTGTAGTTCCATGTTGACTTTCTAGCACTCAAGTTTTCTGAGGCAATCCCAAACTTATATATCTTTGAATGCACAGATCTTATCTCTAAGCCACTTTCTGTCTTTATCTTTCTTTCCTCTGATTGTCTTCCAGTCACACATCTTGGTAGATTGTCCTTCCCTCCAAGATTCAGGTCTGTGCCCTCAGGCAAGATGCTCAGACACAGGACACCCATCCCAGCTTCTAGACCTGTTCTGTTTCTCAGTTTCCCTCCTGGGTACATGGCTATTTCTGGGCCAATGTGTCATGCCAGCATAGCATACATGCCCATATGGCTTGGGTGTCTACTGTGGAGAGACTACAAACCTGGATTGCTGTCATTGGCCAATCCTGTGATATTCTCTTTTAAATCTGTAAAGCAAGAATGTTTACTGTTTACTTCCCTCTCATAAGCCAGCTTGGTAGTATGGATATATAGTCATATGTCAATCAATGACAAGGAAACTCAAGACATGTCGTTAGGCAATGTGATCATTGTGTCAATACCACTGAGCACTCTTACACAGCTACATACCTGGGTCAGTTTAACCACTGTCATTTATGTGATCCATGATTATCCACATAGCTCCGAAACTCATGGCCAGGTACGGAGTCTTTCAATGGTGACATAGCTTCCTTCCAACTGTTCTTGCATGTAGAACAATAAAGTCTGTTTTGCCTATGAAACAACAGTTTCTTGTATACAAGTAGAATTCTGTTTAATCTTCCTCTTCTGACTTATTTTTATTGTCCCTTTTTTGTCTTCTTGCTTCATTATCCTTCTGTTCATTTTCCTTTTTTTTAATCATTTTCTTAATCATCTTTATGTTGCTAAAGATTCAGATTGCCTTTCTCTTGTTCCTTACATGCTTTTCTACTTTTCACTTTAAAAAATCAAGCTGTTCAAGCCATCTATTTTTAATGCCTGTTAGCAGTTTCATGTATCTTTTGTCTAGATGATAATAAATAACTTTTCTACCAATTAAACCCGTCTTTTTTAAAAAAAAAGTCCTTGAGAGATAGTAGATATAAGACTTTGAGAACCTTGTATGATGTACAAATAAAGCTGAAGGAAGACCTCAGAAATAGTCCATTGAGAACTATTGTGGTAGCTGAAGTCCTCAGAAATAGTCCATTGAGAACTATGGTGTAGCTGGAGTCCTGAGGTCTGTGGTGGTGCTGGGAAAACTTGCTTTTAAATAAATAGCATTAATTTTTTTTCTCTTTTTAAAGTTTACCAAAGGCATTTATTATTTTAAATAATTTTTCATTAATCAAACAAATTTATATCCTGGTTTAGTACAAAATAATTACCAATAAAAACTTTAAAGAGATCATTTGAACTTTTATAACTACTTACATATGTTATGTTCATCCATATCCCATTTAAATGACCTATATGTTGTTTCTACATATACACATACATATTTAACCATTATACATCATTAAATTCAGTGGTTCAGAGGCAAAGGATACTTCTTAAATCTGCCTTACACTAGTAAGATTTTATTTGATATATTTATTATTATTGTGGGGTGTGTGTGTGTGTATGGAGAGAAAGGGAGAAAGAGAGAAGAAAGAGAGCGCGTGCACTGGCTGTTCACTTAGAGGCGTGGTCTCTGCTGTTGTTTCTGTGGAGTACTGCAGGCTACTATCTTCTCTTCCTCTCACCTCACTGTGGAAGGAAGTCCTAGGACTGCAGATGTGCACCGGTGCATGCAGCTTTTTAAAGTGGGCTCCAGGGATCAAACTCAAGTTGCCACGCTTGTGCAACAATCACTTTTAGTGGCTGTGCCATCTTTGCAACCCTGTTTTTATGCTTTTCACTCTCTACCGATTCTGGCACTTCAGCAACCAGGTCAGTCCCAATGCTTTCACTGCTAGAAAAGACCTGGGCTTTCCAAGTCCCCTGCTCTTCCCATAGATGCCTGAATGTCCACCCTGCCCCAAAAGCTAGGATGCAAAGAGTACAAGATTCTCCAGGAAATAAAAAACGCATAGAGCAAAGGCAAATGCATGCTGCTTGATGTTTTGATCTCACTAGGAGTGTCGTTTTCTGAGAAGGAATGAGGAGAAAAAGTAAATTTTGTTGGTGCTCCCATCTCAGCTTTTAGGATTCCTGGAAACAAGGCATTGTGACAGCAAAGCCAGGGTGCACTGGAGAAGACTACAATTTAGTCTTGTGAACAGTGTGGATGCCTCACACCTTCTGTTCCCATTGCAGTTTCTGCACCCAAGGCCGAATACCAGTAGAAGGCCCTGCCCCGCTCCTTGTCTGAGATCCCCAGGGGTGTGCAGAGCTTTTTGGAGGCAGTGAGGCTGAGTGCAGGCCCACTAAGTTTTCCAAACTCTTGAAAGGCAGGGTCCCATACCCTTTGCCCTTTTCCTCCCTTGGCATTAACTCCCATCTTGTTTTTAGAGTATCTTTCATTAGGATTCACTTTTATTTAACTGGAAGACTAAAATAGAAGTCATTATACAGAAAAAAGGAGATGAGATAGGATGTCTTAGCTAAACCTTTTGGTGAGTCATGTCTTCCATTCCCTTAATGGAGCTGTAATCTTCTGCAGTCCTAATGGCATATATGTGGTATGCCATTCTAGGAAGCTTCCCCCCCCCCCCGCCCCTTGCCTCGTGCTTTCTCCTCTGAGACTCTTTCCACTAATGCTTTTGAGAGAGGTTGATTAGGAAAGACCCTGGATGATCCCACCAAGGAGGCAGAAAGCAGCTTAGAAAGGAAAAAACAAAACAAAACAAAAACAAAACAAAACAAAACAAAAAAACCAAGAGACCAGTCTAGGTGCAGTACTGCTGGGCTCAGCATGACTATAGTGACTTAAAATGAAATGACAGCCACTTTGTTCTGTCCACTACCTTGTCCCCCTACCCCCTGCCTTACTCTACTCTACCTTACCCTATCCTACTCTTCCCTGCCCTACACTACTTGACCCCATCCCACCCCACCTTCCCCTACCCTACCCCTACCCTACCCTGAGTTAGGCTTCTGGTCTCTCCTCATACTCAGGGGAGAGCAGAAAGAACAACTATGAGGTTTTATTAAGGATGTATCCAATCTGAACTCCACTGAGGTGTTAATGAGAAAATTAAATACACCAAAGAATAAAGAAGGTTCAGTGTTGAGAGTAAGGCCGTTAGAGCTGCTGGTTTTGATGATCCACTTGCCAACAGTCTCCTCTGTTGTTTGGAAGTGAGCAGAGACCAGTCAACAACACAGAAACAACACTGCAGAATCCTTCACAATTGCTGCTCCAGACACAGTATTCATGCTTCTTATTCCAGACATTTCTGTCCAATTTGGATGACAAAAAATGATCTAGGACAGATGAAAACGTCTTGGCTACTGCTTTACTAATCACTCATGACATAAGGTAGCAAGTGAGCATGTGCTGTAAATAACAGGCTACAGTGAGTTTCCATTTAGGAGCACCGTGAGAGCATCCAGGACTCAGCAGGAAGCTCTCCACTGACATTCAAACAGGACCACAGTCTGGAGACCAGGCACATCCGCACACTCCTCTGGAACCTGGCCTACCAACAGTTCAAGGAGAAGGACTGGCAGAGGCTGGCCCGTTTGTGGAGCTTTACGGAGGACCAGATCAGAGCCATCGAGGAACAGTGGTCAGGTGAGTGGGGACCAGAGGATACAGACAGGAAGACATTCAGAGATAGTGACAGCAGCTGTTTCTTAATTTCAAAGTAAGTACCCAGTGCACACAACAGGCTGAGCCCAGGTATCTTGGTAATAAGGGAAGTTGGCTAAGTCTGCAAAGGTGGTTGGGAATCCAGCAGCAAGCTAAACTCTGGAGAATCTGCAGTCAGCTGTGCTTACAAAGCTTTACTACTCTGGCCTTAAAAAAAAAAAAAAGAAAGAAATGAAGGCTTCACAATTGAATTAGGAACTAAAGAAGCAAGGATACAATCCCTGGCATGCCTGTGGAACACCAGTCTGGCTTTCCACCAAGATCTGCAGGTTGTCCTAGATGGAAGGCCTTACTCTGCCATAGAAAATCTCACTGTTGAAGCTTTCTTCCCAGGAAGAATCCTTCTACAAGGTTGGTGAATGGGTTCTGGGAGGACATTTGTAAGATACACATACAGACAATCTCACTAGCATGGCATTTGCCATCCAATCGTATTCTAGTTCTTGTGGCAAATGGCACCCGGAAGTTGTGGGATTTTAAGTGAAGAATGTTGGTGCATATTGTTGGTATTGACGAACAACCAATAATACATGTTGTTCTTCAATTCTTTGACAATACAACAATAATACATGTTGTTGGTATTGAGGAAAAATGAGTTTGTTGAGGAGCACATTGTTCCTGCCAAGATCCCAGGCTCCTTTTGTAGCATCTGCCCCATGGTGCCTATGGTGTATTTGCAACTTTTCCCTGTCCAAAGTGACAGCAGGTGGTTGTCTTATTCCAATACGCTGAGGGGTTAGGTCTCAGGTATTTTCAGGATGAATAATCCTGACCCGAGTTACAGACCTGCTGAATTGGAGTGGCTGTATGGCTTGCTGCCCAGTGATTTACAGAGCAGGAGGGAACTTGTCATACTGTGTACTGTCACTCAAAAAAAAAAAAAAAAAATCTGCATTTGCAGAAGATGTCCAGGGAAAACGTACTTTGAGCCTGACCTGCTAGAAGATCTCATATCTTGTGGGCATTGTCTGTCACCTCCAGGCAAGCATCAAAGCCATTCAGTCCCTTATAATTCCCCACCCCTACCCTGTGTATGCTTAGGTGTGTCTCAGAACAGAAGGAACAGGCCAGGCTGTCTCGTCTCCAAAGGGTGGTCACCATAGCACAACACCAGTTAGGAACGGCAAGAGCTTCCTCCCGTCATTGAGCTTTTGATCTGAGAGATCTGAGAGGAGGAATGAATGGATGGACAATCGCAGCCGTTTAAAAACGTGTCAGAAAGAGGGATCCGTGTACAATGCTTCACTCTGGGCCTCTCATCTGAACACAGGTAACAAGAGCTTCCGTGAGCATGGCTACAGGGCTCTGCTTATCTGGCTGCACGGGACTCTCATGACACAACCTGACCCTGTCAAGCTGCTGTATGAGGAGCTGCTGCGCGCAGGATTCCTAGAATCAGCTGGTGAGTTAGTTTGCCACAACCCCACACAAATTCCTACTCCCTTCAATGGCAGGGTGGAAGGAATTACTCCCTGAATTCAGCAGTGGTCTCATGGAGGTGGACACAGTGGTTGGATGTGCACACAGAACATGGAACTGTGGAAGGTGCTTGAGTGCACTCTGAGGCTTCTGCCTTGGTTAGGTCAACCAGTCGGTACTCACCACAGCATCTGAACCAGGTGTGAGGGGTGTTTCTATGTGCCTGTGGACAGGTAGGATGGGGCACGAATGTCCAACCACCTTCTACAACCCAGAATCTTCCCCACAACTGAGCAAGAACTATCTTGCTCCTATTGGCAAACTCCATCAATTTAGTGGTTGTGAAAATGTTCTCTCTAGGCAGAAAGAAGGGTAGTACACAGGCTGTTGCTTTGTCCTCTGAAGCTACTGAAAATTGCCACCCCCAAACTGTCCACTGTGTTGTCAGGGAACATTCTTTGAAAACATCAGTAAATTAGTAGTTTTCTTTCTTTCTTTCTTTCTTTCTTTCTTTCTTTCTTTCTTTCTTTCTTTCTTTCTTTCTTTCTTTTTTTTAAGATTATTTATTATGTATACAGTGTTCTGCCTGCATGGTTGCTCGCAGGCCAGAAAAGAGCACCAGATCTCATTACAGATGGTTGTGAGCCACCATGTGGTTGCTGGGAATTGAAGTTAGGACCTGTGAAAGAAGTTAGTAGCTTTATAACTCTCATGTAACAGCTACTGTAGAAAAAAGTTGAGAGGCTTCTGCTATTTTTGTGAAGGCAGTTCCACCCAGAGCTGAGCACATGCCTGTGTCATTCTGGCAGCTAGACCATCATTGTTTCAAGCAGGAATAAGAATGACGAATACTGCAGATACCTACACTGCAGGATATGAGATTAGCCTCCTAACACTAAATCTTCAACTTTAAACATGTTCTTCCCAATGGAAGTATACTATGCAAACTCTGAGGGAAGACGAAGGCAGTGTGAGGAAGTGGTTAGAACTGTGTTGTGAGGGCTTGCTTTGGCTGCAGCTGTGATCCTCAGCAGGTTCTATAACCTCACTGCACCAGTGTGCCCATTTCTAAACTAGGGAAGGAAATAACACCCATTTCTAAAGGTTGGTGTGGATGAAATGAATGGTGCCTGGAATACAGTAAACCACATTAAGAACATCAGCTGTTCATCTTGAATGAGTGTGCTGGTTAATTTTTATGTCAATCTGACACAAGCTGGAGTCATCTGAGAGGAGAGAATCTCAACTGAGAAAATGCCTCCAGAAGATCTGCTTATAGGAAACCTGTAGGGCATTTTTAAAATTAGTGAACCCAGGCTGGTGGTCCTGGGTTCTATAGGAAAGCAGCCTGAGCAAGCCATGAGAAGCAAGTCAGTAAGCAGCACTCCTCCATGGCCATTAGCTCCTGCCTCCAGGTCCCTGCTGGGTTTGGAGTTCTTGCCTCAGTGTCTCTCAATGGACTCTGATTCAGGATATATAAACCAAATAAGCCTTTTCCTCCCCAAATTGCTTTTAGTTATGTTTCACTCCGGCAACTAAGATAATGTTGTCCTGTTTTTTTTCCAGAAAAGATTCGTCAGTTCAAAGGTAAAACTGACCCAAGCTCCAAGAAATGTGCAGTCTCCTAAGCTGAAGAAGCAATGTGAATGGTTTCCCACTCCTCATTCAGTTTAACTTTGGTTCCCAATGGCCACAACCATCTCCCAGCAGGATGATTTTCTGGTACAAAGATGCTGCTCCTCCAGGGATGGAAGTGAACATACCACCTTCCTGCTGCTCCAGCCACACATTGGTTTTACCTTTCTCTCGAGGCAAATTGTGTGACATTCTCATTTCTGTCATTTGATGTATACAAGGAACAGCACAGCTGGAAGGGTTCTGTATAAGTTTAAAATCCAAACAGATGGTGAGAGCAGCATGGTAGCACACAGAAAAGCAAGGGCTAGGAGATTTGATTCTTAGCTGTGAGCAGTGGACATGTTAATATTATAGCCATTCTCAGATCTTTGGCTTCCTTTTGTGATAGACAGAATGTTTCCTCCAGATATTGGGGTGAAGATGAAGGGGAAACACCTGACCTCAAGCCAGTGGGATGCAAGTCATAAACTCTTATCTTTGTAGAGAAACTGCATTTGGAAATTCAGTCACTGTTGGCTTTATACCATATAAGTGTACTCTATTATACAGAAAAAAAAAAAAAAAAAACAACCCAGACATACACCAGTGATTTTTAAACCTTTTGTAATTTAAATATGGGTAATTTTAATTCTTTGTACTTTCTGGTACATTCTATTTTGTTCACAATGAACAAGCGCTGCCTTCTGTAACCTGAGAAAGCTACAAAAGGTATCAGTTTCTATCACTGTATACCTACCTAAAGTCCAATACCGACTCAGCCTGGAAAAGCTGGTAAGATAATCACGGGCAATTATTCTACTATTAATTTACAGTTTCAAGTATTTTTCTTACATTGATTGTAAATGCTAGGAATGTTTAAAACAGGCAATATATTCACAAGGTTCCAGAATTTTAAATAAGTATTAAATAAAAAGTCCCATCTTAGTCCGTTCTTCAGTTTGTCATACCAATGACCTTCCTAGTATTCCTCCCCCAACTTAACCTCTGTATGTAAAATAAGTACCAATGCATACTTACTATAGAGTATTTCACCATCAAACTTGTGTCATTTAACTTAGGCCAACATGAATTATTTGGTAATTTGGACAACATGCAGCACTTTTAGAGTTAAAACGATGCCTATAATAGTTCTAGTTACATCATGTTGCATTAGTATGTCCATATGACTTGACTTGCACACTAAACACCAAGCTACAGTCTGGGCTCCTCAAAGGTCCAGCCTAAGACCAAGGTTTCTGTAGAAAATGGACATGATGCCAAGGAGGAGCAGGGTGAGGATGCTACTAGATTGGCTCCACATGGTGTCAAGCTTGGCTATCAGATCCTAAGGATCTGTTCCAAGAAGGGATGGATGAATGCATCTCAGGGCAGTTCACAGTGGGGAGGGAGGAGGAGGAATTGATCAATTTGTCACTGTGTATTTTGAATGCATGTACCTATGTACACATGCATTCCTGGTGCCTGTGCAGGCCAGAGGAGGGTGTTGAATTTTCTGGCACTGGAGTTATGGATGTTTTGAAGCTGCCAAGTGGGCGCTGGGAACTGAACTAGGTTACTCTGCAGGAGCAGCAAGTGTTCGGTGGTTGATTCATTTCTTGAGCTGCACACGAGTGGTCTCTTAGGGCAGTCTACTATTCCTCCTGGCTTTCTGGGCAGACAGGGCAGTTCTGGGGAGCATGCCTACAGGGAAGGTGAAAGGAGGTGCTGCGGCTTGTTGTTCACAAAGTTATAAGCCCAGGGAGTGAGCTTTTGCTACATTAGTAGCTAGACCACTGCCTGATATGCCTATAATTCAAAGCCTTAAGTACTTGCTATAAAATGGAATCATGTTTGCCTATATCACATTTAGTCTCTGAATTGTGAGGCAGCAAGAAAAGTGACTTTTTTTTTTTTTCTTCAAGACAGAGTTTCTCTGTGTAGCTTTGGAGCCTATCCTAGCACTCGTTCTATAGACCAGGCTGGCCTCAAACTCAGAGATCTGCCTGCCTCTGCCTCTGCCTCCCGAGTGCTGGGATTAAAGGTGTGTGCCACCAATGCCTGGCAAAAAGTGACTTTTTATAATAAAATGAGAGAGCACAGAAGTAGATCATGCTCAAACTGGTAGAGGCTTCAGATGCTCAAACCCACCCTCGTTTGGAAGTGGAGGCCCAGATAGACTCTAGCACCTGCTCATATATTCCATAAGTACAGTGTCAAACAGGGAAGGGAAGTACATTTTATTTATATCCCAGATGAGGATCCTGAAATCTACTTAATTAAATGTTTGGCCCAAGAGAACAGAGACATGAATAAGAGTTTTTCTTTCCTTTCTTCCTTTTTCTTTCTCTTTCTTCCTTCCTTTCTTTCTTTTCTTTTCTTTTCTTTTCTTTTCTACACAGCCCTGGCTGTCCTGGAACTTACTATGTAGATCAGGCTGGCCTTGAACTCACAAAGATCCATCTACCTCTGCCTCCCCAGTGGTGGGATTAACTGCATGTACCACCATGCCTGGGCCAGATGGCTTATGCACAATGGCCAGCCACTGAAATCTTATACCCAGGCTAAAAGATCTGTTGTCTTGCAGGGCAACCCTGTAGCACACGTGGAGAACTACTAGGCTCAATGCTGCAGGCCCCAGGAAGGTGAGAACCAGCAATGGAAATAGGGTCATCCCAGCAGGGATTAAAAGCGCTCTTCCTTTTTAGCCTTACAAATATTCACAGATGTTGCCTACTTCCCTCAGTGCTTCACTGCCAAGTCCTAGAGATGAAGGCCAATACACTGAGGCAGAAAAAGTTGTGTTTAGAAATACCACTGTTACTCTTGGTCTTTCTATTTGTTTCAGTAATAACCGTAAAGTTCTCTTTCAACTTTGTGTAAATTATGGCTCAGTAACAGTGGAAATGATTTCCTAGAAATAATGTACAGAAAGAGATTTATACCTTTCAATGATGCAATCAGTGGCAGGTTGGACATGCTTAGAACCACTTTTTTTTTTAATTAAAAAGTTCTACTTAATTGTTTAAATAAAAATAACAACATTAAAATAATCTCTACATACAGTTACAAAGGATGGGAAAGTCTTTTGAAATTCTGAAAAGATGAACATGATGTGTTCATGGTGTTCTCGAAGTACAGAAAAGTCAAAAAAACAAAACACAAAAAACAAATGAACAAAAAACCCTTCCTGCTCCCAGTCAGGTCCTCTGAGAGAACTGAGAAGACCTAAGTATGAACATGGTCACTCTAGTCAACCACTTTTATGGACTGAAAGCTTGAGAGAGACTGGGTATGGGTTGGCCTGGCTCCGAGAGATCTAGAAGGTGGGATGCTGCCTTCGGGATGGATGGTCCGTGGGTACTTGGCAGCAGCTGCCTGAGGAATGGTTTGCTGTAAAGATAAGAGGCTGCTTTAGTAATCAGATGTGAAGCATCATTTCATCACTCATAACCCAAACCAACAGGCATCTGGCATCCCGTAGACACCAGCAATGCACTGGGTGGAGTTGCCATTCAAACAAACACAGTGAAGCCCTCTCTAAAAGAAGCCCATCGGTTCAACAGCTGCATTTAATACCAGAGCCTTGAGAATCATTGCTCTAAGAGGTCTGAGAGGAAAAGACCTACTGAGGCCAAGCACAGAAAAGGACTTGATGGTGTCTGGAGGAGGACAGCTCTAAACCACGGTGTCTGTCAGGATGAGGGTCAGCTCTAAACCATTCACCCCCTCTTCTATCCAACTCTGGCCTTGCTTCAAGTCATGGTGAAATAGACCTCAGATTTCACCAGGGAGCAGACCCAACATTTTATAGTCACAGAAGAGAAGGCTTCCCAGAAGACACGGGGCTCCCTTCATGTCTCTGTCCTTCCAGGCGGTCTTACTATGTAGCCTAGGCTGGACTCAAACTTGTGATACACCTGCCCAGCCTCCAGAATGTTGGGAATAAGGAACATGTCACCATACCCATTTGAACCACCATTTCCTAGACAAGGGAAGAACTGGATGTGGAGAACAAATAAAGACACTGAAGAGCAGGTGATCTGCACATCAGTTCAAGGCTTAGGAGAACATTGAGACATGGGAGCTAAAAAATTAAAGTCAGGGCAGGGCAGACTTTATTGTACCTGCTACATGTCTTAGTAGCTGGCAGGGGATTTGTATCAAATTAAGTTCTTAGTCATGTCACACAGATTGCTATTACAGGATCTTCCAATTAGAAAAAAATTTTATGCATTAGGGGCAGGATGGCTCAGCAGGTAGAGGACGTGGGTTTGGTTCCCAGCACTCACATAGTGGTTCATAAGAATGGTCTCTGTGGACACTAAGCATACACTTGGTGCACACACATATGTAGGCAAAACATTCATAAACATGAAATTTATAAAAAATACATTTAGCCAATATATTTACCATGTATTTCAAAGACTACATAATAAACAGTTTCCCCATGTCCAATTCTGTCTTAAAAGTGAGAACTCATCTATGGAGAAATGGAAAAATAACCTTCTTAAGGTATCTTCTTCTTCTTCTTTTTTTTTTTTTTGTTTTTTGGTTTTTCGAGACAGGGTTTCTCTGTATTGCTTTGGAGCCTGTCCTGGAACTCAGTCTGTAGACCAGGCTGGCCTCGAACTCATAGAGAACCACCTGCCTCTGCCTCCAGAGTGCTGGGATTAAAGGCGTGAAACACTAGTGCCCGGCTTTTTAAGGTATCTTATACAGATGTTTCTCCAACTATAAATATCTAGATAACCATTACAAATGGGAGCTTCTTGCAGTTTGTATGAAATTTTCATTGACAAGCACCAAATATGACATGATTTATCAAAGCTGTTTCCCCTTGAGATGAGTAAGAGGAACTGTAGAAAGAAATTAGAGTTCCCACGGGTATTATGATCTATAAAATACGGCAGAACACGAAATGAGCCCAGGAAGCAAGTAAATCCCCAGCAGAGGAGCAAAGGCGCTACAAACAGATCCATGCTTTATTGGCAATAATGGTTTCTGCTAGTTTAGCTCTTGATTCTCAGGAAACAATTCAAACACTATAGAGGACAACAACTGTCACATGACAAAAACTAAGCAAGTATGGAAGGGGTTTCTGGATTTCTCATAGCCACTCACTACCAGACAAGTACTGCATACATGCTAAATAGCAGCAGGCAGCCCAGGAGGGAACGGTAAAGAAAGTGGTTCTAAGATTCTAGTTCCCTGAAGTGTAGGTTTGAATAAACTATTTGATGGATGCTTAACCTGAACTCAGGGAAATTAAGGAAAACAGGAAAGGATGATATAATACTGGAAGAAAAGGAATTGATGAAAGTAGATAAAATTCTACTCCACTACAACAAGAAACTAATAAAAACAAGTTGAATTTGGGAGGAAGGAGGAGGAGAGTTAGATATGGGGGGTAGGTAGGAAGAATTGGAGAAATGATGTGATTTTATTTTAATTCATAAAACTTTTAAATAAAAGGATTCTAGTTCCTCAGTTCTTCTACTCTCTACAATACTAGAGCTGAAGAGACAGCCAGAACGTTAAGAGCACTTTCTACTCTTGCAGAGGACTGACGTTCCATTCCTAGCACCCACATGGCAGCTCACAACCAATCTATTTGTAACTCTAGATCTAGGGGATCTGATACCCTCTTCTGGACCAGGCATACATGTGGTGCACAGACAGCATGTAAACAAACACTCAATTATTAGAAAAGAAAGAGAAAGGAACAGAAAAACCTCATGTTCCTTTCCTAGTAAACTTTTAGTAAGGCAGGCTTCCTAATGGTTCCGTAGTTTACAAAGTGCTTCTGTAGATGTCACCTTACTTTTTGTATTATCTCATTTAATCCTGAATCCTGACGATGTTCCAGAAGCTCAGTACTTCCGCCAACCCCATTTCACAGAAGAGAAAATGGAGGCTGAACTATTTGACTTGATGTGTCTCTGTCCAGATGCAGCAAGTGGTGGTAACAACTAGGATGGTTTTCACCTGCTTCCTGCTGGTCTATGCATCTTCCCTTATACCATCTATATTTCTTGCAACTCACTATCCTTTAATATAGAGATATGTTAGATATGCTATTGAGAGAGACTGGAAAATACAAGGACAAGAGTGAGCACTCCAAGGCAAGGGCATTTTCTTATAATCAACCCCTGCTGCATGAATAGTCAGTTTATCAGTAAACTGTTTTTCTTTTTTGTTTTTTTTTGCTTTTTGTATGGAATCTTTACAGTTTACTGTTTTAACAGTCAACATATTGGATTGACATTTCTATTTGATCATTTTTATTGAGATGTAAATTTTAGACTAAGAGTAAATGGTACCAATGACCAACCATGAATGTCAGGGTTGATTAGCAGAAAAACTCATGACAAAAGACTTCCTGACAGGACTCACCACTGTGACTGGATGATGCTTCTCCACGACCACCGAGCTCATGGGGGGAGAAACTCCCATGATGGCCAAACTACTGTTGATTTTAGTTTTGGAAGGAAAATCACACCGACCCGTGATCCGAGCTGTAATCGTCTTCCCGGCTTTCTGCTGGGCTGAAGTCACAACTCTTGGTATGTACTACAAAACAAAACCAAATACCCAGCTGGGGGAAGAGCCACTGCACAATTATATTACTTGCTTGTGTAATCTTCAAAGAAAACACACAGTACTTAAAACCTAATGAGACAAAAAGGCAAAACAAAACCCCAATATTCCCAAACTCCAAAATATTCCTCTAACCTTGGCATGTTGACTATTTAAAAATGCTTGAGATGTAAAACCCTTATTTTGAAATGACAGACTCCCAGGAAGTCTTCTTGTGTGTTCTCTTAGGTAAACCACATCAACACCAGCTCACCGGTGCTGCGGGAGCCTGTGTACACACTGGTGCCATTTTATTAAGTGCAGATTCCTTACCACCGCTGCCCAGCCATAATGTGATTACTCCATCAAACATAACTGACTTCAATCCTCATGTAAAATTATCATCATTACATATATGCTTATATATGTTTTTGTCCTGCTTTAAAAAACTTTTATAATGTTTTTCATGAATACAGAAACCTAAAATAATTTGTAAAGAACAATTTCATATGACAGACTGGTTTCTTTTTCTTTATTCTCTTCCTATTACATTTAGTAAACAATTTTTTGTAAAAACATTTTAAAAAGTTATTTTTGTAAAAATAATGCAAAATGAGATAATCATATCAAAAAGCAACTTCAACATTTAAAGCTTTTATTGGTTACTACCAGATGATATTGAAGAAAGATTATATGTATATCAAGAATGATGTATAATTTCTTTTTTTCACTGTCAGTTAATTACATAAACACTCAACTCAGTGTAAGTTGAGCACTAACTCTTTGACTTATAATGCTTCATTAATGTTTCATATTTACACTATAACTGGTCAGCTCTTTAACCTTTGGTCAGAAAATAGAAAGGATAGTTGCTATTAAAACAATATAATAGCTCCAAAAATATGGGCAGGGTGGTATGAATGTGTGAGTCTAGCACCTGGGGGGCTAAGGCAGGAGGACCACAAGTTTGAGGCCAGCCTGAGCTATACAGTAAGATTCTCTCTCTCTCCCTTCTTCCCTCTCTCTTTCTTTCTCCCTCCCCCACCCCCTCTCTTTTTTCTCTCTCTTACACACACAAGTATCAGCAGGTCTGGTAGTATTACTGAGTGGTTTTGGCATGTCATGAATGGACCTATGGGTTTGATTCCTAGCTCCAGAACCAAAAATTTTAATAGTTCCTGGTAGATAGTAACTTCATTTAAGGACTGCAGATACTTCTCTAACAATAGAAACATTTTCTTTACGTATTTCCTTTCTTGGGTGCTTGATCTATGGATGTGTATGTTTGCACATGCAGAAGCCAGAGAGAGGCTGGGTGTGTCTCTGTTGCTGTCAGATCTACTGCCTTAAGAGAGGGCCTCACTGAACAGAAGCTCACTGTTTTGTTAGGCTTGCTGGCTGGCCATCGAGCTCCCATGACCCACCTATCTGTCTCCCCTGACTACTCACAGTGCCCCTCCGCCTCCAAAGCTGGGGCTATAGTCATGTACCACCATGCCCAGCTTTTTTGAAAATGAGTGCTGGGATTCAGAATTAGGTCCTTAAGTACTTTTCCAGCTGAGCCATCTCCCCAGGCCCATGTTTCCTTCAATGACAACTCTTCAAACTTAAGGAGAAAACAGCCTGTTTTGGACAGCTGCAGTAAATATGCTCTTCTAACATGTACCCATTTTGATGTAACTGAACATGCCATGTGAAGTATCAATCTAACTGCATGCTTTTTCCTCAATTGTTCTTCTGAAAGCATTGGATCAATACTGGTCCTTTCCCCATGGTTTGGCCCTTCCAAGCTTCTCTCTTTATCTGCATTCAGCTGCAGTTGATCAGAACTGTCTACCGAATCATGGAGAGGATAATCAAGGAGACTCAGCTCTGGGGAAATTAAAACAACCCAGAGGAAAACAATGTTTAATAGGGTTGTGCAATTCCTTAAAGAATCTGGAAAGAATTTGTTACAGTTCCAGAAAAATCCAAGCAAAGGCAAAAATGAAGCAATTAATTCTAGGAACAAAAACTATGCTGGAAGGAAATGTCATTGTATACATTCAAGGCTTAGCTATATTTACACAGGAATCTCAAGTATTGATTTAATTTAAATCTGGAACCACATGTCTAAACATTAATACACAGGAAGGGGGATGGCAGAAGGCTAAGATGGTGTCACAGACCAAACCCTTCATCCACAGGAGGAAGTCAACAGATAATGATTGGGATTAACAAACATATGATAATGAGAGGAACATACTGTTCAGAAAAGCCAACAGAAAGAAACAGCTAACAGCTTGGGGAAAGGGATTTGGAAGACTGTTGTTGAAAATGTAAGGACTGCTTTTTTAATTAATGAACTTTATGGATCTTATGTATTTGTGCAAACAAATCTCAGATTTTAAGACGTTCCCAGGGCTGCAAACATGGCTCATCAGTTAAGCGCATGGATTTCTCTTCAGAGGGACTGAGTTTAAATCCCAACAACCCAATGAGGTGGCACACAACCACCTGTAATCCAGCTCCAGGGGATCTGACACTTATAGTCTCTGTGGGTACCCACCCCCAACTCACACTTAAAAACAATAAAACCAAGTTAAGAAAATATGTCCACAAATGTTTTTGCAGACTAAATTAATGTTTCTATCTTCAAGAAATTGTATATTACATATATATAATATATGCATCAGCAAACATAAGGTACAAGATATTTTGTGAATGAATGAGATTGTTTTGGGGAGAGAGTGGCAACTAGGGACTGAACCTATGATCCATAGATGCCGGGAATTTATTCTATCAGTAAGTTGGGCCCCAACTACTAATCTACTAATGAAGATTCATAAATGGTATTTTAGAAGATAAAATTAATAGTTGACAAGAAAATCCTCTAGAACTGAGAATCAGCTCAGGGCTAGAACACTTGTTATGTGTTGAGCTCTGGGTGTGATCCTTAACAATGGGACCCCCACCCCAAGCAAATCCTTGCCCACTCCTGAAGACTGAGATAGAATTGAGCTTCCAACACCCGAAGCTAATACACATGCTCTCCACAGCCACTCATCTTACTTGGAGAAGGACAGAATGCATGACAACCCAGGAAAGTTTGGAATGAAACACCAGAGTAGCCAGGAAATACAGATGATCAGCTGCTCCACCCCAGCCAAGAGCTGCTTTAGACTGCCCCATTAATGAAGAGAGGACATGTAAAAATTTCATCTACAGTTAACTAGTTTAAATGAAGTCACCTGCACATTTGTAGAGTTGTTTATTTCCAGTGGTTTGTCACTTGCTAACTGTATTGTATACACAGGAAGTAGAGGCTGGGGAGATGGCTAGGTTGTTACCAGCACTTCCTGCTCTTCCAGGGCCTGGGTTTTGTTCTCAGCACCATATTGGCTGGCTTACAACCACCTATAACTGCTCAGATACCCTCTTTTGGCCAATATGGGCATTTCCTCACACCATACAAATCTACAAAATAATATTTATGTAAGCCAAATAGTTTAAACTGGTGAAAAAAGAGCTGTTTTAAAATGCATAAGGATGTTTTAGAAAGAATTTATACAAATAATTATTAGAAAAGATTTTTGTTAAATTAGGTGGCAGGGAGAAAACAAAACTATTAGCAGGTAGTGTTGAACATTTTACTAGTTCACAACATACTTTAAAGAAACTGACATTGGGAAATAGAAAACATGCTTAGTAAGGCTTATACTAGAAAGGTTGAAAATTGGATCTTTTGAGTGCTACTTACATCCACAAAGGGTCACCCTCTATAAACCTCAATTTTCTCATTTGTAAAATGGGAAAACAGTACCAACTACCTCACAATCCTTCTCATTTCCATTCTGATGGATGGAGAAGTTAGATGAAAAACTTCAGTAAATAGTTTGGAAATCCAGCTAGGACCATAGTGCCATCTACTGTCCAGCTCTGTGATTGAAACATAGTTTGCTGGGATAACTGCCTAAAGTTCTTTTGTAGGGATGTGTGGTAGGACGACAGAGTGCAGTTGAGACAGGCTGGCCTTATGTTTCTTTTTAAAACAAGAAGACGAATCTAGGGCAAACCTGAGTTTCTGAATTACACAAAGAAGTCTTTACACTGTGCTTACAGACCTGTGTGCCTCCTGACTCATGGCCTGGACGACGCTCCGCTCTAGGCACTGAATGTTCAAGTATGCTGTAACTGTCACTGCTAGGACAGTACTTTTGGATTACTTTTCACTACAGACTAATGTTTTAGCCACTTTCTGTCCTGAGTACTTTATGTGGGTTGACCCAACTAGCATGTTGACTTTTTCTTTTTTAATACATCTTATTCTTTGCTCCCTTTTATTGAAAAGGTTTTTTTCCTCACATAATATATCCTCATTATGATTTCCCCTCCCTTTACTTCTCCCAGTCCCTCCCTAACTCCCCTCTCATCTGGATCTATTCCCTTTCTATCTCTCATTAGAAAACAAACAGGTTTCTAAGAGATAGTAATAAAATATAGTAAGATTTAAAAAAAAAAGACACATCAGAATTGCACAAAACAAACAGAAGGAAAAGAGCCCAAGAAAAGGCACAAGAATTAGAGATCTACTTGTTCACACATTCAGGAGTTCCATAGAACACTAAACTGGAAACTATAATATATATGCAAATGATCACTAGCACAGACCAGTGTAGGCTGTGTCTGTGCTGTGAGTTCTTATGAGCTTTGATCACATTTATGTTGACTTTTTTCTCTATGTTCTCCATATCATATTTACAGCACTGGGGGATGAGAGCTTGACTGGATTTGATCCTTAGTACTACATATACAAATATGAATGAATACAAAGCCAGATCCCCACAAACACTGTAGCAACTGGTGTTATGTGTGTGTGTGAGAGAGAGAGAGACAGAAAGAGAGAGAAAGACAGAAAGAGAGGAGAGAGAGAGAGAGAGAGAGAGAGAGAGAGAGAGAGAGAGAGAGAAACGAGAAGGGTTGTCTACACAGTTACTGTGCTTTTCATGTTTCAAAGACTTCAGAATGATCTGAGGAAGTGAGCAACATGAGAGCAGTGAGCAGACTCACTCACACATACACTTGCATGCAAGGTCAGGTCTAAATGCAGACTCTGATATAGCCCCATTTTAAGGAGGAGATTTTGAAAAATCTAGCTGTGTTATCTGCATATGCAACACGAATGGCAAATTAGAAATTTAAATAAACTCCTACTGTGTTTATTTAAATGAGATCATCTACATAGGATTGTACTCCAGGATGCATAATCACGGAAAATAAACACAGCTGAACATATGTCAAGGTTGAATTTTAGTCTTATTTCTAAGTCAAAACTCCTCCACACATTCATATTTCTCTTACTATATACACATGTGCTATGTACTTTAACTTCAGGCAAGAGCAAACATGGCAAACAGCAGATCTCACCATATTTTTTTCCAAAATTAGTAGCTCTAAAAGGAAGAAATTCAAGTGAGCTAAAAGACAAAATAGACCAGTTTCTGGCCAAATCTATCCTCATTTACATAGAGCTCTCAGGGGCAATGGTGTCTGGTCATGGCTCACCAGGAAGAATTTAACACAACAGAGCTGAGTGTGGCTGTTCACATCTGTAATATTAACATTAGGGAGGCCAACCTGAGGTGAAAGAGTCTGTCTGTCTGTCTGTCTGTCTGTCTGTCTGTCTGTCTGTCTGTCCGTCCGTCCGTCTGCCTGTGTATCTCTCTCTCCCATCTCCAACATGAGAAACAGTAAGAGAGAAAAAAGACTTAAACTCCTTTCTGTTCTATCAGTGGCTAGACTCAAGGAGCGAAGGGAAGAAGTGGCCTCGGAAGCCTTTGTGTAAAAGCAACACTGGACAGGGAGGAGGTTGCAGAGTCGAGTCTGACAAGTCTGTGGTTGTCTGTAGGTACACTGTTTCCTATCGAGCCACAGCCATGAAGGGCTCTGTCAACAGCTTCATTAATTACCTCAAATACACACTTTTCACACAAACTCTCTGTCCTGCTCAGCCCCCATCTCTAATAACTGGAGGAAAGACTGTCCCTCTCCTCATCTCAACAGAGTTACAAATGAATAACAGAGATGCAATCACTTGTGTGTCATAGGTCACTTAGGAAAAAGGGATAGAAAATACCTCTGAGCCCTTGAAAATATCCACTAGTCTGCTTCAAGGAACGTCTGTTATTAACGCTTTCTCAAACAAAACTTATTTTTCTACAATAGTACATTTGGATTACCTTCACTACAAATTAATGTTTTAGCCACTTTGTGTCTTGCATACTTTCTGTGAGATGGTCAAGTATGACACTGACCTTTTCCTCTATGTTTTCCATATCCTATTTACAGCTCTGGGGGATGAGAGCTTGACTGGTTAGCTCCTTAGCACTACATATACAAATACAAACAAATGAAGGACTATAAAGTTAGATCCCCACAAACACCATAACAAGACATACATGCTTTTGAAGCCTTTCCCAGTGCAGCGCTTGCACAAATGGTACTAACCATTTCTTCTGGAGCAGTAGCAGCGATATATCCTGCACCAAAAACAGAGACAGGAACATGAACTGAAGAGGCGGATGTGGCTCCAGCAGAGGTCATGGAAGCGGTGGAGGGAATGGCAGTGGCGCTGGCTATTCCTGTTGCTGTTGTTGCTGATGGCATTGTAGATGAAGAAGTATCCAAATGAGCAGAAAGCTCTCGTCCCAGACCACCAGGGCCACCGTCCTCCTTTTTATTATTAGTGAAGTCTATCCCTACAAATCACAAATCCATTTTATTAACATTAGTGCAAATTAAGATTATAGCCCTCCAAAAAAAGGAAAAGACTAATGGCTAAAATAGAGCTCTAATGAAAATGCAGATATTTGTCATCTTGGGGGTTTACTGGTCACTTAATACAGTGTCAGCATTAACTGGCTAATGTCAACTTCAGATAAGGTGGAAGCTTCAATACCTGAAAACTAACAAATAATCTGCTCTTATATAAAAAATAAGAATCAACTATGTGCTCACTGTGGTAACATATGTGGGCACACAGGATGGGAAGGTCTACAGCCGTTCCCATTTCACACAGCCATCCTGACAAATGGCCTGCTTTAGAGCTTTGCAACTATTTCCCATTTCAACATCCTTCTCATTTCAATTACTACTTCTATTCTGACAAAAACAAGGTGCTTTCACTCTTGATTATTTTAGCAAGTCAGAAATAAATGAGACACAGATTATGAGTAAAAGCACCTGCCTGCTGACCCAGCTGTGGGGACTCTGGCTGCCTCACAAAGGGACCTGTCCCTGGATCTAGGAGTGAATGTAGTCAACTTTCAGAAGGTAGGACAGGGGCCTTAACCCAATTTCTGTTTTTTTCCCCCTCAAAATTAGAATTTGGCTAGTTTTCACCTGAACTATCTATCTCTGGATTTGAAAAGGTATCGAGATGTTGTAGACACTGAAGGAGACATTGTATTACAGAGCATGTCTTCTTTCCATCCAAAGGCCTGACTTTCAGTGATATGCGCATTATACACAGTAATAGTGACCTTGTTAAAGTTTAACAATGGTTACAGTTCAAAGATCCTTCCAATACTGGTGAAAGCAACTATTCCACATAAAATACCACTTATAAATTGAAAACTGTACACATGCATGCATGCATCCTCTCCCTTGCACCCTCTCACAGAGATTTAACATGTCTTTGGCAGAAAGTAACTTTGCATGGCAGATGTCCATGACTTAAAACCAGAGAAAAGGTCAGAGGTGACCAGCTCTTACTGATGAAAGGCCATTTATGAAGTTTTATTTACAGATTATCTCTTTCACGGGGAGACATCTTTCTCACTAAAACTGTGTCTAAAACTGCTTGAAAAGTCTACATCCATCATTTTAAGGATGTTTTAGAATGAAGGCACGAAAACTAGATAAGTTTTCATGGGACTGAAATTTTTTTTTTGAGACAGGGTTTTTCTGTGTAGCTTTTGGAGTCTATCCTGGCATTCGCTCTGGAGACCAGGCTGGCCTCAAACTCACAGGGATCCGCCTGCCTCTGCCTCCCGAGTGCTGGGATTAAAAGTGTGCACCACCAATACCTGGCCTGAAATCATTTTAATGAAATCAAACTCTCATAAATAAGCTAACTCCCAAATAGCATTTAAGTCTTATTGTTGTGCTCTGCCTGTGTCACAAAAGCACCCATCAGATTTATGGGAGTGGGTGAGATGGCTCCTCCAGCAAAGGGGCTTGTCACTAAACATGATGGCCTGAGTACAATTGCAGGTTGGTGGGAGGATACTTGACTCCTTCAGACTGTCCCCGGACCTCCACATGTGTGCCATGGCCTGTGTATGCCCTCATTTCCCCAAACAGATAAACAAATACATAAATACTACGAAAAAGCAACAAATAAAAAGTAACTGGTTAGTGTGGTAACCAAACTATTTGGGCATTAGTAAGATACACTAGTCATCCTTGAGATTTCATCATTCTAAGTTGCTACCGTCTAACCTGTCTATGGAAACAAGTCATGGTTAATTCTAATAGAAAGATGTACCCAAACACTACCACCCAGTACCATTTGTGCCTTAAATAATAAATGTTTGGTGACACTTTTAAGATGAAGGCAAGCCAAACACAAACACATTTTTCACAAAAGTGTAATCAAATCATAGTGTAACATGAAGTTAGCAAAGTGCCCCAGTTGGATGTAAGGATGTAATATTAGGAATACTAAAGAAGAGCTTGGGAGGCCGACTTAAAATGACAACAGGGTCTTACATGACCACTCTTGTCTTACAGTGCCTTCTGCTCCTTTACTGCCTTTCTGTAAGAATCCCCTGAAGCAGGTATGGCATGGGCTTTGCTTGGATAAGGGGTCTAAAGCTCAATGAGGGAACTGGCCCCACCAGAACCTGGTAGCAAATGGTTGTGGTCATGTGTTCTAATCCATGCAGACAAAACTATTACAAAGAGACTCCAGGTATTACATAGACTTAAAAAAATATTTTACTGATAAAATAAGTTTTAGAAAACTATGACTAGGTTAGGAATATTTAATCAACAAACTTGTCTATGAAATGTATGCAAAGATGAAAACAGAAATTTCATGTTTAGAGGCATTAAAATTATTAGTTAAGATAACTTCAAAATGTTTTTGTTTTTGTTTTTTGTTTTGGTTTGAGACAGGGTTTCTCTGCCGCTTTAAAGGCTGTCCTGGAACGAGCTCTCGTAGACCAGGCTGGTCTCAAACTCAGAGATTCACCTGCCTCTGTCTCCCAGGTGCTGGGACTAAAGTCGTGCACTATAACCACCTTGGCTGACCTCAAAATGTTAAATGTTAAAATTAAGCATTATTTTGACTGTACATGGTGATGCATGTCTAAAATTTCAGTTCTCAGGAGGCTGAAGCAGGACATGAATTTGAGGCCAACTTGGGTTATATAGCTAGATGCTGTCTCAAATAAATAAATTAATAAATAAATAAAAGGAAGGAAGGAAGGAAGGAATCATTTTGACAGTGAGCTTAAGTAAGAATTGGGAATTCTATTCAGCAGCTCTAAAGCACCAGGTACAATGAATAAGCTAACTATTATGGTGGATTTCAAGTTGGACACAAGCCTATGAAAGTACAAACGAGTAATACAGAGACAAGGCACACTCACTGAAGGATAGAAACAGTCGTTTATTCCCCTCAAGTTCCTTCTGAAACTAAGCAGAGAATACTCCATAAACTACTCACCGGCATCATTTTTGTTCTGAAATATGGTCATGGCTTCCAGGTTTAATGCGCACACCCCCCTCATGAACGCTTTCTTCATGGAGTCTTCGAAGTGCTCTTTTTCCTGTTGCATTCTTTGAATCTCAGCTTTTGCATTTTCCAAAGCTCCAGATAACTAAAGAATTACACAAAGACGGAAGACTAATGTTATTCTTTGCTATTTATCTATTTAATGTTTGGAGACAGGGTCCTATGTAGCCAAGGTTGGTCTCTAACTTGCTATGTAGTCAAGGATGACCTTGAAATCATCCTTCTATCTCTCTACCTCCCAAGTGCTCAGATTACAGATATATGCTACCATGCCCAACAAAAATGTAGCTTTTTTGTTTCTTTTTAAACTATACAACTTTTATGCAAGATATCAAATAAAATACATTCATATAAGCCACACATGACCCATATTCCTTTGAGAGGAAAAAACTAACTACAATTCTTGTAATATTAACAGAATTTCTCAAAAGCAAATGTTTTATTTACAGAATCTAAAGTACACAGTGAATTTTGGCAAAACCCACTTTCTCATAGACCAAACCTAAAAAGATTACATCTTTTCTATATGCTATTATGAAATGCAGAGGTTATATATATTATAAAATTTATTTATTTTTGTATGTGTTTGTACACGTGTGTGGGTGGATGCATGTGTATGTCTCTTCCCTTTTCATGATCCAAATGATTTCCTATGGAAACAATGTGAATTCTATTATTGAAAGTCAGAGGAAAAATAATTCATTTGCTTTATATCGAATTTATATAGGAGCTAGTTTATTTAAATTAAGAAAGATAAACATCTTTAAAGTTTTGTTCTTGGACACTAAAAATCATAGCCTAACTTATAGTGAGTCTATATAATTCTGCTATACAAAAGTAGAAATCTTATTTTTTTTATTTGTTCTTTTCTCATATACTACACACTGATCAGTTTCCCTTCCCTCCACTCCTCTCAGTTCCCCACCACTCCTCCTCTACTCCAGATCCATTCCTCCTCCACTCCCCTTCATAAACGAGCAGGTCTCCCAGGGATATCAACCAAACATAGTACAAGTTACAAGACTAGGCACTAACGCACATAGCAAGGCTGGATGAGGCAATCCCTTAGGAAGAAGAAGGTCTCAAGAGCAGGGAAAAGAGTCAGAGACACTCCCTATTCTCACTGTTACGAGTCCCAGAAGAACACCAAGCTATACAACCATAAGGTAATGCAGAGGACCTAGCTCAGACCCTCACAGGCTCGGTGATTGTCACTTCAGTTTCTGTGAGCCCCATAAGCCCTGCTTACTTGATTCTGTGGGCTGTGTTCTTGCTTAAAAAGTAGCTTACCACAGCAAGTTTGGCTTCATAATCATTGGAGATATGCACACAGACTTCTTCAGCCCTTGCTTGGCATGCCCGTTCTACCACTTCTTTCCACTGCCTCTGTACCACGGAACGCCAGCCCTTCCAGACTTTCTTCAGCAAAGTTCTCTGGAAGTACTGGTCTGCCAGTTTACCTTCATAGACCTGAACAAAAGCAACATCCAACCTCAGAACCACAGAGAACTGGTAACTATATGGGCAGTGTAACAAAAAATGGCACAGTGGGAAGTACACAGTGGTTATCACTAATCCTATATAATCACGCTGTTGCACATGGGAAACTGGCTTAGAGAGATTCAGTAACCAGCTTGGCCACACAGGCAGGAAGTAGTAGTCAGGCTCACCTGGTTCTAGAACCTGTGCTCTTAACCATGATACCACAGCTCAACATGGCTTATGAAGTCAAAGAAAAAACAAGAAACTTGTCACCTTAGTTGAGAATCTGTAGGACCTTTAGGTGAAAGCAGGAACTGAAGTGTAACAGAATGGCTGGGAAGTAAAAGGGTGGTGGCTATGGTTCAGGCGGTGCTACTTTTCCTTTTTGTTTGGTGGAAATAGTTACTTAATTCACATTGTCACCCTCCACAACACCAAGCTGAACAAAGAAACTATTTTCCTTTTATCAGTGAATGTTTTTCAAGTAGTTGCGCTTCTTAATTTTCTTAAAATTAAAATACTATTCAAAAGTAATGGCAACTTGACAATTATAAACACATTTTAAAATACATATTCTCATTATATGTCTATATATTTGATAGATTAAACACATGGGCATGCACACATGTGTATGTGTGTGTAGATCAGAGGTCCATGTAGGTTATCTTTCTGTATTTCTCCACCTTATTTTTAGAGACCCATTCAGCTAGGGCAGCCACTGAGTTCTAGGGATCCTCCATCCTCCATCTAGTGCCTCAGTGCTGCTATGCCTGGATTTGATTTGGGTGCTAGGAATGTGAGCTCAGGCCCTCGTGCTTTCACTTTACTGACTGAGCCATGCTCCTAACCCTTAGATAGCTTGTTTCAATGTGATGAATGTGCATTTTATCCACTTAGGTTAATACGAGGTACTCTTAAAGGAGATTCATGATAATTTTCTCCTTAAGCATTCATCTCTTAGTACTACTCATTGGCTATGTGAACATAGCCCATATTCTCTATATTCATTTTCTATAATCAGAGATTTCTACATCCTTTCTTTTTTGTGCATATATATATATATATATATTATATATATATATATATATTGCACTCATATTTTTCTATGTTTTAAACAAAGTATTTTATTTTAAATTTTGTGTATATGTGTGTCCATGTGCATGAGTGCAGGTACCCATCGAAGCCAGAGGTGGTGGATCCCCTGGAGTTACAGCTGGTTATGACCCACCTGATGTGGGTGCTGGCAACCGAGGCCCTTTGCATGAACAACATGCACTCCACTGCTTAGCCTTCTCTCCAGTCCCACTTAACAACTTTTAACAGTGTTTTGTCCTTTCAAAGACAGTCTTGCTCTGCATGTTAAACTGACAATTCACAATCCTTCTGCCTCAGCCTCTCAATTGCTGAGATCACAGTACATATAAATATGTCTGGCCTTAGTACTGTTCTTTATTATTTTAATAAAGAACAAATATCACTATTTTTGATATACTGTTTCAGTATTTACTTAATGAAAATAATGATACTCAGCTATAAACTTGTAAAAACCTATCTAATATGACCTTTTTTAATTCTCATGTTTTGTTTCAGTATTTACTTAATGAAAATAATGATACTCAGCTATAAACTTGTAAAAACCTATCTAATATGACCTTTTTTAATTCTCATGTTTTATGTACAAATAGAGTAATGTCTGTCTATGAAGAGGTTGTACTTAGGTATTTATTATTATCAGCATTTCTTTTAGAGCCAGTGTCTTGTTATATTGTCCAGGCTGGGCTTACATATTGGGATCAAGTGCTTCCTCTGCGTCTGCCTGGTGAGTAGGGGGAACTACACATACATGCTGTTACAAGTTGTTAGGTGTATCAGAAGCAGAAACAATAGAGGAAGCAGATGACCTGTTTAAGGCTATAAATTCTCTTTCCAAATAACCACTTTCAAGGTTAGGTCTCTTAAAGAGTTGCATTACCAAGGTATTAATGTTAGGTACAATCCTTATTAAACTACAATGAAGCAGCAAATGGCTCATCTGTCATAATATGTATGCCCTACGTCAATACAATCTGAGATGTATTGTTCTAAATGCATCAAAATCAAATGACTTTGAAATCAGAGCAACATTACGAACCTAATTTATTACTCATTAGATTACAAATCTTGACTTTAGCAAGAATTTTAGTAGTTCACCCTTAAGTCTCTCTGATTAGAAGTCTAATAACTGACAGTGGTCATCTTTTTTATACTTACATCTTGTCTTGATTTGACATGGCCAATTCGCCAGTGCAAGAAAGCTTTCATTAACTCTATCCTTTCCTTTTGCTTGCTGATGGCTTGAGACAAGCTGGAAATCACCTGCAAACAGTAGTAACCCAGTTACTGATGATAGCAGCAACTGACTTGTGCAAAGGACATACATCGTTATGTGTTTTATTGTGTCTTAAGATAGGTGGTGCCTGGCAGCTCAGTTTATTCATTTTCATAAAGTGATGTTCTCATGTAAAAATGCTATAGAGAACAGTTATGGGTATCCACTCTGTTCATCAATTAGCTTATCTTCCTTTCTGTTTTTGACACTGTCTCACTATAAGCTTAGTCTTGACTCAGACTTGTGTTCCTCCTCCTGCCTCAGAGTTCTGAGTGCTGGAATTGCAGGCATTTAACCTCTGGGATAAACTCTTTTTCAGTGAACTACATTACTGAGGTGTATCTGAAATGAGACACATTAAAAGGACCCCGTAAACCACACTTATTACAAGATCCTGAGTCCTACTTTATGTTTTCCCCATTCAGACAAGAGTCTTGCTGGTTCCCAGCTGGCCTTGAACCTGTGATCCTCATTGCCTCTACCTCTTAAATAAAGAGATCACATGCATACCATGCCCAGACTTGCTTTCCCTTTCTAAATAAGGAAGGGCAGTCAGTCAAAGTGTCCGTTACATTCTATGTCTTAAACTGAATGTATGGCTGTCCATTTTATCCATTTTCATAAACAGAACATAAGCATACTCATTTTGTATGATACTTCAACGTCAGAAAAATTAGAAACTTTGAAGATAACAGAGAAAATGACTGACAATGTTTCAAACAAAGCCAACTACACAGAATGTGTGATTTTATACTATACCAGTAAACACCAGTAACAATGTACATCTGAAAAACATCATCTTGCCTACTGTGTGCATTGTTTATAATCCCCCAAGTTGGGAGACAGTCAGAAGGACTTCCAGTTGAGAGGGCAGCCTGGCCCACACACTGAGTTCAAGGCCAGCCCAGGCGACACAGTGAGACGCTGTCTCAAAAAGTCAAGCAATAATAAACCTGCCACTTTTATCTGACTGGGGCAAGCTGCTGAGGCGTCTGCCCCAAGTTCCTGGGTGACAGCTAGCACATTCTCATCCATAAACAGATGTGAGTCAGCAGGACACAGACTCACTGCCTACTATTGCTTAAGAAGGGATCAGGAGGCAAAAAAAACTCTGACCAGTTTGAACTCTACCCTCAGGTTTTTAAGAAGCCAAGAGAGTATTTTCTGTGTTTATCTCCATCAATGAACAAATACATTTCACTGACAGAATCTGAGATGCTTATTATACTATCATCTGCAAGGATGAAGAATGTAGGTAATGCTGGCTCCTTGATGTTAATGACAGTTACAAAAAACCGATAAGGTAGAAAAGCTTAGTATGTCTACATCTACACTGAACAGGTTCTTAAAGCATCAGGAAACACCAAATCCAGAGGTCAGTATGGAACCCCATGATACTCGTGTCTAATAAGAATAAACCCATGGCTGTGCGATTAGCTTCTCTCTTTGTCTTATGGGAGCAGGACAAGCATAGTTCTCAGAACTGTATGTCCACTGACAGTCTGCTGAGTTTCATTTAAAGGGAGGCATAGAAAAGAGGACCTCATCCTTTCTCCCGAGGGAGATCTCAAAGGCTTTTTGCAGCTCCTTCAAGTCAGCGATCTGGTTCGACAGCTGATTTACAAGTGCCACATGTTTTTCCTTCTCCTTTTTCATCTCTATTCGGTGCCAGTCAATAAAATTAAGTCTCCACTTACTTAATTCAGATATAATGTTTGTCTGAAAAGAAAACATATTGAACGTAAGTCATTTGTTCTTTCAAACCATGCTTAAAGTTAAACTGAAAATAAACATTAAAAAAGATCAGGTCAACACAATAGCTACTAAAAAAAAAATCACAACATACTAATAAATGATGTTTGCAAGTTCAACAGCTATGGCTCTTCACACTTCATTCACCATATCAAGGGAATTACCTTTTCTCCCATTTTATGCTACTTTGTATGAAATCTATGACTTTTAAAAAAAATTCAGGTTTCATTCACTAAATTCTTTTGTGTAGTTATAGACTTAAATGTTCATACTAAAATAGATTAGGTAGGGCTGAAGAGATGACTCAGCAGTTATGAGCACTGGCTGCTCTTCCTAGCACTCATATGCTGGCTAGCCATCTGCAATCTAGTCCTATGAGATCTGATACCTTCTCCTGTCACCCCATGGACACTGCAAGCATGGATGCACTTACATACAGAGGTAAAACATCCCTACACATATGATTAAAAAAAAGAAAATGTCAAAAAAATTTAAACGACAACAACAAAAATATGGATCAGGTGAAGTATGGGCTAAGCTGAGGCACAATGACTGGCTGATTAGTGGTGGTGGTAGTGGTATTGAAATCATGGTGCTGAAGTTATCCCCCAAACAATTTACCACGGTTTTCTTTCTATTTAAAATAAAAACAAAACAAAGCAAAAAAACCAATTTACCATGGTAGTCATCTTACAACAAAGAGCTAAGCCCATTCACCTTATTGACTTTTATGAGTAAAAACACCAAGTAATCAATGACATCTAAAAACAACAAAAACCTCCAATATTGGTTATCTGAACAAAGAATAGTTTGAATGGCTGGTTGTACAATATGCAATAGATTTCTTCTATTCTGATACCATGAAACCATTCCGAGGGAGGATAGTAGAAACTGTTGCCAGAATATTTCTAGAGTTTAAGGTTCAAAAACAGGAAGATATAGATGTCACAGAATTCACGTGATCAGCATTTTATGTATGTAACTACCTAACTATATGCTTCAGAAAAGCTCTTTTTCTCCATTTTTACAATAGTTAAATCATATTACTTAAAAAGACATTTGTTTTTAATCATGTGTAAGTCTCTGTATGTGAACATGAACCATGAGAACAGAGGTTTCAGATGTCCTGGAGCTAGAGTTCTAGTAGCTTGTGACCCACTGTAAGGGTGCTGGAAATTGAACTTCAACCCTCTGCAAGAGCAGTACTTTTGCTCTTAACTACTGGACTATCTCTCCAGCTCCCTCTATTTTTTTAAAAAGGGAAAATCAGGACATTTCTGTAATACTGTTTTATTGACAGGCTATTAACATCACTAAACAAAAATATTTTCATAGATTGTTCAGACATATACTGTGGCTTCTATAAAATTAATATACATTGGTAAAGTATATACCATTTAAATATAAAAGGTCCTCCAATCTCAGCCTCCCAAACAGCTGGGACTCCAGGTGTATGGCCCTCCTAAGCCTCTATTTGTCATAATTAGGGTCTGAAGAGACTGAAATAGTGCCAGTCATTGCTGAACATCATATCAAGAAGTCCTTTAAAACACACAAGAAATGTGGTGGAACACATAGCATCCTAGCAACTCCTTAAAACCTTGCAACTCAAAGTATGGTTTAGAAACCAGTAATAGTACCTAGGAGCATATAACATGTGATCTTAGGCCCTACCTAAAACATACTGAGTACCAACCCACAGTTTAACAAGATGCCAAGGCAGTTCATATGTGCACTAAAGACTTAGAAGTATAAATTTAAGACCCCGGATGGGTCATCCTAGTAGGCTCAAGTGTCAGACTACACACATACTGCAGTAGAGCAAGGGCAATACCTTAAGACCTGAACTCCAGATGTCAAGTACACTCTCCACCTTCTGAAGATTTTCATCAGAAACAAGATGATCACCAACCAATATTTCATGGACATCTGTACGAGTAGAAGCAGAGGCTGGTGAGGAAGAGTCACCTAAAATATGTGAACTGAAAAAATCCATGACTGGGTGAGAGGGCTTCCTGGGTGACAAGACTGGTGATGACCCTAGAAGAAAGGCAAAGCAATCAAGTAGCAGCCAGGTCAAATGGAAAATTCTCTAATTGGCAAAATAATATCAAAAGGCTACAAGATGTCTGTGAACTCTGGAGGCTGATCAAAACACAGAAACATTACCCTTGAGGTTTACTTCAGTATGGGTAACTGTGATATTAGTACTGTCACTGATTGAGGTTTTACTGGCATGAGATGTCCCCTATACCTCTTCCACCCTTCACAAACATCTCCGACAAACAAGCATGTGTCATATCTGGTCCAGTCTGAACTGAAAGACACATCATGACATTAACATTAACAAAATACTTTGTATGTTCCTGTGATAAAAATGTGTAAGAGTTAGCTCACACCTGCCATCCTAAGAGGTAGGTATTTTCTCAACGTTAAGGAAAAAACAGAGGCTCAGAAAGTTAATTGACCACATGAAGGTGGTTACTTTATATTCAGTGCTGGAACTGGCCTTAACATTGCTAAGATTTGATGATATACAGGGCCTAGTTAGTTTATCAGATACTATGGATAAGAAATATGTTTGCCAATCTACATACATGTACATATACACACAGCTCTCATCACTTGCCATTACCCAGTGAGTGGGAGAGAACCAGAGCCAGAGAGATGACTGGCCTCTATCTCTAAAAAGCATAAAGTAGAAAAGTCAATATTCTGTCACAGATTTACTAGAATTAGACATCATCCATCACCATTTCTCATGTATCCCACACTAGCTATAAAGATTCTAGTAACCAGGACTGTATGAAGGGCTTTCCTCTCTTTCTTGCAGAATGAATCAAGGACAGAATTACTATAGAACTTGTTACTTAAAAGCAAATCTTTCCAGAACTTCATGTAAGAAGGAAAATTATTTCCTAAGTTATATATCTCCTATGTAATATATATTTGCTTTCTTCCTTTTGTTTGTTTTCTGAAATAGGGCCTATGTAGCCCAGTTGGCCTTAAACTGGTTAATCTCTTGTCTCAATGTTTTAAGTGGTGGAATTATAAGCATATTCCATCACCATGTCCAATAGGTTTTGTGCTTTTATTGTTGAGGAAAATATATGTTCACCATTTACAAAATAGAATCATATAACTTAAGAATCATATAACTGAAAGACCACCTGCAATGACATTACCCAAGATTTAATATTATCACGTAAACTAGCAACAATAGCATTTTAAAAGTCTAGTTACTAAGTAATATGCTGACATTATTCCTGTTAGTACACTGTAATTAATGAAACAAACTAAAGAAATGTCATCCCATCTGATTTTGAATGGCTAGAAATATCACAACCTTTTCCAGCTTCCATTGCACTTTCTTTTATAGGGTTATTTCCTGCCCAAATAAATGAATAAATAAATAAAATAAAAAAGGGGGTCTTAAAATTAAACTGAGCTACTTAAAAGAAAACATGTGTATCACTGTACAAGACATTGGCTTCATTGTGACATTCTCAGGCATGCAGATAACATACCCATCCCTTCCTTACTCTGCTGTTCTTCCTGCTCCTCTGGTCCTCTCCCTTTTAAATAGTACTCCTTCTACTTTTATGTCTTTTATGTAAATTAAAAAAAATCCATATTCCACACATGTGAAAAAACATGAAGTATTTGTCTTTCTAAGCCTGGTTTGTTTTGTTTAACTGGATGATTCTCAGGTTCCATTAATTTTTCTGCAAACACTATGATTTTTTTTTTCATGGCTGAAAAACCTTCCATTGTTCTCTGATTTTATAGCTTGGATTTCCCTGAGTGTATATCCAGGGGCATATAGCTGGGTCATATGGTAGTTCTAGTTTTAGTTTATTTTTTAAATTTTATAAACTTTTTTATTTAAAAAAAAAACACCTTGCAAATAAATAAAATCACACACGAAAATTAACTGGGTCCAAAGACTATACAACACAATACACTTAGAATTGGCATTCAGAATGGAAGCTGTAAAACTCCACATTAAATTTTATACTTTGGATATATTTTATGCACTTATCTACCATCAAAAAAAAAAAAAAGTTCCATGGAAGACTTAGAACTAGAGAAGCAGCTAACTTTAAATCATTTTTCATAACTTGTGTCCATTTAGTTTTAAGAACAATTTCCACAGTGATTCTCTTAGTGGCTGCATGAGTCCACACTCCCAATCAGCAGTGTATAAGAGTCTACCTTTTACCTGTATTTTCACCAGCATTTGTTGTTTTTGTGTTCTGGATGACAGCTTTACTGTGGGGTGAGATGGGAATCTCAATATGGCTTTGATTTGCATTTCCCTGATTGTTACAGAGGCCAAATATTATTGCCCAACTGTACTTCTTTGTTTGAGGACATTGTGATTACTTTCTATGTATCAATTTAATATATAATCTCTATAAGCGTGCACGCGCGCACACACACACACACACACACACACACACACACACACGGTCTGTGTGCTTATGTGATGAGTATGCACGTGCCATGGCATGTTTGTGGAGATGCTCTCCTTCCACCGTGTTTGAGACAGGGCCTCTTTGTTGTTCACTGCTGAGCATGCCAGCTATCCGGCCTGTGAACTTCTGGGAATTCTCCTGTCTCTGCCTTTTCACCTTGCTAGTAGGAACACTATGATTACAGACTTACACTATTGTATTGGCTTTACATGTGCTCTGGGAATTTCAAACTCAAATCCTCAAGCTTACATGGCAAGCACCTGACCTATTAGCTCTCTTCCCAGCCCTTGCCTGTTTATATTAATCGATCTGCAGTACTTTAGTTTGGTCAGTGGGAACTATATGTTAAGGTTCTCAGTGTAACCAAAATATGACTGACAGCATGATGTATAATGAGTAAACCCAAGTAAAGGAATTGAAATTTGGGTAGAAAAAGATTCTCACAGTAAATTATTTATTTGAAGTCATGGTCATATGGTCCTATCTATTGTTCCAGTGCAGTAGTCTAAAGATAGGAACATGCTGTGCGGGCGGGGATCTACAAACAGGGAATGAGTACCAGACATTAAGGCTGTGACTCAGCAGAAACCCAGGAACCCTATGCCTCTGTGTGGGTTGTGAAATGCACCTTCAAGGACAGTTATCCTTGGAGGCAAGCCAACTATACAATGACTGCCCATGTTGCTGTCTTAGCCCTCTCAAAGAATGTTTATTCAGGGATCATAAGAAGGCTCAGTGGGTAAGGAGCTTTCTGCTAAGCCTGAAAATGTTGAGTTCAATCCCTAGAACACAGTGGAAGGAAAGAACAGACCCTTGCTGGCATGTGCATGTACATACACACGTACATGAGTAAATATACATGAAAAACAGTGCTTATTCAGAATGAGCTGTTTGAGCTTGTACTTTACTAAATAAGGAGTGAAGAGGTAAAAAGAACTTCCTTTTTGTTTCTACCTTTAACCCTTCTATTAAGCACAACTTGGCTTGTATCAGTTTAACCCTTCTATTAAGCACAACTTGGCTTGTATCAGATACCAGATCTACTGCTGACAGTTCACAAAGGTCCACCTTTGGGCTGTAATCCAAACTATCCTCCATGCCCACATAAATACTGCTGACAGAGTACCAGTATGTGGTTCATAGAGTAACTTAAGGGATCCTGAGGGAGGTGTCCAGATCATCTTTAAAGATGGGCTTGGGCATTTAGTTTTCAAAGTAATCTCGGCATAAAACTTCTGGTTCAAGAACTGGAATATAACATAATCCACTAAGAGATAATCACTACTGGGTTGCTTTGACTTTAGTAATTTTCATAAAGTTAAAAGTCAACTGAAGTTTAAATAAAAATCTAGCTGTCAAAAGTGCCAGGGACAACACAGTAAATATAAGGCAGGCCCCATGTGATAGATACTGCTTTACACCATGGACTGGGAAGAAACCACTGATGGTGAGGAACATTTCCACAGTCCCATCAGCATCACTGACAAACTCAGAATCTTACGTGGTATCCTGAAAACTGTACCTAACCTGGTTAGCAAAGCATACCTGCTAGTGTAGGAAATCTGTCTGGTGCCACTTCTCCCTTCGGATGAGACGGCTGTGAAGCACTGGACTCAACATTTGGATTCACAATAGCATAGCGGAGCAGCTCTTCATACTCTTCCTATGAGAAGCCAATCACAGTGATGTATTATGACAGCTATAATGCTGCATCCAACCACTCAATTTTTTGTTGTGTTAAGAAATCTACTTAACCACGTAATAGTCATGTTCTTACCACAATACAGAAAAATTTCTCTCTTATGCTAAGCTTGATTCCTTTGAGTACTTCTGGTATGACTTTTACATACAATTAAAAGTTTAAAGATGTAATGGATATTAGTGATTCAATATAATATTTTCTCTCTCTTCTTTGTTATGTTTCATATCAATTTAACTGAAGATGAGATAAGACATGCTTTAAAACACTATTACTTTCAATTCAAGTATTTAAATTGAGACTCAGCTTATATTTTCTCTCTTCGGTTCTTACCTTTTACCCTTTCTTCCTTTCTTATTTTGAGGCAGAATTTCCCTACATTCCACAGGCTAGAACTTGCTATGTAACCCAGGTCTCTAGTAAGCCTGCAATTTTCCTGCCTAAGCCTGAGTGCTTGCATTACAGGCATTTACCACCACACAAGGTACCAGAATTCTCTTGATATTATGTAACTCAAAAGAAGCAAACTGGATTCTCAAGCTTATGAAACTACATAGGATTTTTTTGCCTAGATTCAAGCCCATACTCACAGGGGTAGCTTGCTTATTTTTGCTGCTGTTGTTAAAGGAAAATGCCATGGATTTGAGTTCATAAAATAAATCAGTATGATTATAGCTTTCTTTTAGTATTGGAATTTTAGGTAAAACTATAAAAGGAGTTTGTACTATTCTGTCTGAAAACTGTAAAATTTCAATGTGAAAGAGTGAGATGGTTTGAGTTTCAACTTGGACTCTATTTATTACACATATGCATTGAGCACTAGGTGAAAGAAATACATTTTTTTATGCAGTGTACATTAATGTTATGGAAGAAGAAAAGAAGACACCTATGGAGTGACAAAAGAAAGTCAGCTGACAGAAAACGCTAACACCAGAGCCCTCTTCACATGTCTATAACCAATGCTTTGTTAGTGACACCCCTTCAAAGCAATAAAACCCAAGATTTAACTGTTTTCTAGGATTAAGTAGAAGGTGCAGCAGGTGCAGATGAAAACACCTGTAATTGTAGCACTAAGAAGTGGCGATAAGAGGACCAGGAGTTTGAAGCTAGCCTGGGCTAAACAGTGAGAGTTCCAGGATAACTTGAAGCTACAAAGTGAAACTCTGTGTCAGGAAAAAAAAATTCATTTGGCATATCATGATGTCCAAAGTAGTTACAATTCTTTTAAATTATAGTAAATTAATTATAATTTTTTAAATTATTGATGACAAAAGTAATTCTAATTCTTTAAAAAGATTTAAATATTCTTAAATTAAAAGAACTACAGTTATACCTGGTTGTTAAAATAAAAGGAAATCCCAAGTTTTTAAGTTATTAAAATAAAAGACAACCCTAACTTGATAAATGTGGATAAGATACAAGGCATTCGTTGGTTTCTAGAAACCTAAATGTGAGTTGACCCTAATAAAATAATATACAGAATTCCAAGTTGACTTACTAATGAATACCCATTTCTCCTTTATTCCTGTCATTAATAAGCCCCAGGGTTTGACCTGGGCAAATGGTCATTTATTTCTCCTATCTCCCACCGGCTAAGGCAGTTAGAAAACATTGTCTTTGGGTTTTGACTCTCTCATGTAAATATGACACCTTACCTAGTCGGGCTCCTAACTTGTCTGTCAGTGTCCAATTAAGGTGGCAGATTATGCCAAATGTTGTGGCAAACGGAACCAGAACCTCACTGCACAGAACATGGGAGAATTCTGGGCTCTAGAACCTCAGATGGGCTGATGTTCTGTTACTTTATATTAAGAATGAGGGCATTCAGCAGAGGCAGTTAAATAGGAACATTTCACTGTGTGAAAGCCTTTTTAGAAAATCTTTTGAACAGCTCATGGCTATTTTCTGAAACTTACAACATTATACTAGTATGGTGAATAAATAATATGTAGCCTGTAATAGTCAGGATATCGTTAATAAGTAAATGCCAACCAACACGAAACCAGAGCGAGCCGAAGCAGCAGAGACAAGAGAGTACCGTGTGCCTTGGCTATTCCTTTAAACCTTTCCCAAGTCACCCTGACGGGCGTGGTCAGGCACACCTGTAGCCAGCCCCTAGGAGGCGTGGTTATAGTGTCTCCCTACACTATACTCCCCAAAATAGTAGAGAGTTCTCTAAGTTTAATAATGTCATAAATACAATATTTCATTGTAAATGGAATCAGTAAGTATAAATATATACGTCTGGTTTTACCACAAATTAACACTTTATTTTTGGGGTGGTGGTGGTATCTCTTTGTAGCCCTGACTGTCATGGAACTCTCTATGTGGACCAGGCTGCCTTAAACTCAGAGATCCTCCTGCTTCTGCCTCCTCAGTGCTGGGATTAAAGGCATACACCATTACACAGGGCTTTATGCTTTAAAAAAAAACTGTAATAAATTTAGATGTCTTCCTACCTGAAGGTCTGTGGAGACAGAGCTGTCATGATCAGAGTCATTGTGAGCAACATGAAGTGAGAATTTGTCCTCATCAGATGACATCTTGTACAGAAGCTATAAAACAGCACATGTTAACTTTGGTTGTTTCCCATAATGCTTAAGCCAAAGCTTTTAAATACACACTAGTGAGCAATGCTTTAACTTGCAAACATTTTTTCATGTCATTTAAAAAATCACCCACTCAACATGTTGAGTGCTTACAGGCAACAATCATCAGCTCTCCTCTCCCCCAAACCTTACTCCAAACATTAGTGCATTTATAATACACTGAAAGAGATGAGCTAAATGCATAAAAGGTTAAAGAAAAATACTCAGGACAGTTTCCTGCAGGGTCTGTTAGAGAGAAGAGCTGTGGTCACCATTCTTCAGCCTTATGGGATATCCCAGGGAAGGCATACTTTCCTGTAGATACTAAACTAAGACAGCCAAACAGTTTGTGTAAATTTCCTTCCTTAGACACTTACATTTTGGGAATATTATTTTAAGAAAATTAAGTTTATACATTACAACATACTAAGATATGCACACAGAAAATTAAAGGTCTTAACTAAAGAAAAATATAAAAGAAATTAAAAGTCAAATAGTAACTATTCAAACTCTCAGGACACCAGTAAGGTAGACAAGATGGCCCTGGTATTGACATCTGAAAGATGAACAGGTCCATTCTGAAAGACAGACTAAAGATGAAAACAGAGCATACGTCAAGATACAGAGGCATGGTGTGCATGCTAAAAGTAACCAGGGCATTTGGTTAGGCTGAAGCAAATCAAGGCGAGTAAAGATGAAATAAAAAGGAACATTTCAGATCATGATGTTTCATATTAAAAGGCTGAATCATTCCAGGGCAAGAGCTCTACTGCAGAGCTACATCTCCACACATACCTTTTTTTTTTTTTTTTTTTTTTTTTTTTTAAAGAAATATTACTCTGACAACTTTAGGGAGGATTAGGACTCTAAAAACATAGAAACCAATTGAGAGCCAGCTGTAATAATCCAAGCAGTAAAGGTTCTTTTCATCATTGACCTACGAGACAGATGAGGTCCCTAAACTAGAATGTAGCACTGGCAAGGGGAAGTGAGGTGTGGCTCTGAGACAGCTGTGCTGTGGTGATGGAAACGAGGGGTCATGATCAACGACCACATAAAAGGAGAAAGTGAAGACGACTGAAGGTGTCCAGTATGGATCATACTACTACTCACCGAATCAAGGAATGGAAGATGACACTTTGGAGAATGGGTGATGAGTTCAGTACCAGGTATATTGGCATGAGGTCACCTTGGAAGCACTGGGTAAAGAAAGCTGTGGTGTGGACATACAGTACAGTCAGCCTTCAGTGTCTCTGGGTTCCACATCCATGGGTCCAGTCAACTGAGGGTCAAAAATATTTCTTAAAATTGCATTTGCACTGAACATGCAGACTTATTTATCACCATCTCCTAAACAATACTGTGCAACAGCTGCTTACTCAGCATTTATACTGTATCAGGGTGGTTTAAAGTGTGAAGGATGGTAAGTGTAACAGGTTATATGCAGATACTATGTCATATCACACCGGTCTCTTGAGCACCTGCAGACTGAGGTGTCTGGGAATCAATCTGCTGACTGTGGTCACACAGGGATAGCTGTTATGTGGTACACTGGCTACTCAGTACACACCTCCCAGTACTGCAATTCATAATGGCTAGAGTGTAGTAATGGTTCCCAAACTGAACCTAAAGGTGGGAGACCTGTATTACAAGTGCAGGCTGAAGATTTAGATTGAGGAAGCACTGCTTATTGGGGTTTACTAAATAAAGGGAAATGAATGGGACCACCATTGTGGTATGGTAAAGAATTATTCTCCTGCACACACATGCTGCACATACTTTTAGAGTATAAATACATGCGTATTTTCTAGAAAGATTTCCAGCTTCCCATATGATTTCAGAGGAGATCACAATCCTAATAAAGTTAAGGACTATCATTACGGCGAGGAGAGAGTTAAATCTACAACTGCTAACTTTTAAGATGCAAATGATTAGAGAGAAAGCCAGGACACTGGAATTGTGTGGGCAGCAGCGTGAGAGTCACAGACAAAACAGGGGTAAGGATGGCCCTCAACTTGCCAATGAGGAAGTTGCTGTGCCATTTGTGAGTTACAGTTGCTACCAGAACGGGCCTTCATTATAGCTTGCTAAGAAAATAAACAAGAGATAAAGACATTGAAGTGGAAGGGACAGATATAGGTTGCAGCCAGACTGTGGAAGGGGAATTTGTTTTATTCAGTATTACTGTGTCTACAAAGGATAATAAACTAAATATCAGCCATGACTGTCTTCCATTAAATCATTTAGGGATGATAAAATAAGCACGGATCGCATCAAGGAATGAATGCTTCACTGATTTCAAACCAACCATTGAGTTTTAGTTTTAATTTTCTGGTTCGTTTTAATTTTCATTTCATTTTCCTTTGATTTGTTTGCAGACCTGGTAGGCAACCAGAGTTGGGAGTTGTGGATTATTTTAGTAACAAATGAGGCGATATGGTCAGATATCAAAAATTGTTTCTTAAATATATACTACAGACTCAAAATGATTGTGCTTTTGTATCTGCCATTTACCCTGCTCTTTGCACACAGGCATGATAATTAACTTGAGACTGGACAACAGTAGCATTTCCTCAGTCTTTGGGTTCAGAAACGAAAGCAGAAGAATGACACTTGCTTTAGCGGGGACACACATTGTTCCATCACATCCTCAATATTCTCTAACCTAAGAGGAAACCACAAGATGGTCTGAATGCTCCTCTTTGCCACGGGCACAACTTAGCTGAAAAGCGGGCTCCAGGAATTCAAATGCAGACAGAGGCCGAACCAACATTGTCACTGGCAGGAAGGTGACATCCCCCATCCTAACTGCATGCGGGGGGGGGGCAGACAGTCCCTTCCAAGTTTTCGTTCATGACCCTCCAATCCAGCCCCATTTAATTCTATTTCTTAGTAAAACACAACCTCATGTTTGACTAGCTCCCCACATCCTAAGAACAGGACCTACTGGGCTGGTAACCGCGAAGCTCAGTTGGCGTCACTTGCGTCCTCTCTTCTGGGCACCTCCAGGAATGACGTCCCCGGTCTTCTCTGGGAGGAACTGGCCGGGCTGCCGCCGCCGCCGGTACCCACCGTCTCCGCCAGAGCCGACTCCTCACTCGCGGCGTCCCCAGCGTCGCCGCCGCAACCACGCAAGCACACCTGCTATCCTAGCAGCCACTTGACAGTTTTAAACTGCGGGCAGTGATGAAAGAAAGCCCTGGCCATTGGTCCAGAGCCTCAACAATCCTGCATTTGATTGGTCTGCGGACCGTGGGCAGGAGAAGCCGGAAGTAGAAGATTTAATAGGAGTAGAGGGGCGGGGTCTTAGGGAGGCCAGCCTTGAGGGCCCGGCACAGAGCGCATGCTCAGTGCTGCTCTGCGGCCGAGAACTACGGGGCGGCGCTGCAGACAGATTTCGTTGATGATGTGAAAGCTGCGTGCTGCTTGTTTTGAACAAGGCGGACAGTTCAGTTGAGAGGCCTCGGGTTTTAGGTTCCATGCACAAAAAGCTGTCCACAGAATCACTGGCTCGGCAGCTGCTCTTAAAAGTACAAAAATTACAACCTCTATTGATTTCTTCAGGTTTGGGCTAGGGAGTCTGAGTTTTAGCATATATAATTCTGAGGAGCAGGGTTTAAAAAACTGCCAGCCTAGGTTTTGTTAAATGACCTAAATGCCTTAAACTGCAAGGCTGGCCGGGCGTTGGTGGCCCACGTCTTTAATCCCAACAGAGGCAGAGGCAGAGGCAGGCTTATCTCTGTGAGTTCGAGACCCAGCCTGATCTACAGAGTTAATTCCAGGACAGCCAAGGCAGTTACACAGAGAAACCCTGTCTTGCAAAACAAATCAATCAATCAAACAAACAAACACAAACAACTGCAATGCCGGCCCTTCTGGTAGAATATTGACAAAAACAGTCAGATCATAATTTCAATTTATGATTCTGTTTTACCACCTTGGGCCAAGCTACCTACATCAAACGGCCTAGGGAGATGAAATGAGTTGAAAACAGCCAGGACATAGACATATAAAAAATTAGATTTCCAACTCTTTCATTACAATTGGTGATAGATATGACTAGAGGTACATAAAGGTCCAGGTAGCAAAGGATTCAGCTATATGGGTCCCCACTCTAGGAAATATTATCTGCTTAATATCCACGCCCCCTTGGTTACCTAGGTGATGTTACTTTGTCTTTTCCTTATACAGAAATGGCAAAACTCTAACCAGCCTCTCACTATAAACAGCCTGCAGACATATCTTTCTGTGTTTCCTGTTTCAGAGTCCATTGAAAAAGAGAAATATTGTCTGGGGATCCCAGCTCATCATCTCCATCATGTTGCTTGCTCCTCAGTGCTACCATAATTTTAAACAATGAAAATATGAATCTCCACTATCAAGATCTTCAAGTGATCTTCCTTAGAAGAAAACATATGGAGATAAAAACCAGAAGTAATCTAAGGGTGAGCTACAGAGTGAATTCAAGGCCAGCTTGGCCAATTTAGTGAGACCCAGTATCAAAATAAAAAGTAAAGAGGGCTGTTAAGAGAGCTCAATAATAGAAAGTGTGTGAATCCCTGGGGCCAATCATTGATAGCCCCCAAAAGGGAAAATTCCATTTAGATAAACCTGTACCATAACACTAAATAGATGAGGTACATAGGAAGGCAAACCAGTGTCCAAATTCACGAACTTAGTTATTTCTGCTAAAATAATCCTTCCAAGTCACTGTACATCTACAAATATTCACATTTGGAGGGCTGATTAACTCATTATTGTAATTGTCAACTAACTACACATGGAATAAAACTACAACAAATGGAGGAGGTCTATAACATTTTATTATATTATATAATTTAAACATGGTTACTTATAAAACAATATTAAAAACCTCAATTTAGAGCCAGGTGTTGGTCTCCAGAGCGAGTTCCAGGACAGCCTCTAAATCAATACAGAGAAACCCTGTCTCAAAAAACCAAACCAAACAAAACCCCCAAAAACCAAAATCACCAAAAAACCCCTAATTTAGTTACAAACACTTTCAGATTAAAAATATGGTAGTGTAACTCTAAAAAATTATTTATTTTTATTTTGTAGGCATTGATGTTTTGCCCACATGTATATCTATGTGAGGGTGTTGGATCCTGGAGTTATAATAGACAGTTGTGAGATGCAATGTGGATGCTGGGAATTGAACACAGCTGCCAGTAGTATAACATTTGCTTATGTATTTATAAGAAGTGATCGTAAGGGCTGGAGAGATGGCTCAGAGGTTAAGAGCACTTCTTGTTGTAAAGCACTTGTTGTGAAGGACCCAGGTTCAATTCCCAGAACTCACATGGAGGCTCACCGTTTCCTCGGGCACCAGACATGCGTATGGTTACAGACATTTGTGTAGGCAAAGCACTCATATGAGTAAAATAAATTTTAAAAAAGAAGTTATAGTAAAATTTCACAGTATCTTCCAAAATAGGGAAGGAATGCTGACCCTGGAACTAATATCTGGCTGTACATTTGATCAGCCTTTCGTTGGAAAGCTTGATGGAAAAGTCCTTTGGTTCAGGCCATCTTGTCCAATCAGAGCACTGTCTTTTTTTTTTTTAAGATTTTATTTATTTATTATGTATACAACATTCTACTTCCATGTATATCTGCACACCAGAAGATGGCACCAGATCTCATAATGGATGGTTGTGAGCCATCATGTGGTTGCTGGGAATTGAACTCAGGACCTTTGGAAGAGCAGTCAGTGCTCTTAACCTCTGAGCCATCTCTCCAGCCCCAGAGCACCGTCTTTTTTTTTTTTTTTGACTTTTTTATTTTATTTTATTTTATTTTATTAGTTCTAGTTAGGGAACAAGCTTATTTCAAGTCCCTTCTCCCTCTCCCTCCCCTCACCCCCAAACTTCCTCCCCCACCCCCAGCCCACCCCCCACCCCATCCACCCACCACTCCCCAGGCAGGGTAGGGCCCTCAACGGGGGCTCGGCAAAGTCCACCAAGTCTTCCTATGCTGATCCTGGGCCCTTCCCCATGTGACCAGGGCCAGAGTGTAACGCTTGCTTCGTATGGGATGGGCTCTCAAAGTCCCTTCTTGCACCAGGGAAAAATACTAATCCACTACCAGAGGCTCCCTGAAGTACAGAGGCCTCCTTATTGACATCAATGTTCAGGGGTCTGGATCAGTCTTGTACAGGCCTCCTGGACAGCATCTGGGGTCGATGTGCTCTCCCTTGTTCAGGCCAACAGTTCCTGTGGGTTTCTCCATCCTAGTACAGACCCCTTCGTTCTTCATTCCTCCCTCTCTTCAACTAAATTCCCGATTTCGGCTCATTGTATATCTGTGGATGTCTGTCTCTGTTTCCATCAGCCACTGGGTGAGGGCAGAGCACCGTCTTAATCCCCCCAGTTTCCTTAATTAGACAAGTGACACTAGTGATACTGTGCCTGTGTTAGACCCCCGGAAAACTAAAGTACCCGGGGTCCCAGGCCACATTCGCGGTCACCCCAATCACCAGGCGGATTCGAGAGCTTTATTGTAATTTAACGAGCTAACCCCATGTTAGCTCCAGTCTTTCACCCCCCCCCCCCCATGGCGGATGGCTAGAAAAGACAGCTTCTAGGGGCTCCCAAGAGATCTTATAGGGCAGCGTAAGGGGTACGCACAGGCTCACGATTGGTGTGTCTCCAGGCTTGGAGGGCTTGCCCTGTGTTGATTGGTCAACTGGTTGTTATGGCCCATAGGCCCTCCCAGGGTGGTTGCTATTCTCTCTTCGTCATTGCTGTTCGCTTGTCCGTAAAGCACACCCAGAGTCATAAAGCATAGCGCCACCAGCTAACTTCTGATTGGTTCCTTGTCACGAGGCAGGCATCTGACTTTCTAGAGACTAACTTCTGATGGGTTCCTTGTCACCAGACAGGCATCTGACTTTCTAGTGACTAACTTCTGATGGGTTCCTTGTCACGAGACAGGCATCTGACCTTTAAGTGACCAAGGCAAGTTTATGGCAAGCACGTGTTCGGCTGTTATGGCTGCCGAAAGGGGAGCAGGTCCCTTCACCTGAAAATCATGAGTAAGTTATGCAGAACTTTAAATTTCTAAGATATTAAGATTTAGACATTATATTCTGATATAAGAATTTTGATCAACAATTATCATTGAATTATCATATAGAAATTAGAAATTAATATAGTCAAATTAAAGTATCGTCACTTTTATTAAGTAAGTTCCTAAGTTCAACTCCAACAAAGAGACATGCTTCTGTATTCTAGGGCCACAGACCTCAGTTGCTTAGGAGAAAGTCCCTTTCTATGAAATCTATCATGTGCTATGATATTCTCCCTCTCACTGTCTCCATAAAGAACAACAGGTCTTCTTTTCATTTTGAGATTTAAAAAATTATAAATAGATTGCTGTATAAAAACTAAGCTATGCATGCACATTACAACAAAAGCTTCTGAAATGCTTAAAAATCTGGCGGTACTTACTATAGTCAACTTCCTGAAATCTCTGCAGTAGAGAGTACTGACTCATTCCAGTTCTCATTTTTAGGATTAGCCTGTTTTGTTTTGTCTGGTTTAGGTGTTGTTATTGTAAGAACAAAACACCTGGATGACCCTAACCCCGCCCCCTAACAAGCGGGTACTCACTCACCCGCCATGCCTTTCGACCTTTGCCCTACTGCGCATATGCAATCTTCCCTTTAAAAGGTCCTGCCCCACACCCCTCACTCTCTTTCTCTCGACTTCCCTAGGGTTGGCTGACTGTCCATCCCCTCTTTCCCCCCTCTCTGATAAATAAACTCCACGTGGGTTGATTATTCGTTGTTCCTTTCCTTATTAGCAGCTGCAGCTTAAACAAAAGAACAACAGTTATGGTTTGTATTTGATTTGAAAATGTTTCCCCAAAGGTCTTGTGTTAGAATGAACCTCAGTATGGCAGTGTTGGGAGGTGGGGCTGAGAACAAGGTAATTTATCTGTGGGACACTCCCCTGGAGGCAGCACTCCCCTGGAATGGATTAATGTTGCTCTTGGTTCTCCAGAGGGCAAGTGACTATAAATGACTTAGCTTGACCTTTCAGGTAGTGCAGGCTGGTTTTTGTCACAAATGCAGATATATCTGGGAAGAATAGCCTCAACTGAAAACATGGCTCTTTCCAGATTGCCTGTAGGCAAGGCTGTAGGGCGTTTTCTCAGTTAATGATAAATGTGGGTGGGTCTAGTCCATGAGTGTGTATGGTGGTAGTCCTTAGTCATATAATCAAGCAGTCTGAGCAGGCCACGAGGAAAAAGCCAGCAAGCAGCATATTTTTTTTTTTTTAAAGTTTTACTTATTACACGTACAGTGTTTTGCCTGCATGTGTATGCCTACACGCCAGAAGAGGGCACCACATCTCATTATAGGTGGTGGTGAGCTACAATGTGGTTGGTGGGAATTGAAGTCAGGACCTCTGGAAGAGAAGCCAGTGCTCTTAATCCCTGAGCAGTTGCCCTCTGACTTTCTTTTTTACCATGTGATCTCTTCTGCATGGGCTCCAACCATTGTAATGCAGCCCCCAGCAGACTGATCAGAAGCCTCAAAGTCATAACTGAAACTGGGAGGTGTGTCACCTTTAGGGCCCCAGTGTCACCTCATGTGGGATGTCTTTCTGTATGCTGTATGTGTTGCTCTCTTTGGTTGGTAAATAAAGTTGTTTTGGCCTGTAGCAAGGCAAAATAGAGCCAGGCAGGAAATCCAAGCAGAGATACAGGAGAAGGGTAGAGTCTGGCAGAGATGCCAGCAGCCACTCAAGGAGCAACATGCCAGAGCACCACTGGTAAGCCACATGGTGATGCATAGATTAATAGAAACGGGCTAATTTAAATGTAAGAGCTAGCTGTAACAAGCCTGAGCCACTGGCCAAACATTTATAATTAATATTAAGTCTCTGAGTGTGTGGGGAACCAAAATATTTCCGCTATGGAATATTTTTGAGATCCAGCCTTTGGTCTCACTAAACATGGAACACCGGAAAGCTCTGGCCCACTATTGTATTGTTAATGTCAGTAGGGCTACTATTGTTTACCATGGCCTCAGGGTAATGTGCCTCTTATTTGCATCTCTGTGGGCCTAAGCATCTGAATAGGCCCTCACCTGGGAGGAGGTGAGAGGTGTGTGAGTAACTTGTGAGGACTGAAGGTTAGGAGTTAAGGGCAGTGACCAGAGAGGGAACAAAGAGAGAAATGGTTCCCTAGTGGTCATGACAGGACGGTTAAGAAACAGCAGAAAAGATGGCTAATAAAGAAATGACTCTAGTTCTACAACATGGAACTGAGAGCTCTCTAATGATGACAAGATGCCTGTGTTTGATCTCTATCGCTGTTGGGTTGCTGGGAGTTTCCAGGTCCACACACCCTCACTCAGGTAGAACCTCATGGACTAAGGCTGAGACGCGCTGGGTCACGACATGAGTGATTATTTAGACATGGCTGTGGGGCTGGCCAGGACAGAAAAGCCTCTACTTTGCCTCCCAGATCAGTAACTTCAGATACCTCCCATTTACTATCTCATAATTAAAATATTGAACTTTTCCCCAGTACAGTGGTTTGTAGATTGCAGTTTCAAGCTGATGGGAATACTAATAATGCCAATGTCTCACTTCAATTTCTGTTTCTTTTCTTTGGTTCCCAACAGTCTGAGAACAAGACTATTGTTCTTCCAGAGAAACAGAACATGTATGTATGTATGCACATGTGTTGTTATAACAAAGAACTGGTTCACTTGGTTATGGATATGGAGACCTCTCACAATCTTTTATCTACAAGTTGTAGACAGCGGGAAGCCAGTGGTGTGGTTCTGGTATGAATGCAGAAAGGATGGATATCTCAGTTTGAACAGGCTGAGAGAATGAGCTCTTCACTTTGCCTTTGTTCTGTTTAGGACACCCATAATAGGACATCCCATTAATGGGATGCAGTCCACAATGGGAGGGAATATGTTTTACTTGGCCACTAGTTCAAATGTCAACTTCATACAGAAATATACTTATAAACACTCTGAGACCATGTAACCAAATATCTGGGCACATTGTGTCTCAGCCAAGTTGACAACATAAGATCAATCCTCACAGCCTATTCTTCATTGTTTCTGGAACTCAATGGATAACACATATATGACCACAAAGGACATCATCTCAGGTTCTGTGGAAAGTCTGACATTTTCCCCCTCTCATTCAGTCTCCTCATATACCCAGATACTCCTAGAACACTGCTGGTGCCTATTCAAAGTGCTTCCACCTCCCACAAACCCCAATGTACTTCTCTCTTAAATAGCTGCTAAAGTCACCACTGTTGGAAGGCCTGAATCACTTTTCAGCTCCCTGAATTGTTATTTAGGTCTTCACCTCCCAGAGCCTTGATAAAAGTCACACGAAGAGTATGACAGAACACTCAACAACAATCTTCTTTTTTTTTCATTGTATCTTTATCCTTGGTAAGATTTTTAATGCCTAAGCTGTATTAATTAATGTTCCTGTAAAGATATAGACATACTAGTAGTTAAAGTTGCTGTCTTAGTAACTTTTCTGTTGCTATGATAGCATACCTCCACAAAAAGCACCTTAAGGGACACAGGGTTTATTTTTGGCTTATAGTTTCAGAGTGATACAGTCCATGGCAGAGGCAGGGGAGGTATAGTGACAAGAGCAGGACACTGGTTGGTCACACTGGCCCTGTATTTAGGAGATCTAGGGGATACAAATTGGTAAGGAAGAAGTCAAACTTTCACTATGTGCAGATGATATGATAGTTTACATAAGTGACTCAAAAAAATTGACCAGGGAACTCCTACAGCTGATAAACACCTTCAGTAAAGTGGCAGGATACAACATTAACTAAAAAAATCGGTAGCCCTCCTATATATAGATGATAAATGGACTGAGAAAGAAATCAGAGAAACATCACCCTTCCCAAAAATCATAAAATATCTTGGGGTAACTCTAACCAAACAAGTGAAAGACCTGCATGACAAGAACTTTAAGTCTTCATTTATTTTTATTTTTATTTTTTCTTGGGTTTTTCTAGACAAGGTTTCTCTGTGGCTTTGGAGGTTGTCCTAGAACTAACTTTTGTAGTCCAGGCTGGTCTCCAACTCACAAGATCTGCCTGCCTCTGCCTCCCGAGTGCTGGGATTAAAGGCATGCACTACCACTGACTGGCCTTTAAGTCTTTAAAGAAAGAAATTAAAGAAGATATCAGAAAATGGAAGGATCTCCCATGCTCTTGGATAGGTAGGATCAATATAGTAAATATGGCAATCTTATAAAAGCAATTTACAGATTCAATGCAATACACATCAAAATCCCAGAACAATTCCTCACAGACCTTGAAAGAACAATACTCAACTTTATATGGAAAAACAAAAAACCCAGGATAGCCAAAACAACACTGTACAATAAAGGAACTTCAGGAGGCATCACCATCCCTGACTTCAAACTCTACTATAGAGCTATAGTAATGAAAACAGCTTGGTATCGGCACAAAAACAGACAGACCAATGGAATCAAATTGAAGACCGTGATATTAATACACACACCTATAAACACCTGATTTTTAAATAAGAAGCTAAAATTATACAATGGAAAAAAGAAAGCATCTTCAAAAAATGGTGGTGCTGGCATAACTGGATGCTGACATGTAGGAGATTGCAGATAGATTCAAACTAGATGGTTTTAAAATTTATTTTACATCCCCTCTCTCTTCTCCTTCCATTCTCCTCTGTTTCTGTTCAGAAAGGGGCAGGCCTCCTATGGGTATCAACAAAACCACGGCAGATCAAGTTGCAGTAAGACTAAGCACCTCCCCTTATATTAAGGCTGGGCAAGGCAACCCAGTAGGAGGAATAGGTTCCCAAGAGCCAGGCAATGCATTAGGGACAGCTTCTGCTCCCATTGTTAGAAGCCCCACAAGTAGACTAAGCTACACAACTGTCACATGTATGTGGAGGGTCTAGGTTAGCCCCATGTAGGTTCCCTGGTTGTTAGTTCAGACTCCGAGTTCCTATGAGCCAGGTTAGTTGTTCCTGTGGGTTTTCTTGTGATGTCTTTGACCTTCCTGGTTCCTAAATCCTTCCTGCCTCTCAACAGGATTCCCAAAGTTGGCCTAATGTTTGGCTATGTGACTCTGCATGCATTTCCATCAGTTACTGGATGAAAGCTCTCTAATAACAATTGGGGTAGTCACCAATCTGATCATAGGAGATGGCCAGTTCAGACTATATGTCTGCTATTGCTAGGAGCTTTAGCTGGAGTCATCTTTGTAGACCTGTGGGAATTTCCCTTGCATCAGGTTTCTACCTGAAATGCCCCCTGCCCCGACCAACCCACAGTCATCTCTTTCAGTACTCTTCCCCTCCTTCCATACCCCAACCTGACCCCTCAAGTTCCCATCCCCATTTGTCCCCAGTCCACCCAGGAGATCTTTTCTATTTCTGCTTCCCAGATCAATGTGTCCCCCTTTGCCCTCTGTGTTACCTGGCCTCTCTGGGTCTGTGGCTTGTAGCATGGTGATCCTTTACTTTACAGCTAATATCAATTTATGAGTCAGTACACACTCATTCTTTCTGGGGCTGGGTTACCTCACTAAGGATGTTTTTATTTTTTCTAGTTCCATACATTTGCCTTCAAATTTCCTAATGTTGTTGTTTTTAACAGGTGAGTAATACTTCATTGTATAAATATACCATATTTTCTTTATCCATTCTTCAATTCGGGTGCATCTAGGTTGTTTCCAAGTTCTGGCTGTTACAAATAAAGCTGCCACGAACAAAGCTGAGCAAGTGTCTTTATGGTATGATTGATCATCCTTTGAGTATATCCTGCTCTCCTCCATTCTTCCCCAGACTCAACCTTCCTACTTCTCCCTTTCCTCCTTTCCCCTCCTCCTCTCCCCCTCTCATTCTCCCAGATCCCTCTCCCCTACCCAACAATGAGGGCTTTTAAGGGAAAAGGTCACAATTAATTTCTGCAGCATTTATAGCTATGTGAGGAACTGCCTCACTTCCCTTGAGCACAGTGATAAGCAAGTTTACAGAAGCCAGAGCAAGCAGTTAATCATTTTACAACTGTCTCATAGCTCTGCGGAGGGGGCAAGGAGTCAGAGTTACGTGGTTAATCATTTGAGGAATTTAAGTGAGAGACAAACAGATACTAAAGTGGGTACTTACCACAAAAAGGGATTTTCCTTAGCTACCACAATATATATTCCCCTCTTCCTCCTTAGTTCCCCTCTTAGTACCCATAACTGCCAAAATCTTTTTTCATGCCTCTTTCAAATGACACTTTCCCTAAGAGCTCTATTGTTATTTGTTTTATCATTATTTCTGGTGATTCCTTCCCCCTAGAGCACTCACGAGCTTAGCTTAGTTTATATGTTTATATTCTTCATGACTTGATTCCCTCAACTCCTATTTTGTCACCTGTAGCCTCACTGGTGGGTGAGCCCTAAACATTTGCAGAATTAAAAATGTCAGATGCTTAAGGTTTTCCCTTTCTTACAAAATGATTTGTGTTTTCAGGGGATCAAAACCCTTCTCTTCTTTTTAAGGAGCCCTGTGAATTCCTCTACAATGACTCAGCAACATGGGGTCGGTAAGTTGTCTGAAGCTTGGAGGCATCAGAGTAGGAGGAAGTTTGCCTCAACTACACCAGGTGGCAGTGTGACTTGAGCATGTAAGGACACTGAGCAGGTCTGTGAGGAAAACAATGCATTGATCCTACAAAGAAAATATTTGGAAATAATTTAACACAAAAAGGTCATATGAGTGCAGTTTGGTGAATTTAAATCAGGGCTCAAAGATGCATATGATTTACACTGTTGCTACTTTCAGAGTAGAATGAGGGAAGAATGTTTATTATCCATACTGTCAATATGTACACAGAAATACATATATATTGTGGAAGACTACAGTAAAATCTTAGCGTTTATGTAAAAGAATAGATGTTATCATATCAAAAGTTCCTATGATTATGTTTGTTTGTATATATAGGACAAAAGACAGAATTATTCTTTGAAATAAAAATAACCAGAATGTCCCTCCTGCTAAAATAAAATTAAGATATTAATCTTATATTCAAGATACAATGTTTTTGGAATTTTAAAATGCTTGATTTTGGTCCAGGAGAATGCTTTGTGTAACACTGTTTTTCATATGACACCCTTATTGTCTAAAATCGGAGTTCTAGCTTAGGTATTGCTAAATTAGAGATGGAAAGAAATAAGAGCAATTCCCGAGTTGCACTGTTCTGGTACTGACATATTTCTCCATGCAGTAGCATGTGCAGCAGTGTTTAGCAGGCGCCATCACTTCCACACTGCAGCTGGTCTTCTGAGTGTCTCTTGGAAGTGAAAGACAGAGAAACTGTCTCCTGTAGGGATTACTGTGGTCATTTTTGCTGTGGACATTTCTGATGCCCAGCATCCTTTAAGAGTCTAGTGCTTAGAGATGCTCCATTCATGCATCATGCTTCCCCAGGTTGCAGGAGGAAACTTGCTTTCTTGACTTCCCTTGCAGCAGGGCCATAGGAAACTTGTATGTGCCTTTGATTCAGAGGTGCCAGTCATGTTTGGTTCTAACTTATCTGGACTATCCTGCCTCTGGGTCCTGGAATTTCAAATGACCATAAATTGCTTAAAGAAATGTTCAACATCTTTAGCCATCAGGGAAATGGAAACCAAATTTTTAAAAGGTGATATGAATGTAGGTATGTATGTACATCATATGTGTGTGGTATGAGATTGAATGAATTAGACTTTGAATGAAAATGGCCCCCATAGGCTCATAGAGTGTGCATTATTTGAAAGGATTAGGACATGTGGTTTTCTTGAGTAGGTGTGACCTTGTTGGAGAAAGTGTGTCACTCGAGGTGGGCTGTGAGGTTTCAGAAGCTCAACTCAGGCTCAGTGACTCATCCTCTCTTCCTGCTTCCTGCCAATCCAATTGTAGATTCTTAGAAACCTCTCTAGCACCATGCATACCCGTGTGTCACTATGCTTCCTGCCATGACAATAATGGACCAAACCTCTGAAACATAAACTGGCCCCAATTAAATGTTTTCCTTTAAAGGAGTTGCTGTGGTCATGGTGTCTCTTCATATCAATAGAATTTTAACAAGACTGCTACCTCTGGATCCACACTCTCTAGCACACCATAACTCCAGGACTCACTCTCAATAGTGGTTGAGCAGCACATCTCTGTTCTGCACATACATGCTCCAAGACTACTTGGTCCTTGTCTGAGTGCAGAGAATTTGGAGAAAAAGCTATATTCCTCTAATAGGACATTGCAGTTTGGAGTTCTTAGTGGCTCTGGTGAGTTGTAGCCATGAATCCAGAGGAAGGTATGGGAGGGAATTGACTGAGAACATGTGGAGAGGTTTTCTTTGCTTCCATGGAGAGGAGGGTTGCTTTGCTCTTTGTGCAGTTGGTTTTTGAGACAGGGTCTAAACTGTCTAAACTCTAAAGTGAGAAACATCCTGAAGTCCTCCCACAGACTCACTTTTTTCCCTATTGTTCCCAGCTGAAGAAAAAAAAGAAGAAATCCAGGGTACAAGAGTCTCAGTCAAAGGCCTTGATGTTATTTGTGTCTTAGTTGTGTGGTCTAAACCACACAACTCTAAACTCTAAACTCAAAGGTGAGAAACATGAAAAACAAAACAAAACAAAACAAACAACAGAAAAAACAAGGAGTCAAGGAAATGGCATATCCCTGTAGAGGCATGGTGTGTTCCTTTCTGTTAGAATCCTGACATTGCTGGGTGGCAAGTTAGAATTACATAGAATTTCCCAGTTTCCATAAAGGTAGGAGTGACCTTTACAGTACTGCATAAGATGCAGCCATTGGGACAGTCCTTGGAAGAGGATTGTGAGGACTAATACCTTTCCCTTCAATTTTCCTCTATGCTCCGTCTGTTCCTTTTCTTTGTCATCTTCTGCTAATTAGATGTCTGGAAGCTATTAGGGAAAGGCCAAGGGAGTTGGAGTCACTGCTGCTAATGTTCTTGAGCTACCAACAAAGACCGGAGAACTGTTCAGTTCTGGACCACTTGTTTCTGAAGACAAAAAATTGTAATTGTCTAAGCAATTCAGGTTTCCTGACTTCAACTGAACTCACTTCACAACTAAGACACAAATAACATCAAGGCCTTTGACTGAGACTCTTGTACCCTGGATTTCTTTTTTCACTTCAGCTGGGAACAATAGGGAAAGAAGTGAGAGGATTTCAGGATATTCTTTTAGATATGTTAGTGTGTCTAAGAGGTGGTCAAGAGGCAGTGGTGTTCATTATGCAGTCGTCTACGGAATATGGTATTTATGGTCTAGAGTGGAATATTATGGCCACAGAGACACAGACAGACTATTAGGTTACAGGGCTGGAGATCCCCAGTGAATTATTAAAGAAAGGGAAGATGAGAGCTGCCAAGTTGAATAGGTAATCACTCTTAAACTTGGAGACTGAGAAGTGAGGGGAAAGGAGCAAAAGAAACTGGGAAACGCTGGCTCTGTAAGGAGAAAAACCAGGAGAAAAAAAAATCTTGAAGCTAAGAGAGGAAGCAATGGGTTTGGTGTATGAAGGATTCTGTGACCAGGACAAGAAAAATTTTAGTACAATGATAGGAAAAAAATACTGATTGGAGTGTGGTGGGAGAAAGGAAATAGAGGAGCAATTACAGAAAATTATTTTGGAGGAATGTCTTTGTGAAGGGAAGTCAGGAAGTGGAGTTGGATTCCATGTCAGGGGAAGCTTTTGAAAACAATGTAAGATATGAGAGTGTATTTCTATAGTGTTGGAAATGTCCACAGGAAGCAGAGAGGCTGATATGAAGCATAGGGATGGTCCTTAATAGCTGGTGCATACTTTAGTGAGTACATGAAGGTTTGTGACTCTCTAGAAATGTAGGTGGCTTGTTGGTTGTAACAAGAGTGTGAATGTAGAAATGCAGGTTGATTTTTACACTAATAACATTCTTCAAACTTCTTTATTTTCTTCTCATTTTGAATGTAACAGGCAGCAAAATCATCAGGTGAGAATGAAGAAGCAGATATTTGAATGGAAGATTTGGAATAATTGGACAGAGGCTAACAGGACAATGTTGGTATCCTTAGGATCCACCAAAAGCTAGATAGAGGTCATGAACATGAAATCAGCCTAGTTATCCTGGTTCAATGTTTTTTTTTGCAATACATTCAGAAGATCAGGGAATGGTAGCTGGGGCAATTTAACCTGAGCTATTGTTTGTTCAGCTATAGTATGGGGAGTCTGGGCATGCCTGTAATCCTAGCACTTGAAAGGCAGAGGCAGGGGAATCAGGAGCTAGTGACTGTATAGGCTAGACCATATTGTGCGACTGTCTTAAAAACCAACCAGCCAAATAACCAAACAACAAACAACAACAACACAAAACTTCAAGATTATTAACTGAAGTATTTATCTAATGATTCTTTATTGGCTAGGTGGTGGTGGTGCATGCCTTTTATCCCAGCATTTGGAAGGCAGAGGCAGATGGATCTCTGTGAGTTCAAGGCCAGCCTTGTCTACAGAGTGAGTTCCAGGACAAAGCTACATAGAGAAACCATGTCTCAAAAAACCAAAAAAGTTATTCTTTATCAATAAAAATTGTGGTGATATATTGTTTAGATCTAATAAAGCCACTGAATATCGGAATGCAAAGCCATCTACACTGTTAGCTATAGAAGCTGGCCTTATGTTATTAAAACATTTTAAATGCTATACTCTGTAGGTCTTTGAAGTGTTTGAAGATCACCTATCTATCTAAAATATGTCTCTGTGTGACCTTGAACATATACCTAGCCTGACTATAAGTTTGATAGTTATAGATGACTATTAACCTGTATTTCTTTATTATTTTAAATAGCTTTCAAGGATTAAAACTTAACATTTTTAAATGAGTTACTTAGTATAATACTTTAAACAAGAATAGAAACATATAAAGTGTAACAAAAGTAATCCTAAACTTGCACCAATATACAAAAATACATTAAACAAGAGTACAAACATCTATGCAGTATAACAAAACTAACCTTAAATTTGTATCAATATACAGAAATTCATACCATTGTAAAATATTTGAGACTAGTGGTTGTTTAAAAGTAGACTCAACAATCCACCCTTTTATTCCATCATTTCTTTTTTCTTTCTTTCTTCTTTTTTTTTTTTTGGTTTGGCTTTGCAAGACAGGGTTTCTCTGTGTAGCTTTGGAGCCTATCCTGGAACTCCCTTTGTAGACCAAGTTGGCCTTGAACTCAGAGATCCACCTGCCTCTGCCTCCCGAGTGCTGGGATTAAAGGCATGTGCCACCACCACCTTGCTTATCACATCATTTCTATACTATATCCCAATTTTTCCTTCAGAAAGAAATCCATGAATTTAATCTCCTTTGTTTAGTTCTTTCCATGACATGACCAGTAACAATTTGTAACCAGCCCCCAAATGATGACAAACATCCATAACCCACCAAATGACCAAAGACCAGTCACCCCACCTCTTGGGAATGTAGTGTTGTGTTCTCTAGACTGTTTCCTCTTGTCTGGGGGCAGTGGAATCTTTAGGGGATCCTGAGAAAGTTGGGATAATGGTCGAGTTCTGGGAGAGCTAGCCCATTTGTTGTTCAGTCTCTGTGCAATGGGAAAGCACAAAGCTTATCTGCAGTCCTGACTAGAATAGTCTGTGGGGCTGGACCATCTCAGCCAGTAGCTTTGAAGCTGTTTGGAATGCAGAACTTTGAGGAAATTGCAATAGAGGCACTCTGAGAGGCTGGATTACCTGGGCCACCCATTTTCATTGGTGTTTGGTCCCCTTGCTCTGAAAACACACAAACTTTTAAAGGTAACATACATATTAACACAAGTATGGTGTTGCACAAGTCAGTTAAAGATGCTTTTTTTTGTTCTGAGTAGGAAAAAGGCATGTGTCAACTTTATAAGTCTGTTTGGACTGTATAACCAAACTGTAATATAAATCTCTATCCATGCTGTATGAAAGGATGGCATATAATAGTAAGTCATGAGGACTCTGTAGTCAACAATACTTAGCATGTTTCATCTTGTCTCCAAGTTGTTCCCATGCAAAGGTGATGGGGAATGTACTGTGTATGTTTATCTTATTGATTGTTAAATAAAGTTCTATTTGGCCAGTGAAACAGCAAGTTAGACAGGACTAGGAGTCAAAGAGGATTCTGGGAAATGTAGTAGAAAAGTGGTGATCCAGGCCAGAAGTGACATAGTAAGGAGACTCATATTTGAGCGAGGAGAAACAGGAAGTGCCCCCTTTATCCCTTTCATTTCCACCAGTGGCGGGATGTGATCCACCGGCAAGGAGGGACGCCAATCAGGCATCTGATAAGATAAGTCTTATAAAATACATAGATTTATGATAATTAAGACTGAGCTCACAGATGAGAAATCCTAGTCATTGTCCAAGTAGCATTGTACCTAATACAAGTTTCTGTGTATTAATTTGGGCTCTAATTCGGGCGGGCAGCTGGCGTAAAGCACACACCTGGCAGTGGGGCTCGGGTGGCTTTTGGCAGAAAGATTTATCGTAACACAAAGGGATCAGCTTACACTTCACCTGTCCTGTGGTCTTTCTTGACTTCCTCTTTCACATCTGTAGCCAAGATACTCAGGAGGTTTTCCCCTTAAAATCTGATCTCTCTCACCTGGAAGGGATCCACAGCCTTTCTTTTTCTATGGAAACACAAGCATAATCTATTCCTCAATGTAATACAATTTTTGACTTCCATTTTAAAGTTAAGACATTTTAAAAATATATAGGTTGGTTTAATTTAGCAGTTTCCATAATCCAATGTTTCTAAGCAGCTATCATTTGCTCATTAGCAATCAAAAATTTTAAAGTCAATAAGACACCATGTAGGATCCAGACTCTTGTATACTTCCCACTTTATGTGGCTTATTCTTTTTATATTATTTTATTCTTTTTAAAAAAATACTTTATCTTGTTATTTATAAATTATTTTTTTCTATGACTGTCTATATCCATTTTCTTTTTAAAGTCTATGCACATTTTTAAAACTGGTTAGAGGTTTTTTTTTTTCTGTCTGAACCTGCTTTTACTGTGTATCTGTAGCCTTTTCTGTCTGTATGAGCAAAACCTTAAACCACCGTATAGCTTAACTGATGGTGTACTGGTGGCTCAAACCTACAGGCAGTGGCCAGGAGATGCATCTCTGTACCATGACCCTCATGAGATTCTGCAGGATTAGGAAGCTGTGTTTGGCTTCATTTTTTGTGTTTGGAACCTTTTTAAAAAAGCTTTCTCAGGTCTTATGTGGAAATATGTGTCCCCACATTGGATGCCATTTGTAGTCAGACTTTTTCGTTGGGACCAACGGCTCCCCAACTGTGGAATAAGCCTTTTCTACAATGTGAATATGTGCCACTCTGATTGGTTTAATAAAAAACTGAATGCCCAATAGCTAGGCAGGAGATATAGCAGGGACTTCTGGACAGAGAGCTCTGAGAAGAAGAAAGACAAAGTTGCCAGCCAGACAAAGGATATCCAGAATGGGCCTAATGGAGATGAGGTAATGAGCGTGTGGAAGGACATAGATTAAAAAATATGGGTTAAGTTATAAGAGCTAGTTAGAAACAAGCCTAAGCTAAGGCTGATCTTTCATAATTAATAAGTCTCCATGTCATTTTTTGTAAGTTGGTGGCCCCAAAAGAAATATATGCCTACAATTATTTAAGTTCCTTGAATTGCTTTGCAGTCAGTATTCATGCCCCCATCCCAACAAAACATTGGTCTGTTCTTTTAAAGTCACTATCTATCTATCTATCTATCTATCTATCTATCTATCTATCTATCTATCTGAGTTTAAATTATTTCAGCGTTTTATTTCATAGAAATGGAATTATATAGTGTGTACTATTTCTATGCCCAGCTACTTTTGCTCAGCACACTGTCTGTTATTATGTATATTCCAAATTTGTTCCCTTTTTATTCTGAGTGGTATTCCATTTATAGAAATTTAGAAATGTATCTGTTCACCTGTGGATAGGCAGAGGCTTCCAGTTTCTGTTGTTATTAACATTTATATGGAATTCTTTTTCTTTGTTTTGAGTCTTTGAGAAAAAGTCTCATTGTGAATCCAGGCTTACCTCTAACTTTCAATGCTTCTGTCTCAGCCTTCTGAGTCCTGGGATTGAAGCTGTACACTAATATATCCTGCTTAATGTACAAATCCTTTAATGTGCATGTGTTTTAGTTTTCTTCAGTAAATTCCTATGATGATAGTCATTGTTATTACTTTTTTTGGTCTTTGCATAATATTATATTTGATTCTAAGACATCTTAAAAGTTATCCAGGGCAATCACTGTAACCACCATTCAAAGAAGGAGGTGTAGGAGGTGTTAAACCCTTTGCTGAGAGGCTAAGGGGACACTAACCCTGAGACTCTTCTTCATTTCTGTTGGAGCCATCAGAGCAACAGTTTCTCAGTCCAATAAACAATGGTAAAGTGAACAATAATGGGTACTCAGATGGAAGCATCCATTGCAGGAAGAAAGGCATAAGAGTGGATAACGGTCCTCAATACTCTACTCCCTGGAGCAACACCAGGAGTAGAGTTGCCCTGAACCCTCTGCTTTTGGGCTACCAATTCTTGGTATATTTTGGAAGATAACTGTGGTGGTTTGAAGAAAATGGCCTCCAAGGGGGAGGGGCACTATTAAGAGATGTGGCTTTGTTGGAGGAATTGTGTCACTGTGGGGACGGGCTTTGAGGTTCTTTTACTCAAGCTTCCTTCAGTGTGACTTTCGGTTGACTTCTTGTTGCCTGAAAGATTCAGGACTCTGAGCTACTACTTCTCCAGCACCATGTCTGCCTGCATGCTACCATGCTCCATGCCATCATGATAATGGACTGAACCTCTGAAAGTGTAAGCTAGCCACCCCAAGTTAATGTTTTCTTTGTAAAAGTTGCTCTGGCCATGGTGTCTCTTCACAGCAATAGAACCTTACCCAAGACAATAACAGTAGAAATTTAAGTGTTACTATAGGGAAGATGGTTTTCTTGTTGTGATGTATAACTTCTAAGACACTACCCATAAAAGTGGTACAGAGAGAAGCACAGTCTCTCTTTCCTGGATCCTTCGAGTTCTAGCTCTAGACACCTTGATGAAATGTCCTCTTTTGTAAGTGTGAAGAAGTGAGCAAATGTTTATTTACCTTAGATGGGACATCAATGACAAGACAAATGAAACAACTCCCCTAAGTCTAGCTTAGTGAACCAGAGAGTTCCTCGGGGTCACTTGCAGGGGCATGGGTAACACACAGGCTGCTACATCACAGTAGGGCCCACCCCAGTACACTTTGGAGCCCCTAACCTGTCGACTCCACAGGAATTTCCTCTTCCCTACAACTGTTTTCTGATTTTGTAACTTTGGGAGGGGCCTGGAAAATCTGTTAACTTTAGCTTCCTCGGCTTCCTGGTCACTTGAGCTTCCTGGGTCTTGTTAGCCCCTTGAATCCTAGGAGCTTCTTTCTTTCCTCCAGGAGGGAATGTTTCAATTTGGAGGAAACAGTAGCACAATAAGTACCATTGCTTTAAAGACTGTCAAATTCCCCCAAAGGGAACAATTACACACTCCTTAGTAAACAGTTCAATTTGCAAATTAAGATTTGTAACCAATTTATTGGAACTTTCTTTCCACATAATTCTTAAGAACCTGACACAGCCTCTGGCATTCACTGAGGCGACTGTTGATTTTAAAAAAGCAATCAATATTCCAAAATGTCTCATCACAAAATTAGGAATTATGTAAAGATAATTAAAGTAGAAGAGAAAGTACACATTGTTCCCCTGGCTGTCAGTTCTTCCCTGGCAATGAATTTTCATGAACTATTTGGGCTCTTAAGGTAAAATGATATTTTTTTTAAGTTTGTGATTGTGGCAGGAGTACAATATTTGTAGGCATTTGCTTGTATATTTATTTCTATGTTAAGTATCTATGGACAATTGTAAGTCAAATACCTTCAGTCTGTAAATTGTTCATTTAACATAGCACTGATCAAATATCACTTAAATAAATACTAATTGTAGGCAAAACACAAGTGCTTTATCACATGTTTTAAAATATTTAATTAGGAAACCAGGGGCTGGGGAAATGGCTCAGCTGGTAAAGCACTGCAAGTGTGAGGACCCCAAGACTTTGGATCCCCTGAATCTCATGTAAAAGCTTGGTGGGCAGGGAGGATGCTTGTACACTCAGCACTAAGGAGGCAGAGGTGGGGTCCCAGGGACAAGCTGGCTATCTGAACTTACTGTAATTGGTGAGCTCCAAGTTCAGGGACAGCCCATGCCACAATAACTAAAGTGGAAAGAGATGGGGGAAGACACCAGTTTCAGCTTTGGCCCTCCTCTTGCAGTGCATACATGCGTATGTACACCCAAACTCAAGTTCACCCATGGTGCTGTCTAGCTTTAAGACAACTTGGTGCAAGCTAGAGTCATCTGACAGGAAGGAAACTCAATTGAGAAAATGTCTATATAACATCAGGCAAGCCTGTAGGGCATTTTCTTGATTAGTGATTGATAGTGGAGTAATGTGGGATGTCCTTCTGAATGCTGCAAATATGTATTGCTTTTATTGGTTGATAAATAAAGCTGATTTGGCCAATCGCCATACAGAATAGAGCCAGGCAGGATTTCCAAACAAAAATAAAGAGAGAAAGAAACTGGAGATGCCATGTAGATTCTAGAGAAGCAAGGTGTGAGGTAACATTAACAAGCCTCATGGTAAAATATAAATCAAATGGGTTAATTTAATTGTGAGAGCTAGTAAGTAATTTGCCTGAGCCACTGGCCAAACAATTATAGTTAATATTAAGCCTCTGAGTGTTTATTTGGGAAGTTGCAGGCAGGAGAAAGGTTTTTCTGGGCCATTTGCAGGGGAGGGCCCAGCCCATTGTGGGTGGGAACACCCCTGAACTGGTCGTGAGGAAAGCAGGCTGAGTAAGCCATGAGGAGCAAGTCACTAAGAACCAATCTTTCATGGTCTCTGCATCAGCTCCTGCCTCCAGGTTCCTGCCCAATTTGAGTTCCTGCCTTAGCTTCCCTCAATGGACTTAGTGATACAGGATATATAAGCCAGATAAATCCTATTCCACCCAATTTGGTCATGTTGTTTGTTTCACAACAGCAATAGTAACCCTAGTTATAAGACACACACTTGCAAACACACACCTATACACACACAGAGAGAAGAAATTGAAGCAAAGATATCCTAGAGCACAAGGTGACTCACAATATGAGTAGTGTTTATGACTCTTGGCTGGGAAAGAGCTGTTAGAACAAGCTTTCTGAAGAGTTGTCCTTGTTTCTTTTAATCAATGGAATAGTGTTTTCCAAGTGGTATTGTTCAATTGTATGCTAACTTAAGCAGGCCATATAGGACATGATCTATGTATTCTGCGGGTGACAACTCTGAGTGTCAGGTCACTGAGGGGTGCTGTCTTTGAGATGTTTAAATTGCCATGAACACAAAAGAGAAGGCATCAAAATGAAGCCATTAAGCAGTTTGAGACCACCTATTAACTGTCTGCCTCCTCTCCCTTCCTGGTCTCTTTTCTCCTTCTCACCCATTCACCCACATTTATGCCTAATCTATTCATTTAAACTCTGAGATTAAGTTTGACTAAAGGACATATATGGCTTTGGTCATTCTCTCATAACCTTCATTTTTCCATTGTTTTTGATTTTTCTTTTGGCTGAAGGAGGTGATGCTGATTCTAAATGCTCATGCAGGAGTGAGGTGTACATGTTTACTGGCCCTTTTTACATTTATTTTTAACTCCCCAGTCCTTGCAATTTATTAAAGTTAGCCGGATAGATTAGAGATGGCTCAATTGGTAAAGTACCTGCTGTGCAAGCATAAGAACCTGAGTTCAGATCCCCAGCACCCACATAAAAGCTAGGCACAGTGGCATTGAAAGACCCCTGTCCCTTAGCCCTTTCTTTCTCAAGTTTGTCTCCTCTTCCTCCTGTCGGCGGCTTCCCCGATCCCCACCCCCGGTGGCCTTTCCCCGCCCGGCCCGAGAACAAGCACCGGGTGGGGCCGGCCCGAGAACAAGCACCGGGTGGGGCCGGCCCGAGAATGAGCACCAGGTGGGCCAGCCCGAGAACGAGCACCGGGTGGGCTGGCACGAGGGCGAGCACCAGGTGGGTCAGCACGAGAACAAACACCGAGTGAGCCGGCCTGGAGCTCTGCCCCTGAGCCCCCGCCCCGCCCGAAGAGAAACACTCCGTCCCAAGGTCTCCGCCCCCAAGGTCAGCCATCAGGAAAAGGGGGGGAATTGAGTCTGCTGTACCAGACACCAGACCTTGAGAATATGCTGATCTGGAATGGCTCTGTGTCTCATTTGAACCATCCAATGGAAATGATTCTGTATTTCGCCTCATTTGAAAGACTCTGTGTTTCACCTCATTTGAATAACTCTGTACTTTGCCTCATTTGAATAACCCTGTATAGCGCCTCATATACATTGACCAATGGGAATAGCTCTGTATAATGCCTCATTAGAATTATCCAATAGAATCCTTGCTCCTAGCTTGCGCCTTTTTCCTATATAAGGACCCCTTTTCCCTTGGCTCGGGGCGCTTAGCCACACAGAAGCTAAGTCGCCCCAGGTACCTGCGTCTCCAATAAAGCCTCTTGTTTTTTACATCCAGTTCGTGGCCTCGCTGATTCCTGGGTGTGTGGGTCTCCCTCTACGAAAGTATCCCTTCGGGGTCTTTCATTTGGGGGCTCGTCCGGGATCGAGACCCGCCCAGGGACCACCGACCCACGTCTGGGAGGTAAGTGTTGTGCGGATCCGCTGTTTTGTCTTGTCTGGTCTGAGTCTGTCTTGTGAATTGCGCTTGCGTTTGTAGTATACAGCTGTGTACATTTGTAGGCGGATCCGAGGAGGGACTGACGGGTCCGAACTCCCGACCGCGGCTCCAGGAGACGTCCTGGTAGCGTTTGAAGCCCTCAGGAAGAGGGATTTGTATTTTGAACTTGGGAAGCCCTCAGGAAGAGGGATTTGTATTTTGAACTTGGGAAGCCCTCAGGGTGAGAGATTTGTACTTTGAACTTAGATCTATGACTGGACATTTTCCCAGTCTCTTTGGAGAAGGCCCTCGGCTTGAGGGATTTGCAATCTTTACTGGGGACGAGGAAGGAGGGCCCCCTTCCTCGACTCTCTCTCAATTCCTTCTGTCGACTCTCTGTCGAAACCGCGCTGCGAAAGTCTGTTCTGTGTTATTCGGTCTTTGTCTTGTAGCTGTCATTTGTGCCCTCCTAAGCCTAGAAACTATGGGGCAAACTGTCACCACTCCTTTGTCCCTAACACTCTCCCACTGGAAAGATGTACAGGAATATGCTCATAACCAATCTGTTAATGTGCGTAAACGCAAATGGATTACTCTTTGTTCTTCAGAATGGCCGACCTTTGACGTAGGCTGGCCGCGAGATGGTACCTTTAACCCCCAGACTATATTCCAGATAAAAGAGAAGATTATGGATCCTGGACCACACGGGCATCCCGATCAAGTGGCTTATATCGTCACTTGGGAGGCTTTGGTTCAGGACCCCCCTCCCTGGGTACGTCCTTTCTTACATCCCAAGGGCCCCTCTCTCCTTCCCCCCTCTAACCGCTCCAACCGACCCATTCCTTCGGCCCCTACACCTCCCACTCCTTTGATTCCTCCCAACCCCCCTTCCCATTCCAACCTTTACCCTACCGTGGTGAAAGACACTAAGGCTAAAGAAAAGAAGACACCTAAGGTACTCCCTCCGGGAGAAGACCAGTTGGTTGATCTATTAACGGAGGAGCCCCCGCCATATCCGCCACTGCCGCCCCCACCAGAGGCAGAAGCGGACTCCGCCGCTGCCTTGGCGGAAGCGGCCCCTGACCCTTCACCAATGGCTTATCGACTAAGAGGTCGTAGGGAGCAGCCCGTTCCAGATTCAACCACTCTGCCCCTCCGAACTGGGCTGAACGGCCAACCTCAGTATTGGCCATTCTCAGCATCGGACCTCTATAACTGGAAAAATAATAATCCTTCTTTTTCTGCAGACCCCGTGAGGCTGACATCTCTCATAGAGTCGGTACTCACGACTCACCAACCCACCTGGGATGATTGTCAGCAGCTTTTGCAGGTCCTTTTAACCTCGGAAGAGAAACAGCGCGTGCTACTAGAAGCACGAAAAAATGTCCCAGGAGTAAACGGGCAGCCCACCCAGCTACCCAATGAAATTGATGCGGCTTGCCCTCTTGAAAGACCTGAATGGGATTTTACCACCGAAGCAGGTAGGACCCACCTGCGTCTCTATCGCCAGTTGCTGGTAGCGGGACTCCGGGGGGCAGGACGCAGACCCACTAATTTGGCCCAGGTGAAGCAGATAATACAGGGTGCGGAGGAATCACCTGCCGCTTTTCTAGAGAGATTGAAAGAAGCGTACAGGATGTATACTCCCTATAATCCGGAAGATCCAGGTCAGGCCACCAACGTTTCTATGTCCTTTATTTGGCAATCAGCCCCGGACATAAGAAACAAGCTTCAAAGGCTAGAAAATCTACAGGGATATACACTCCAAGATTTGTTGAAGGAAGCAGAACGTATTTTTAATAAGAGGGAAACACAGACAGAAAGAGAAGAACGTTGGAGGAAGGAAACTCAGGAGAGAGAGGAAAGACTAAGACAGGAAGCTGAGGAAAAAGAGGTTGCGAGAGACCGTAAGCGGAATAAAGAAATGAGCAGGTTATTGGCCACAGTAGTGACAGGCCAGAGACAGAATAGACAGAGGGATGACAGAAGGGGGCCCCACCTGGACAGGGACCAATGTGCTTACTGTAAAGAAAAAGGACATTGGGCAAGAGAATGCCCTAAGAACCCCCGGGCCAAGCTTCCACCGCCAAGGGTTTCTGACCTCCTGAACCTAGAAGATTAGAGGAGTCGGGGCCAGGAGCCCCCCCCTGAGCCCAGGATAACACTGCAAGTCGGGGGGCATCCGGTCACCTTCCTAGTCGATACAGGGGCACAACATTCCGTTCTGAATCGGTCACCCGGACCCCTGAGTCACCGGACTGCATGGGTACAGGGAGCTACAGGCGGAAAGCAGTACCATTGGACTACAAATCGGCAGCTCCAGCTCGCGACCGGTAAGGTTATGCATTCTTTCCTCCATGTGCCAGATTGCCCCTACCCCTTACTAGGACGGGACCTATTGACCAAATTAAAAGCTCAAATACACTTTGAGAGGTCAGAAGTCAAAGTCACAGGGCCAGAGGGAATTCCCCTTACCATCTTGACAATGTCCATAGAAGATGAATATAGACTCCATGAAAAGAGGACTAATTCGAACAATCAGGAAACCCTTGATCACTGGCTTGCGGAATTTCCCCAAGCCTGGGCTGAAACAGGAGGAATGGGCCTTGCCATTAACCAGGCCCCAATTATAGTAACCTTAAAAGCTGCCATCCTTCCTGCATCCGTCAGACAGTATCCAATGCCTAAAGAAGCCCGCGAAGGAATTCGGCCACATATTAAAAGGTTACTTGAACAAGGGATTCTGGTGCCCTGTAAATCTCCTTGGAATACACCCTTGCTACCCGTTAGGAAGCCGGGAACTAATGACTACCGGCCAGTGCAGGACCTGAGAGAAGTCAATAAAAGGATAGAGGACATACACCCTACTGTCCCCAACCCTTACAATTTGCTGAGTGGATTGCCACCTAACTATACCTGGTACACAGTCTTAGATCTTAAAGACGCTTTCTTCTGCCTCCGCCTGCATCCCACCAGCCAGCCTATATTTGCCTTTGAATGGCAGGACGCGGCCCTTGGAATCTCTGGGCAGCTGACTTGGACTAGGCTACCTCAAGGGTTTAAGAACAGCCCTACCCTTTTTGATGAAGCTTTACATCAGGACCTGGCAGAATTCCGGGTTAGGTACCCCGCTCTAATCCTCTTACAATATGTAGATGACATTCTCCTGGCAGCCAAAACCAAAGGGGAATGCAAGGAAGGCACTCAAGCCCTCCTCCAGACTCTTGGGAGCCTAGGGTACCGGGCATCCGCCAAGAAGGCCCAGATATGTCAGAAACAGGTGACCTATTTAGGATACAAGATAAAGGATGGACGTCGATGGCTAACGGAAGCCCGTATGCGAGCCATCTTAGACATTCCCACCCCACAAAATCCCCGCCAACTGAGAGAATTCTTGGGAACGGCAGGCTTCTGCCGCCTATGGATCCCTGGGTTTGCCGAAATGGCGGCTCCCCTCTACCCCCTCACTCGGCCAGGGGTTGCTTTTAAATGGGAAGAGCCCCAAAAGAAAGCCTTCACCGACATCAAAAAGGCTCTCCTTGAATCACCAGCCCTGGGTCTACCGGACTTAGCTAAGCCATTTGAACTTTTTATAGATGAGAAGGAGGGCTATGCTAAGGGAGTCCTCACCCAAAAACTGGGGCCTTGGAGAAGGCCCACTGCATACCTCTCCAAGAAATTGGATCCTGTGGCATCGGGATGGCCACCCTGCCTTCGAATGATTGCTGCTATAGCCCTGCTGGTAAAAGATTCTCACAAGCTAACCTTGGGGCAGCCTTTGACCATACATGCCCCTCATGCAGTAGAGGCAGTCATCAGACAGCCTCCAGACAGATGGCTTACTAATGCCCGAATGACTCATTACCAGACTATGCTGTTAGACAAAGACCGGGTCCACTTCGGGCCTTTGGTGACTCTGAACCCAGCCACCCTGCTCCCCCTCCCTGGGGAGCCCGAGGCTCATGATTGCTTACAGGTATTGGCCGAGGCCCATGGAGCGAGATCCGACCTGACTGACCAGCCTCTACCTAGCCCGGACCACATCTGGTTCACGGATGGAAGCAGCTTTTTGCATCAAGGAGAACGAAAGGCGGGCGCGGCAGTCACCACAGAGAATCAGGTCGTCTGGGCCCAGGCACTCCCCCCTGGAACTTCCGCACAGAGGGCAGAACTCATAGCACTCACGCAGGCTCTAAAATTGGCAGAAGGTAAGAGGCTCACCGTGTATACAGACAGTCGTTATGCCTTCGCCACTGCCCATATACATGGAGAAATTTACAGACGGAGGGGGCTGCTTACCTCCGAAGGGAAAGACATTAAAAATAAGGAGGAAATCCTCGCTCTCTTAAGGGCTCTTCATCTGCCCGCTGCCTTAAGTATCATACATTGCCCTGGACACCAAAAAGGGGATTCTTTCGAAGCAAGGGGCAATCGAAGGGCAGACTTGGCTGCCCGAGAGGCGGCCCTGACCACAGACACCACTAACCTCCTGGCTCTAGAGCCCACCAACGACCATCCCTTCCCCTCATGGGACTATGAACAAAGAGACATCCAAACCCTAGAGAAATTGGGAGCCGCAAAGGAACCAAACGGGGATTGGACTTATGAAGGAAAGACTGTCATCCCCTACCGGGTAACCAAGTACCTAGTGACATTTTTACATAAGATGACACATCTGAGCTCCAAGAAGATGCGGGAGCTCCTCGAACGAGAAGAGGAATTCAATTTCCTTTTGGGGAAGAACGATATTCTAAAACAGGTAACTGAGCAATGTGATGCGTGCGCCCGAGTCAACGCATCCAGACTGAAGCTTCCTCCCGGGAACCGGGTCAGAGGCTACCGGCCCGGAACACATTGGGAGATAGATTTCACTGAGATTAAACCAGGAAAATATGGATACAAGTATCTATTAATTTTTGTAGACACCTTTTCAGGATGGGTTGAAGCCTTCCCTACTAAACATGAAACAGCCAAGATCGTTACTAAGAAATTGCTTGAAGAAATCTTTCCCCGTTATGGGATGCCTCAGGTATTGGGAACAGACAATGGGCCCGCCTTCGTCTCCCAGGTAAGTCAGTCAGTGGCCACCTTGTTGGGGATTGATTGGAAATTACATTGTGCTTATAGACCCCAAAGTTCAGGACAGGTAGAAAGGATGAATAGAACAATCAAGGAGACTTTAACAAAATTGTCGCTTGCAACTGGCACTAGAGACTGGGTCCTCCTACTCCCCCTAGCACTCTACCGCGCTCGTAATACCCCTGGACCACATGGGCTCACACCCTTTGAGATCCTGTATGGAGTACCTACTCCTATCATTAACTTTCTTGATCAAGATGTCTCAGATTTTGCTAACTCCCCTTCTCTCCAAGCTCATTTACAGGCCCTCCAACTAGTACAACGGGAGGTCTGGAAACCCCTTGCTCAAGCTTATAAAGACCAGAGGGACCATCCCACCATCCCCCATTCCTACCAGATCGGGGACACTGTTTGGGTCCGGCGTCACCAGGCCAAGAACCTTGAACCCCGCTGGAAGGGACCCTACATCGTTTTGCTTACCACTCCCACCGCACTCAAGGTAGACGGCATTGCAGCTTGGATACATGCTTCACATGTAAAGCCAGCCCGACCCACCGATTCAGCCACTGCATCAGAATGGACCGCACACCGCACTCAAAATCCTTTAAAGATAAGACTCTCTCGTACACCCTCCTGTTGATTGGTTGTCTGTTTACCCCCCATGTAGCAACTAACCCCCACAGGGTTTATAATATCACCTGGAAAATAGCCAATCTAGGGACCGGGGAAATAGCCAACCTCAGCACTTATATAGGGACTCTACATGATGGGTTCCCTCCTCTCTATGTCGACCTATGTGACTTAGTAGGGTCTGATTGGGATCCCTCTGACCAGGAACCATTCCCAGGGTACGGATGCCACCACCCTGGGGGAAGGATAGGAACAAGAAGCAAGGATTTTTATGTTTGCCCCGGCCATAAACCAACTCATGGCTGCGGGGGGCCGCAGGAAGGGTACTGTGCAAGATGGGGATGTGAAACCACAGGGGAGGCTTACTGGAAACCCTCTTCCTCTTGGGATTTCATCACTCTCAAACGGAGGGAGATCCCAGGGTACGCAGGGAAAGGACCATGGAGATGTGGGCAAAGAGCCTGCGGACCTTGTTATGATAGTGCCGGAGGGGGAGGTTTTCAAGGCGCCACCCCCGGAGGAAAATGCAACCCTCTCATCCTAAGGTTCACAGATGCTGGAAAAAGAACTACTTGGGATAGTCCTAAGGTCTGGGGACTCAGGCTGCACCGAGCAGGGAAAGATCCGGTGACTTTATTCTCCCTGTACAGACAAATTACTCCCCTAAGCCAACAATCAGTCGGGCCAAACATAGTAATAGCGGACCAGAGATCCCCAACCCATTTTCAAGTCCCTAAACCCCCTACCGTTCCTAAAGCTATCACTCCTACACCAGGTGCTGTCACCTTCTCCCCCACCCCAGATGCCCTAAACATCGAGATAACCAGAGACCCTCCAGGTACCAGAGATAGATTATTACAATTAATCCAAGGAGTTTACCAAGCCTTAAATTTTTCAGACCCCAACAAGACTCAGGAATGCTGGTTATGCCTAGTTTCCCGGCCCCCATATTATGAAGGCGTGGCAATACTGGGCAACTACTCCAACCAGACCTCAGCACCTACCAGTTGCGGAGCTGCTATGCAGCACAAGCTCACAATATCTGAGGTCTCAGGAAAGGGGCTATGCATAGGCAGGATTCCTTCCTCACATCAAGAATTATGTAACCAAGTAGAGCCATTATCTCAGGACAGCCGATACCTTGTTGCCCCTTATGGAACTTATTGGGCTTGCAGTACTGGGTTGACTCCCTGTGTCTCTACCACTGTTCTCAACACCACCATTGACTTTTGTATATTGATAGAACTTTGGCCCAAAGTCACATACCACCAACCTGAATATGTTTACAGCGTACTAGAGAAATCAACCCGATATAAGAGGGAGCCAATATCCTTTACCGTGGCCCTATTATTAGGAGGAATAACAGTGGGGGGCATAGCAGCCGGCATAGGGACCGGAACCGTTGCCCTACAGGGAATTAATCATTTTAAGCTTCTACAACAAGCCATGCACACGGATATCCAGGTCCTAGAAGAGTCAGTCAGTGCACTCGAGAAATCCTTAACATCACTCTCTGAGGTGGTCCTGCAGAACAGACGAGGATTAGATTTATTATTTTTACAGGAAGGGGGGCTATGTGCTGCCCTCAAGGAAGAATGCTGCTTTTATGCAGATCATACAGGAATAGTTAGGGATAGCATGGCCAAACTTAGGGAGAGGCTAAAACAGAGGCAACAGCTATTTGAGTCTCAACAAGGATGGTTCGAGGGATGGTTCGCTAAATCCCCCTGGTTGACTACCCTTATATCCACGCTCATGGGACCTCTGGTTATTCTATTTTTGATCCTCATATTTGGTCCCTGCATTCTGAACAAACTGACTCAATTCATCAGAGAACGACTATCTGTTGTACAGGCCTTAGTCTTAACTCAACAATATCATCAGCTAAAGCAAATAGATCCAGAGTATCTAGAGACCTCTGAATGAAAGATTCCATTCAGTTACAAGAGAAATGGGGGAATGAAAGACCCCTGTCCCTTAGCCCTTTCTTTCTCAAGTTTGTCTCCTCTTCCTCCTGTCGGCGGCTTCCCCGATCCCCACCCCCGGTGGCCTTTCCCCGCCCGGCCCGAGAACAAGCACCGGGTGGGGCCGGCCCGAGAACAAGCACCGGGTGGGGCCGGCCCGAGAATGAGCACCAGGTGGGCCAGCCCGAGAACGAGCACCGGGTGGGCTGGCACGAGGGCGAGCACCAGGTGGGTCAGCACGAGAACAAACACCGAGTGAGCCGGCCTGGAGCTCTGCCCCTGAGCCCCCGCCCCGCCCGAAGAGAAACACTCCGTCCCAAGGTCTCCGCCCCCAAGGTCAGCCATCAGGAAAAGGGGGGGAATTGAGTCTGCTGTACCAGACACCAGACCTTGAGAATATGCTGATCTGGAATGGCTCTGTGTCTCATTTGAACCATCCAATGGAAATGATTCTGTATTTCGCCTCATTTGAAAGACTCTGTGTTTCACCTCATTTGAATAACTCTGTACTTTGCCTCATTTGAATAACCCTGTATAGCGCCTCATATACATTGACCAATGGGAATAGCTCTGTATAATGCCTCATTAGAATTATCCAATAGAATCCTTGCTCCTAGCTTGCGCCTTTTTTCCTATATAAGGACCCCTTTTCCCTTGGCTCGGGGCGCTTAGCCACACAGAAGCTAAGTCGCCCCAGGTACCTGCGTCTCCAATAAAGCCTCTTGTTTTTTACATCCAGTTCGTGGCCTCGCTGATTCCTGGGTGTGTGGGTCTCCCTCTACGAAAGTATCCCTTCGGGGTCTTTCAGCATGTGTCTATCATTCTCCAGTTGGTGATGTAAAGGCAGGAAATCTCTGGCACATGTAAGTCAACTAGCCTAACAGAATCAGTGAGCTTCAGTGAGAGACCAAGTCTCAAAATATAAGGTGGTTAGAAATTGAGGAAGATGCCCCGTGTTGACTTTTGGCTTCCATGGGCATGAAGACACATGTCCATGTACACTGGTACACACATGCACCCACCTACACAATGTGTTCATACCTCACACACATGCAAGTCAATCAGAAAATGACTCCTGGGCATATAGGGTACATTGCCTGGGTTATTCAGAGTACAGAAGAAGCATGAATAGTCCCTCCAGAATCTCACTTCAACGTTTTCTTACAAACAGCCCCAAAGACTATTGAAAGTTCCCTTTTGGCAGATGAAGGAAACACCCAAAAAAGTCGTAGGGTAAATCAGCACAGGCACTGCTAAGACAGAAGCTGAGCAACATGAACAGAAGCAGATGATGGTGAGGGGCTGTGGGCGGGCCAGGCTGTGTTTGCTGTGGCCGGAAATGGTGATGCAGAAATGCTGACCAGGGATGTGAAGAGTAAGAAGTGCCAAACAATGGTTAGACATTTTTTTTTTTTTACCATTGCTGCTTATAGATTTTGTTTTCAAGGATCCCTTGCATATTTTTAGATGTGTGTGTGTGGGGGGGGCGGTTATGCACATAAGAGTTTAGGTGCCTGTGGAGGCCAGAGGCATCAGATCCCCTGGAGCTGGAGTTACAAGCAGTTGTTAACTGTCTGACATGGGCACCAGGAATAGAACCCAGGTCCTCTGCAAGAGCAGTATGCACTCTTAACCACTGAGCCATCTCTTCAGCCTCCAACATTTTGTTGCATAGTAGAAACACACTTACATATAACTCAGCAGTCATACTCCAGGATATTTAACTTACAGAAATGAAAAGTTGTGTTCAACAAAACAGGCATACGCATATTCATAGCAGCTTTGTTTATAATAATAAAAAACTGGAAACCCCCCACATGTTCTTCAACAAGTAAATGGATAAGCAAATTTGTGTGTTTCTATGTAAGTGAGTATTGTCTAGATGAAAAGAATAAGGAATGCATGCAGCTGAGATGCATGTCACCCTGAAACAAAGCCTTTGGAATGATTCTATTCACATCATGTTTTTGATGTGACATAATTATAGAGATGGGGAACAGACAATGATCTCCAGGAGCAAGGCAGAGGGCATGAGGGTCTTTCTTTGGAGCAATGGAACAGTTTAATACACTGTGGCTACCGGCACAGAAATTTAAGCATTCAATTCACATTCATAGAACTGAGTACCAGAACAGGGAGAGTGTATGGAAAAACTAGTCATGTTTAGTTAATGCTATCCTATCAGTTTTGGTGTATTCATCTATTGTACTCATAGCATGACAGTGTAAGATATGATTTTTGAATATATATATATATATATATATATATATATATATATGTGTGTGTGTGTGTGTGTGTGTGTGTGTGTGTGTGTGTGTGTGTTAAAATGTCATGAAGAGTTCACAGAAACTCCACACCATTTTTGCAAACTTTCAGTGATCCTGAAATTAATTCAAAATAAAAAGGTAGTTGTTTTCATCAACCAGGACCAAAGGGGCTGCAAATGGGAATTTTTAGAGGAGAAGGTGAGGTTGGTTTGGGGCATTCTATATTTGAGATGTCTATTACACATGTGAGTTTGGAGTTTGGGAGAAGAATCTAGACATGACATGTGGGAGACAAAATTGCAAGTCATAAAACTGGATACAGTCATCAAAGCCAGGAATGTTGACCATGGGGAAAAGACCTAGAGCTGAGCCCCAGGACACTCCACCAGGAGATAGCATGGGAGAACAGAATGAAAAATGGGAAGATGCTGCCTCTGTTTCTGTTTACTGTTGCTTCTCTTGGGGGGGTGCGTGCATGTGTGCTTGTGTGTGTGTGTGTGTGTGTGTGTGTGTGTGTGTGTGTGTAGAGATCTATTCCAAAAAAGTAGACAGACTTACCAGTAGATGTGAACTTTCTTGTTTGCTGTGGATTTATTTATCTTTTCATCTGTTCTTTATTATTTCAGCAAAATTTTATGGCATATCAGTAGGAGCACCCCCATTAAACTGTTCAGTTATTCCTCAAAGTGTTTTCTATCAATCCTCATTGCTACTTGGGATCATAAGTAGGGCTCTCAATGCTTTGGGAGAATCAGCATTGGTTCCATAAAAAGAGGATGGGACAGCCATTGTGGGACCACTTTCCCTAAAGAGAAAATAAGGCAAAAGTTAGATTTGCTTTCAGGAAAATACATTTATCTTCTTTTGGTTTCTAAATTTATTGTTCATTTTAAATCAATTACCTTTTAAAAATATTTTTCTCAATTATTAGAGACTTTAACAAATGTATCTGGATCATACTCACCCCCAAGCCTCCTTGAACCTCCTCCAGATGCCCCCTTAATGTCCCTTTTTATTTTTACTGAAGAGACTTTTTTTTCCTTGGCAATAGCTGTCTTGGTCCTCTGGCTTTTTCAATCTTTCTGTCCCCTCTTACACAATGTCCCCTGAACCCTAAGTGTAGGGGTTGTATTGTTGATATATTAATTGGAGACAGGCACCCCACAATCGGTTGATCTCCACATTTTGACCAGTTGTAGGTATCTGTGTGAAATTGAAAAACTAAGTAGCCCAGTCAGAAAACCCAGAGGAAAGCCTTGCAGTTAGGATGAATCAAGCAGAAGGCAGAATATCAGGATTCAAAGGTAAAACAGAAGATCTAGATGAAGTAAGCAAAGGTTATCAAAAACCTTAAAGAGCACAGGAATGGAACATGCAGGAAATGTGGGATAAGGTCAGAAGACCAAATCTTAGAAATAAAGGCATACATAAAGGAGAAGAATCTCAGGTCAATGTCATAGACCAGATGTTTAACAAGATCATAGAAGAAAATCTCTCCAAACTAAGAAAAGGCATACTGTCTTAGTTAGGATTTCTACTGCTGCAACAAAACACCATGACCAAAAATAAGTTGGGGAGGAAAGGGCTTATTTAGTTTACCGTTCCATGTCACTGTTCATCATCAAAGGAAGTTAAGACCATGGAGGAGTGTTGCATACTGGCTTGCTCAGCCTACTTTCTTATAGAACACAGAACTACTAGTCCAGGTATTGTACCGCCCCCAAATGGGCTGGGCTCTTCCCTACTGAACACCAATTAAGAAAATACCTTACATCTGGATCTTATGGAGGTATTTTCTCAATTGAAGCTTTTTCCTCTCTGATGACTCCAGCTTGTGTTAAGTCAACATAAAACCAGCCAGAACAACTGACCCCTTGAAAACTTGACACACAAACACACTATTATTAAGTCACTCCTTTCTCATTCATACCCAAGATCTCACATTGAAAACTTAACTTTAAAAGTTCCACTGTCTTTACAATTCAAACACGTTAAAATTTCAGTCTCTTTAAAGCAGTCAATCTCTTTTAACATCCAAAGTCCTTTAAAATCCCAAGTCTTTCAACTGTAGGCTCCAGTAAAATAAAAAATAAATCAAATACTTTCTTACTTCAAGAGGAAAAAATCAGGGCACATGCACAATCAAATCAAAGCAAAACCAAACTCCAGCTATCCAATGTCTGGGATCCACTCATGATCTTCTGGATTCCTCCACGTCTCCACCTCTTCTTCCCTCTCCAGGACACACAGCTTGTCTTCTCAGCTCCAGCTGGCTCCACTTCACTGCTGTTGCTGTTCTTGGTGGTCATCCTATAGTACTGGCATCTGCAAAACTGCTGGGGTCTTTTGCTGCAACTGGGCTGTACTTTCACCAATGGCCTCTCATTGTCTCTCCTCATGGTGCCAAGCCTCTATATCTCTGTATGACCCCTTGAATTCTAGGCATTCAACTGTCACTGAGGCTGCACCTTCACCCATGAAGTTCCAAGCCTCAGTTGCTCTCTATGACCCCTTCATGCCTTCAAAACCAGTACAATCTGGGTGACTCTTACACATTTCCAAGTCTGACTATCAATGTCAATGTGAGGCACAACCTTGGCTGTCTCTGGACTACTGCTTCTCTGTACTATCAGGAAACACTTGCCAGAAGATTTTGCCTCAGTGATGCTGGTTTCTTCTTAATCACTCCTAATTTATTAGCTCTAGTTAATCAACATCAATTGTCCCAGTAACACTTCAGTGGTGCTGGCTTCTTGACAATTGTGGCTTATTCTTCAGCTCTAACTGACCAGAATGGCAAAAATCTTAATTTAAAATATCAAATGACCCTGATAGGGTCTTTAAATTTCCCTCTGAAACTTCACAAGCAAGGCCCACATTTTCACGGCTCTCAACATTCTTATCTTTCAAGCCCCTCAAGAACATCCCACTGAATTCTCAACATTCAATGATTTTCTAACTCGAAGTTTCTAAGTCCTTCCACAATCCTACCCACTCTTTGTACCAACCACATACTCATACAGATAGAAGGTGTACACAGAACCTCAACTAGATAAGAACAAAAAGAAACACCCCACAGCATACCATAGTTCAAACACTAAATAAACAAAACAGAGAAAAATATTGAAAAACAAACAGAAATGAACAATAAAACCCCAAATCCCACTAGTCACTTAAAAAGGAAAACCCATCATCATAACACTTGATTTCTTAATGGAAACTCTGAAAACCAGAGCCTGGAGCAATGCACTCCAAGTTCCAAAAGACCATGACTGCCAAGCTAGACTACTGTGTCTGGCAAATCTGGCATAGTTGAAGGATAAAGAAACAGCCTACAATAATTCATAACAACAACAGGCTAAACAGGATACTTAAAGCAATTACTTTGAAGTGATGAGAAGAGTAAGCACAGCTAAGGGACTCTAAAAAAAAATACACAAAGCTATAACTCATTGAAATGCACAGCACAACTGAGAACACAAGCAGACAACAACAAAATAACTTTAAATGTTAATGGCCTCAACTTTCCAGTCAAAAGACACAGACAAGCTGAGTAGATTAAGAAACAAAATCTGTCTTTTGTCTACAGGAAACTCAACTTTGAAGATAGTACCATTTTAAAGTGAAGGGATAGCAAAAAGTATTCCAAGCAAATGGGATCAGGAAGCAACCAGGCATTGCCATCTAATATCAAACAAAAAATAGATATCAAACTAAAACTAAACAGATGAGACAAAAAAGGACACTTCATTTTAGCCAAGGGATCAATTCTTCAGGAAAATATTAAAAGCATATATGCACCAAACTCTGGTGAACCTAGTTTCATAAAAAAGCTACTAATGGAATTAAAGGCACAAACAGATACAAACCTACCAATTTTGATGATTTCAACACCCCACTTTCTTCAGTATACAGGTCATCTGGACAAAAAGTACACAGAGAAACTTAAAAATTGAATGGCATTTTACATCAAATGGACCTAACAGATATCTACAGATTCTTTCTGAATGTCAAAGAACATAATTACCCTTAGCAGCACATGGAAATGTCTCTGAAATAGGCCATGAGCTGGGACACAAAACCAACTTTAACAAATACAGAAAACTTGAAATAATTGTGCAATAAAACTTAAAATCAACAGCATATAAAACTCCAGTAAGTAAAAATGGAAAAAAAACAACAACAAAACTTTCAGTAAGTGTATTAACTCATAGAGATCAAGCAATTCTTTATTAAATAAATGATGAATAGGTCAAAGAAGAAAATAAGTAAAAAATATTACTGGATTTAAATGAAAATATAAATACAACATAACAAAACTCCCAGGACACATTAAAAACAATTCTAAGAGAAGATTTATAGCACTAATGCCTATATTTAAAAATCAGAAGGAGCACAAAAAATGACTTAATGATGCAACTCAAGAATTTGGAAAACCAAGAACAAACAAAGCAGAAATCAATGAATTAGAAACAAAGAAAACAATTCAAAGAACTAATGAATCTAAGAGAAGATAAACAAGATTGATAACCAAAAGAAAGAAAGAAAGAGATGGCCAAGTTAACAAAATCAGAAATGAACAGGGAAACATTAAGATGTTAAAGAAATATAGAATATTCTAAGGGAATTTTTTTTAGATAAATAGGTTCACTTTTAATTTTAGTTATGTGTATATGTACATCCTAGGTTTCTGGGTAGAGACCCAGAGACCACTCAGCACAACCAAAGTCTGAATTCAGAAGCACTCCTCACAGAGAAGTCTTGATGCATTTTATAAGGTCAAGAACACAGAAAAACTACATCCTGTTTGGCAGTTGCAGGGGGAAATAAAGCAAGCAAGCAGTTTAACAGAAGCCAAAACCACATTTCAACCCCACATTTTTAGAACAGAGCTGGGTACTTTCCCACAGGACTTTTCATAGATGGATAGAAGTGGGGGTCAGTTTCAGGTTAAACCAAAGCTGAGACAAGATGGAGGAAACTGTCTATCACAATACAACACCATGAACAAAAGCAACTTGGGGAGGAAAGGTTTTATTTCTGCTTACAACTCTCATGTCACACTTCTAAGGGAATTCTTTAAAGTCTTGTATTCCATTAAATTGGAAAACCTAAATTAAATGGATGAATTCTTAATTCATCCAAATTCCCTAAGTTAAACCAAGAACTAACAACCTAAAACACATGTAATAAAGGAGTTTGAAACAGTAATAAAGGCCTCCCAACTAAAAAATGTCCAGAACAAGATAGTTTCATAGAATTGTGATTACATAGAACTGTGAAAACATAGTTTTCAAAGAACTGTGATCAAGCCTTCTTAAATTCTTCAAGTAAAGTAAAATAATAAAGGCAGAAACAGGAAGATCATTCCCAAATTAAATTAAATAAATACATTTTAAAAAATTGGTGAGCGATCTAAACAGAGAATTCTGAATAGAAGAAATACCTTAGAAAAAGTCCGTCATTCTTAGCAAGTAGGGAAATGTAAATCAAAACAATGTTAAGATTTCATCTTACTCTAGTTAGAGCGACTAACATCAACAAAACAATTGATAACAAATGTTGGTGAGGTATAGGGAAAGAGGAACACTGGTTCACTGTTGGAATTTCCACTCTGGAAATCAGTATGCAGAATCTTTAAGAAACTAAAATTAAATATACAATATAACCCAGCTATAGTACTCTTTGGCATGAAATCCTACTACACAGACCCTGAGCAGCAATGTTCATTGCCATCCCATTCACAATAGCCAGGGAATGAAACAAACTACATGCCCTTCAACAGAAGAATGGATAATGAAAATGCACATATACACTGTGGAATACTATTCTTCTGTAAAGAAAAATGAAATTTTCAGATAAATGGATGGACCTAATAAAGATTGTAGTGAGTGAAGTAATCTAGACCCAGAAAGACAAATGCGACATAAACAAGACTGGAGAAATGGTAATACTGATACACATGCTAGCGGGGAAGGGGAAAGCTGAATGGGAATCCCACCTCTGGACAAATAACTACAGGCAACTAATTACTGCTAACAGAAAGATAATTAGCCTCTCCCAGGGATGAGCCCACTAATCGGTTATCCAATACTGTTGGGAGCCAAATCTCAGGGCTTGGCATGAGATCCTAGGCCATGTTGGCAGGCCACATAGTTAACCTTTACATAGCAGCTCCTTAGAACCTCAGCTCAAGAAAATAAACAACCCAGTCCTCCACCCACAGGCTCAGTCACCTAGGCATCCCCTTCCTGGATCTCTTACTCATGAACTCTTTACCCTGCCAAACATCCTCTTTGTGGCTTCCTAATATCCTGCCTATACTAACACCTGGTGCACAAACAACTCATTTTACCCCTCCCCATATCCTGAATATGTAAGCTAGCCTGAGAAAAGTAAAGTTTTCCACTTGATCAGAATCCTGTCTTGTGGTCGTTCTTTCTGCGTCTCTTGTCCCCATTCCCTATCCCTGACTCTTTTGCCCCAGGTTGATGTCCGGCAGGTGGGGACACAATACAAAGTGGTCAGCTCTGAGACCATATACACACAAACAACAAAAATGCACTCAACAGGTTACATGTATATCATGTATATATTTGTGCATATGTGCAAAATAATAATAATAATAATAATAATAATAATAATAATAATAATAATAATAATAAATAAAAGAAACTGTCAGCTTGGGGTGTCATGGGGAGAAAGGGGACCTGGGAAGGACAAGAAAGATGAAAGGAAAAGGATAAATGATGTGATTCTATTTTAAGTAAAAATGTATACAGATTTTAAAAATATTACTTATAGTATCTGTTTTGGTCCCCTGGCTCTTACAGTCTCTATCATGTGATGTTCCTTGAGTTTTAAGGGTAGGGGGTTTTGTTGTAAATATATTTAATTTGGGGCAGGCACCCATAGTTGATCTCTGCATTTTGTACAGTAGCTTTCTATAATGACCTCCATCTACTGCAAAGTCCAATCAGATGACTGTTAGTTACCACTAGGTTATACATGCCACTACTGTGCCTTTCAGAATCTCTTTGCCATCTGGTCATTGTTGTGGTTCATTGGTGCTACAGCCAGATAGGACTGTTGATTGCTTTTCTCCACTGGGAGCTTGCACGGCTCTTTCTGAAACCAGTGAGGAGGCTTCCAGTGCAGATCTAGTAGATCTCTCCAAATCCTGTGTCTGAAGTGTGTGGTGTCTTCAGACATAGGATCTTACCTTCTTTTCCGGAAAGTACCAAGTGCAATAGCAACAGTAATAGCGTATACTGTTTTAGAGGTCTCTGGGACTCCTCTGGCCAACAACTCTAAAGGAGATTTCCCATACCCAGCACTGGGGTTCTTGTTAGATAGTTGATGATTTTTTTTTTTTTTTTGAGGAGCATTGCCACTCCAAATGACATAATTTCAATTAAACTTTTTTCCATATAATATACACACATAAGCTTATATTTAGCATGTATAATTTTAAATAGCCATAAATTAATTCCTTATGTCTTTCCCAAACATTCTCAGTGTTATTGATCCCTTTCTGGTCCCTCTCCCTTCTATTGCCCTCTTTCTTCCCTCCCCAGGTAAGTCTCCACTGTTCTTTCCATTTCTCCCTTCATAGCAACTGAGTCTTATAATTACCCCTCTCTGGTGCTCCTGCTCCCCACACACCAGCATGGCCCCTTGTGAAAAGTGATTTCCTTGTATCTGCAGTTTAGTACAGGTTATATATTCACATCTAAGACTGGGTTGTGCATCCACACATGGGAGAAAGTATCTCTGGTATTAAATACGATCTGTGCACAACACCAAGCCCTCACCTAGTCTGTTAAGCTAGTGATTATGGGCCAAAAAAATACTTTGTAGAAAAAAAACCCTGTTGTTCCTGTTTTCTCTTTAAAAAATATTATTAATTTGGTTTGTAAGATAGCAAATGAACCATAGCATTTCATACATGATTTGTTTTTATTGGTCCCTTCTCCACTCTTCTCTCCTTTTCCAATCCTTTCACCCTGATGTGATCCCCTTTGTGCCTTCATTTCACATGGATTCACATTTTCCCTGCTCTGTGGTCTACTATCTATTTTCATGACATTTACCACGCACATTTACATTAAATTAAAAGCCAGGGTCAATATATATATATATATATGAGAACATGTGGCATTTGTCTTTCTAAGTCTGGTTATTTCACTCAATATATTTCCTAGATCCATTCATTTTCCTGAAATTTTCATTATATCATTTTTACTTATAGCTGAATAAAATTCATTCCATATATGGACCACATTTTCATTACCCATCCATCTGTTGGTGGACATCTAGGTTGATTTAATTAATTAATTAATTAATTTGCATCTGTAAATAGAACAGCAATAAATATGGGTGTACAAGTATCTGTGGTAGGATATAGAGCCTTTTGTGTATGAACCCAGGACTATCAGAGTTGGGCCATATAGCTGTTTTATCTTCAGGTTTTTGAGAGACTTCTACAGTGATTCCATAGAGGCTGCACCAGTTTACACCCACACCAGAGTTGAGTAAATGTTTCCCGGTCCCTCACACTATCACCAGCATTTGCTGTCACTTGTCTCTTGATGATTGTCTTTATAACTGGGGTGAGATGAAATCTCAAATTATTCTTAGTTTGCATTTCTCTAATATCTAAAGATGTTGACCACTTTTGATATTTATGGTCATTTGTGTTTCCTCTTTTAGGTCTCGTCTGTTTGGTTCTTTAGCCCATTTATTGACAGGAAGTTTGGGGGGGTTTTGTGTTTAACTTTTGTAGTAATTTATGTATTGGATATATTAACTTCTTGTCTCAAGCAGAGCTGGCAAAGGTTTTTCTCCCATTCTGTAGGCTGTCATTTCACTCTGCTGTCATCTCCTTTGGCATTCTTTGGTCTTTATATTTTTGTGTAATCCTATTTCTCAGTTGTTAGGGTTAGCAAGTTTGTATTTCAAGCCTCTATTCTGTCAGACAGCAAGAGGCTGTAGGATCTCTCCCCTCTTTTTCTCCAGGGTTCACACTGTTCCGAGGCATTGGAATAGAGTGGTCATCTGACCAGGGATCCACTTATTTCTCCATTTCTCCCTCCTCCCAGTTGTGGCTGAGACAGTCCATAGTGAATCAAAGAGAGAGGCTAATGGGAAAAGCAGCAAAGATGGAAGTATTGTCCTCCTTCTTCACTCACAGATTGCCTGGCAGTGTTGTAAGAAGCATAGATGTTTACCCTAATACTCCCCCGCCCCCGCGCCGGCCCTCCCCCCCCTTCCTCCCAAAGCTGGTCCTCTACTAACAGGTCCGAAACTCTCCCTAGCTGTATATTCAAGCATGGGTGTAGTGGTAGGGACTGAAGATTCAGGTGGCAGTGGGGAACAGAAATGAGGGGAGGGAAATGGATGAAGGGAAGCCAAGTCTCAGTGACTAGGAGAAAGAGGGTCTGTAAGTATAAGCTGGAGGGCTAACAGGCAGACTTGAGGGCTATTCCTAGTAAAGGATATCCTGGTTTCCCATTGGAAATCAGGAAAAAGGAGGAACCTAGTATAATGTAAAGAATTCCTCCATTCACTATCTCTTTAAATATATATATATATATATATAATTATACATAAATATATATTTTATAATATAATGTATAACTTGTATTTGAGCCTTCCTGTGTGATAGCTCTTGCTCTATATTCATTTCTTTCATAAAAAGAGTAGTTAAAATAAAAATGCAAGTAGGGTATGGTGGCATTTTATTCCAGCATTTGGGAGGCAGAGGCAAAAGCAGGTGGATCTCTGTGAATTCGAGGTCAGCCTGGTTTACATAATGAATTCCAGGACATCTAGAGCCACAGAGTGGGATCTTATCTAAAAAAAAAAACCAAAAAACAAATGAACGAACAAAACCCGAGAGAGAGAGAGGAGAGAGAGAGAGAGAGAGAGAGAGAGAGAGAGAGAGAGAGAGAGAGAGAGAGAGAGAGAGAGAGCTCTCTTGCTGGGGCTTAGCAGTTGTGATTTAGCAGCCAAGGCCACGCCCGAAGGCCAGTATCCCAAAGCTATTGGCAGAATGAATTCCCATAACACAAATGAATGAACACACAGACAAAAACCAAACCAAACCAAACCAAAACCAAAATCCAAATAACAGCCTTTGACAAATAACAATGATTTTACCACCATATATGGTTTGGGAAAACAAAGGCAATAGGTTTATTTTGGCTCAAGTGTGCCTAAACAGCCATGCTTTGATTTCTTCTGGAAGAAAAGTCTGCTGCCCATTCTGACCATTTCTTGGAGAATGCAGCAGGCAGCACGGCCAGGTCTGGGTAGCATCCTGCTTCCTAACATGACACACGTCGCCATTTATTCCTTAAGCCGCTGTTTGTGCTGTTGTTTTTCTTTTCTATCTGATTCACTCTGAATCAGAGGGAGACATTCTCATGTGATGTGGCACACTGCAGAGAAGGCTGCCTCTCTTGTTCCACACCATTAAATTCTTACTTGTGTCTTTCAATCAGAAATGGTTCGGCAAGTCACAGCACAGGGGAAAAAAAAAAAAAAGGAAAAAAAGGAGATCGAGGGTTCTGCCTGGGAGGAGACGGGCTGGAAGGAATGGGATTAATGAAAAGGTTTCTGTTTTGTTTTCACAGGAAAAAAAAAAGACTAATATGCTTGATAAGCAGCTAAATCTGTCTCTCATGGTTCTTAAGCAACCAAGGGGCAGTTCAAGAATGGCATTGTCTCCTAAGGAAGAATTTCTTCAGCACGTGCCAGGTTCTTGTGCAGGCAGGGGGAACTGGTGCGATCACCAAGTGGCAAAAACCTATCACCAAATTCCAAATGTCCTTTGCCATTATCCCCTGCCCCTCACCCAAATCCATTAAGTTATCATCCCTGGGCAAGGAATCGAAGGCTGCTATCCTGGTCAAAGCTGCAGGATGGGATTTTCTAGGATGTGGGAGGTTTCTGTTTATTAAGAGGTCATTTATGCTGAGCATAGCTTGAAAAATTTAATTTGAACCAAATCAGTCCTGTATTTGATGAGAATTCCTGCCAGGGAGATAGGACAAAGGCAGTTGCCCCTCAAAGGTATTAAAATCCAGAATAGGATAAAAAGTGGTAGATTTTTCTTACCTCTCTCCATCCCAAGTATGGTACATTTAGAACATGGAGACAATGCACATTTTCACATCTCTTTTGCCCCCAAACATTAAAATTCAATTGACCTGCTATAGTAGTAATAATTTCTCTCACAAGGGACAAGAACTGTGACATCAGGAAGATGATAGAGAAATGCAATTTGTTCCATTAGTGGCCAACGATGGGAACCAAATGTGTTAGTGATTTAGAATCCATTTCCTATGCGTTTATATGTGTGCTTTGTAGTAAGAAATTCACAAAAATCACAATGCTTTTTCACTGGGGTAAATAATTTCTATAGTTGTAAGTTACACACACACACACACACACACACACACACACACACACACACACACACACACACACAGCAACACATACAGGATATTTGCCCTGTTAACGTCAGACTGCAGTAAAATCTATCTTCGCTGCTTCTGAATTCAGCTCACATAACCCTCTCGTAGGCTCCAAGGAGGTTCAAGCTGTTCTGAAATAGTCATCATGATCCATTACACTCTGTTCCTTGTAGCTTTTGTTCCCACTTGCATGTGACACTATAATTGTGGAAGAAAATTTAAAATAGACCCTGGCCTTGCGCAAAGTGGGGTTATAGTTGTACTCATTCAGAACATCCTTGGAAATACCATTAGAATGTAGCTGAATAACCCAGGGCAAAGGCAATATTTCAAAAAGGATATACTAAATTAATATTACTTTTCTATTGAAAGAAGTACCTTAGAAGAAAACATGCTCCTTGATACTGGCTTGGTTTGCACGGAAAGTACAAAATGCAAGCAGGTAATTGAAATTTACTGAAAATACCTATGTTCCTGGAACAAAACCATTTTGCTTAAGTACAGTTAAATTTTGTTTAAATGTTTGATGTGGTGGTTCACTCATGCAATCTTGACACTCAGGAGACTGAAGCAGGAGAATTGCTGTAAATTTCAGGCAATTTTGGGCTACCCAAGGAGACCTTGTCTGAAAATATCCACACTAAATTGTTTAAAAAATTTATTTTGTAATGTATGTGTGTACATGTTCATGCATGTATGTTAGTGCATGTGTGTGTGTGTGTGTGTGTGTGTGTGTGTGCACATGTGCATGTACACATACACAAACATATTTACACACAGAGAGACAGAGACACACACAGACACAGACACAGACACAGACACACACAGACACACACACACACACACACACACACACACACACACACACACACACACACACACACCATAAAGTAGATCAAACTGAACGTAGCATGGTTCAGGCTAGAGAAACAGCTCCATCTATTGATGGCTTCTTGTCATCTCCAAAGATGCACTATCTCACTTCTAAGACGTATTAGAGACAGAATAAACAAAAATCCAAAGAGCTCTAGTGACTTGCCCAGGATCATGAAGTCACGTGTAATACAAGCTCACTCACTATTTCCTCCCCTTCCCCATCAGACAGCTGGCTTATGCAAAGTCTCCCAGGAGCCTCTGATATCTCCTCTTATGCTCACCCACTTGCAGAACATAGGCTAATTGGAACTCTTTGCATCTAGCTTCTGAGACTCCATTCCCAATGAAATGAAATCAAACTGGCTTTATAGGTTCATTTAAAGCTCCCTGTAATCTGCATATTTTCTTTACCCTGTTCATGGATTCAAAGTGTCTCCCACAGCCTCGCTAAGCCTCTCCTTTTCCTCAAATACCACAGCTCCTTCCAATCTGTCTTTCAAGGTTCATGTCAGGATTATTGAAGTCTGTTCTGACATTACTGATATGTGGTCACTGTTTTTGACTTTTGAAGGATTTCAATTCTGTATCATATTTTAGCTTTTAAATATCCAGAAGTATTAGTAATACATTTTATGCTTACTATGTATTTTCTCTTCAGTGAAAAAAAGTAAGTGCTGGTAGGATTTGGGCTCAGGCTTTTTTGTATTTGTTTGTATTGCTGGCATGGCATTGTGGTGTGAGTACCAGCTATTTTAAGCATGACTTGAATTGAAGTGCAGTGGCGAAAAGTCATACCCCTGTTCTTGGTCACCACACAAAGTCCACTTTGTTGTTTATTATAGCTGATGATAATTACTCAAACTTCATGAAGGCACTTGGTGCTATGAACTTTCCTCTTAGCACTGCTTTCATTGTGTCCCATAAGTTTGGGTATGTTGTGCATTCATTTTTATTGGATTCTAGGAAGTCTTTAATTTCTTTCTTTTTTTCCTTGGCCCAGTGGTAATTCAGTGGAGAGTTGTTCAGTTTCTGGGATTTGTAGGCTTTCTGTTGTTGATATCGAAGGGACACTAGCCCACTCAAGTATAGCTCTGGGAATGGCTGTATGAACAGGAACTACTTATGCAAGTATCACCAACAAAATATGATAGAGGAAATAGATCCATCAGTCAAAGGAAATGTTAAATCTAAAAAATTTCCTAACACAAAATACCTAGGAAAACTGGGACACTATGAAAAGACCAAAACGCAAGAATAAAACAGGAATAGAAGAAACCCAGCTCAAAAACCCAGAGAATATATTTAACAATATCTGCTTAGAAGAAATTTTCCTGGCCTAAAGAAGGACATGCCTATAAAGGCACAAGAAGTTTACAGAACACCAAATAGATTGGATCAGAAAAGAAAATCCCATTTCTACATAATGATCAAAATACTAAACATACAGAACAAAGAAAGAATATTAAACGTGACAAGAGAAAAAGACCAAGTAACACATAAAGGCAGACCTATTAGAACCACACCTGACTTCTCAGTGGAGACTCTAAAATCCAGAAGGGTCTGAACTGATGTCTTGCAGGCTCTAAGACCACAGATGCCAGCTCAGACTACTATATTCTGCAAAACTGTTAATTACCATAGATGGAGAAAACAAATGATTTCAATTCGACCAAGTCAATTTTAAACAATATTCAATAATCCACACTACAGAAGATACTAGAAGGAAAACTCCAAGCCCAGGAAGTTAACTATACTCACAAAAACACAGGCAATAGATAATCCCACACCAGCACATGGTATCATCACCAAAATAACAGGAATTAACAATCACTGGTCATTAATATGCATCCCCCAGTACAAATGGACTCAAATCACCAATAAAAAGACACAAGCTAATAGAATGGATATAAAAACAGGATCCATCATTCGGTTGTATACAACAAACATACTTCAACATCAAAGATAGATATGACCTCAGAGTAAAGGGTTGGGAATGGACATAATCAATGGACCTAAGAAGCAAGCTCCTATAGCTATCTAATATCTAACAAAATAGACTTCAAACCAAAATTGATCAAAAGAAATGGAGAAGGGCATTTCATACTCATCAAAGGAAAAATTCTCCTAGATGATGCCTTGATTCTGAACATCTATTCCCTAAATGTAAGGACACTGGCATTTGTAAAAAAAACAAAACAAAACAACAACAAAAAAACACTACTAAAGCTTAAATCATGCATCGAATCCTATACAATAATAGTGGGGAAACTTTAATACCCAACTCTCACCAGACAGAAACTAAACAGAAATAACGGAAACAACAGATGTTATGACTCAAATGGATCTAACAGATATCTACAGAACATTTCACACAAAACAAAAGAATATACCCTTTTTTTCAGCACCACATAGAGCCTTCACCAAAACTGACCATATACTCTGCCACAAAGCAAGTCTCAACAGATACAAAAAATTGAAGTGACCCCCTGTATCTTATCAGATCACCATGGATTAAGGCTGGATTTCAACAACAGAAACAACAGAAAGCTTACAAACTCAAGGAAACTTAAAAACTCTCAACTGAATTACCACTGGGTCAAAGAAGAAATAAAGAAATGAAAGACTTCCTAGAATCCAATAAAAAATGAATGCACAACATACTCAAACTTACGGGACACAATGAAAGTGGTGCTAAGAGGAAAGTTTATAGCACTAAGTGCCTTCCTGAAGAATTTGGAGAAATCTTATACTAGGGACTTAATAGCACACCTGAAAGCTCTAAAACAAAAAGAAGCAAACACACTCAAGAGGAGTATAAGGCAGGAAATAATCAAACTGAGGGCTGAAATCAATAAACAGAAACAAAGAGAACAATACAAAGTATCAATAAAACAAAGGGTTGGTTCTTTGAGAAAATCAACAAAATAGATAAATCCTTATACAAACTAACTAAAAGGCAGAGGGAGAATATACAAACTAATAAAATTAGAAACCAAAACAGGAACATAAGAATAGACTTTGGGGAAATCCAGAGAATCATTAGGGCATACTTCAAAAATCTGCACTCCAAAAACTTGGAAAATTGAAAAGAAATGAACAAAATTCTTCATAGATACCACTTACCAAAATTAAATCAAAATATGATGAATAATTAAAATAGACCTATAACCCCTAAGAAAATAAAAGCAGTTATTGAAAGTGTTCTAACTCCCTCCCCCCAAAAAAACCCAGGTCCAGAAGGTTTTAGCACAGAATTCTACCACACTTTCAAAAAAAGCTAGTACCAATATTCCTCAAATTACTCTGCAAAATAGAAACAGGAGGAACAGTGCCAAATTCCTTCTATGAGGCCCCAGTCACCCTGGTACCCATACAAAGACTCAGCAAAGAGAATTACAGACCAATTTCACTCATGAACATTGATGCAAAAATACTCAACAAAATTCTTGCAAACTGAATCCAAAAACACATAAAAAAGATCATTTATGATGTTCAAATAGGCTTCATCCCAGAGATACAAGGATGGCTCAATATATCAAACTCTGCCAATGTAATCCACCATATAAACAAACAAAGAAAAAGTCCACATGATCATCTCATTAGATGCTGAAAAGCCTTTGACAAAATCCAACACCACTTCATGATAAAAGTCTTGGAGAGTTCAGGGATACAAGGGATATACCTAAACATAATAAAGTCAATTACAGCAAGACAACAGTCAACATCAAGTTAAATCAAAGCAATTCCATTACAATTAGGAACAAGATAAGACTAGTCACTTTCTCCATATTTATTCAATATAGTACTGGAAGTTCTAGTTAGAACAATAAGACAATTAAAGGAGATCAAGAGGATACAAATTGGAAAGGAAGAAGTCAAAGCATTAATATTCACAGATGATATGATACATACATAAGTAACCCCCAAAATTCTACCAGGGAACTCCTACAGCTGATAAACACATTTAATGAAGTGGGCTGCATACAGGATTAAAAAACCAGTAGCCCTCCTATATACAAAGGATAAATGGGCTGAGAATGAAATCAGGGAAGCAACACCCTTCACAATAGCCACAAATAATAGAAAATGTCTTGGGGTTACACTAATCAAGCAAGTGAAATGATGTGTGATAAGAACTTCAAGTCTTTGAAGAAAGAAATTGTAGAAGACATCAGAAGATGGAAAGACCTCCAAAGCTTATGGATTGGTAGAATTAACACAGTAAAAATGGCCATCCCACCAAAAGAAATCTACAGATTCAACAAATTCCCATTAAAATCCCAACACAATGAAAGAATTGTCTTTAAAGACAATGAAAGAATAATACTCTTCTTGATAAGGTAAAACAAAAAGCCCTGGATAGCTAAAACAATCCTGCACAATAAAAGAACTTCCAGAGTTATCGCCATGCCCGATTTCAAGCTCTAGTACAGAGCTATAGTAATAAAAAACCCATAGTGTTGGCATAAAAGCAGACAGGTGGATCAATGGAATTGAATTGAAGACTCAGACTTAAATCCACACACCTATGGACACCTGATTTTTGACAAAGAAGCCAAAATTATACAATGGAGAAAGAAAGCACCTTTAATAAATGGTGCTGGCATAACTGGATGTCAGCAAGTAGAAGAATGCAAATAGATCTGTTTATCACCCTGCACAAAACTCACACTGTGGCCTATGGGCTGAAGATGGATGCCCCAACATTACAGAGGAACTTAGGGTGACTGTCCAGGTAGCGAGATGTTCTGTCAATTTTAGAGTTTATATATTATCCTTCTGTGGTCTTTGATAGAGTTGAAGACAGATAGTTGTGGTTATAATTTTCTTCAGTTATTATAAAAGATAAGTTACCCTCCTTTTTATTTAGACAGAAAAGAGGAGATGATGGGGGAATGTACTGTGTATGTCTATCTTATTGATTGTTAAATAAAATACTGTTTGGCCAATGAGACAGCAAGTTAGATGGGACTAGGAGTCAAAGAGGATTCTGGGAAATGTAGTAGAGAAGTGGTGATCCAGGCAGGAAGTGACATAGCAAGGAGATTCATATTTAAAGAAGGAGAAACAGGAAGCGTGCCTCTTTTCCCATCTGCTCCTGCTCCAGCGGCACAATGTGATCCACCGGCAAGGAGGGATGCCAATAAGGCATCTGATAAGATAAGTCTTATAAAATATATAGATTAATGATAATTAAGACTGAGCTAACAGATGAGGAATCCTAGTCATTGGCCAAGCAGCTTTGAACCTTAAAAAAAAAAAAAACACAAATCCAACTGGATCAAACACCTCAATATAAATCCAGATACACTGAACCTGATAGAAGAGAAAATGGGGAATATTTTTGAATGCATTGGCATAGGAGATGATTTCCTGAATAGAGCACAAACAGCACAGACACAAAAATCAACAATTAATAAATGGGACCTCATGAAATTGAAAAGCTTCTAAGGCAAAGGACACTATCAGTAGGACAAAACGGCAGCCTACAGAATGAGAAAAGATCTTCACCAACCTCACATCTGACAGAGGGTTGATTTCCAAAATATATAAAGAACTCAAGAAAGTGGACATCAACAAATCAAATAACCCAGTTAAAATGGGGTACAGATCTAAACATAATTCTCAAAAGAGGAATCTCAAATGGCTAAGAAACAAAGAAATGTTCATCATCCTTAGCCATCAGGGAAATGCAAGTCAAAATGACTCTGAGATACCATGATACCATTTTACACCTGTCAGAATGGCTAAGATCAAAAACACAAATGACAGTTTATGTTGGAGAGGATGTGGAGCAAGGTGACTATTACTCTACTGCTGGTGGGAATGCAAACTTGTACAGCTACAAGACAGTGGTTTCTCAGAAAACTGGGAATTGATTATCTCAAGACCCATCTATGTTATTCTTGAGCATATACCCAAAGGATGCTCAAATATACCACAAAGACACTTTCTCAACTATTCACAGCAGTTTTATTCATAAAGGCAGAACCTGGAAACAACTAAGATGTCCCTCAACAGAAGAATAGATAAAGAAAATGTGGTACATTTACACAATGGAATATTACTCAGATGTTTAAGAAACAACATATTGAAATTTGCAGGCAAATGAATAGAACTAGAAAAAATCATTCTGAGTGAGACAACACAGACCTAGAAAGACAAACAGGGCATGTACTCATTCATAAGTGGATATTAGCTGTAAAATAAAAGATAACCATGCTACAATCCACAAACCCAGAGTGGCTAGGTAACAAGGAGCGTTCAAGTGGGGACACTTGCATCTCCCTGGGAAGGGATCTGGGAATGGGTGGGGATGGAAACATGAGTGATCATGTTGGGGACGGAGGGGGAGAGTACTGAAAGATGACTGGAAATGGGGTCATTTCAGGGTCAGGTAGAAACCGGTACAAGAGAAATTCCAAGAAATCTACAAGGATGATCCTAGCTAAGACTCATAACAATAGTGGATACATAACCTGAACTGGCCATCTCCTGTGACCAGGCAATAATTCCAGTGGAGGGATTGGAACACTAACCCAGCCACATAACCTTTGACCTACAGTCTGTTCTGTCTATGGGGTGTGCTGGGATAAGGGTGGTGCAGATGAAGTGGCCAACCAATGACTGGGTCCAGTCTGACACCCACGCCAGGAGAATTATCCCATCTCTGAACTGCCTGGATCCCTATGACCCAGAGACTGGATGATCCAGAGACCTAAGATAGAACCAAACATGACTTGAGAAAAATGTCTATGTAATGATACTCTGCTATATTCATAAATTGGTTCCTACCCTGATTGTCATCAGAGAGTCTTCCTCCGGCAACTGATGGAAATTGATGCCAAGACCCACAGCCAAACATCAGACTAAGCTCAGTGAATCTTGCTAAAGAGAGGGAGGAAGGAATGTAGGAGCCAGAGGGGTCAAAGGCATCACAAGAAAAGCCCACAGAATCAACTAACCTGGGATCAAAGGAACTCAAGAGTCTGAACTGACAACTAAGGAACCTGCATGGGACTGACCTAGGCACTCTGCATATATGGGACAGTTATGTAATTTGATCTTCTTGTGGGACTCTGACAGTGGGAGCAGGGGCTGCCTTTAGATATTTTGCTGGCTTTTGGGACTCTACTCCTCACACTGGATTGTCTTCCCCAGCCTGAGTATAAGAAGAGGCGCTTAGCCTTACTGCAGTTGTATATGCCATGTTTTGTTGCTATCCATAGGAGCAGGCCTGCCCTTTTCTGAACAGAAACAAAAGAGAAATGGGCTGGGACAGAGGGGAGGTGAGAAAAGGAATGGGAGGAGAGGAGGGAGGACAAACTATGATTGGGATGTAAAATAAGTAAAGAAAAACAAACAGCAACAACAAAAATAAAATAAAAGTCAACAAAAACAGAATTGGTACTTTGAAAAGATGGACAAGATTATGACAGTTAGTTTTAATTATCAACTTGAGCAGTCTCAAGTCACTGGAGAAGAGAGACTTGATGAAGAGTCTTCCAGATTAGGTTGGTTTGTGGGAGTATCAGTAGGGGGATTATTTTGATTATGTTAATTACTTTGGCAAGACTGGGTGTAAAAGTGGGCAGGGCCATTCCTGGATTTGGGTTCTGGATTACATAAAGGAAAAAGTGACCAAGCACTAGGAAGCATGTTTGTATCCATTTTCTTTCCACTTTTGACTGTGGAGATGGCTAGATGCTTCAAGTTCCTGATACCTTACCTTCCATACAATGGTGGGTTGGAATCTTGAATTGTAAGGTAAAATAAATCATTTCTTCCCTAGTTGCCTTTGTCAAGGTGTTTTATTATAGCAATCTGTAGATGGAAGTTTCTGTCCTGCCTGGTCCTGCAGCCCTTCAGTCTAAAACAAACACAGAGGTTTATATTAATTATAAACTGTTTGGCCTATTCCTCAGGCTGACAAACTCTTACAACCAAATTAACCCATAATTCTTATCTATGTTCAGCCACATGGCTTGGTACCTTTTCTCAGTATGGCATTCTCATCTTACTTCCTCTGCATCTGGCTGGCGACTGCATCTCTGACTTTCCTCTTCCCAGACTTCTTCTAGTCTGGTAGCCCCACCTATACTTCCTGCCTGGCTACTGGCCAATCAGCATTTTATTAAACCAATATGAGTGACAAATCTTTACAGTGAACAAGAACATTATCCCACATCAGCAATCTGAAATGAAGATAGACAAATTTTGTGTTTTTCTTGTCTATATTATAATTTAAAAAGTATTTCTACTGTGAATTACATTAGGGTGAGGGCTGACTCTATCTTGTTTATTCCTATATCTTCAAAGGAGCCCAGCACAGAGATGTATTTGCATAAAAGCAATTTAGTATTTATTGAAGGGATGAAAAATTAACATAAATTATTTATTTTATTACAATTTTTAAGATTTATTCACTTAGTGCATGGGAAGAATATGCCAAGTGTGTGTGTGTGTGTGTGTGTGTGTGTGTGTGTGTGTGTGTGTGTGTGTGTGTGGTCAGTTCTCTCCTTCTACCATGCAGGTCCTGGGGATTGAACTCATGTTGTCACAATTGGCAGCAAGTGTTCTTACATGCTGAGCCATCTTGCCATCCCCTACAGCTTATTTTTATTTAGCAGCATGTGATCAAAGCTACTTGAAAATCCTAATTATCCATTTAAGGAAGAAGAAACATGCATAGTCTTGAAAGATAATCAAGAAAGCCTTATAAATGATTGCATGGATCAAATAAGACTACATATGAGAAAAAACAAAGACAGATATCTGTATTCAAATATTGACTGTTTAACGTAAGCTCTGTGCCAATTAGAATTCTCTTAGAACAATTTTCAAAATTGTGTTACATTTGCAGATTTGTTGGAGTAAATGTTTGCAAATGTTAGAGAAGAGAGGGCAGAGAGTGAGGTTGGGTGGGTGGGGTCTGAGACCATGTTACAGGTCTGACACATGTGAACTAAAAGAGGAGAGGAAGGAGGGACTTCCGGGAAGTGTCTCAAGCAGCAGTGCAATTGGACAAATGGTCAACAGAGCTCTGCAGCCCAGATCTCCAGCTTGAGTGATTTTTATCCTGTAAGAACAGACCGTAGCTATGCACAGTCAGAACCTGAAGTCCCATCTGGAGGAAGCATGGACTTGGTAATGTGTCTGATTCAGATGGGTGCAGTTGGGGTTGCCAGGTCCTTCTATTCCGGATGACAGGGAAGCCAGTGTATTTTCATTTTGCAACACCTAGAAATTTAGAGAAGCATAATTGTCACCAATGTATTTTATGTATCAGGAAATGCTGCCCAAGGCCAGGGATAGCATTTGCATGTTCCAGTTTCCAGTTCATGATGTGTGGGGTGTATTTTTTCATAATACAGGGTATGCTTATTTGAATAATCAGTGCCACTCAGCTTCCTGCCTTAGCTCTTATGTGTCATTAACTAATTGCATATTTATGGAAACATGGATCTCACTCCTTGTGGCTCTTAGCCCATTTACTACTGGAACTGACAAGTCAATCCTTGATTATTCCAGTATTGGGTTGAGAATAGTGGAAGCAAACAAGGTCTCGAAGCAAGGCTTTTAGCAAACAAAACAGTTCACTGGTGGACCAGCTGTCTGAGATGACCAACTTCAGAATATTGTTAAAAGTAACAGTTCAGAGGAACAGAGTCATACACTCAGTTAACTACTGCACCACCTCCAATTCTATTAGCTTATAATCTGGCAGCAAATTGCATTTGGCTAGCTGTGGATAACAGGAAGTATGTTAGTACTCAGAGGGGTCAACCAAAGAGAGCTGTCTTCTTCTTTGGGGCTCCATTTGTCTCTAGAGGAGTGTTGTTAATGGTCCTGCTACTGTCCATTGCCAAGTCATCTTTGGAGGAACAGTTTAAAATACAATCACTACAGTGATGCCAGATGGGTCAATTTGTTCTTTTATTGGAGAACCAGGCTTCATGGGGTTTGCTTTGATGCCACATTCTGTAGTCTTCTTTGGGGATATAAAATTATGAACCAATCACAGAGAGTACTAACTGATCATATGGAAGTCTAATATTAAAGCCCAGGGGAAAAACCTTTTGGATGTGCCCCCTCTCTTGGTATCTCATATTTCCTCTCCGGGGCTGCCAGATTTTGAGTGGCTGAATAATTATGTAGTAGTTTTACTGTGTGCTTTTTCTTACTCTCTTCTGACTCTTCACCTTAGACAATTTGTAGGCTTTTCTGAAGTAGAGCATAGATGGAGAACTGCTGAGTGTCACTGTCAAAGGAACAACTGTTGCTTCTGGTAAGTTAAGGTCAGAATTTTCTTCTGGCTTTCCTTTTGTCTTAGAGATTGCCATGGTAATAGGAGGAGGGTGAGACTAGTGTGGCAGAACATGCCTGCCTAAGCCTTGGGAGATAGGGGCAAAAATCAGTAGTTCAAGGCCATTCTTTCCTACATAGAACATTTGATGCTCTTGGGTTTTCAAACTATATAATAACATAATCTTTAACAGTATTAATATCTTCACTGGGCATCTTCATTGTTCTTGACTTTTCTGGGGAGGTTTCTATTCTTTTACCATAAACTATGATCTTGGTGATTATAATAGTAAGTATTCCACTAAGAGTTTGTTTCATGCCCCCATTCCCCACACTGCCTTTAAGTCAGAAGGAAGTCCTTAGCTTTAAGAAATATCTCTTTTCCTCTGTATTTCTCAGGGCTAAGATCCTGTTCTGCTTCCAGGATTCATTAATTAGTATTTTGGGAGTGCAGTTTCCTTGATTTTGTCCTCTGATTTGCACCATCTCTTTGTCATCTTTTCATTTCTGAGTTTTTACCAAGGCTGCATCACAGATCACTGACTTGGGTTTCTGCCATTTTGCTCATGCTCCTCTCTATATTTAGCCCATGGCTTGGTTCTTAATGCTGTTGTTTTCACTCCTGATTTTTTCTCTAATGTCATTTTCTTGCAATGTCATTTAAGAATGGAATCCTATTGCTGTTTATCACCTTTCAAAACACAGATTTAACAATTTTCTTCAATTTTCACCTGTGGAGAATTCAAAGACAGGGACAATTAGTCAGGGAATTTGTTTCATTTCTTGGGACAAATTTCCTCTTGGACTTTATTGTGTATCTAATTTTTCACACTTTGTTCAGTTCCATCTTTTTTTCCTCCACACTTATTGTTTTATGAATTGATTTATTGTTGTGTTTCTTTTGGCCTCATTCAAGCTTTTGAGAGTAGTTCTTGTTAGGTCTTTTTTCATTTTTAAAATTTATTTTAGACGCACTCTTATTTACACATCAATCCCCCCATTCCCTCGCCCTCCCATGCTCCCCTCAAACACCCCAAACCACCCCCACCCACTCCACAGGGATAGTGAGGCCCTCCCTGGGTGACCATCAAAGTCGGTCACATCATTTGGGAGAGGGCCAGGCACTCCTTGTATCTGGGCTACAATAGTATCCCTCCATAGGGAATGGGCTCCCAAAGTCCATTTGTGCTCTAGGGATAAACACTGACTCCACTGTTAGAGGTCCCATAGACTGTCTTGGCCTCCTAGCTGGCACCCACATTCAGAGGGCTTGGTTCTGTCCAATGCTGGTTCCCCAGCTTTACGACTAGGGTCTTCATGCTCTCACTAGGTCAGTTTAACTGTTTCTGCAGGTTTCTCCAGCAACATCTTGGCTCCTTTACTCATCCCTCCTCCCTCTCCGCAATTGGATTCTAGGAGTATGGCTCAGTGTTTAGCTGTGGGTGCCTGTTTCTGCTTAGATCAGCTACTGGATGAAGGCACTAGGAATGGTAACCAAGGTAGTCATCAGTCTCATTATAGGGGAAGGGCATCAAAGGCAGCTTTTCCACCACTGCCTAGATTCTTAGTCAGGGTCATCCCTGTGGATCCCCTAACATTTCCCCTGTGCCAGACCTCTCTCCAAACCTGTACTGTCTCCCTCTATCAAGGCATCTCCTTTCTTGCCCTCCTCTATACCGCCCCTGTCTCAGTCCTCTTGTTCTCTTACCTCCTCCCCTTCTCCCCTTCCCATCTCCCTTTCCTCTCCCCCCCCCCGCCGTGCTCCCAATTTGTTCAGGGGTTCTGTCCCCCTTCCCTTCTTTGAGGGACCATGCGTTCTTCTGTTGGGATCCTCCTTGTTTCCTAGCTCCTCTGGCGGTGTAGATTGTAGGCTGGTAATCCGTTGCTCTATGTCTAAAATCCATATATGAATGAGTACATACCATGTTTGTCTTTTCTTTAATTTGCCCAGCTATCATGGGATTTTCCCTATGTATAATATATTCATCGTCCATGGTGGTATTGTGTTTTAGGAACACAACAGACATACTGTACACCAAGCATACCGCCTCTTCCCTTCATCCTCTCCTTTCTCAGGCTCTTCCCCTCCCAAAGTCCCCTTTGTTCCCTAGATAGTCTCACTTCTACTTCCTTCTCATATATACACACATGATTTTATGTATCTATATAAAATTTAGGAATCTCAGTGAATTCCTTCTGACTTATTTTCCACAGCAGAGAATGTAGTATTTTTCAATATCCATTTCCCCTTCTTCAATAACAGTTCCCTGAATTTAAGGAGGGTGAATGGGTAACTTCCTTTCCATGACTGACAACAAGAACTTGTATACTTCCTTTGGGAGGAAGTCAAAACTGCACAAGTGTGCTTAGGCTCCATGACCCTGTAAGCAATATTATTTATGAGATATGCTGTTTAATTTTATGTCAACTTGACACTGGCTAGAGTCATATGACAGAAGGGAACATTGACTGAAAAAATGCCTCCATAAGACTTCAATGTAGGCAAGCCTGTAGAGCATTTTCTTAATTTTTGATTGATGTTGGTGGGGTCAACCCATTGTGGGTGGGACAGCCTCTGGGAAGGTGGCCCTAGGTTCCGTAAGAAAACAGGCTGATCAAGCCTTGGGGAGCTAGCTAGTAAGCAGCATTCCTCCATCAGCTCCTGTCTCCAGGTTCCTGTCCTGCTTGAGTTCCTGTCTTGACTTCCCTCAGTGATGGGTTGTTACCAAAGTAAACCCTTTTCTCTCCAAGTTGCTTTGGTGATGGTGTTTCGCTATAGCAATAGTAATCCTAACTAGGACATGAAGGCTGTGATTACTACTTAGGCACACACCCTTATTGGTGTTTTTGCAAGAGGAAAACATGCTCACTATATTAGGAACATTTTATATATGTAGAAATTTATATAATGTAGAAAGACAAGAAGAAAGGTACAAAGTCATCATAGCTCCCCTTGCAAAGAGAAAAGTGAGATAATGCCATTTTATGGCCTGCTATTTTACTGGGTAATATAAGTATGTTTTCATGTGCTAATATTTTCACAAAATTGTTATTAATAATGTCAGTGTGGGTTGATTTATTGCTTAATGCCATATATGGACCTACTTATTTACAAATAGTAGATCATATTTAATCACAGCAATAACCTTTTTAGGTAGTTGCTATCAGTCTTTCTACACAATGGATGAGGATACTGAGATGCTAACAGGCTGAGTAACTTTATTTCTGAGCCCTTCAATGTCTGGCACACAGTGTGCATTCAATAGTTGCTAAATGAATAAGTGAGTTGAATCAGGGTAGCATAGCATGGATTCTGATCTAGCTATCTGTCCCCAGCCAGATGTACTGTTCTTTACTACCAGCTTCATCATCTTTCAATTCTCCCTTCCCACATCTCTAACTATTCCAGTTCTAACTGGATAATTAGTATTCTTTATTAAAGCCAGTGTGGTGGTCTCTTGAATTGGAGGGGAATTTGAGGATGGTTGCAAATGACCAAACCTCATAGTTCTGTAGTTGGCTCAAACAAAGAAGGATTTGCATTTAAACACAAGATGAAACCCAGAGAAGAGGAGTAATGCTGTCACACTAGACCACCACAGCTGCTGGCCAAGCAACCCTCTTGTTTTATTTTCTGTTGCCTTCTGGTTTTAAGATGGCTATCTGGTGGGATTAAGAGAAAAGGCGAAGACGCTCACTGAATCTGCCCACTTGGTAGTGTGTTCTGGAGGGGTCTTTCTAGTAACCTGTACCTATCACACACCAAGAAAGGCTGAGAAATGAAGTTTATTGGGGGCACATTTTCAGCCCATTCAAAATCCTGATGATGCCAATGGGGAAGGAAAATGAATGTGGAAAGACAGAATGCCATAGCCCCATTCTAGGTATTTTCTGTTTGTGGTGATGGGGCAGGAAATGTGTTGTTGATTGTAATATTTGTGTACCTATGCACTTTTATTTTGGTAGGAACCAGTTTGTGAGCATGTGTGTAGGCTGAACATATAATACCTCCTGATGAGAACTGCTATATCCACTATCTTCATCTTGTCAAGTGAGCAATTGGTGGAGAATACCAAGTTCCCTCCACCATGTTTTACCCAGTAATTTTATGATATGTTCTTGCTCATTTACTTAGTGTGCACATATTGAAGTTTACTAATGGGATAGAAGCAATAAACAGGCAAAGGAATGGGGCCAAGAACGGAGTGTCAAGTTCAGTTAGGTGGCTCAACAAGCAAAGGGCTTTGCCTCCAAATCTGATAACTTGCTTTTGATCCCTGGGGCCTACACGATAGAAGGAGGGAACTGATTCCCATAAATTGTCCTCTGACCTCCCCACACATGCTATGGCACCCACCACACTGCAAATACACACAGAATAAATAAAAAAATGTAAAGCATTAAAAGAAGGGAAGTCTATCAAGGAAGACAGCTGCACGTCACTACAGAAGAACACCGGGTAGAACTTCACTACAGTGTTTGGATCATGAGGTGTAGTAGAAAGAATGGAACAAATGTATGGATGATATCAATGCAGAAAAATCAATGGCTTCTATTGGTAATTCTGTTGTGACTGTAGTAGCTCACATTACTGTTTGAGAAAATGTATTATTTTCTCATAGTCACCCTGGGAAAATAGGATGTTCTTGCCGTGTTTCCACCTTGAAAGATGCATTAGCATGATAGGTATCTAATGCACTGATGATAAGATCTGACATACTTTTATTTTTGAAAATGTACCTCTCATGGATGGATCTAGATTGCGTATGGCCTGGAAAATTTAGATAATCTTTGAGGAAAATGGCACTCGATTAAGTATAAATGTGGAAATTTATTTAGAGTAAGAAGAAATGAAAACAAGTTAAAAACTGACAAATGCTGACAAAATAGCAGGTGTCAAGACTTCCAGAGAGCATGGCATAATATTTTAATTTATTAACTGTTTAGCAGTCTTCTTTTCTTTCCTACCTTTTTTCTATTTTGCCTGTGTAATCTTTAACCACATTCTTCAGGTGAGAAATCATTTTTTAATATGTGTGTTCTATAGATAGAACAGAGAGATAATTTAATCTTTTCTCTATCATGTTTCATCAGAATTATTAGAGCTTAAAAATTTATTTTAGTGTTACCAGTCACTAAAATCATGTAATATTTAAGATTTCTGTTAAGATTTGAAAAAGTTCTGAACTTCTTCATATGAACAATATGACTTTAGGGCACTTGAAGTGTTTTTTGGGGCAGTGACTGATTTTAAATGTTCTGAACTGGCCAACTCGCTGTCAATTATCCCCATGGTCCTGGAGAACTCTGAGTCTTGTGTTATCTGACATTGGAGATTCTGTTTTTAGAAAGCATGATGACAAGCAAATCTCCTGAGGTTGAAGTAATCTCCTCCAGACTAGCTTTCACTCCACACCCAGTTGTCATGCACCACCCACAGATTGCCTGGTGAGCATCATGAAGTCACATTCACTTCTGAGTATGACAATCTTGTCAGCCCACTAGATTGACACATGGGTGTCAGGAGCATTCCAGGAAACAAACTCCACAATAAGATAACTGTCCACACCTTGTCTACACAGGAAGTGACAGAATTTAGGTAAATGTAGCCTTCCAATCCAAATATTCCCAGCTCACCTTAAGCTTAATTGTGCCCCGAAGTGTCAATTGTTGCTGTAATACCACATGATGTTCTGAGAAGCATGGAAGGGCAGATGCTGAGGCTAAAAGAGACAGCACCCTTAACTAATTGCAGATAAGTATCTTATTCTGCAGATTTCACAAATTTACTGCAAGAGTAGACTAATGTGTCGGGCTGGACTGCTGGGAAGCACATTCTGAGACAGAGTGTAGCACAAGGAATGTTCATTAGGAAGATTCCTCAGGCAGTTCCTGTGGCTGATGGTCTAAGAAAGCAACATTGCATAGAAAGAGAGTTGAGTATCCTTTCCTGGCCTCATGGGAGAACTCTAAAGTGAGAATGACTCTTCCATGTTGTCCATCTCTTCATGTTTTAATCTTTTGAATAGGTGAAGTATAAATATGTTAGAAAATCCAAAATTTCATTAGCATCCTGAGAAAAGCTCACTTTCTTACCCTAAACTCCCACCTCTATGGCCCCTCTCCTGAGTTAGCCAGAGTTATCCATTCCTTGTTCATATTTCTGGAGAGAACTGTAGCCATAAAATCCCATTCATAGTGCTTCTTCCATTTTTATACAAACTGTGGTGTGCTGTGCACAAGGTCTGAATCTTGCATTTTGTCTTTTAAAATTCTTTTAAAATTTTCTAATAAGACTAAATTTATTCAATACCCTATAGTAAAAGTTTTGATTGTAAGTATCCAACAGTATAAAGAGTACAAAACAGATCAGTAGGTTTCTAATGTATTAATACAAAGTGCATGACTAGATACAGTATGTCCTACAGGCAGAGTGGAGGGGGAGAATATATTTTGGTGGGTCATCTTTTCTGCATTTAATTTTTTATTACTAAAAATCTTTTTTAAAGCTAATTTTATATTACAGAAACGAGAGTTACAGAAACAGTATGGAGAGTTGCCATATACTTTTCTCATCTCCTCCCCTCCTCCGCCCCTTCTGCAGGTATCTTACAAATTAGAATGACTACCACAACAGATAAACTAACCAAACCAATCATAACCAAATTAAAGGAGCAGGGCCTGTGGAAAATGAAGATGTAATTAAGCAATGTCTCCAGAAAAAAAAAAGATGTCTATATCCCCATTCCATTTTTCTATTAAGAAAACGAAACAAAAAATGTATTAACATTCCCCAAAAGACATTTTCTTCTCAGTTTTAGCCAAATAAGGTAACTCTTGGTGGCAAACAACTGTGGAAAATATTCTGAGGCCCTGGTTAAATAAACAGCCCCTTTCCAGTGGTGATTGGAACATACAGACTATGTCCATGTATTATATCATGCTTCAGTCTGTGACTGAATGCATGCACAATGGTGACCCCATAAGATTGCAATGGAGCTGAAAGGTCCCCACAGCCTAGTGATATGGTAGTAATGCCATATAGTACAACACTCCACTTACATAGTAACCATGCCAATAAGTCTACCATGTTGTCTTAGCACAATTACAAGGATATCTCAAAATTATTGTGAGATCTTACGAAGGTGTTGGCTTCTCAGTACATACAGCTATACTGTGCTATTTAGTGTGCAATAGCATTGTCTAAAATGCACATAATTTAAAATACTTTAATTACTAAAAATACCCGAGCCTTTAGCAAGTCCTATTTTTTTAAACTAGTGTGGGCATTGCCTTGATTGTTCATGGCTACTGACTAAATGGTGGTTGTTGAAGATTGGGGCATCTGGGGAAATTTCTTAAAAATAAGACAACAGTGCAGTTGTTTTTATTTCCCCTTATATGTTTTGCTTTTAAAAATCTCATATCAGGAGCATGCACATTATTTTCATAGCATTGTTAACTTTCCTATATTTTTCTTATTCAATATCACATGATTTCTATTCTGAAAGTCTATATAATCTTATTTTTCCCAAACCACAGATTTCCCTAAAGGATTTATTTTTGCATGCCTCAAATTGAGCTGTCATCTAGTTCACTGATCCTGCAAGAGTGATAATACATTTATATAAATAATACAGGAGGATTTCTTCTGACAAAATAAAAAGTGCCTTTAAACAGACCGTGTGATGAAAGCAAATTACCAAACAGGCAGACTTATTATTATATATTTCTTGGCCAGTATCCTGTCAAGTGGCCATATTTTTGGTTGCCATGGAGTCTGAGAAATTTATAGATATTTAATAGTCTCTATAAAATGGCAGTTGTGTTAGCCAGCTGTACTAAATTCTCAGCTTCTTTTCTTTTTTAATTTTCTTCTAAGCTCCCCAAGACCCAGCATAGGTTGTCATTCTTTATTTTTTAATAGTTTTATGGGTAAAAACTTGTAAAAATAGAAGAGATTTTCTTTGTAGTCCTTACTCAGTATTGTCGGATGAGAATATCTTACATGTGCATTGTAAATTGTAATGGCATAGAAATTGATGTTGATTTACAACAGATATAGACTGTATTTAAATATGACCACTTTCTGTGCAACTTTCTTCTTTTTCTGACATATGCTATTTTACCGCATGTCTAAATTAGATTAACCACAACTACAACTGGGATATAAGATCATTCTGTCACTACAAATAAAAGTCCACATGGTCCCCTTTCTGTCCACCTGTCCACAGTAAGATGCAGTGACACACCTTTCAGAGTAGCCAAGGTTAAAACAGAATAGCCACACCAAACATTGATGGAGGATGGAGAAGCTGAGAATCTCATGCACCACTGAAAGTATAAAGTGGAACAAAAACTTGGGAGAATAGTTTAGAAGGATCTTAAGAAGGCAAATGAGTGTGCACCATGTGATCTAGCCATTCCCATTCAGGTATTTTTTACTCAGGTGAAATCAGTATGTCTCTGTAATGACTTGAAGACAAATGTTCGTAGTTATTACATATGTAATGGCTGAAACCTAGAAACAATCTAAATTACTATCAACAATTATGATGGACCCATGTGATGAAATAGCACTCAACAATGAAAAGGAGTGTGTGTGTGTGTGTGTGTGTGTGTGTGTGTGTGTGTGTGTGTGTGTGTGTGTTTGTGTGTGTGTACGTGCGCATGAGTATCTGTGACAATATGGATCCAACTAGATAAAAATTAATATACACTATATCATTGTATTTATACAAAACTTTCATAGAAATACAAACTAATTCAAGTGATAGAAAACAAAATAGTTGCTGTCAGTACTAGTGGAGGAAGGGAATATAGTAGGGCCATTTGAATAGGGAACACATGTAATATTTGCGGATGGTGACCATGTTCACTATCCTAATTGGGCTGGTAGGTTTGGGGTGTGATACATGTTAAAAATTCTCAAACTATACACTTTAAACATGTACAATGTTTTTATTATTTGGCTTTGGTCCTGGGGACTGAACCCAAGGCCTCACATCACTAGGTTAGTGTTCTGTCAGTGAGCTATTTCCATCTCCCTCTTTTGGTTTGAATTTTAATTTTGAGACAAGGTCTAACTAATTTGTGTAGATTGAGCTTGAACTCAACATGTAGTTCAGGTGGTCTTGAACTTGTTACCCTCATGTCTTAACCTCCTGAATGCAGTCAGGCTTATCTTCCCAGTGAGGGAGGTGTACTGGATGTCCTTTGGCTCTGGAATTTCATTAGCTTCTAGGCTTCTGTTAGATTGGCTGCTTTCAGTGTCTTTGGTGCCAGATTCTTGGGCATACATTTGGTGTCACAAAAAACACTCTAGGGAGTTGTGTTTTGCTACTAGCAGGAAGTATTGTTTGTACTTCACACAAGACTACATTCTACTTCAGAGGAAATGGGATCAAATTACATTTTGCCAATTACATAGGGGATTGTTTCTGGAAGTCTGGGATAACAACATTATATTTCTGATTGACTCTAGAATGTTTTAAAAGGTCATTACAGCTGGCTGTTACTTGGTAGCCTACCCTTTACTCCAGTTTTGGGATAGTCAAGTACTAACAATGTGACCAGACTTGCATTCAGAGAACTAGAGTATAATGAAACGGTAATTTATAGGGTTTCTGCATTGAAATTATACCTTGCACTAAGTGTGTGTGTCTGGCCTCTCTACATTTTTGATATCTTTCATTTTCTCACAACACAACAATGAATGAATGTGGAATGAAGAAGAGCATGGTGCTCTCCATATGACATCAAAGGTGCCATTGTCAAGCTCAGTAGCCCCCCTCCACTCTTGCGAGTCTTCTTTAACCCACCCTGAAGGGCAATAGTGTCTCATTAATGATTTGTTGACTTGTAACTAAGTTAGTTTTATTTTTGTGTGAGATTCAAGTAGACTGACATCTAGGTCAGCTTTAACGACTGCTATATATATTTTTCTTTACCCATTAAGAATATGCTTAACAACCACAAATAATAGCATTGAGTTTATCTTCCATCCCCACCCCCTTCTTTGGGTGTTTGTCAGGCAAACTAATAGCTCATGTCTGCATTCCATTGTGATTTATAGTAGCAGCATAGCTTCTGATTTGGGAAAGGCAGATGCTGATTTATGACATGGATAAAAATGGTCAAAACCCAGTTATAACAAATGAATCATGGTGAGCCTGACTAGGAATTCAGATGTGTTTAATTAGATGTTGAATACTGAGAAATTAATGATAACTGATAGGCAACAGAGGAAGGAGGAGGCTGGTGCCTCAGTTTACTCTTGGCTCTAATGAATACTACATGAAACATTAACCTCTTTTTATATCTCCGCCTTTTAGTCAAGACAACACAACTGTGAAGGCTGACAGCTGAATAGGTATGTCATGGCAGAGCAGAACTTGAAATGTTCCAAGGTTAAAGAAAAATGACCTAGATTAAGGATATAGGTCTCTAATTTCAGCCTTCAGAGGCTGATTCAAGAGGATTGCATATTCAAGGTAAACCTGGACACAACAAGAACCCATACTGAAATAAATAAATTCAGACTCAGAGAGGTTGAGCATGTGTCAACTTAATTGTGTCACATAACATAGTTGATTTTCCATGGTTTCCCGAATTTCTGCTGTGAATAGGTTTGATATTATAATTAGCAAAAATAATAAATGTAATTTAGGAAAGAAAATGGATCCAAGCCTTATCAGTGAACATCACTATGTCTAGAAGGACATGACTGTGTCCTGTATTACAGGGGATAACCAGAAGCACAGAGTCTACCATTGTTTGCTTTCTTACCTCTATAGGCTCAGTTTTACGCTGATGGGCCCAAGAAGCCACAAACCAAGGAACCATAGCTCCCGAAGCTGGAAAAGGCAGTGTAATCCATTCATTCTAGAGCCTCTGAAGGGACTACAGCCCTCCCAGTGCACCAATTTCTGTTCAATGGAATTGATTTTGGGTTTCTAACCATCAGTACCATAAACTAGAAGAAAATAAATGCATATTGCTTTAAGGCGTGAAATGTCACAGCAGGTGTTCAGAACTCATTATCAATCCACAGTTTCCACATCCCTGCAAATCAAAAATAGTCAAGTAAAAATTGTGTAGGGTATGTCCATACATTTTTCTTGTCACCATCGTATAATCAGAATGTTTTAGCAACTTTTACATTGGATTATGTGCTATCAATAATCTAGAGCTGCTTGAAACATACAGGATGATGTGTGTAGGTCAGACGTAAGTACTATACAACATCCCTTCATGATAAAGATCTTGGAGAGAACAGGAATAACAGGAACATATCTCAACATGATAAACGCAATATACACCAAACCAATAACCAACATCAAACTAAATGGAGAGAAACTCAAAGCGTTTCCTCTAAAATCAGGAACAAGACAAGGCTGTCCACTCTCTTCACATCTCTTCACTATTGTACTTGAAGTTCTGGCTAGAGCAATAAGACAAGAAAAGGAGATCAAAGGGATACAAATTGCAAAGGATGAAGTCAAATGTAGACATGATAGTCTACATTAGCGACCCGAAAAACTCTACCAGGGAACTCCTACGGCTGATAAAACACCTTCAGCAAGGTAGCAGGATACAAAATTAACTCAAAAAAATCAGTAGCCCTACTATATACAGATGATAAATCCAATGAGAAAGAAATCATGGAAATATCACCTTTCACAACATCCACAAGCAACATAAAATATCTTGGGGTAACACTAACCAAAAAAAGTGAAAGACCTGTACAATAAGAACTTTGAGACTTTAAAGAAAGAAATTAAAGAAGATACTATAAAATGGAAAGATCTCCCATGCTCTTGGATAGGCAGAATTAACATAGTAAAAATGGCAATCCTGCCAAAAGCAATCTACAGATTCAATGCAATCCCCATCAAAATCCCAACACAGTTTTTCACAGACATTGAAAGAACAATACTCAACTTTATATGGAAAAATAAAAAACCCAGGATAGCCAAAACAACTCTTTACAATAAAGGATCTTCTGGAGGCATCACCATCCCTGACTTCAAGCTCTACTATAGAGCCATAGTTCTGAAAACAGCTTGGTATTGGCACAAAATAGACAGATAGACCAATGCAATCGAATTGAAAACCCTGATATTGATCCACGCACCTATGAATACCTTATTTTTGACAAAGGTGCCAAATCTATACAATGGAAAAAAGATAGCATCTTCAACAAATAGTGCTGGTACAATTGGATTCGGACATGCAGAAAATTTCAGATAGATCCTTACCTGTCACCATGCACAAAACTTAAGTGCAAATGGATCAAAGATCTCAGCATAGATAAAGACTCTGAAACATTCATGAGTTTTGGTGTCTGAGAAAGGTGCTGGAATCAACACTCCAAGGATACTAAGAGATAACTCTACACTGGTCATATTCTGAATATGCATCACTGGGGATTATTTTTTCTGTTGTTGTCATGCAGGTGATAGCACCCTGGGCTTAACAAATTGTAGGCAAGTGCTGGGCCACTGAGTTACATGCCCAATCCAAAGTCAGGTTCCTGAGGCCAACAACTTCTCCAGCCTCTCCAGTGCAGTAGGAGCAGCTGTAACACAAGTATACCTTTCATTTGTTAGCAAGGATCAAATTCCATAGAAGGATCCACAATTCTAACTATTTAGGAAGGAATAACAGAGCTGGAAGACACTAAAAACTTCACCTTTCCCAGGAGGCTGGGCCTCTAGCACCTCATTACTTCTTTGTGTGTTGATGTTTGTCTTGCCACAGTGTCTTCCAGCAAGGTGCAGTATACTCTGACAGTCCACTCTGCTAAGGAGACTAAGTTTGCATCATAAAGTGGTTATGGGCTCCTGGAAAACCTTCTCTAGGTCGTGTTTCTTGTCAAACTTCTTATACTTCTCTTTGTGAGATGTAAGTTTGAAGATTGCTTTCCCCAGGACCTGCTATTTGTACTCTTAGAGACTCTATTTGAGAAAATTATTATTTTTGTAATTTTAAAACTTGTTCTTTGAGAACCTATTGATCACATTCACCACACTCCCCAACTTCTCTAGAACCTACCATTGAGTCCAACTTGTACTGTCTAATATACTCTTGGAAATAATGGCCTTCACTGAAACATGGCCAACTTATGGGACTACAAAGAAAACTGACTCTTTCCTATCAGCTATCAGTTGTCAATAGTCCCTTAGTTAAGGATAGGGCTTTGTGCCCCCTCTCCCTCTCCATGTTGGGATTGTTTTCTGGATTGAGCTTGCAAAGGTCTTGTGAATGTTTTCACTAGTGCTGTGAGTTTATTTGTGCAGCTACTTTCTATGTCTAAAAAAATAGTTTCCTTGTAGTTGCCCATTATCTTGGCTCTTACAATCTTTCTAATCCTTCTTCTGCAATAATTTCTAAACAGTGAGAGGTAGTATGTGATAGAGATGTCCCCTAGGGATGAATATCCCACAGTTTCTTATTCTCTACATCTTGGTCAGCTGAGAGTCCTTATATAATTGTCCTCTACTGCAAATAGAAGAATCTCTGTTGTGGGATGATAGAGAGATGCATTAATATATGGGGGTAATGATAAGTCATTAGGAATCAGTTTAACACTCTGGTAATTTAGAAGAATAATAGCAGTCAGCTCTCCCCCAGGGCTTATCACCGGTGTAGCTACAGGTTATTATTATTATTATTATTATTATTATTTATTATTATTTTGTTTTTTTCGAGACAGGGTTTCTCTGTGTAGCTTTGGAGCCTATCCTGGCACTCGCTCTGGAGACCAGGCTGGCCTCGAACTCACAGAGATTCGCCTGCCTCTAGCTACAGTTCTTAACCTCAGTGATGGTACCAGGGTTTCATCTTGTGCAATAGACCTTAAATACAATCAGAAACTGGTTTATTACATGCTCTTAATGCCACTATTGCACAAATGGGCACATCTCATCATATTGGTTGTCACTGTAGCTCTCAGAAGTCACAGATACTCTATCTGTGATACTCTAGTCATTATTATTCTTCTTCAAAAGGGTGGATCTCAGTCTCTGAATGCCCCAAAATTCAGAATCCCAAAGACTATTAACAAGTGAGAGATTCGGCTCATGATTGTTTTCTTTCCCAGTCTGAACATCTTACTGGTACCGAGGGCACTCATGACAGCTCCAGGTGGACAGTATTTCCACTCTAAATTGTGGACTAAAGTGATCTGAATAGATTCAGAAAGTTTTCTGTCCTTTAAAAATATCCCCCTAGAGTCTCTTGTATGAATCATGAATAGCATCCCTGGAAAGTCTTCTCCATTACGAGAAACTTCAAACTGTGAAGGCTAATTAGGTGTGGGCGATAATTGTTCTGAACTCATCAGAGAAAGAGGTGTTAGAGAAATAAAGGTTTTAAGCTGTTTTTCTTTTAAAGCTGAAAACAAGTACTTTAATATTTATTATCTCTGTTGGTTGGCTTTTATATGTTGAGTATAAAATATGGTGTTGTCACTCTATCTTTATCACCTTCCCTTTGAATTTGGGTTACATCAAGTCAAATCAGAAGCTGGCTTCCACTTAAGGTACCCACTGTCCTGCCTGTGCCCTGGGTAGTCTCAGTTGCAGCGCTGTTGTCTCCTCATCCATCTGTCCTAATGACCTTCAAGGTAACAGGACATCTTTGTATATTTTTGATGCCTAGAAGCTCAGCAAATGAACTCTGGATTCTCTTTGGCTGAGATCTCTCTTGGTCTTTACAGAGGAAACTTGAACTTGGCAGAAATAGATGTGGATCATTTGAAGGGAAGACACACTTTATGAGCTAGGGTTTTAGTGCATGAATTATCTGAGAGAGAATATTTTCCTGTCTCTGAGAATTCAAGGGTAGCAGAGCTGGCTCAAATGAACCTTTCATCTGCTTTGTACTTTTGCCCATTGTTATTGTTTGGAGGTGACTTAATGTGTTATATAATGAGCTATGAGATGGAAGTTTTCAATGAGAGAATGTTGTATAAGTTGGAAAATTTATTCCTTTTGGTTCAGTTTTCTTAGTCCTTACTACTATTTGTACTCTCAAAGCCACCATTGCAGAAAACTACTTAGAGCATTTGTGAAAACTGTAGTCTTGGGGGTAAAGGTAAATTATTGTAGCTGTTGCCCATAGGAAAAAAAGATGGCATTCAAGGTTTAAAACAAAAGCATTATTGACTGGTTGACTGTTGTTCTTAAAGACCCACATTTAACCAAGGATGGACACTTGGTTTTGGGGGAGGTGTCCTAAACAAGATGACTGTGTGTATGCTTACTAGAAATATGTATTAATGCTTGCCTTTGTTTCTTTTCTTGTTGCTTGCATAAAATACCCCAACAAAAGCAACATAAGGGAGAACGGTTCATTGTTACTCACAATATTCAAGGTACTGTTCATTATGGTGGGAAGCTAAGGGAACAGGAACTTGAAGCAGCTGCTTGCACTGCATCTGAACTAACTCTTTCGAGGCACACCCACAGGTCCATTTACCAAGTGATTCTAGATTTAGACAATTAACATTAACCATAAGTGCTTTTAAGGGAAACATGGCCCGTTATGTATATTTGTACACATAGAATATCTATTTATTCTGTAAATTACTGTATGGAAGCATCTGCCCCCCCACACACTGCAAAGAAAGGAGATCACCAAACTCTTAACAACACACACTTATAAGCACAAGTTCAGTTCTGTGTTGTCTGGTCAAGTCCAGTACCATTAGGCACTTTTCTTTCTTTTTGGGTATTTCTGGGATTGCTTATAGGTTTATTGACAGAAGTCTTTTATAGATAAGAGCTTGTAAGGGCATGATACATGGCCATAGTGTGATTGCTGCATAGAACAGGACAAGAATTACACTGTCATGGTCTTTCAAACACAAATGGCATTTCCAGATAGGTACAGAAGTTCATTGTACCTTCCCAAGAAGGCATGAGCCTTGGAAACTAATCCCACAGCAGAGCTGTTGTATAGCAATGATATTCTATGTGCATGAAGGCTTGATGCTCCAATAGTTTAAGAAAACATTACTGGGGCTCCTACTTATTGCTTGTAGGGAGACAAAGTGGCATAGTCATTTTGGAAGGTGTTTAGGCAATTTCCGCAAAGTTGAACACAGTCTTATCATGAGATTCAGCAATAATATTCCTAGGTACTTATCAAATAAAATGAAAATACATTCACACTAAAACCTTTATGTGACTACTCATGGCAACTTTCTACTATCTAAAGAACTGGGCACAGCTAAGATATATTTCAATAGAATGGACAAACAAAATGTATATTTATACAGTGGAATATTATTCTGTTGTGGAATGAACTTTCAAGCCATAAAAAGGCATGAAAGAAACTTAAAGCATATTCAAATGAAAGAAGTCAATCTTAAAAGGCTGTACACTCCATGACTCAAATTCTTTGACAATCTGGAAAGCCAAAATTATGCAAATAGTAAAAATATCAGTGGTTTGCAGGGATTGGAGAGGGCAGGTGAATGGATGAGTAGGTATAAGAAATTTTAGGGTGTGAAACTATTGCACATGATACTGTAATAGTGGATGTCATGCATTTATTGAAACCACAGAACTTCACAGAATAAAGAGTAAAACTCAATATATTTAAGTTGAGAAAAAGCTCAGATGTTGAGGACCAGTACAGAATGAGAACAAGAGATGTGACAAGAGAGATCCCTGATAAACACTGCCTCATCTAGGGATCACAGTCAGCATCAATGGTTATAAATCATGTTGGTGGCAAACATCCTTGATTCGATGTGAGAAGAGTCAGGACTCACCTCTGCAATATCTCTCCTCCAGTGTATCCAAAAGAAAACCACCAGACAAGGCAGAAGCCTATGATATGCCTGGTCAATACTAGGATCCCTGGATGGGACCCAAGGACAGAGAAAGGACACTGAGTGAAAAATCAAGGAAACAGTGTTTGGGGGCACTGCCTCCTCAGTTTTCCTGGGAATCTAAAACAGTTCTAAGGGATGGTTTGCTTTTTGAAAAAAAAATACTTGTTTCCCAACAAAATATATGTTTAGTTTAATTAAAATTGGAACATTAAGAAAGAACCAGCAGGGCTAATTTACTCTCGTGCATATTAATAGTTTAGTTATTTGTATTTTGAGACAATGCTTCATTAGGAAGTCAAAGCTGGACTTGAACTCATGATCTCCTGCTTCAGCCCCCTGAATGCGGAGATTATAGGCTTGTGCCATCTGATCAAGTACAGTGAATATATTAGTTACTGTTGTTGTTCCTGTGACTAAGTATGAAACACCTGAGGGGACTAAAGGTTTATTTTGTCTCACACTTTGATAGGATACAGTCTGTCTTGGCAGGGAGGGTGTAATAACATTGCTGAGGGCCAAGAAACAGAGAAAGCAGAAGAGCAGAACCACGTGGCTTTCTCCATTCCCTTCTTTTGTTCTATCGGGACCCCTAGCCAAGGAGACAGTGCTGCTTGCATTCAGAGTGCTATTCCCCCACCACTCAATCCTGCCTTCACAGACAGAACTGGTCTCCTAGGTGACTCTATCCATTTGACAATGAGGATTCACCACCTCAGTAAGTAACTTAATAGATTGCCTGCCTGCAAATAATACTTCATGGGCGTCAAATGGCATTCTAGGCAGCAAGTTAAAGTATCTAGAGTCTGCCTTTGTGTGTGGTTTGTAAGTTTAGTTTATTTTGAAGCAATCACAATAGAGGCCTGCCTCTGCTATTCTGTGAAATGAAAGTGTAAGCCTTAGGAAGATGCCAGGTGTTCTGGCTTTCTTTGCACTGAGACTTCACTTTATCCTGTTTTCATTTTGCAACTACAATCAAAAGTGTCAAGGACTCAGTAACTGTCTAAAAAAGTTCTGTTATAGAATCTTTGTTATGTGTTGAAAGAGCGGGGTCTTTATTTTGTGTTAAAAGAATACAGACTGGTATATATTTTTTTAATACAAAACTCACAAGATAGCCAGGGCACAGGGAACCTTTGCAAATACTGTGTAGAACATTTGCAGTAACTGTCACCAAGATGACGCACTGAACCTACCCCGAACACCTCAGCCTCTCCATTCTTCTCTATGTCTTGGTTTCGGCATCTCTTGAACAAGATGATGCTATTGTTCACAATAGTTCTTTGTGAACATTAATATACTGGTGTCATCAGCAGAGCCAGCCATAGCTTACTCTTCATTCAGACCTCACAATCATTTGATGAACAAAAGATTATAAAGCCGAAATCATCAGATTCAAGATATATGGACTTCTTTGGGATTGAAAACAATAGGACTCTTAGGATATCATATTAAATGACAGAGAATACCAGAAAATGTGAAAATCCTAGAGAAGAGATAGCAAACCATTCAGATGATTTCTTAAATGATAACCCACAACAAAACTGTGGATGTCAGAGTCACATGCAAGTTTTAAATAGCACATTTTGTTATTTTACAAAATTGGTATTTATTTTATTTTAAAGAATAATTCCTTTATTTTATGTGCATTGGTGTGAAGGTATCATATCTACTGGAACTGGAGTTACAGACTGCTGTCATGTGAGTTCTGGGAATTGAATCTAGGTCTTCTGGAAGAACAGCCAGTGCTCTTAACCAGCCCTACCCCCAAATTGGTATTTATAATGGCTCAAAACAAACAAAGCCAAGGTCAGTCAGACTGCTATGACAGGTTCAGTGGAGCAAATTAGACTCACCCACCATAGTTAAGGCTGAAAATATTCACCTGAGAGAATTTGGGTATTGCAAATTTTATGATTCCTTCATGTATGACGGTTTTGCCCTTGAAACTTATGACGAGACAGATCCAGTAGTCTTGACATAAGGCCACAATATTCGTTTGTGTAAAATAAAACCAGAGCCCTGGATCTTATAGATTATTACATGGTATGAAGTAAGGATTAATACTTGTAGTTATAAAGTATGTTTAATAATTTAGTTCTTTTAATAGAATAAGCTAGATCCCAGTGTTGGAGCTGCTTTCTGCTTCTCAGTGCACTCTCACCCAGCTCAGAACCTATCCTTGGCCCAAGCAAAGGGAAATAAATAGAAGCAATAGAAATCTTGTGGTGTAAAACTCCTGGGCGGGAGTCTGTGAGTCTTAGAGGGAAATGGTGGTGGTTGAGACTTGTTTATTTCTCTGGGAAGTTGTGGTATGTAGCCGCTGAGCTGTGGGTGTGTGTGCTAGGATATCAGGAGAGGACTGGGCTAAAGAAAAAGCCTGTGGGAGGAAGAGAGATGGCGGGTGGGAGTAACCTTTCTCGTACCCCTCGCACCCCCCACCCCTGCTCACCCTCAGACCCATCTACAAGGGCCTCCTCCCTGTGGGAGCTAGCCGAGATTAGACACAGGAGTCACCCAGTTACCACTCAACCATATCCTGGTTGTCAACAAGTGTCTGCAGTCACATGCCTGTCATGGGGTACTAGACAGCAAGGGCCATTAGAACCTGCAGGTAACAGTCCAAGAGGGAAAGAGAAGGTCGATATTCTGGACACTGAAGAATTCCTGATAAGGAAGATTAGGAGGGAAGCACCTCTCTCTGAGAAGTTTCCTGCAGCATTCCTGCAACTGCTGTCATCATAAAAACGTGGAAGAGACACTTCAAGATGAAGACATCCATCCGTACTTCAGGATGGGTATTTGATGAAGCTGTTATGACACAATCGCTTACAAACGCAAAATCAAAATGGCCTTGTGAGACACTAAGTAAGTTGTTCTTCGTTATGCAATAATATGCACAGTAGATCCTTCGTCCCTTACCCATAGCTCAGCCAATCTTAACATAGGATCAGCTTGAGGTGGGGAGAAAAGTCTATTTTTCCTAGGAAGTAATGAGTCTTTGGTCCTATCCCAGTACATTTACAGTTTCTTTATTGATTCCTCCAGAGAACTACCAGCTGAGGAAGCCACAAAGCTTATCTGGGAAGAGCTTCCGGGTGAATGTTCCAAAGATCAGACTGTGTCCATTAATACTGAACTAAGGAAGACTTGAGAACTTTCTGTTTAAGTGAAGAACTGAGTGAGTGGGCTTCATAGGAGCTAAGCTCCAGCCAGCATTTATGATTGGGAGACTGCCTTTATGATTTAAACTCTGGGCTCAGAATATATGTGCATAGTCAACACAGAATTTGACCTAAGTGAACATAGTCTTAAAGTTGCTTAATTTTTATTCTTTGTGTGTGTGTGTGTGATTTTTTTCTTTTTAAAATTTAAATTAGAAACAAGCTTCATTTATATGTCAATCCCAGTTCCCTCTTCCTCCCCTCCTCCCATGGCCCCTACAGACTCCCTATCCCATCCCCTTTAGCTGCTCCCCAGGGAGGGTGAGGCCTTCCATGGGGGATCTTCAAAGTCTGTCATATCATTTGGAGCAGGGCCTAGACCCTCCCCTGTGTGTCTAGGCTGAGAGAGTATCCCTCTGTGTGGATTGGGTTCCCAAAGTCCATTCGTGCACTAGGGATAAATACTGATCCACTACCAGAGGCCCCATAGATTAACCAGACCTCCAAAATGACATCCTCGTTCAGGAGGTCTGGATCAGTCCTATGCTGGTTTCCTTGCTTTCAGACTGGGGTCGGTGATAAACCCCTTGTTCAGGTCAGCTTTTTCTGTGAGTTTCTCCAGCCTGGTCTTGACCTCTTTGCTCATCACTCCACCCTCTCTGCAACTGGATTCCAGAGTTCAGCTCAGTGTTTACCTGTGGGGTGTCTGCCTCTGCTTCCATCTGCTACTGGATGAAGGTTATAGGATGGCATATAAGTCAGTCATCAATCTCATTATCAGAGAAGGGCTTTTAAGGTAGCCTCTCGACTATTGCTTAGATTGTTAGTTTCGGTCAACCTTGTGGATCTCTGGGCATTTCCCTAGTGCCAGATTTTTCTTTAAACCTATAAAGGCTCCCTCTATTATGGTATCTCTTTTCTTGCTCTCCTCTATTCTTCCCCTGAATCAACCTTCCTGCTCTCTCCTGTCCTCCTCTCTCCTCCTCTTCTCCCCTTCTCTTTCCTAGCTCCCTCTCCCTTCACCCCATGCTCCCAATTAGCTCAGAGATCTTGTCCCTTTCCCCTTTTCTGGGGGACCATGTATGTCTCTCTTAGGGTCCTCCTTCTTTCCTACCTTTTCTGGCAGTGTGGATTGTAGGCTGCCATTCCTTTGCTCTATTTCTAAAATCCATATATGAATGAGTACATACCATGTTTGTCTTTTTGTGACTGGGTTACCTCACTCAGGATGGTTTCTTCTAGTTCCATCCCTTTGCCTGGGAATTTCAAGATTCCATTTTTTTTTCCTGCTGAGTAGTACTCCATTGTGTAAATGTACACATTTTCTCCATCCATTCTTCAGTTGAGGGGCATCTAGGTTGCTTCCATATTCTGGCTATTACAAATAATGCTGCTATGAACATGGCTGAACAGATGTCCTTGTTGTATGAATGTGCATCTTTTGGGTATATGGAATTGCTGGATCTTGTGGTAGACTGATTCTTAATTTATATTCTTTAATCAAATTTTATTGCTGTTTCACCCTTTATTTATTTACTTATTTGTTTAAGCATATGTGTGGATATGGTCCCCTATGTGTTCCTGTGTGGAAGTCCGAAGTAGATATCAAGTGTTTTCCTCTATCGCTAACTACCCCTTATCTTTTGAGATAGAGTCATTGAGTCTGAGCTCATCACTTCCCTGAGGCTGACTGCCAGAGAGCTCCAGGAGTCACCATTCTTCACCCTCTCAGTGCTGGGATTACAGGCTGGAGCTGCCACATTCAGTGCTTACCTGGGTGCAGGGAATCCCACCTAGGCCTGTGTTTATACAGAAAGCACTTTGCCACCGAGCCTTCTCTCCAGCCACATTTTGTTTTTCAAAACAGATGCAGTTACTGGCTAGTTTGGAGCTGTATCATTTTAGAGGAAATTAGTTTGTCTTTCATAACAAAGTAAGGATAAGTGGTGTGTCCAACTTTACCTGGTCCCGGATGGCAGGGCATGTGCTGTGTGAGTACTAGAAAAATATTTCTATTTTTCCATTTCTTTACACCTCAGCCACAGGTCTAATAGTTCAGCTTCTGTGTCTGGGTAATCTCTCTTGTGTTAAATGTTCTGGGACGGGTGAGCTGGGCACTCCCACACTATTTATTAGTCAAGAAAATGCCCCACAGGTTCCCTCCAGGTCAATCTGATGGAGCATTTTCTTAGCTAAGCTTCCCCATTCCCAGTTTAGGTCAAGCTGACAGAAAGAAGGAAAGAAAGAAAGAAAGAAAGAAAGAAAGAAAGAAAGAAAGAAAGAAAGAAAGAAAGGAAAGGAACCAGTATACCAAACAATAAAAAAAAATGCAGTGTTTGCCAGGCTTGGAGCAAAATTGGGCTAAAAGCAGCTGAGGTACCATGTCTGGTGGTTCACTCTTGAAATCCTAGCACTTGAGATGTACATGGAGGAGGATCAGAAGAGCAGGGCCAATGTCATCTATTTACCAACTTTGATGCTTAGCTTGAACTGTGAGCGAGGTAACCCAAAAAAAGACAAATATGGTATGTACTCACTCATATGCAGATTTTAGACATAGAGTAGGCATTACCAGCCTACAATCCACACTGCCAAAGAAGCTAATAAACATGGAGGTACCTAAGAGAGACATACATGGTCCCCTGGAGAAGGGGAGAGGCTCAAGATCTGCTGAGCAAATTGGGATCACAGGAAGAGGGGGGAAGGAGCTAGGAGAATGAGAAGGAGAGAGGAAGGAGCAGAAAATATGAGTCAGGGGAAGAATACACGATAACAAGAATGGAGATATCATAATAGAGGGAGACACTTTTGATTTACAGAGAAATCAGGACTAGGGAAATGTCTGGACATCTACAAAGATGACACCAGCTAACTATCTTAGCAACGGAGGAGAGGCTACCTCATATGCCCTCCCCTGATTATGAGATTGATGACAGACTTATATGCCCTCATCCAGCAGCTGGTGGAAGTAGAAGCAGACACCCATAACTAATCACCGATCTGAACTGGAACCCAGATGCAGATAGCTGGAATACCAGCCTGGGACTGATCCTGACCCAAGGAACATGGGTTTCTGTGAGGAAACCTAGAAATCTACGGGACCTCCTGTAGAAGCCCAGTATTTATCCCTAGCATAGGTGTGGACTTTGGGAGCCCATTCCATATAAAGGAATACTCCCTAAGCCAAGACACACGGGGGTGGGCCTAGGCCCTACCCCAAAGGAAACGATGACACCTATGGAAGGCCTCACCAACCAGGTGGAGCAGAGAAGATATGTGACAGATAAGGTTTTAGTGGGGGGGGGTAGGGGAGGATGGGTGGGAGAAGGGAAATGGGATTGTCATGTAAAACAATCCTGTTGCTAATTCAAATAAAAAAGTTGGAAAAAATTAAATAAAGAACTGATGTAGATGTCACATAATTCATTATATCAGAACAAGCTATAACAAAGACAATATACTGTAGACAAGAATATAGAGAAGTCTGATTTGATAGCCAGTGTGTTACTGAATTACCAAATACCAGCAACTCTCCCCTCCCTGCGTGGTAGTTACAGGATTTTAGAAATGCCTGAGCCTTTGAAGGGCTGCCATTGTTTGTTTTTGAGACTTGGTCTTGCTACACAGCCCAAAGTGGCTTCGAACTCAAACTTGATATCCTGTCACCTCTGCTTCCCATGTCCTAGATCTACAGATGTTCCCAGCACACCCAGGTCAGAACTCCGGTGTGACGTTTTAAAGATGGGTCTTCCAAATTTGGATTGCATTTTACTCCAAAGTAGTTAGATACTGAAAGTATTTATTGAATGGAATGCCAAATACTTCCATTTTTGAAGCTTTAATGAGCTTTCTGTTATTGGTAACAAAGCTGACAAATAGGGGAAGGCTCTAAGGGAGCAGAGGGGAAATAAATGCATCTGAAGAGGCCTGGTGTGGGCCACAGGTGTGACTGGAAGGGATGTAACTGTGCTTTGGAACATCCCAACTTCTAGGCATTCTTGGCTATATTCTCATTTCAAATGGACAAATATATACTCTGTGCCTGAATGGAAAGAAATCAGAAGTTTGGTACATTTGGTAAAATCATGTAAAAGATCTGTGGTGTCAAGTATGGTGGTGCATGCCATTGATACCAGCACTCAAGATGGGGGTAGGGGCAGAGGCAGGAGGATGTCTTTGAGTTTGAAGTCAGCTTGATCTACATAGTGAGACTCTGTCTCAAGAGTTGTGTGTGTAGAAATTCATGGAGACAACTTTATCCAATGAGTTTTTTAATAAAAAACATCATTTGGGTCAGGAGGTGGTGGCGCACACCTTTAATCCCAGCACTTGGGAGGCAGAGGCAGGCGGATCTCTGTGAGTTCAAGACTAGCCTGGTCTACAAGAGCTAGTTCCAGGACAGCCTCCAAAGCCACAGAGAAACCCTGTCTCAAAAAACCAAAACCAAAAACCAAAAAACATTATCTGTTGAAATTCTTTAAATAGAGGCAAAAGTACAATTCTGGTGAAAACAAACTGGTCTGAAACATTCTCCTTTCACTGAAAATGGAATTATTTGTGACAATTCAAATAATAATTAAATTTAGAAAAGTTAAAATGTATGTTCTAGGACAATGGTTCTCAACCTGTGAATGGCAACCCTTTTGGAGGTTGAATCACCCTTTCACAGGGATCACCTAAGGCCATTAGAAAACAGATATTTCCATTATGATTCCTAACAGTAGCAAAATTAGTTATGAAGTAGCAACAAAAATAACTTTATGGTTAGGGGGTCACCACAACAAGAGAAGCTGTATTAAAGGGTCATAACGTTATTGAGAACCACTGCTCTAGGATAATATGCTGCCCGCACATTAGGAAAGGGGATAGGGAACAACAGGGAACCAAAAATACTGACACAACACTAGTCTATTGGCTGCCCAACTACAAAGCACACTTCACTCCACATACTTTTGAAAAAAGTAGAGAAAAGACAAAAACTATTTCTTGTCTTTTCCTAGTTGTAGATAGGTGGGTTAGGTTCCAGCACATTCAGTTTCATTTCCAAATCCACCTCCAGTCAGGTAGTACAACTCACATCAGTGCTCTGTAATTCACTCACCGTGTGTGATGTTACCCACACCATATATGTTATATAAATGGTATTATATAAAATAACTGAGGTCTGTTGTCTCCTCTTCATATGTGGATCTTATTTACCAGAAGCCATACGCTGTGGAGCTCTGTGATGGCAAAGACATTCCCTGGGTCCACAAGTGGCTTTGTTGGTGTCACCATAGCAGCTGGGGACTGCAGATTTAGTTCAGCAAGGGCAACCACAGTGATTTTAAATTTCTGCCTCTCTCAGGAAGGAGACCCAGTGTGATCTGTCTGCTATCACAGACCCATTTGCAGCAGCTTTCTCCCTGTAGGCTCCTTGGAGACACGGGCATCACTTGCTAACTTTTTGTTCTTTTCCAGATTCAAATTTGGGTTCTCTGGGTGAAGTTGAGTCTTCATCCAGTTCTACTGTGATTCCATCCTAATATCCTTGACCCCTGAAACTTTTCAAAATTCAAAATTCTCATATGTGTAGGAGAGTCATCTCTATTAATACACATCACTCAAATTAATCATTCTTACTATGATGTGAACATTCTTTGATGAATATTATTTGCTCTTTCATTTTTGACATATGCATTTTATTTTTGAACTTTCGCTATTAAAAAAAACCCAGTAACAAAGACATTTATATGTGTTTCTGTTTATACATGTAAGGTTTCTTTTTCTTTTTGAAATGTGCATATATGTTTGTATGTATATATGTATATGCATGTGGATTTGCATGCATGTACATGAATGTGGAGGTCAGATGTCAATGTTGAATGTCTTTCTCAGGGTCACCACTTTATCTTTAGTAACAGTATCTTTCATTGAACTTAGAGCTTACTGATAGGCTGGTCTGGCTAGCTAGTAGGCTCTGGGGAGCCATCTGTCTCTCCCTGACTCCAGTATTGGGTTTCCAGAGGATCACTGCTGCGTTTAGCCCTTTTTCATGGGTTCTGGAAATCTGAACTCAGGTCCCCATGTTTGTGAGTAGGTTCTTAACCAGTGGAAACATTTCTCTAGTCACCTACACAGTTTAGGTTTTCTTGGGCCTATCCCTAACAGAGGTCTATGTGAGTCTGGTGTGGGCATTTCTAATTTTCTCTATTGTTACGTTCTTTATGACCTTCTAGTTCCATCAACTGTGTATGAGAATTTAATTCCTTGATTTTCTCAGGAATGCTCACTATTAGGTTCTAATATTTATGGTACCATATTATCGCTCCTCCGCCAAGATTATGTGGAGGTATCATTAGTATCCCAGTTTGAGAGATGGGGAATCTAAGGCTTAGGAAATGAGCTGTTCAAGGCTTTATAGTTTCTAACAGACAGGCAGACAAGAATAAACCTGAAGCAATTTCATCCTCAAGCCCAGGCCATCTATTACTTTGCACCAACATGCTAACTTATGCTTCACTGGGAGTCCAGATGTTTTATTAAAATGTGGAAGCAAATGGGGAATTGACTCCCCCCGTATTCTGTATTCAAGAAGTCTTCCCTCTGTAAGAACCATTTAAACATTCTATTCATCTTTTCTTATTTCCAGTTCCCTTTCTTTCATTTTTAGCCATCTTCTCTTCCTTTCTTCCATTCTTATATATTATATACCTTCCATCTTATATGTATTTTCAGAAAGTGATTTCTAGCTCAGTCATCCTGCATGGATATTCTTAGGATTGAGAAGATTAAATTACTAGGTAGTTTAGAAATGATTGTTAGCAAAAATACTCTCTAGAGCAGCTGCTTCTGATGCACACCACTTGCTTCTTTTAATTAGAATAAAATTTAAGCTTTCTTGGGAACTGAAATTATGCGGCAAATTTATAATTAACAATAAAATGTTGAACTGAGAGTTGATCCACTCATTCCTGCATTAATTTTTCATTCAATGTCTCTGGCAAGTTCTATTAATAGCTAAAAGAAAATTGCCACCTAAACAGGTAACTTGAGAAATATGTTTGGAAAACAAATCACAAGCTTGGGATTGCTCCACATGGACCTTGCAGTGGAAGAGCAGCACTGGGCTGCAGAGACTCAGTCACCCACCATTAAGCTTTGCAAATCCTCAGGCTTTGGGGGTTTGCTAGAAAGAAGATAAAAGAAGTGACTTAGAAGATAGGGCTCTTTCTTTATGTCCAGGCAGCCTCTCGATGCCCTTAGACATTTTGATTTCCATGAACATTTTGTTTATGTTGTTATCACCACCATAGAACAAGATATCCTTGGCACTGAGGCGTCTGACTCCACCCTTGATGCTTCACAGAGATCTTTGCCTTGGATAGCACACTGTAGATGTACAATGTACTACTGTAGAATCAAGTCAAATGGAGTTTGTTAGGGTAGCAAACATCACACCTTCCAATCCTAGCCATGCCCTGGAGCACTAGTACTGAACACATAAAATCTGCCATGTTTACAGAAAATTCCTTAATCTCTAATTCTTCAAGGAGAGAAAATTAAGGTTTCTTAGGTGGGATGTGGAGATTGAGGTTATGGTAAAAATAAGATCACCAATACAAGCAGTTCCATATCCCAGAGCACACCTGGGGAAAGGACATGATGTCATATCTTTGGAGAGAATGGTTTGATTTTGTACAAAATTTACTGTCTAAAAGTTGCATAAGCATTTATAGAGGGTGAAAGGGCTTGAAATAAAGTCCCCAGGTTAATTTTGAATAAAATTATGCCTCAATTTGCCAGAATATTTTGAAAAAGTTGTAAGAAATGAAAATGAATCAGACAAGACATTAGAACATATATAGTTTAGTTGCCCAAACCTGGCAGCACTAGAGGAAGAGTACAAACACTTGTTGATCCATCCACATACTAGTAGACACTGAATTATTTCCAGGTTGGGGCTATTATGAATGGAGATTCTATGAATAGTTAAACATTTTTTTAAGAGAGAAAGTCTCTGTGTCCCAGCTTGGCCTAGATATCACCATAACATCCAGCTTGGTTCACACTTAATTCTCCTGTTACAGCTTCCTGAATGTTGGGATTTCAGATGTGAGCCACTGATGCCACAGTATGGACATTAGTACACAATTGTTTTTGTGGACAAAGAACTGAGCAAATACCTGGGAATGAGATTGCCGATTCTTTTTTTTTTTTTCTCAATTTTTAAATCTAAATTAGAAACAAGATTGTTTTACGTATAAATCCCAGTTCCCGCTTCCTTCTCTCCTCCCCTGCCCCTCCCCCCACTAACACCCTACCTATCCCATACCATTTCTGCTCCCCAGGGAGGGTGAGGCCTTCCATGGAGGATCTTCAGAGTCTGTCATGTTCTTTGGAATAGGGCCTAGGCCCCCCCCCCATGTGTCTAGGCTGAGGGAGTATCCCTCTATGTAGAATGGGCTCCCAAAGAACATTCCTATGCTAGGGATAAGTACTGTTCTACTACCAGAGGCTGCATAGATTGTCCAGGCCTCCTTGCTGACACCCACATTCATGGGGTCTGGATCAGTCCTATGCTGGTTTCACAGCTATCAGTCTGGGGACCATGAGCAACCCCTTGTTCAGATCAGCTATTTCTGTGGGTTTCACCAGCCTGGTCTTGACCCCTTTGCTCATCATTTCTTCCTCTCTGCAACTGGATTCCAGTTCAGTTCAGTGTTTAGCTGTGGGTGTCTGCTTCTACTTCCATCAACTGTTGAATGAAGTCTCTAGGATGGCATATAAGTTAGTCAACAATCTCATTATCAGGGGAGGGCATTTAAGGTAGCCTCTCCACTGTTGCTTAGATTGTTAGTTGGTGTCATCCTTGTAGATCTCTGGACATTTCCCTAGTGCCTGATTTCTCTCTAAACCTATAATGGCTCCCTCTATTATGGTATCTCTTATTTTGCTCTCCTCTAGTCTTCCCTTCACAACCTTCCTGCTTCCTCATGTCCTCCTCATCCCTCTTCTTCTCCCCTTCTCATTCTCTTAGCTCCCTCTCCCCTCCCCTATGCTCCCAATTTGCTCAGGGGATCTTGTCCCTTTCCCCTTCTCTGGGGGACCATGTATGTCTCTCTTAGAGTCCTCCTTGTTTCCTAGCTTGAGATTGATGAGTCTCATAGTAAGAGCAGATGTAACCATGTGATTCAGCAGTGCAACTCAGTGCTTGTTAAAGTGTCGACATAATTGTTTTGCAACAACAGCGAGTGGAATTTTATTTGCTTCACAGTCTCTCCAATATTTGGAATATTCAGTATTTTAATTATAGTGGTTCTTTTGGAAATAAAGTAAATCCCAATGTGTTTTTTAACTTGAACAGTGTTGGCCGTATTTTCACATGCTTATTGGCAGTAATTGGTGCATGTTCTACTCTGAAGTGCAGTTTCAATCCATATTCATTTTTGGTTGGGGTGTTTGCTTCAGGGTAACTGAACTTAAGGTTCTTTATATCTTCTTCATAGAAAGACTTTGTCAGATATGTGCATAGCAAACTTTTCCTATTACTCTGTGGGCTATCATTTTGCTTTCTTACTGGTAGAGTCTTTAGAGAAGCAGGTATTAAAGACTTTGACCAATAAATAGGCTTTGTTGATTTTTCCATCCACTGTTCATGTGTTTTCTTTCCTAAGGACTTCTGCTTTTTACAAGGGCATAGGGTAGTCTAAGAGACCCCTAAATACTATGGGGTATTGCTCTTGACCTTGTTTGCCTTCCAGAAAAAGAAGGTAAATCCCTGTTGCTGAAGATACCACACTTTGGATGTAAAACTTGGAAGACTCTACCTGCATTTCAACAGAAAGCCTCCTCCCTGATGACTACGTATCTTAGTACTGGAAGGAGCCATTCAAGCTGCCAAGGTAGGGAAGCTATCAAGATTCCTATGCAGCCATAATGCTACAAACCACAACAATGGCCAGCATGGCAAGATACGATGAAAGTTGCAGCAGTGGCACTTATATCTTGGGAGTAACTGAAAGTCACCCAATTGGACTTTAGCTTTGTCCAATGGGAGGGAATTCATGCCTGGAATGGTATACTCAGCTTACAACCTATAGCTGGTGAGGTCATGGAACTTAAAGAAGACCATACTACTGCCACTTTCCCTTAACTAGTAAAATTTCACAACCTAAAAGCTTATTTTTATACCCACAGCGTAAGTCTTATCCCTCATCATGGAAACTTCTTTCTGCAGTAGATGGAGATCACGACATAAAGTAACAACTGGTCAAAACTCAGAGAACAACTGTTTGTGGGTGACTACCTCTGTTAATACAAAGCACAACCTTTCCAAAAAGTAAGGCTCAGGGAGCATTGCAGAAAAGGGTAGAAAACATTTGAAGAGCCAGAGGACGAGCACATCTGCTGTGAGATAGTCTCTTTAAAAAAAAGGTGAGGTGGAGGAGAGGGTAGGAGGGAGAAAAGTGTGGACCTGGGTCTGGGAGGAGAATTGGATGAATCTGATCAAACACATGAAATTCTCCAAGGATTCATAAAATATTGTATTATCAAAATAATATTTTTGAAATACAAAGGGTTACATTTGCATTTTCTTACAGGAAATGATACAATTTTTGCTTTATGTTTTGGTTTTTCGTAGTGCAAAGGCTCAAAGCTAGAGATTTCCTTTTAGGCTCTGCTTAGCTTTATGCCACACGTTTTGATGTGCTATGCAATCATTGATATCCACTTTGAAATATCCTTTAACTTTCTTTGTGATTTCTTCTTGGATCCATGCGCTGTAAAGTATGTTTGTTTCAATTATCCTTACGTGTGATCCTAAACTTAAAAGACTCTAGCAGAAATGTATTTAGATCTGCTAAACAGTATTACCAAAGTAGCATGGTACAGAATTCAACATTTCAAAAGTCAGCATCTTTTTGATGAGAGTGGTCTGCACCACCACCTAAGGCCATGGTGAAGTCTAGGCCTCTGCTGCTGCTGAGAGCTGTGATGGTGTCTGTGGCCCGGGGATCATGCTGAGTTCTTTGGCACGTGCTGACTCCTGAGAGCATATGGATGTCCATGGTTTGTGCTGTCGCCAGAAACCATCCATAAGTACAAGATCCATGCTCCTGCTGGCTGTAAAGGACAAGGAAGCCACCTTTGCCATGGTATTAATGATTGTAGACTCACAGTTGAGAATGAAGGGCATAGAAGGCTTCTGTGACAACCCACCCTCCAACAAGTAACAGCCTAGGCAGAAAGCCATTAAAGAAAACTCTCAAAAATTGTGATAAGGACACTGAAGTGTAGCTCTCCACAATTGATGGCTTCTGATTGGGGTGCCGGTGGGAGTTGGGGGTGGGGAAGGACACAGTTTTCTTTAAAGGACTGGCCACAGGGAGTTTGATCATGCTCCAATAAGTATTTGGACAACACAAATTAAACCTTTTGTTGTTGTTATTGTTTTATTCTTCTTAATTTTTTTGGCAGGGAAGACCCAGGGATGGGAGATGGGAGGACTGGGAAGTGAGGGTACTGGGGGTTCATGATGTGAAATTTCCAAACAAACAATACATATTATGGAAAAATAAAAAACAATTAAAACAAAGAGCAAGTCAGCAGCTTTTCTATACACCAATAACTTACTGAGAAAGGAATAGGGAAAAGATATCACTCTTAAAAGCTTTAAAATACCTAGAAACAAACCTAACCAAAGTGTTGAAAGAGTTTGACAAAGAAAACTTTTAAATAATTAGGAGTAAAATTGAAATGGACCCTAAAAGATGGATAGAGCTCTCATACTCACATATTAGAAGAATCAATATTATGAAAATGAGTATGCTGTGAAAGAATAATCAATGCAATCCCCATGAAAAATTCCAGGGACTTTTTTACATAATTAAGAGAAATTATTTTAAAATTTATAAGGAAACAGGAAAGCCTCTGAGTAGCCAAAGTAATTATGGGCATAAAGCAATGCTGTAGGTATCAAAATATTTTATTTCAAATTAAACAATAGAGCTATAGTAAAAATCCAGTACAATACTGGCACAAAAACAAATAAAACAGCTAATAGAATAGCATAAAGTGCTCAGATATAAACTTATGAAACTATAACAACTTGATTTCTGACAAGGGTGCCAAAATATATATACTGGAGAAGATAGCCTCTTTAACAAATGGTGTTGGGAGAACAGAATGACTGGATGTAGGTGAATGAAGTATATTCCTATCACTTAACTTGCCCAAAATTCAATATAAAATATATCAGACACCTTAGTGTAAGGCCTTGAACTCTGAAACTGCTAGAGGAAACACAGAGCAAACCTACAAAGTGAATACCCTGGGAACCCTGCAGATCCTCACAAATGACCCAGCCCTCCTCCCCAGCCTGTCCTTTTGTGTCAGCTGCCACTACTTGGAATTACTCTACCTGGGAACCTGCTGCTCACATCAGCCTGGCAATCAGGTAGGTGATCTTCACTCTCTGTCTTGTCCCCCATTCTCAATTTGTCAGTCTCACTCCCAGACCTGTAACTGACAACTTGCAAGAACCAATGTTTCTTCTCACTGCCTTCCCAGAGGTCTCTGCTGAATCCTCTGGCAGACCCAGCTTTCCTCTTCCATGTGAACCCTTCCAACTCCCTTCTAACCCATCTCTATTCCTTTGTGTCACCCCCAAATATCTAGAAACACATTCTACCCCAATCCCTAGTGAACACACCTGGCAAAGATTCAAAATATTTCCTACCAAGCAATCCACAACCACCACACTTCCTAAGATGCAGAGAGGACAACAGAAACCAAGGAATGAAATACCTACCCGACAAAGACAAGACCAGATATCAGCACCTACAAATCACCCCAAATCCAGATGTCTAGACACCAGTGCAAAACACAATTATTAACACCTGAGATAATATGTCTTCACCAGAACCCAGCAACCCTACTACAGTTGACACTGAGAAATGTAACATAACTGGATGACAAACAAATTCCAAATAGCTATTATGAATATGTTCAAGGACCTTAAAGAGGATATAAATAAATTCCTTAATGGAGCCTTTGAAAACCCAAACAAACAGTAGAATCAAGTAATGAAAACAGTTCAAAACATGAAAGTAAAATAGAATCTCAGGCACTGAAGGCAAGATAGAAGAGATGGATACCTCAGTCAAAGAAAAGATTAAATTTAAAAGAAAATCTACAAAACATCCAAGGAAATGTAGGATACTATGAAAAGGCTTAAGAAAAATAGGAGTAGAGGAAGTAGAATGTACCTAGGTCAAAGACACAGAAAATATTTTCTTTTTTTTTTTTCCTGATAACTCATTATTTATTTTATTTTCTCTCAATTTTTAAAATTTAAATTAGAAACAAGATTGTTTTACATGTCAATTCCAGTTCTCTCTTCCTCCCCTCCTCCCCTGACTCCCACTAACACCCTACCTATGCCATAACATTTCTGCTACCCAGGGAGGGTGAGGCCTTCCATGGAGGATCTTCAGAGTCTGTCATGTTCTTTGGAATAGGGCCTAGGGCCCCCCCCATGTGTCTAGGCTGAGGGAGTATCCCTCTATGTAGAATGGGCTCCCAAAGAACATTCCTATGCTAGGGATAAGTCCTGTTCTACTACCAGAGGCCGCATAGATTGTCCAGGCCTCCTTGCTGACACCCACATTCATGGGGTCTGGATCAGTCCTATGCTGGTTTCCCAGCTATCAGTCTGGGGACCATGAGCAACCCCTTGTTCAGATCAGCTGTTTCTGTGGGTTTCACCAGCCTGGTCTTGATCCCTTTGCTCATCATTTCTTCCTCTCTGCAACTGGATTCCAGTTCAGTTCAGTGTTTAGCTGTGGGTGTCTGCTTCTACTTCCATCAACTGTTGAATGAAGTCTCTAGGATGGCATATAAGTTAGTCAACAATCTCATTATCAGGGGAGGGCATTTAAGGTAGCCTCTCCACTGTTGCTTAGATTGTTAGTTGGTGTCATCCTTGTAGATCTCTGGACATTTCCCTAGTGCCTGATTTCTCTCTAAACCTATAATGGCTCCCTCTATTATGGTATCTCTTTTCTTGCTCGCCTTTATTCTTCTCCTGACTCAACCTTCCTGCTACCTCATTTCCTCCTCTTCCCTCCTCCCCTTCTCTTTCTCCTAGTTACCTCTCCCCTCTCCTCATGCTCCCAATTAGCTCACGAGATCTTGTCCCTTTCCCCTTTTCTGGGGGACCATGTATGTCTCTTTTAGGGTTGTCCTTGTTTCCTACCTTCTTTGGTGGTGTGGATTGTAGGCTGGTTATCCTTTGCTCTATGTCTAAAATCTATATATGAGTGAGTAAATAACATGTTTGTCTTTTTGTGACTGGGTTACCTCACTCAGGATGGTTTTTTCTAGTTCCATCCATTTGCCTGGGAATTTCAAGATTCCATTTTTTTTTTTTCTGCTGAGTGGTACTCCATTGTATAAATGTACCACATTTTCTCCATCCATTTTTTTATTTTTATTTTTTTATTTTTATTTTTTTATTTTTCCATCCATTCTTCAGTTGAGCGGCATTGAGGTTGCTTCCAGTTTCTGGCTATTACAAATAATGCTGCTATGAACATAGTTGAACGGATGCCCTTGTTGTATGAATGTGCTTCTTTTGGGTATATGCCTAAGAGAGGAATTGCTGGATCTTGAGGTAGACTTATTCCCATTTTCCTGAGGAATCGTCATACTGATTTCCAAAGTGGCTATATGAGTTGGCACTTCCACCATCAGTGGAAGAGTGTTCCCCTTTCTTCACATCCTCTCCAGCATAAACTGTCATTGGTGTTTTTGATTTTAGTCTTTGTGACAGGAGTAAGATGGTATCTCAGAGTTGCATTTCCCTGATGGCTAAGAATGTTAAGCACTTTCTTAAGTGTCTATCAGCCATTTTAGACTCCTCTATTGAGAATTCTCTATTTAGTTCTGTACTCCACTTTGTAATTGTATTATTAGGTGTTTTGGAAACTAGCTTCTTGAGTTCTTTGTATATTTTGGAGATCAGCCTCTGTTGGGTGTGGGGCTGGTGAAGATCTTTTCCCAGTCTGTGGGCTGCCGTTTTGTCTTGTTGACTGTGTGCTTTGCCTTACAGAAGCTTCTCAGTTTTAGGAGGTCCAATTTATCAATTGTCGATCTCAGTGTCTATGCTATTGGTGTAAAATCAGGAAGCAGTCTCCTGTGCCAATTCGTTCAAGGGCATTTCTTACTTTCTCTTCTAATAGGTTCAGTGTGGCTGGATTTATGTTGAGGTCTTTGATCCATTTGGGCTTAAGTTTTGTGCATGGTGATAGACATGGATCTATCTTCAGTCTTCTACATGCCAGCATCTAGGTATGGCAGCACAATTTATTGAAGATGCTTTCTTGTTTTCTATTGTATAACTTTAGCTTCTTTGTCAAAAATCAGGTGTTTGTAGGTGGTATGTGGGTTAATATCAGGATTTTCAACTCAATTCCATTGGTCTACCTGTCTATTTTTGTGCCAATACCAAGCTGTTTTCAGGACTATAGCTCTATCATAGAACTTGAAGTCAGGGATGATGATGATGCCTCCGGAAGTTCCTTTATTGTACTGGGTTGTTTTGGCTATCCTTGGTCTTTTGTTTCTCCATATAAAGTTGAGTATTTTTCAACCTCTGTTTCCATGTTAGTTGTAATTAAATCTGGTTAGCTGCATTAATGGAATGGGTGCTACTAAAATATTGACAATTTTTCTTTTATTGATAATTCAAGATGAGGAATTTGAAGTTTTTCTAACTCATAAATGTTATCTCTCCAAAAAACAGCCAAGTGAAGTTAGTCTCTTACTGCAGAGAATAAGACACAAAATAAAAGTATGGTTTTACAATGGTGTATATCGTAAAGAGATTATAAAGCTCAGTTGAATAGCACAGTATTTTGAAGCTAATCACCATGGCCCTCTGGATTGGCCTTGCACAGTATCCAGGACCAGGTCATTGCACTCTGCTCTGAAATTTTCTCCAAGTGTTTCTCTAAGTTCCTGTCTATTAGCTGTTCTGTAAGTAGAGGTGATGATCTGAAGCAGGAGGAAAGTGTTATTCTTAGTTCTAAGAGATCTCTTCAGATGCCTATTAGGCAGTAACTTTAATTCTTTTTTTCTCTTCAGTGGACTATTATTTAAAGCTATAGCCATTAGCAAGGATGATACCTGGCCTGTGCACCAACAGCAGAGTTCCCAACATTTTGCACTTAGTTCTTGTATGGAATTCGGTGCCTCGATTTTCATGTGCTCTTGTGTCTGGGCATCCATTTCAAGGGGAGAGCTTTCTTCATTCTGGCTCCTTGTGATGTCCTTGGGGACCATGCTCCTGCTTAAAATGCTCATATAAGAGATGTAGCTGGAAGCTTTCAGTTAAGGAAGTCCTTCTAAACCTCATGGGCTGGAAATTCCCAATAATTAACACACTTCGTGTAATTAACATGAGCTAGAAACCCAGGGACAACATACATGTTTCAGCATATTAAAATTGTTTTAGCTAAGGTATACGTTGTCTTACATCAAAATAAGAATTTTGTTGCAACCTGTCCAGTTTTAATGGGTTCCCCATAAAAGCTGTATCTTGGCACTATTATCATTATTTTCCACATCGCCGAGAGACTCAGTGTTTCTTGAGTACATCTTTGAAATTTGTGCAATATATTACTAAATTAGTTGACCTTTTGCTTTTTAATTCAGAATGAAAACATTGCCTAGATCAATAGGAAAGCAAGGGGTACGTCATTCCCTTCCCACTTAGGACCCTTGTCTGTTCTCAGAGTCAGCATGACTTCTCTTAGATTCCTTTGTATATTGTAAAGTTCAGCACATTTTCTTTCAGTTTTCTGAGGCATTTGTAAAGGGTTCATACTAGATGGTCAGTTAAACACACATTAGCCCAGTTGAAAGCTAGAGCAAGTGTTAAGGGAATGTTGTGTCTTTGCAGATTGGGAGGCCTTTCAGAACAACTCAGGCTGCAGGTGGGAGTGTTCCACAGAGCCTCAAGACTTGTTAGCCAAAATAGAAGACTACTTAACACCCTTTGAAAACGAGCATGTTCTAAAGCAACTTCTGAGGCTTTCCAGTTTACACATATGTCATAGGTTTTTGTTTTTTATTTTTCCCTTTGAAATGTAAGCTTACTCCAATGTGTTAATGATGTAGTCAGATATTTATTGAAAGGCAAAATAGAGTATTTTAATATTATACCTGCCATTTGTCAAGAACATTCTTTTGCATCTAACTGCCAGTGCCATTGTCAACCCTGTTTTCAAAATTGTACTTTTTTATTAAACAAAGTGCTTAATTTTAAAAGTATTATGTGGCTATCATATAGTGTATAAAATGTGTAATTGCCAATTCATTGTAACTTATTTACTTTTAAACAAAAGTATAAGAATACTTTTTGATTAATTAAAGAAATTTGTTATTTAAAAAGTTGAGTATTTTTCTTTCAAGATCTGTGAAGAATTGTGCCAGTATTTTGATGGGGATTGCATTGAATCTGTAGATTGCTTTTGGTAGGATTGCCATTTTTACTATGTTGATCCTACCTATCCAAGAGCATGGGAGATCTTTCCATTTTCTGGTATCTTCTTTAATTTCTTTCTTTGGAGACTCAAAGTTCTTTCTATACAGGTCTTTCACTTGTTTGGTCAGTGTTACCCCAAGATATTTCATGTTGTTTGTGGCAATTGTAAAGGGTGATATTTCTCTGATTTCTTTCTCAGCACATTTATTGTCTGTATATAATAGGACTACTGATTTGTTTTTTTTAGTTAATCTTGTATTCTGCCACTTTGCTGAAGGTGTTTGTCAGCTGTAGGAGTTCCCTGGTAGAGTTTTTTGGGTCAGTTATGTAGACTATCATATCATCTGAAAATAGTGAAAGTTTGACTTCTTCCTTTCCAGTTTGTATTCCCTTGATCTCCCTTTGTTGTCTTATTGCTCTAGCTAGAACTTCAAGTACAATATTGAAGAGATATGGAGAGAGTGGACAGCTTTGTCTTGTTCCTGATTTTAGGGGAATCACATTGAGTTTCTCTCCATTTAGTTTGATGTTGGCTGTTGGCTTGCTGGATATTGCTTTTATTATGTTCAGGTATGTTCCTGTTATCCTTGATCTCTCCAAGACCTTTATCATGAAGGTGTGTTGAATTTTGTCAAAGGCTTTTTCAGCATCTAGTGAGATGATCATGTGGGTTTTCTTTTTCAGTTTGTTTATATGGTGGATTACATTGATGGATTTTCGTATGTTGAACCAACCCTGCATCCCTGTTTCTGCATGTGTTTTTTTTGTGTTTTTTCTTTGGTGTCCGTTTTTCTGTTTGCTGTGTTTATTTTGTCCTATTCTGGTTTGTTTGTTTTTATTTTTATCTTATTGTATTTTAGATGCCTCTTTGTTTTGTAATGAAAGAGGGATAGAGAGAGAGAGGTGGAGGTATGGATTTGGGTGGGTGAGGAAATGGGGAGGATCTGGGTAGAGTTAGGTGAGGGGGAACCCTGATTAAAAATATATTGTAGGGAAAATTTTTTAATAATGATAATAATAAAAAAGAACAAAAGAAAAAACAAAACAAAACAAAAAACCCTAACAGCCTTAGACCACCCCCCCATTTCTTTCATGGATCCTGCAAAATCAATTTAACCTTTGTTTTCCTGAAATATATTAGAAAATTGTATGTTTTAAATTAAATTGTTTTATTTAATAACTTCTGGAAAACATAGACAGTGACTTTCTGGAACGTACTGCAGTAGCTTTGTAAATAATCCCAAGAATTGGCAAAAATGGATTGCATGCAATTAAAAAATTTCTTTGCAGCAAAGGCAATGTCTAGCAGAGTAAGAAACAGCCTACTGTGTATCTGACAGGAGATTAATAACTAGAATCTACAAGACCCCATAATCCTATCTGTAAATGGGCAAAGACAGTTCTTAAAAAGAGAAATACAAACTGCCTCGTAAGTACATGAAGACATGTTCCACTGAGAACATCCCTTGTCACTGGGAAAATGCAAATGAAAACTACATCAAGATTCTATCTCACTTCAGCCAGACTGGCTGTGTTCAAGAAAAGAAAGATCGGAAATGCCGGGGAGGATGTAGAGAAAATGAACCCTTACACATTGCTAGAGGGGGTGTCATCTGGTGTGGCCAGTATGGAGTTCAGTATGTCAGTACCTGTAGGGAGCCGGTTCCTGCATTATCCATTACAATAATGGTGTCTGAAGACACCAAGATGTAAATTACTTCACAGGCGCTGGGTAATCTCCATTCCTTTGATCTCTGCCTATCCCGTGGCTCATTTGGCCTGAGGAGCTGAAGCCATTCATAGGGTAACACGTCCCAGGCGGCTGGCCAGCCTTTATAAGGGATGGTTTTCTTAGTTCAGTGTCTCCGCTCTGGTAAGCTTATGCATTAAAGCTTGTCTGCAGAAGGATCCGAGTGTCCTGCGTGTATTTCTTGCCGGCCGAGAAAATACAGAGCGTGCGCGGGACATATGGTGCCGAAACCCGGGAAATTTGTGAACATCTCCGGCACCGCGGAGACCCCTTGGCTACAGGGCGGATTCAGAACTGCAGGGTGGTAAATTCGGAGAGGTATGTTTTTTCTGGACTTTGGCTTGGGAATGTTGCTATTGTGGGAGGTTAATATAGAGGCTTCTATGCTTTTACTAGGAGCTATTTTGACTTTTCTCACTGTTGTAGCAATCTTAAAGAAGTCCAGAATTACATATCAGAAACCGAATGTGGTGAGAGATGGGGCGCGCCTAACAATAAAATATAAGAAAAAAGGACCTCCCGGGATGTCTAGTGACAAGGGAGTGAATAATTTGTTAAGAAAAACAACAACAAATAAGAAAAAAGGACCTCCTGGGATGTCTACTGACAAGGGAGTGAATAATTTGTTAGATGATTCTGTAAATAAGTTTAAAGCTTTAAATCTTGATAGCTCTGATGACTCTAAAAGCTCAAGAGATAAAGTTTTAGAGGAAACAGCTCAGCTAGATAAAAAGGAAACAAAAAAGGAGGGAGAGAAAATAGGGAATAACCGGTCACACCCCGGTAAATTTAAGAGAAATAAAGACTCAAAACCTAGCCTCTGCCCTACAATGAAACTAGAGGCCTTGGAGCTGAGCAGCTCAGACTCTGAGATTTTAGACTCTAGCAAGGAAACAGAGCTAGAGGAGGAGACAGCACGATACCACCCCGATAGATATCGGCTGCCAAAAGTGAAAACAAATATGAGGCCATCGCCTATTAATCCAGCGGGTGTGCTTCCATCAGCACCCCCACTATTTGGTACCGACTCCTTTTTACCATCAGAGGAGCGGAGAAAATTGCAGATGGCTTTCCCAGTCTTTGATAGGGGAAAAGGCCATGCCTGCTATTCAACACTTCTTAAAGGCCTGGAATGCCTGGGGCTTTAAAGCCTCATAAACATTAACGCTGGGGGCCATACCGCGGCCAAGCGTCTCACCTCAAAACCTAAAAGGCCAAAAGGAAATGGTAAAATGGAAAGATATCTTAACTGATCTTTGGAGAGGCCCGGATCCTATTCTCATAAGATCCAGGGGAGCGATATTGTATTTTTCCACAGGATGAAGAGAATCCCCTGTGGATCCCAGAAAGACTCAACCTGAAGAGCCTCTTCGGACCTTCAAAAGTCGAAACTCCACCCTCTCCCCGGGAGTTGAGAGCCGCTATTGTTATGCAGATTAACTCCTGTCCTTGGCGGAGAGAATGCCACTGCTTAAGGGGTGGGGGTGGGATTGTTTGATGCAGCCGTTTGCGGATTGCTGTTATTTTTGGCTGGTCTGTGAGAAAAGGGGTGGGGGTGGAATTGTTTGATGCAGCCGTTTGCGGATTGATGTTACTTTTGGCTGGCATGTAAGCTCCAGGGCTCAAACCAAGAGATCGCCCAAGCGCTTATATTTTGGCTAACTATGCTTAAGCAATAGGCCGCCGGCCAGACAGCTCTTGCACACCCGGAGCCTAGGCTCATTGCACAGGGTAGAGTGTCTGGTTTGAGCAGCCCCAATGAGGGATGCTGAGCAAAGGCATCGCACAGAGTTGCCTAATATACAGGCTTCTCTGGGAGGTACGTTGACCTGCATAAGGGTTACCTGCCCTGAGACTCCCTTTCCCAGAAAAACGGCAGAGGACAGGTCGAGAGTACTTCGGGTCAAGCTAACAGCCTGATGGCGACTCTCGTACACAGTCTTAATGTTTGATTTGGGAAGGTTCAACCTCTGCCTCTATCCCTCAACATATGGGTGACCTATTTGCTTGTAAAAATATAAAGCCTTTTCATTAATTAATAAAAAAAGGGGGATATGTAGGGAGCCGGTTCCTGCATTATCCATTACAATAATGGTGCCTGAAGACACCAAGATGTAAATTACTTCACAGGCGCTGGGTAATCTCCATTCCTTTGATCTCTGCCTATCCCGTGGCTCATTTGGCCTGAGGAGCTGAAGCCATTCATAGGGTAACACGTCCCAGGCGGCTGGCCAGCCTTTATAAGGGATGGTTTTTCTTAGTTCAGTGTCTCCGCTCTGGTAAGCTTATGCATTAAAGCTTGTCTGCAGAAGGATCCGAGTGTCCTGCGTGTATTTCTTGCCGGCCGAGAAAATACAGAGCGTGCGCGGGACAAGTACCTTAAAAAAATAAAAATCAATCTACAACATGACCCACCTATTCCACACTTGAGTAGATACCTGAAATAAACCAAGCAAGCATACAAAGGGAGAAAGCTACGCATCCATGTTTACTGTTGCTCTATTCTTATTAGTAAAGGAATGTAATTGGCCTACATGTCCATCTACAGATGAATAGACAAAGATGTGGTATTCTTTATTCTTTCATAAAGAAAAATGAAACTGTTATTTGCAGTAAAAGGGATAGAAATACAAATTTTGTATGTTTTCTCTTATATGCAGAAGCTAGAATATGTATAAATGACCTGAAAATAGGAGGTCTATGTGGGGATAAGGAGTTCAATGGGGGACGGGGGACAATGAAATGAAATAAACCCTTAACTCCCCCCCCAAAGTGTGGATATCAATAAAATTCAATGATATTCATGTATGAAAATGTCATAGTGAAACCAATGATTTTGTATACTGACTAACATTTCAAAAAGAACTATGTCCACTTAATTTTTACATATTTAACAATTTCATTTATTTTTATTGTATTTTAATATAATATGCCATGGGTTTTGTCCTTCTGTGTCTTGGTTATTTCACTTAGAACATTATCACCTGAAGTTTATCTATGTTGTTGCAAACGACGGACTTTTCTTTCTTTGAGAGCCTGAATGATATTCTCTCCTCTCCTACTTTTCTGTTGGCACCTACAGAACATGCTATGTTCATCTCTCTGGCTCTCTTTCCATCCATTTCATACAAATTATGTTATTTGTTCCAAGTGGTTGAATAATTCTTCATTGTGTGTGTCTGCATCATTTGCAGTTCCCATGCTGGCAGATGCCAAGATTGACTCCAGGGCTCAGCTGTTGTGAACAATGCCACAGCAAACATGGAAGCTTTCCTTAATTTTTCCCTTTTGCTTTGTTTCTTTCCTCCAAGATCTTTTTCTTGGTCTTTTTTTTTCATGGTCTTGTTGGTGTGTGTGCATGCAGGTGTGTGTGTGTGTGTGTGTGTGTGTGTGTGTGAGTGTGTGTGTGTGTTCATCTCACATTAGTTGGAATCAGTAGCACCATTCATTTTTATGAATAAGGACTTCAAATGTTGAATAGAAACTACACTGTGAATGGAAATTCTGAATGCTTATTGCATTGAATGCCCAAGTCGTGTGCTTTGATAAATAGTCTGTGACTTCCTCTAAGGGAATTTTTAAATGTCAATATTTTTAGCTTTTCCTGGCAGGCTTATTCTTCAAAGAGGAATTGGTGACCCTCCTGCCAGGACGATGGGACTGAGATCACTGTCCAGGAATGTTACGATAAATCTTTCCACCATAAGGTGCCTGAGCCCCACCGCCACGTGTGCGCTTTTCGCCAGCCGCCTGCCTGAGTCAGGGTCCAAATGAATACACAGAAACTTGTATTAGGTTCAAAGCTGCTTGGCCAATGACTAGGATTCTCATCTGTTAGCTCAGTCTTAACTATCATAAACCTATATATTTTATATAGGTTTTTATTGGTGTCCCTCCTTGCTGGTGGATCACATCGTGCCACTGGAGCAGGAGCCGAGGGGAAAAAGAGGACCCCCATCACAGGAAGCCTAGCTGGGACTAGGGTTCTAGTTGTATACTGACCTTTCAATGTCACCTTATCTCTGTATTTATTGTGTTTTTGGTCTGTGCTTCATGTCTTATCTGAGTAGATGGGTGAAATTCATTGGGGAGATTAGGACTTTGAGCCAAGGTTCTTGGCTTTCAGCTCAACTTAAATGGACTTGGGTGATGTCTGTTTTATTCAACTCTTAAGAATTTCCAAGGTTCTGTAACTTATCAAATTTTTGACACATAATTAGCTTACTTCTTATTGGATTTCCCATTATGGATTCACGCTTCATTTTTCTCTGGTCTATTATATGATTCCTCATTTATTGCTTGTCAGCTTCTAGATTTTGTTGATATCTTCCATATGCTGTAATCATTTCTCTTTCTGTAGATTTATAGTTTTAAATTATTTCTCTTATTTTAGTGGGATTTCAGGAGGTCAAGGAGAAACAATTATGTTCAATCCACTGATTTTTACCCACAGATTTATGCTTTCCATTTTAAATTAAGGAAAATAACCTTCCAGGGCATAATGGTTCATGGATATAAATTTTAGCTACCTAAGAGGCTGAGGTGAAAGGATAGTTGGAACCTGGTATTTTGAGATTAGCCTTAGCAGCACAGTGAAACTTCATTTTAGAAACAGAATAACCCTTGAAACTCAAGGGCATGAGTAGTACAGTTATATTAAGCAAATTTATTTGTTGCTTACCCCAACTTTAAAAGATAAAATTATTTGGGTGAAAGTAGAGATGATTTTGTGAAGTGCCATGTGTCAGGTACAGAAAGACAGACACTGTTTCATCTGGGAAATTTCCCATTCAGATGGGAAATTGAACACAATCAATAGTAGAACACTGATGACCAGATGTAGGGAGAGTAGGGGAGAAGTGTTAGGAAGATGTTGATCAGTGGATGCTAAATAGGAACGGGAAATTCTAGCTATTGTACAATAGATAAAAGCAATTGGTGTACCTCTCAAAAAGCTAAGATAAAGGGTTTAGAAGGTCTTCTCCATAAAAAAATGATGACTGTTTGAGGAGATAAAGGTGCTTAGCCTTATTTAAACATCTTGACATGTATATGTGTATTGAACATCACATGGCATTCTAGTTTTAAATACAAGTTTTATGGTTTAAAACTATTAGTGCATATATTTTTACTCTATTTTAATTTTATTGAAAATAGATTTTTTTCATAAAATATATTCTGATTACAGTTTCCCCTCCCCCAACACCTCTGATGTCTTTCCCACCTCCCCTCCTATCTGAATCTACACCCTTTCTATTGTTAGAAAACAAACAGGTATTTAAAGAATAATAATGTAATAAAAGAAAATAAAAACAAGCCAGAACAGGACTAAAGAAAGAAATGAAGAGAGAAAGGAAGAAAGAAAGAAAGAAAGAAAGAAATGAAGAGAGAAAGGAAGAAAGAAAGTGAGAAAGAAAGTGTTGTGGCTTGAATAAGAATGGCTCTCCAGAAAGGTTGAGTCAGGGGAAGAATAGAAGAAAGGGTATGTGATAGGTAGGATTTTAGTGGGGGGGGTGGTACGGGAGGATGGGAGGGAGAAGGGAACTGGGATTGTCATCTAAAACAATCTTGTTTCTAATTCAAATAAAAAAATGATTTAAAAATAAAGAATGGCTCTCAGATGCTCACATATCTGAATGCTTAGTCAACAGTGTGTGCCACTATTTAAAAAGATTAGAAGAATTAGGAGATATGGGCTTCTTGGTGTAGATATAGTCTTGCTGGAGAGGTGTCTCACTGGAAGTGGGCTTTGAGGTTTAAAAAGCCCATGTCAGACCTAGGCTTTCTCTTGTTGATCAAGATGTAGCTCTCAGCTGCTTCTCCAATACCACACCTGCCTACCCCCATGTTCTCTGCCATGATAATAATGAACTAAACCTCTAAAACTGTAAGCAAGCCCCCAGTTAAATGCTTTCTTTTTAAAATAAGAGTTACTTTGGTACAAGGTTTATTTGCAGCAATAGAACAAGAAGGAAAAGAGCCAAAGAAAAAGCACAAGAAACACATATAGACACAGAGACATACAGCTGCACAGGAATCCCATAAAACCACAAAAAATGGATGCTGTAATAGATACGCAAAGGACATTTAAGATTTAAAAAATGCCAAGAAGACATTATGAAACAAAGAACCTTCAAAGGTACTGCTGAGTTAGTTTTGTGTTGGCCATCTACTGCTGGGCACGGGCCTGACCTCAAGAGTGGTGTGTATCCCCAGTGAACTCTGTTGGAGATAATGTTTCATTTGCAATGATTGTTAATTGGAGATAGCTTCTGGGTTAGAGATGGGTGTCTGTACCCACTCCTCCCAGGGCTGAGATCCCATCTGGGAAGGATTTGATGGAGACAAAGCTTATAAGAGTAACCAACCACTATCTGATTAGCTTTAAGGCCCACTCCATGAGATGGAACCCAAACATGACACTACTCAGGTAGCCATGAATCTGAAACCAGATAGGCCAGGACCTATGTAAAAACCAAATACTACTGTTCTGCTAAAGGGACATAGCCATTGTAAGAACAGTACACCTGGATGACCGGGCCCCCTAACAACAGGTGGGGCATGCACAAGAAAACTTGCTAAGTCATCGCCACATCACCCGCCATGCATTGTAGGCTGCGTGAGGACTCTGCCCATGTGTGAAACCCCAGTGTGCATGTGCAACCTTCCCTTTAAAAGGTCCAGCCTTCCATCTCTCTCTCTCTTTTTGGCTCCTCTCAGGTTGGCTGACAACCCAGCTCCATCTCCCTCCCCCCCTCAGGTAAATAAACTCCCGGTGGGTTGTTCATCTATTGTTCCTTTCTTTATATCAGCAGCTGCAGCTTAAACAAAAGAATAACAGCCATAAATCGCTCTTAACAACATTGTGCTATACTCATAGATCAGTGCCTTGCTCAGCCATCATCAGAGACTTCTTCCAGAGTCAATGTAATCCTGACAAGTACCCATCCTCAAGAGATCAGTTAAACACATAATAGTGAAAAGCAGAAAAAGGAGACTTAGTCAATGAGGCCATGCTGGGAAGAGGAAAAAAATGGTCCAGTGACACCCCTGAGTCCATCTTTGTGATCCTACCTTACTGTTCAATTTTAAATAGAAGACAAGAGATATGCAAAACAAAACAGTTCATGTCAGGGTGTGGTCCTGCTCAAGACTGACTCATCATTTTTTTAGGTCTGGTCCTTTCTACAAGGTGGTCTGACAATTTGTCAGAACTGTGAAATCTCTTTCCAGGAGACAAATCCCTCCTCTGTCTGGAACCATGCTTTTCCTCCTTTCAGCGTGAGAGTCCTGTGGGAAGTCCAACTTATTGGGGATAAGACTATCTCACTAATACCCAAAGACATGGGCACAATAGCTCTCCACCTTGTAGAAGGGACCAAGAAGATAAACTAGGTTATTTCTCATAGTTTAGTTAGAAATGGAAGGTAGAAATGAAAAAAATACTATGAATTATACATAGGGTCATGACAAGCTGATGCTTCAAAGAGCCAGAAGCCATGGGAAAGCACCATGTCTCTTGAGTGGAGATTTAGTAATGCAAAGGAGAAAGAGAATCAAAGAAAGTTCAGATAGCCACTGCAAGGCACTAAAAGACAGAAGGTCTCTCAAATGGCCCCCCTCCTTTCTACCAGCTTCTGCTTACTTCAAAGTGCTGCTGTAGCATTGTTTTATCAGTTTCTCCTAGTTTTCTAGGTCATAACCAACAACAGTGACCTACCTGTGCTAACAAAAGACCAAATTTAATAGGAACAGTCAACAAATTCCTTCCTTCCTTAGGTTGTTTTGTATATGCACGCCTGTGTGCATGTAGAAGTTCATGGAGGTCAGTAGAGGCATTGGATCCCCTAGAACTGGAGTTGTAGATGGTTGTGAGTCGTTCTGTGGGTTCTGGGAACTGAACTGGGTTATCTGCAAGATAGTTAAGTGCTCTTAACTGTTGATCCATCTCTCTAGCACCTCCATCTTATGTTTTGGGAGAGGGTCTCTCAGTGAACTTGGAGCTCATCAATTTGACTACATTTGACTAGCCTGCCAATGAGCTCTAGATTTCTCCATCATTGGTAGGACCATAGACATATGCCATTATAACTTGCTATTGCATGGGTAGGGAGGACTGAACTCAAGTCCTAAACTTTGCTTGGCAAGTATTTTAACAGCTGATCCATGTCCCCAGCACCTTCTTGACAATTTTGAATGATGTGTGATGAAAGCTGTGTTGAGAGAAGTAACTGTGAATTGGCTGTTACTGTGTATGAAAAAAGACCTATCACACCAGTGCTCATTATTTCTAGCTATCTGAGTATCTGAGCTTGGCCATTATAGGCTGGGAAGATGTATGGGGAGAAGAGGCAAGCAAAACAAAACAAAACAAAAACAAAAAACCAAAAAAGCAACAACGCCATCATTTCCACCAATATGCTTGTTTTATAAATGCATGAAGTAACAGAAACATATTCATAAAGATCTGATTTTACGTGACCATAGGAATTATCTTCATAAATGAGGGAATGAAGTGTCAGCAACATTTGGTCAGAATGTTTACCCTGAGCTTGAGAACATTAGCTCATACATATCGCTCATACTCCTTTCAAAGAAGTACTTCATTGCCCCGGAAACCAGATGTTTTCTGGGCATTCTTAAATAAAGGATGCCTACTCCTACATGCTAATCTCCTCAGTTAAAGGAGTAGTAGGCAGACATTAAAATACCACTATCAAACACAGGTTGATGCCAAGAATATCATCATTTTATTAGAGAGAATAAAGAATTCCATGTTGTGAATTATACTTATATGTGTGTTTTCCTTATAGGAAATTTCTACCAAACAGTCAGTCAAAGTGTTTCCAGTATGGTGCTTTGATCTGTTCTGCTGTGAAGTCAGGTCAGGGGAGGGCTGTACCTGCTTACAAAGGTCATTCTTTGAAAACTCCTAAGCTTTTTACACATTGATACCACCGACATGCTCACATTTAGTACCTATTGTAGTTATTTAACCTAATCACTGTACCAAAGATATAATTGATCTTTCTCCTGGAGGAGGAACACAGAATAACAATGCCCTAATTTTGTTCGTTTCTCTTCTTTAATGACAGGCTGTCATTTTCTATAATTTATCAGAGAGTATGAACAATGTGCGTAGGCTGAGAGCAGTTGCTTGGTAACCACCTTTTAAAACTTTCTTAAATGTAATTGCTTCTCTGCCAGGGAAACATTGATCCCACAGATTTGCATTGGACTGATCACTAAGCAGCCCAGCAAATCTCTCTGTGCTTTTGATTTCAAATTATTTGCCTTTTAAATTCTGTTGAGGTGAACCACCTTTGCTACGTTCATTGTTTTTGAACACAGTGAGACTTCCAAGTCACCAGGTGTACTTTGCCATTCTTCTACTGTCTTTCTGTATCTCTATTTACACTGCTCCTACCCCAATTTGGAATTGAGGCTAGAGACTTGTGAAGTATCACAAAAACTCTTAGGTTCAGCATGATTCTAAATGCGTTTGGACATCACCAGCGTAGACATAGGTAAGCTGATGTGTCAAAATTTGCACCATGCAAATATTACTCATGGCCACCACTCCTGATTCTACTTCTTGTTAACCAAACATCTGTACTGCTGTTTAAGAAAACATGGAATCTGTGCTGATATATAGCAATACTCTACTTGTTTTGGTTGTTATCTGCTCAGGGACTGGTTTGAAGAAGGAAATGGTTAAACACCAGAATTATTAATTGCTGTACATTTTCAAGTTTCCCATGGGCAGCTGCCATTAGCACAGTTTCCACTCAGAGTAAATCTCAAGCAGTAGGTGAAGGTGAGGCCTTAGTGGGATGAATGGAAAGGCATCTTATAACAAAGGTGTTAGTGCACAGGTTTTGAACCGAGTAAGGAAAATTACACAATTACACACATGCTGTGAACTTCTAGGGTGCAGTTCTATATGTGTATAAAATGCTTGATTTACATTTTAAAATGTGAGCACATGGTTTTAATCCCTACCCCTTCTCTTTCTCTGTCATCATCTGTCACTTACTCACCATATGCAAACTGAGTTTTCTCTTTGAAAAAAATGTAAGTAGTATTTAACTATATCACAAGGTTAGTATTGGTGAAAGGTTTGGTTTTAGAATGAGAACTCTTAAAGGCTGTTGTGACTAGGATATCACATGATGTCATGGTTTGAGTGCAAAATGTTTCCATGGGCTCATGTGTTTGGACATGTGGTCACCATCTAGTGAACCTATTTTCATTTGTGAAACCTTGAGGAGGTGAAGTCTCACTAGAGAAACTAAGCCACTGGGGTTGGGCTTGAAGTTCTAGAGCTGGATCCCACTTTCTAATAGCTCTACTTCCTGACTGCAGACTCAGTGTGACTGACTGACTTAAGCTCCTACTACCATGCTGTATCTACTGTGATAGACAGACCATACCCTCAACATGGGGGTCAAAAACTTGTCACCCTCAGGTGGCTTCCTGTCAGTTATTTGGTCACAGAAATAGGAAACATAACCAACATACCCTTCTTCTTTTCTCCTGTAGTTTAAAAACAAAACAAAACAAAACAAAAAAAAACAAGCACTATCCTTCCAATGTTTAAGTTCTCATTATTTCCAATCATAAATGCTGGGAGTGAGGGCTAATTGTTCCTTGAAGAGAAAGTTAGTCATATGTTTTTCACACCCTTGACATGGTAAATGATGCTGTTCAACATTGCTTTTCTTTAAAATTCTCATTTTTAATCTTCACACTTGTTAGCATGTAAAAGAATGCTCTATGTACCTTAATATTTTGGCATTATTCATAAGGTTTAAAAACATGTGTTATCGAAAAAAGAAAAGATTAGATCTTAAGCTCCTTTAAAAATAACTGATAAATTGTCAGGCAAGGTAGCACAAGTTTGTAATCAAATCCTGGGTAGACAGAGACAGGAGAGTGGTGAGGCAGCCTACATAGTGAGAGACGGCCTCAAAAGCAACAGCTAAGAGCACATATTACTTGTTCAGCATAACTTTAGGGCACCTCACAACTATGTATAACTCTATCTGCATGGGATATGATGTCTTTCGCTGCTCTCAGCACACACACACACACACACACACAATGAATCTATAAAAATCCAAAACAAATAATCAAATAACATATAGATAATTATAAAAATAAATATATGCTAATTTCAAAACCATGAAAATGCTTCCATTTGTGATTCCTGAAAACATGTTTCATGTTTCCTATAAAGATCTCTCCCTGGAAAAACTTACAAAGAATCAATATAATGAAGAGTTGGTTCTTTGAGAAAATCAACAAGATAGACAAACCTTTATCCAAACTTACCAAACGGCAGAGAGTGAACATGCAAATTAATAAAATCAGAAATGAAAAGGGGGACATAACAACAGACACTGAGGAAATCCAGAGAATCATCAGGTCATACTTTGAAAACCTATATTCCTCAAAATTCGAAAATCTAAAGGAAATGGAAAATTTTCTGGATAGATTTCTCTTGCCAAAATTAAATCAAGAACAGATAAGCAATTTAAATAGACCTATAACCCCTAATGAAATAGAAGAAGTCATCAAAAGTCTCCCAAACAAACAAACAAACAAACAAACAAACAAAAAAGCCCAGGGCCAGATGGCTTCAGTGCAGAATTCTACCAGAAATTCAAGGAACAGCTAATACCAATTCTTCTCAAAGTATTCCACATAATAGAAGCAGAAGGGTCATTGCCAAACTCTTTTTATGAGACTTAAATAACCTTGGTACCCAAGCCACACAAGGATACAACTAAGAAAGAGAACTACAGACCAATATCTCTCATGAACATTGATGCAAAAATATTAAATAAAATACTGGCAAATTTAATCCTAGAACATATAAGAGAAATCATCCACCATGATCAAGTAGGCTTCATCCCAGGTATGTAAGGATGGTTCAACATATGAAAATCCATCAATGTAATTCACCATATAAACAGACTGAAAAAGAAAAACCACATGATCATCTCACTAGAAGCTGAAAAAGCCTTTGACAAAATCCAACACCCCTTCATGATAAAGGTCTTGGAGAGATCAAGGATAGCAGGAGCATATCTGTATATAATAAAAGCAATATACAGCAAGCCAACAGACAACATCAAACTAAATGGAGAGAAACTCAATGTGATTCCCCTAAAATCAGGAACAAGACAAGGCTGTTCACTCTCTCCATATCTCTTCAATATTGTACTTGAAGTTCTAGCTAGAGCAATAAGACAACAAAGGGAGATCAAGGGAATACAAACTGGAAAGGAAGAAGTCAAAACTTTCACTATTTTCAGATAATATGATAGTCTACATAACTGACCGGAAAAACTCTACCAGGGAACTCCTACAGCTGATAAACACCTTCAGCAAAGTGGCAGAATACAAGAGTAACTAAAAAAAATCAATAGCCCTACTATATACAGATGATAAATGAGTGGAGAAAGAAATCAGAGAAACATCATCCTTTACAAGTGCCACAAACAACATAAAATACCTTGGGGTAATGCTAACCAAAGAAGTGAAAGATCTGTATCATAAGAATTTTGAGTCTTTAAAGAAATAAATTAAAGATACCAGAAAATGGAAGATACCATGTTCTTGAGTAGGTAGGATCAACATAGTAAAAATGGCAGTCTTACAAAAAGCAATCCACAGATTCAATGCAATCCCCATCAAAATACTGGCACAATTCTTCACAGACCTTGAAAGAACAATTCTCAACTTTATGTGGAAAAACAATAGACCCAGGATAGCCAAAACATCCCTGTACAATAAAGGAACTTCCGGAGGCATCACCATCCCTGACTTCAAGCTCTATTATAGAGCTATAGTCCTGAAAACAGCTTGGTATTGGCACAAAAATAGACAGGTAGACCAATGGAATTGAGTTGAAAACTCTGATATTAACCCACACACCTACAAACACCTGAGTTTTGACAAAGAAGCTAAATTTATACAATGGAATAAAGAAAGCATCTTCAACAAATGGTTCTGGCATAACTGGACGCTTGGTTGTAGAAGACTGCAGATAAATCCATGTCTATCACCATGCACAAAACTTAAGCCCAAATGGATCAAAGACCTCAACATAAATCCAGCCACACTGAACCTATTCGAAGAGAAAGTGGGAGGTACACTTGAATGAATTGGTACAGGAGACTGCTTCCTGAATATTACAGCAGTAGCACAGACACTGAGATTGACAATTAATAAATGGGACCTCCTGAAACTGAGAAGCATCTATAAGGCAAAGGACACATTCAACAAGACAAAATGGCATCCCACATAATGGGAAAAGATACTCACCAACCCCACATCTGAGAGAGGGCTGATCTCCAAAATATACAAAGAACTCAAGAAGCTAGTTTCCAAAACACCGAACAATCCAATTAAAAACTGGGGTACAGAACGAAATAGACAATTCTCAATAGAGGAGTCTAAAATGGCTGATAGACACTTAAGAAAATCTTCAACATCTTTAGCCATCAGGGAAATGCAAATCAAAACAACTCTGATTTACCATCTTACACCTGTCAGAATGGCTAAAATCAAAAACACCAATGACAGCTTATGCTAGAGAGGGTATGGAGAAAGGGGAACATTCCTCCACTGCTGATGGGAGTGACAACTTGTACAGCCACTTTGGAAATCAGTATAGAAATTCCTCAGGAAAATGGGAATCAGTCTACCACAAGATCCAGCAATTCCTCTCTTGGGCATATACCCAAAAGAAGTACATTCATACAACAAGGGCATCTGTTCAACTATGTTCATAGCAGCCAGATCCTGGAAGCAACCTAGATGCACCTCAAATGAAGAATGGATAGAGAAAATGTGGTGCATTTATACAATGGAGTACTACTCAGCAGAAAAAAAAAAACAGTGGAATCTTGAAATTCACAGGCAAATGGATGGAACTAGAAGAAACCATCCTGAGTGAGGTAACCCAGTCACAAAAAGACAAACATGGTATGTACTCACTCATATGTACTCACTCATATATGGATTTTAGACATAGTGAAAAGGATTTCTAGCCTGTAATCCACATTGCCATAGAAGCTAGGAAACAAGGAGGGGTCTAAGAGAGACATGCATGGTCACCTGAGAAGGAGAAAGGGACAAGATCTCCTGAGTAAATTGGGAGCATGAGGAGAGGGGAGAGGGAGCTAGGAGAATGAGAAGGGGAGAAGAGGAGGGGTGAGGAGGGCATGAAGGAGCAGGAAATTTGAGTCATGGGAAGAATAGAGGAGAGCAAGATAAGAGGTATCATAATAGGATACATAATAGGATAAGAGGAAGCCATTATAAGTTTAAAGTGAAATCAGGTACCAGGGAAATGTCTCGAGATCTACAAAGATGACAACAACTAACAATCTAAGCAACAGAGGAGAGGCTTCCTTAAATGCCCTCCCCTGATAAAGAGATTGATGACTAACTTATATGCCATTCTAGAGCCTTCATCCAGAAGCTGGTGGAAGTAGAAGAAGATACCAACAACTAAACACTGAACTGAACTGGAATCCATTTGCAGAGAAGGAAGAGAGATGGTCAAAGGGGTCAAGACCAGGCTGGTGAAACCCACATAAACAGCTGACCTTAACAAGGGGGGGCTTTTGGTTCCCAGACTGATAGCTGCGAAACCAGCATGGGACTGATCCAGACTCCATGAACATGGGTGTTAGTGAGGAGACTTGGAAATCTAGGGGGCCTCTGGTAGTGGATCATTACTTATCCCTAGCATAGGAATGGACTTTGGGAGCTCATTCCACATAGAGGGATACTCTCTGAGCCTAGACACACGGGGGTGTGCCTAGGCTCAATCCCAAAGGATATGACAGACTCTGAAATCCCCCTATGGAATGCCTCACCCTCCCTGGGAGGCAGAAAGGGTATGAGATAGGTAGGGTGTAAGTTTCAGTGGTGGGGGAAGGGCAGGGGAGAAGGGGAGGGAGAGGGAACTGTGATTGACATGTAAAACAATCTTGTTTTTAATTTAAATAATAAATGGAGAATAAAAGATCTCTCCCTAAGATCAGCAGCATGGAAAATTTGAGCGGGAAAGCCAACTGAATTTCTTGAGCTAATCTTGATCCTTGTATCCAAGTCACTTGAATTCTAAATGGTCTAAAATTATTTCATTCAACCGTTTCATAACTCATCCTGTGTCTCATTTCTTTCCCACATAAACCTGTAGTATCTGAATGATGAATGCCACTCAAGGCATGGTCCACTCACACTGTTCATAGAAAATGCAAACTTTCAGTCCCAAACTATATTAGTTTTCTGGGGTGAAACTGAGTAGTTTATGACAAATTAAATTCATTCTCTTACAATTTTGAAGGCCTGAAGTCTTAAATTTGAGTGTTGGAAGAACCATGTTCCTTCCAAAGTCTTAGGGGTTGTGGGTGGACTCTTTCATTTTTCCTTCAAGCTATCATGACCCCAATCATTTCTTAGCTTGTGTCTGTGAAATAGTCTCCATGCAGAAATGGCCTTTCTGTGTGTCTTTGTCTCTCACATATGTTTCTTCTGACTCCTATATAATCCAGAATCATTTGACCTTGACATCCCTCAAGTATATCTACAAAGATTCTATTTTCCAAAGAAGGTCACATTTGCAGAAATAATCAGAAGATTAGGTCAGCTACAGATCTCTGGGTCCTAAACCCCAAAATTTTGAATTAGTGTACAGGGTAGTATGGTGTGTCAAATGGTGGCCTCCAAAAAGACATGTTTATATACCCATGAAACTTGTAACTCTGAAGGACAAACATGATATGTAGTCTCTTATAAGTAAATATTAGCTGTAAAGTAAAAGATAATCATGCCACCATGCCCAGACTCAGAGAGGCTAAGTAACAAGGAGGTATTATGGGGCAGATGCAAGAATCTCTCTGAGAAAAGGTAATAAAATAGATTTTGAGCATGATCTGGGGGCAGATGAAGTTGGGAACAGGAGAGATTACATGAGGAGGGGGTGGGAAATAGTGGGAGAAACAACTGGAATTAGGGGGCATTTTGGGCTAGGAAACCTAGTGCAATAGAAACTTCATGGAATCTACAAGAGTAATGGGGGACACGGAGTCTGAACTGGCTATCTTCTGAAACCAGGCAAGGCTTCTAGTGGAGGGACTGGGATACCAACTCAGCCTCAAAAACCTTGATCTACAGTTTGTCCTGCCTGCAGAGTGTTCTGGGATCACAGCCTAGCAGAATCATTATTAGAGATCAGAGAGACTCATCCAACAACTGATGGGAGTAGATGCAGAGTCCCACAGTAAACATTGGGTGAAACTTGGGGAGTCCTGTGTAGGAGGGGGAGGACATACCAGAGGAACCAGAGGGGACATGGGCACCATGAGAACAAGACTCACAGAATTAACTGAACAAGGTTCATGGGGGCTCACAGAGATCAGGGGGCCTTTAGGGGTCTGACCTATATCCTTTACATATGTTATGGCTGAATAGCTTGGTGTTCTTGTGGGACTCCTAACAGTGGGAGCGAAGGTTGTCTCTGACTCTTTTGCCTAATTATGGGACCCTTTTCCTTCTACTAGGTTGCCTTGTCCAGCTTTGATGTGATGTTATGTGCCTGGTATTATTATAGAATATTATACTATATTTTTTGCTATCCCTGAGAAGCCTGCTCTTTCCTGAGGGGAGATTGAGAGAGGAAGAGTCTGCAGGGGAGAGGGGAGGTAGTGGGGAGAAGCAAATGCAGGGAAGGGAGGAGAAACTGTGGTCGAGATGTCATATATGTGAGAAGAATAAAAAAAATTCTAGAATTTCTGAAGATAAGAAAGAAAGAACTGTGTAGTTTGAATAAGCATGGCCTCCATAGACTCATATATTTGGATTCTTAGTCATCAGGAAGAGACTGAGCATTGGGAACTGTTTAGGAAGGAGTAGGTGTGGCTTTGCTGGAGGAGATGTACCACACTTTCAAAAGCCCACACCAGTCTGAATCTCTCCCTTTGCCTACTACCCCTGGATCAGGATGTAAAGCTCCCAGCTACTGCTCCATGCCATTAATGCCTGCTTCCTAACATGGTGCTCACAGGCTAACCCTATAAATCTGTAGGCAAAAATCCCAATTAAATGCTTTTACAGTAAGCTACCTTGGTTATGGTGCTTCATCACAGCAATAGAGCAGTGACCAAGCCAAGAACCAAGGGGGCAGCTCTATCCTTCTTACATTTTCTGCTGCATAAGGGCAGACCTATTTCTTAACTTCCAGTTATCCTCAGGCATTGGATTAAATTCCATTTCCTGGAGAGGATGCTCTAGATCAGGACAGCCTAGTATACCACAATACCACCTCTGTCTTTGTAGTGCTCATCCCTTCTGTAATGTTTTGTTTCTGTGTTTGTCTTGGGATGTTATAGATTATCTAAGATAGAAGCCATAAAAGTCTTAACCAGTATATCCTCAGATCCTAATGGAGTCTGACATTCAATAGGTTCTCAATAACATGTCTTCATGGTATGCCAATCCCACCCTATATGAAGTGGAATTGAGGTCCAGAGATTAGTATTCTCAGTCTAATCTTTAATGTTTCTTTACTGTAGATTTTGTGAAGCAGATTTAGAAGATAAAAGTGGATGTTAGAAACCAAATCACAAATGATTATCAATGCTGGTTTATATGCAGCATTGTTTCTGACTTAAAATATATGTTCAACAAATATACCCTCACATGTCAGTCCAGTGACTGGGGGACTGAGCTTTCCATTACTGAAGCAAGTTCTCTGTCAATCATGTTACAAAGTTGCCATAAAAAATCCTGATACTATAAAGCACTCATGTTCCTAATCACAAAATACTTATATTTTAAATTAGGTTTTAAAAGGTTAGGGGATCCACAGGGATGACCCCAACTAAGAATTTAAGTAGTGGTGGAGAGGCTGCCTTTGATGCCCTTCCCCTATAATGAGATTGATGACTACCTTGGTTACCATTCCTAGAGCCTTCATCCAGTAGCTGATTGAAGCAGAAACAGGCATCCACAGCTAAACACACTGAGCCATACTCCTGGAATCCAGAAGAGGGAGGAGGGATGAGCAAAGGAGCCAAGATGGTGCTGGAGAAACCCGCAGAAACAGTTGAACTGACCTAGTGAGAGCATGGAGACCCTAGTCATAAAGCTGGGGAACCAGCATTGGACTGAACCAAGCCCTCTGAATGTGGGTGCCAGCTAGGAGGCCAAGACAGTCTATGGGACCTCTAACAGTGGAGTCAGTGTTTATCCCTAGAGCACAAATGGACTTTGGGAGCCCATTCCTTATGGAGGGAGACTATTGTAGCCCAGATACATCAAGGAGGGTCTAGGCCCTCCCCCAAATTATATGACAGACTTTGATGGTCCCCTGTGGAGGTCCTCACTATCCCTGGGGAGGAGGGGGGAATGGAATCATGGGAGGATGGGAGGGTGAGGGAATGGGGGGATGGGTATGTAAATATGAGTGCCTCTAAAATAATAATAATAATAATAATAATAATAATAATAATAATAATAATAATAATAATAAGATAAGAAACTGCACTTTCTTCTTTATATTTTCCTCCTAACCAGGAATGTGAAATTAGCTGTTTGAGTGGGTCATCACTTTTCATTTCTGAGAACAACATGACCAATTTGTTGCTATGACGACCTGACACTGGTCAGAATGTAATTATTAGATATAGGTAGTAGGAAGACAAAGATAAATGAAGGGCCTTGACTCATTCTTGGAGGAGCATTGGTGAAGAAGCCAGGAAGGGGAGGTCATCCTACCCCAGTGGAAAACACAGAGCAGCATCCTCAGAGCATCAAAGTGAAAATGACAAAAGCCACATTAAGATGTGCTAGAGGCAACAAGAAGGGGGAGAAAGATATGTGCAGCAAGATTATGATCCATCTTATAGGAAATAATGCAAGATAAGAGATAACAGACTAACATATATCGAGTGCTAAAAGGTCCCTTTCATTAAAATATCCAAATATCCTTTAAATGTAAAGATAAGAAAGAGGTTTTCAGAAATGTTAAAAGTGGATGAAGTTGTCACTTACACAGCTGTGCTACAATACAAGCACATGTGGGCTGTTTAGTTAAAGAAATGCATGTGGCTGGGTGGTGGTGGCAGACCCATACAATCTCTCCTGGGCAATTCTTAATCCTGACAAGTTGACAATCAAGATTATTGTTACCCTTTTGTAGCTTTTTATACTATATATGAAGAGATTTAAAATAGCTTGTAGTAAGTTAGAGATACGTAAATCAACTAGAGATAAAGCAAAGAGGCAGAGATAAAATGTTATGAAAGGATACAATAATGAACAATAAAAATGTGGAAAGATGAGTAAAAGTGCCCACTTGTAAAATCAAGAATAGAAAACAACCATCTCTATTGAAGAAAATGTGGAATATTGGTTAAAGATGTGTTACATTCTCTTATGCTGTGGAATATTTGTTAAATGGTGCAAAATGTGTTGTATTCTTTTATATTGCACTTGTTTAACTCTGTGAAACTGCATTACTTTACCTGCCTAAAACACTTGATTGGTCTAATAAAGAGCTGAATGGCTAATAGCTAGGCAAGAGAGGGATAGGTGGGGCTGCCAGGCAGAGAGAATAGATAGGAGGAAAAAAATCTAGGCTTAAGAATGAGTAAGCAGTGAAAAAAGGAGAAGAGGGGGACTTCAGGGGCCAACCACACAGTCACAAAACCAGCCATTGAGCAAGAACAAAAGAAAGGGATATAAAATAGAGAAAGATAAAAGCCCAGAGGCAAAGGGTATGTGGGATAATTTAAGTTAAAAAAAAAGGCTAACTAGAAACAACCCAAGCTAAAGCCAGGCATCCATAAGTAAGAATAAAGTCTTCATGTATTTATTTAGGAGCTGGGTGGCAGGTCCACAAAGAGCAAAGAGAAAAAAAAAAAGCAACTACAGGAAACGTGATCCCTTTCCTATTTTCCCTGATTCCTGCCTGTGCTTATGTGAACAAGCTGCCATTGAATAGTCCCATCACCGTAGAGTTGCTCAGCCACTCCTTTGGCACTCTGATGGACTGGTATCCTTCAAGACCATGAGCCAAAGCAAAGCTTTCCTTCTCAAGACAGGTGTTTTGGTCATGGCAACTTAAAAGAAACCACTAGACAGCTGCTGCAAGCATTCATGTGCAAATCATTATTTTGAACAAGTGTTTTCATTTCTTTCAGGTAGACACCTATGAAATGAGATGGTTGGATTATGTGGTAAGTGTTTTTTGTATGTTTTCATTTATTTGTATAGAGAAACTACCTAATATTTCACTGTGTTTTATAAAAATGTGCATTTCCTTGACACATCCTTTCACAAGTGTGCTGGTGTAGATGAAAGTTTCTGTCCTGCCTGTTCCCTCAGCCGTTCAATCCTAAATAAACACACAGAGACTTATACTAATTAAAAATTGTTTGGCCTGTTACTCAGGCTTATTGCTAACTAGCTCTTACGACTTAAATTAACCCACACTTTTTATCTATGTTTAGTAGCTTGGTACCTTTTCTCAGTAAAGCATTTTCATCTTGCTTCCTCTGCGTCTGGCTGAAAACTACATCTCTGCCTTTCCTCTCTCCAGAATTCTCCTAGTCTGGTAGTTTGGCCTATACTTTCAATCAGTGTTTTATTAAATCAATATGAGTGACAAATCTTTACAGTGAACAAGGTCATTATTCCATATCATGCTGGTCATTCATGTCTTTGTGATGGACCTGCTTAACTCTTCTGCCTTCTTTATGTGGCTTACATTATGTCTTCTTCTGATGTCAGAGTATGTGTATATTCTGCTCATAAGTAAGCCCTTTGTCAGATACATATTCTTTCAGTCTGGGTCTAGCCTTTTTATGTTCACACTAGTATCTTCTGAAAATCAGGTTTCCCTTCTAACTTCTACAATTTTTATTGTTGTTGTCTCAACTATGCTTTTTTTCTCAGTGCTTTACAGTTTTAGACTTTGGTTTTAAGTGAATTAATATTTGAATATGATTTAAGGTAAAGACTGAGATTCTAACTGTGATATCCAGCTAGTCCCACACCATGCACTAGCCAGCTGTTCCTGCACCATGCACTAGCCAGCTGTTCCTGCACCATGCACTAGCCAGCTGTTCCTGTAGCATGCACTAGCCAGCTGTTCCTGCACCATGCACTAGTGAGCTTTTCCTGCACCATGCACTAGTGAGCTTTTCCTGCACCATGCACTAGCCAGCTGTTCCTGCACCATGCACTAGAAGACCATCCTTCCTTTCATTTAATGAAGTCATTGACTGTGTATGCATGAGTCTTCTGTGAGTTCTCTAGGTTGCTGTGTTGGTTTACAAGTTTGTACCTACAATAATTTTACTGTCTTTATTACTACAGATTTATAGTAAGTTTTAAGTCAGGTACTCTTTAGTCTCTAACTTGAATTTTCAAATTATTTTGTCTATTTTCTGACTTTTACAGTTTAAAATAATTAGAGAGTCAGTCTGTTCATCTGTGTAAGAAAATCCTGTTTGAATTTTGAATTTAATTTATATTGGCTCTATAGGTAAATTTCATCAAATTGGTTTCTAAATATCCAGTGATGTTTTCTATCTTAAGAGACATTAGATTTAAAATTTTAATTTTCAAGTTTTATTTACTAGGATATAGAAATTCTTTTATTTATTGGATACTGACTGGTAGTCTGTGATCTTGTGAAATGAATACATTAGTTCCACTAAGTCTTTATATTCCCAAGGGTCATATCATCTGTAACTAAATGTGGTTTGGTTCTTGCTTTTCTAATTTGTATGCAGTGACTGTCTGATTACTTGATTATTTGAACTATTTTTTTATACAGGCTGGGACATTTAGTACAGTACACAAGGAATAGTCAAGAAGGTTGCCCCTTTCTTCCTTTTAACTTTAAAATGAGCATTTTTACTTTTCACCATTACAGTGGTGGATCCATACTTTAAATCACAGGCCTATTTTCACTAATAAAGTCATTTTGCTACTTAATGTGTATAAAACAGCAAATAATGTAAGTTCCAAGATCCATTTAGGTTCCATTCTGTAATCTGTGCTATCCCGTCAAATGCCAAGTGCAGTACTTCCTTTTCACATTTAAAAAAGTTTAATATTTGATGAATTTTCATTAGTGTGAAAATGTACATGTTTATTAAAGAAGAAATTCTGATTTTTCAGTCAAATACATATGACTAAAAATATAAGATCCACTTTTGAACTAAAGATATAAGATTCACTTTTTGTGTGTTACTAAAGTTGTTTATCACTAGAGTGTCACCCAGAGTAGAGAATTAGAACCCTGATCTATCACCCTGTGTGTCATATCTCTTCGTACTCAAGGACACTTAACTTTTAAGAGTTTGTCTAAGGCCTGCAGGAGGAAACTCAGCTCTCCCAAAACATCTTTATTCAGCTGAGTGTCTAATAAAACATGTGTGTACTGTGTTCATATTTCATTACAAGCAAATTCCTATTGGAGAAACACAATCACTCCCCTGTTCATGCCACCTAGAAGAACCTAATTAATGCATATAAGATTAAAACAAGATTGGGACACTGATTCCAGAGGTCTGCTCATGGGATCAGAACGTGGCCAGCAGGCTCCAGCACACTCAGAGACTGACAAGGCTCCGGTAAGAGTCCTGCCTCCATCCACCAGCCCAGGTAGGACAGGGGCTGCTTCCAGTTCTGGTTCCGGGGCCCTAATCGGGGACACCTGACTTCAGAGGTCTGCTCATGGGATCAGAACTCGGCCAGCAGGCTCCAGCATACCCAGAGACTGACAAGGCCCAGGAACAGTCCTGTCTCCATCCAGGAGAAAAGGACAGACATCAGAGTATTGGAATTGTTTGCATCTACCAGATATGGAACCTTGGTCCCATACTCACCAGGAGAGGAAGAGACTCCTGCTACACCCACCAAAAGAAAGGATGGGAAGAAGACAATATAAAAGCACATTCAACAACAGAAAAGCCAATATGACACCACCAGAGACTAGGGACCATACACCAGCAAGACCATAACAACATAATGCAGATGAAGCAGAAGAGAATGACCTTGAAAACATATTCATGAAAATGACAGAGGGCCTCGAAGAGGATAGGAGATAATCCCTTAAAGAAATTGAAGAAAAAAACAAACAAAAATACAAGATATCAACAAATTTCTCAAGGAAAGAGTTCAAGACCCTAAAAACTGAAATAGGGACAATAAAGAAAGCACAATCTGAAGGAATGCTGGAAATAGAAAAGCTGGATAAATGGTCAGGAACTACATATGCAAGAATAGCCAACAGAATACAAGAGATGGAAGGGAGAATCACAGAAGTTGAAGATACACTAGGAGGAATAGATTCATCAACCAAAGAAAATCTTAAGTCCAACAAATCCATAACACAAAATATCCAGGAAATATGGGATACCATGAAAAGATCAAACCTAAGAATAATAGGTATAGAAGAAGGTGAAGAAATCCAACTCAAAGGCACAGAAAACATATTCAACAAAATCATAGAAGAAAACTTTCCCAACCTAAAGAAAGACATGCCAATGAAAGTACAAGAAGCCTACAGAACACCAAATAGACTGGATCAAAATAGACCCCCCAAAAAAGGTCTCCTCGCCACATAATAATCAAAACACCAAATATACAGAATAAAGAGAAAATATTAAGAGCAGCAACAACAACAACAAAAAAAGGTCAAGTAACATATAAAGTCAAACCTATCAGAATTACACCTGACTTTTCCATGGAAACTCTGAAAGCCAGAAGGTCCTGGATAGATATTCTACCTACACTAAGAGACCATGGATGCCGGCCCAGACTACTATACCCAGCAAAGCTTTCAATCAATATAGATGGAGAAAACAAGGTATTCCATGACAAAACCAGATTCAAACAATATATATTCACCAATCCAGTCCTAGAGAAAATTCTGGAAGGAAAACTGCAACCCAAGGAAGTTAACTACAACCAGAAAAATACAGGCAATAGATAATCCCACTTTACCAACAGCCAAAAGGAAAAAAAGGGATGGAAACCCACACATAATTTCACCATCACCACCAAATCCAAAACAAACAAAAATGAACAATCAATGATCATTAATATCCCTCAATATTATTGGTCTTAACTCGCCCATAAAAAGACACAGATTAGCAGAATGGATAAGAAGACAGAATCCATCCTTCTGCTGCATACAAGAAACACACCTCAACTTCAAAGACAGACAGTATGAGAATTAAAGGTTGGGAAAAGATTTCCCAATCAAATGGACCCAAGAGACAAACGGGGGGGGGGTAGCAATCCTAATATCCAATCAACTGGATTTTAAACTAAAATCAATCAAAAGTGATGAAGGTGGTCACTTCCTACTCATCACGGGAGAATGAGGATGAGGTCTCACTTCTGAACATTTATGCCCCAAATACAAAGGCATCCATGTTCGAAAAAGAAACATTACTAAAAGTCAAATCACACATAAAACCGTGCACACTTATAGTGGGAGACTTCAACACCCCACTCTCACCACTGGACAGGAACACCAGACAGAAACTTAACAAAGAAACAAAGGAACTAATAGAAGTTATGGCCCAATTGGACTTAACAGACACTATAGAACATTCTATAAAAACACAAAACAATATACCTTCTTTTCAGTGCCACATGGAACCTTCTCTAAAATCGACCACATACTTGGCAACATAACAAACCTCAACAGGTACAAAAAAATTAAAATAACCCCCTGTATCTTATCAGACCACCTTGCTTTAAAGTTAGAATTCAACAACAACACGAATTGCAGAAAACCTAAAACTCATGGAAATTAAGTAACGCCCAATTGCACAATTCCTGGGTCGAGCAAAAAATAAAAAAGAAATTAAAGATTTCCTAGAATTCAATGAGAATGCAGACACAACATACCCAAACTTATGGGACACTTTGAAAGCAGTGCTAAGAGGAAAGTTCATAGGGCTAAGTGCCCATATGAAGAAACAGGAGAATAATCACACTAGAGAATTAACAGCACAATTGAATGCTCTAGAATACAAGGAAGCCAATACACCCTGGAGGAGTATATGCCAGGAAATAATCAAATTGAGGGCTGAAATCAATAAAGTGGAAACTAGGAGAACAATGCAAAGAATCAATGAAACAAAGAGTTGGTTCTTTGAGAAGATCAACAAGATAGACAAACTTTATCCAAACTTACCAAACGGCAGAGAGTGAACATGCAAATTAATAAAATCAGAAATGAAAAGGGGGACATAACAACAGACACTGAGGAAATCCAGAGAATCTTCAGGTCATACTTTGAAAACCTGTATTCCTCAAAGTTCGAAAATCTAAAGGAAATGGACAATTTTCTGGACAGATTTCAATTACCAAAATTAAATAAAGAACAGATAAACAACTTAAATAGACCTATAACCCCTAATGAAATAGAAGCAGTCATCAAAAGTCTCCCAACCAAAAAAAGCCCTGGACCAGATAGCTTCAGTGCAGAATTCTACCAGAAATTCAAGGAACAGCTAACACCAATTCTCCTCAAAGTATTCCACATAATAGAAGCAGAAGGGTCATTGCCAAACTCTTTTTATGAGGCTTCAATAACCTTGATACCCAAGCCACACAAAGACACAACTAAGAAACAGAATTACAGACCAATATCTCTCATGAACATTGATGCAAAAATACTCAATAAAATACTGGCAAATCGAACCCAAGAACACATAAGAAAAATCATCCACCATGATCAAGTAGGCGTCATCCCAGGGATGCAAGGATGGTTCAACGTATGAAAATACATCAATGTAATCCACCATATAAACAGACTGAGAAAGAAAAACCACATGATCATCTCACTAGAAGCTGAAAAAGCCTTTGACAAAATCCAACACCCCTTCATGATAAAGGTCTTGGAGAGATCAGGGATAACAGGAACATACCTTAACATAATAAAAGAAATATACAGTAAGCTGACAGCCAACATTAAATTAAATGGAGAGAAACTCAACACAACTCCTCTATATTCGGGGACAAGACAAGGGTGTCTACTCTCTCCATACCTCTTCAATATTGTCCTTGAAGTTCTATCTAGAACAATAAGACAACAAAAGAAGATCCAGGGGATACAAATTGGAAAGGAAGAAATCAAACTTTCACTCTTTGCAGATGATATGATAGTCTACATAACTGACCGGAAAAACTCTACCAGGGAACTCCTATAGCTGATAAACACCTTTAGGAAAGTGGCAGGATACAAGATTAACTCAAAAAATCTGTAGCCCTACTATATACAGATGATAAATGTGCTGAGAAAGAAATCAGAGAAACATTGAAAGACCCGCTCGAAATGCCCCTGAGCCCCCTGCCCCGAAGCTGCCGGGGCCTCCCAAGCCTTCACCCCGGCAGGGCTCGCGCCCCCGGCCCGCCCCGCCTGGCACCGCGCCTCGGGGCTGGGGCCGAGCAACGAGCACCAGGTGGGCAGGCCCGAGAACGAGCACCAGGTGGGCCGGCACGAGAACGAACACCAAGTGAGCCGGCCTGGAGCCCTGCCCCTGAGCCCCGCCCGATGAGAAACACTCCGTCCCAAGGTCTCCGCCCCCAAGGTCAGCCATCTGGACGCGGAGGGAGGGGGAATTGAGTCTGTTGTACCAGACACCAGACCTTGAGAATATGCTGATCTGGAATGGCTCTGTGTCTTATTTGAACCATCCAATAGAAATGATTCTGTATTTCGCCTCATTTGAAAGACTCTGTGTTTCACCTCATTTGAATAACTCTGTACTTTGCCTCATTTGAATAACCCTGTATAGCGCCTCATATACATTGACCAATGGGAATAGCTCTGTACAATGCCTCATTAGAATTATCCAATAGAATCCCTGCTCCTAGCTTGCGCCTTTTTCCCTATATAAGGACCCCTTTCCCTTGGCTCGGGCGCTTGGCCTCAGAAAAGCTAAGTCGCCCCGGGTACCCGCGTCTCCAATAAAGCCTCTTGTTTTTACATCCAGTTCGTGGCCTCGCTGATTCCTGGGTGTGGGTCTCCCTCTACGAAAGTACCCCTTGGGGGGGTCTTTCAACATCACCCTTTACAATTGCCACAAACAACATAAAATACCTTGGGGTAACACTAACCAAACAAGTGAAAAACCTGTACCATAAGAACTTTGAGTCTCTAAAGAAAGAAAATAAAGAAGATACCAGAAAATGGAAAGATCTCCCATGCTCTTGGATAGGTAGGATCAACATAGTAAAAATAGCAATCTTGTCAAAAGCAATCTACAGTTTCAATGCAATCCCCAGCACAATTCTTCACAGACCTTGAAAGAACAATTCTCAACTTTATATGGAAAAACAAAAGACCCAGGACAGTCAAAATATCCCTGTATAATAAAGGAACTTCTGCAGGCATCACCATCCCTGACTTCAAGCTCTATTATAGAGCTATAGTCCTGAAAACAGCTTGGTATTGGCACAAAAATAGACAGGTAGACCAATGAAATAGAGTTGAAAACCCTGATATTAACTCACACACCTACGAACACCTGATTTTTGACAAAGAAGCTAAACTTATACAATGGAATAAAGAAAGCATCTTTAACAAATGGTGCTGGCATAACTGGATGCTGGAAGGTAGAAGACTGCAGATAGATCCATGTCTATCGCCATGCACAAAACTTAAGTCCAAATGGACCAAAGACCTCAACATAAATCCAGCCACACTGAACCTATTAGAAGACAAAGTGGGAAATACCCTTGAATTAATTGGTACAGGACACTGCTTCCTGAACATTACACCAGTAGCACAGACACTGAGATCAACAATTGATAAATGGAACCTCCTGAAACTGAGAAGCTTCTGTAAGGCTAAGGACACAGTCAACAAGACAAAATGGCATCCCACAGAATGGGAAAAGATCTTCACCAATCCCACATCTGACAGTGGACTGATCTCCAAATATACAAAGAATACATGAAGTGAGTCTCCAAAACACCAAATAATTGAATTAAAAAGTGGGGAACAAAACTAAACAGACAATTCTCACTAGAGAAATCTAAAATGGCTGAAAGACACATAAGAAAGTGTTCAGCATCCTTAGCCATCAGGGAAATGCAAATCAAAACAACTCTGAGAGACCATCTTACTCCTGTCAGAATGGCCAAAATAAAAAAACACCAATGACAGTTTATTCTGGAGAGGATGTGGAGAAAGGAGAACACTTCTCCATTGCTGGTGGGAGTGCCAACTTATACAGCCACTTTGGAAATCACTATGGCGACTCCTCAGGAAAATGGGAATCAGTCTACTGCAAGATCCAGCAATTCCACTCTTTGGCTATTCCCAAAAGATTCACATTCATACAAAAAAGACATCTGTTCAATGATGTTCATACCAGCACTATTTGTAATAGCCAGAACCTGGAAGAAACCTAGATGCCCCTCATCTAGGATAGATAGAGAAAATGTGGCACATTTACACAATGGAGTACTACTCAGCAGAAAAAAAAACAATGGAATCTTGAAATTTGCAGGAAAATGGATAGAAATAGAAAAAACCATTCTGAGTGAGGTAACCCAATCACAAAAAGATAAACATGGTATGTACTCACTCATATGTGGATTTTAGACATAGAGTAAAGGATTACCAGTCTACAATCCACACTGCCAGAGAAGCTAGTAAACAAGGAGGACCCTAAAAGAGACATACATGGTCCCCTGGAGAAGGGGAAAGGGACAAGATCTCCTGAGCAAATTGGGAACACGGGAGGAGAGGGGAGGGAGCTAGGAGAATGAGTACGGGAGAAGAGGTGGGGTGAGGAGGACATGGGGGAGCAGAAAGGTGAGTGGGGGGAAGAATAGAAGAAAACAAGAAAGGGGATAACCATAATAGAGGGAGACATTTTAGGTTTACAGAGAATTCAGGCACTAGGGAAATGTTGGGAGATCTATAAAGATGACACCAGCTAACAATCTAAGCAACAGAGGAGAAGCTACCTTAAATGCCCTCCCCTGATAATGAGATTGATGACTAACTTATATGCCATCCTATAGCCTTCATCCAGCAGCTGGTGGAAGTAGAAGCAGACACCCACAACTAATCACTAAACTCAACTGGAATCCAGTCGCAGAGAAGGACAAGTGATATGCACAGGGGTCAAGACCAGGATGGTAAAACCCACAGAAACAGCTGACCTGAACAACTGGGAGCTCTTTGTCCCCAGACTGGTAGCTGGGATACAAAGCTATCTGGATTAGCATGGGACTGATCCAGACCCCCAGAATGTGGGTTTCAGTGAGGAGACCTCGGAAATCTACAGGACCTCCTGTAATAGTTCAGTACTTATCCCTAGCATAGGTGTGGACTTTGGGAGACCATTCCACATAGATGGATACTCCCTGAGCCAAGACACAAGGGGGTGGGCCTAGGCCCTATCCCAAAGGTTATGATAGACTCTAATGACCCCCTATGGAAGGCCTCACCCTCCCTGGGGAGCAGAAAGGATATGAGATAGGTAGGGTGTTGGGGAAGGAGGTATGGAAGGAAGGGAGGGAGTGGGAACTGGGATTGACATGTAAAATAATCTTGTTTCTAATTCAAATAATAAAATAAAATAAAATAAAGTTTTATATATAAAAAGGATTAAAACAAGCAAGAAGTTAGTAATTGCAGACTGTCTGTCAGCTATTGCCATAAGAAGAAACCGATGGAAGTACCCAGTGCCATCCTTTCTCTGTCCTTTATTAGAAGAGGTAGTACCATAAAATGAAAGGCTTTTTAAAAATCTGTCCCTTTGCTTCTTGTGTTGTAATAATATTACACTGTCTGAGTAAAAACACTAGGAGAAAAAAATAAATGATAGTACAGTTAGGATGTAAAACAAAACTGGTTCTTATCAATCAGAACACAGCTTTCCATGAAAACAACAGTGCAGTGTTGGACTCAAGGAGTCGTAGAAGAGCAGACAAATGCTGTTGCCATGAATTTGGCTATTGTTCTTGTTTTATTTCTGTGTTTATCATAAAATACCCCGATAAAAAGCAACATAGGGGAGGATGGGTTTATTTTAGCTACAATTCCAGACTTCAGTTCATCATCATGAGAAAGCCAAACAGAACTTCAGCTAGTTGCATCACACCAATAGTAAAGAGCAAGGAGAAATAAATGCATACATGGCCACTTGCTTGTTTACACTGGTTTCTCCACTCTTAAACAGTTCAGGGTTCCCCATTTAAGAAATGGTGGGCTTGGTCTTCCCACTTGAATTAACACAGCATACCCACCGGCCAACACAGTGTAGACAATTCCTCACTGAGGTTCGTTTCTCAGGTGATTCTTCGTTGTATAGTGTTGATGATTAAAGCCAGCACCCCACTCATTACCTGTCATATTCGATGACTTAATGGAGATGCTTCACACATTTTTGCCTTTAGGAAGAGTTTTGCCAAACTACGCCGGTAAATGTTTAACCACAGATCCCCAAACAAAAAGAAAGCTCCTGAATGTACATGCTGGCAGTTTCTGTGGTGAGGGTCCTTTTCATCGTAGATGATGGTAAGCTTCCAATGTGATGTGATGTCACTGAACAGGTTAGAAGGCAGACAGGGTAGCTGGCATCATCTGGCATTTCTACCATAAAGAGACATCAGTGCATGGAGATAATAACACATTGGTATAAAATTAGGAAATGATGATCTTTTGCATGTTTATTACCTTTTTAAATATTGATAATATAGTGGTAATGATCTTATTGTTTTCAAAGACTAATTATTCATGTAGAATATTTAATTGGTTTTGTGTTGATGGCTTCTGCTTGTAATTTTTAATGTGTCAACTGGTCTGGTTCAACATTGTTTTTATGCAGCATCTTGGCTTCAAATTTTGTGGTTTCACTCATCTATTTGCTTCTCATTTATTTCTGACATTAATGCCTGAGTTATTTTAAAGACTAATATTCTAATAGTAAAACATTTACAAAACAAGATTTTTGTATTCAAACATCATTCTAAGGTTAAATGCCACTCTGCCCTATTCTTTTTCATAATCCTAAACTATATTTTTTGTGGATTGATTTTTATGAATCAGTTTTTCTACAAAGATAACTTTAAAATACATCATTTTATTTTATAATACATGACAAGCAGATGTAAACTGTGTCCATCTGTGACATCTCTCCAACCCCTACACTGCCTTATTTTATGAAAGACATGAACAACAATATAAAGACACATTTTCTTGAATTTACCATAAGACAATGTGATTCTTTCACACCTTCCCATCTTCATTCTATACAATATTTATAAATATTACATAAATATTTTTTCTAGCAATGTTATACTTTTCTAAATTGTTCACCAAGGGCATGAGGAACATTATAGAGAAGGGGTCCGTTTCCAGCAAACAGGTAGGCAATTTGATATTGGCATTAGTTTTAAGGGATTTCAATATATCCAGCACATGAATGTTCACGATAAATCTATGAACAAGGTGAAATTCCTTTATCTTTTTAGTGAGGAAATTGATGCTTAGTTTTCAAAATTGGAGTTAGAATGTGAGAGAAATGGATTTCATGCTGACTCTGCTAACTGCCCAGCATCACTAATGGCCAAGGCTAAAGCTTTTTGCCTAGGGAAGACAAAACATAAAAGAACCAGCGGGAAGTAAAGGTTCATATAGGAAACCTGATGGGAGGTAAGTGACTTTGAGAGGGGAAAGCGTTCCTGGTATAAGATGTGAAATATACCCAGAGCCCAGAATTTGTAACATGAGCAGTAGAGAGGGGAAGAGTTCTTGACTTCCCAAGACACAGAGAATAGTTAAGACAGGCTTTGATTAAGGGAAGAGTTATAGAGAGTTTAGACAGATAATTAAGACATAAGATCATTGGGGAAGCTTGCTGAGAAGGGGCCTCCCACCTATTCCATTTTAGATTGGAGTAGAAGGAATAACAGGGACTCTGGTAGATTTGAGGAACCATGAGCTGAGCAGATGTATTTCCTTATTTCTTACTAGAATTCCAGGAGGTAAAAGTCTTGTAGACTGCTCTCTGCCAATGCCAGGCAGTTACCTGAAGGGAATACAGTAGTGGTAGCTGTAAGTAGAGAGCCAGCCTAAGCTAGCTTCCAATGCCTCCATATCATACTAGAGAGACACCTGCTCATCCATGTTGAAATGGGTGGAAACAATGAAAATACACTGTGCACACACGAAATCCTCAAAAAATAAAAAAATGTGAACTAAAATATGTTAAAATGGATCAATAAGTTTTGGCAAAATTAAATAAACAAGACCAGAAGCTACATGTATAATAGAAAATATTTTAACATCCAAATAGGAACAAATAATAAAGCATCAGCCACATAGATACCAAAGGGGAGATGATTCCCATAATCCAGTGTCCATATCTGCCTCAAAATCAGTTTGGCTTTCGACTGTGTGTGGTCACTCCATTTTTGTTGGGCTGCATTGCTGATTCTCTCTCTCTCTCTCTCTCTCTCTCTCTCTCTCTCTCTCTCCCTCTCCTAAATAAATATGTATGATGTATGATGATGTTACTTGTAAGTATGTTTTCGGGACTGCCCATTTGGTACTGGACAACCAGCTGGTATGCTCTCCTTCCCCAGAGAAGACACCTCCCAGCTCCTAGATTTGCTCAGTTGCTTATAGCTCTTTGTGTAGAATTTGACTATTATTTTTTAGCATATTTATTAAATCCTTAAAGCACATTACCCATTTTAGAAAGATTTTTCAGAGAACCAGTTTTTTTTTCAGGAGCATGCAGGTTTATACTGCATAGACTTGACTGGAGCAACAACCTGAGTACTCTATTCAAATGCGTTTTCACAATGGTATCATTTACTAGGCAGTCTGGAAATTGAAAGATATGAAAGAAATGGCAAAACTTGAATCAGGCCTAGGGACTTTCCGTGTGGGTGGTTCTGTGCTGAAAGCACATCATTAAATGGCCAGGCTTCCCGAGTCCAGATTTGGCTCCGGCTTTCCCCCTGGGGAGATAAAGCTCAGTCTTCAGCAGATGTCTGGGAGAGGAGATACTGAAGGCAGTCCTGAGTCAGCCATGCTCCCCAGAAGCAAGCAGCAACTTCTCAGCCACACAGAAGGGGGCCATATAAATCGAGTATTGACTGGCCTTCTGGTAGTACTACGAATTTCTCAGCATTTGCCAGCATGGTAATTTAGGAAGAATAAGTGGAAACTGCAAGCAGTGCTGTTTTGCTTGATTGCACCATGATTGCTTTTATGCCATTGATATCAAACTGAGCATAATTAGAGACTATTCTAACTCATAACAATTAATGTGCTTTGTTTTTACATGGCTGAATAACATTCTACAGAAGCAACATCCTTGTGTCAAAGACTAGGGCTCCTCCCGTCCATCAAAGGAATGCTGGTTCTTTCTCATATGATCTATAGATAATGTTGATGAACTCATTTATTCCACAATGCAAAACTGGGTTGATTTATGCATGTCAACTGCATTGCAAACTCACCTAAATGATGGACTTAAAAATATATTGCAGAAGCTGGGTGGTGGTGGTGCATGCCTTTAATCCCAGTGCTTGGGAAGCCGATGGATCCCTATGAGTTTGAGACCAGTCTGGTCTATAGAGTGAGCTTCAAGACATTCAGGGCTATACACAGAGAAACCCTATCTCAAAAATCCAAAATCCCCAAACTAAAAACTGAGAGAGAGAGAGGGAGAGAGAGGAGAGACAGAGAGAGAGAGGAAAGAAAGAAAAAGAAAAAAGAGAGAAAATATAAAAAAAATACATCGCAGAGAACTAAACAGCAATGAAGTCTATTCCATTCTATTCTGTGGCACAGACAATAGGAATCTTCCCAGTATAAATAATTTTTTAAAAGAAACATTTGTAACCAGAAGAGGCTAAATAATGCATGAAATTCAAGGCAAGGAAATCAAGTTAACAATAGGATAAAGGCTATTTTGAGTGTCTTTAATGCATTCATGATTGGACATGTAAGATATTTTACATTTATTCATCCTAGATCAGTGATCCATAAAGAGAATTGAGAGCTTGTTGCTCCAAAGTATGGAGTTGCTCCAAAGTGGTTATGGCAAAATGAATTCCAGAGCCTTCCAAATACATACTTCTTCCACAGTCTTCCCCTTAATCCTGATAAGGACTCAAGCATGTCTAAGATTCTGCCCTGCTAAGATTTTTCTCAATCTTGCTGTGACAGTTTACACATCTACAAAATGTTAGTCACCCTGGCATTTATAGATTTCACTATGGGCCAGACACTATTTCATGCTTTATATTTGTTGACTCACTTAGTCCTCGAAAAATCCCTATAGAGCAGGCAGATGATTGCTCTTATTGAAGGTGAGGACTGGAGTCTGAAAGTGGGTATATGACTTTCTGAGGTCCAAATTGTAATAAATATGCTGGGAAAAAGCCTCAGGTGGTCAAACGTTTGTGCAATCATTAAGAATTGGGTTTGGATTCCCAACACCCATGTAAAATGGGACATGATGGTGTGCATCTGTGATCCTTACACTGGGGAGGAGATGGTGGTTCCCTAGGGCTCCTTGGCATGCCAACCTAATCAAACTGATGGACTCTAGGTTCAGTGAGAGACTCTATAACCAAAAATAAGGTGGAGAACAGTAGATATCTTCCTCTCTACTGGCATTCATATATGTTCATACTCATGCATGTACACACACACACACACACACACACACACACACACACACACACACACACACACACACACACAAACTGTAATATGTAACAGAAAAGGGTTGAATTTACAAAATCTGCCTCTGATATTGATATGTTATTACAAGTGCTTCTATCAAAGAACTGCTGAGAGAGTTAAATAGGATTCCAGTGGGAAGGTCCTAGACTCAACAGGGAGTCCTGTCACCAGGATTTTACAGAAACATCTTGCCTAGATTTCTGCTTGGTGATTTCTCAGTGTTTTGTGTGTTCACCAACTTCCGATCACTGGCTCTTTGGATTACTTTGCCCGTGTCACATCACTGGCTGTGTGTCTTTGACATAAAGCAGAGACACCCAGGAGGCATCTCTCATACACTTTGCTCCTGGGTGTCTGTATGGGTAGCAAGCATCACCCACCTGGTTAGAGTCTCAGTCAGCGTCCTGTTTTCCAACTGCCCTTTTAAAGACAGTTTAAAAGTCCTTCCAGAAAAAAAGATGAGTGAGAATAAACATATATTGTTATTTCCTTTTCCAGAGTGAGTTTGTATCAGCAGCTCTCACTCTCATTGTGTAGTCAGTAGAAGGGAGCCTTGGTGTGGTGAAGAAGCCCTGTTCATGGAAGGAGGTAGTCCATGCCTGGACAAGGATTCAGTCTCTGGCAAGTCTGCAAGTGGAGTTTTCTGAGTTCCTTCATCATAGGTATGTCCCTTCAAAGGCATTGTGGAACATAACCCCACCCCTCAGCCTCTACTTCCTGTCTCATAATGTCAGCAATTGCTCTGATACTCCATCAGTTAATTAGGTAGCTGTCGGGGATCTTTTGGACATTTCCACTCCCTGTCATGCTTTCCAGAAGCCCAAACCAGTGGAGGCTCCCTATTCCTCAAATTAGACCTCTACATCCTTAGGCCAAACTTTTCTTTACTTCATATGCAGCTATGTCACAAACTTTTGTTGTAGTAATTTGAAAACCACAATGTCTGTATCAGTTCTTCTCTCTACATTACATTGTTTGGAGGCAAGATCCTAGGAAAGACTCTCTTGTGATCTATAACCAACTGAGGAGGAGAAAGTCCCTGAGTTATGGAGTAGGCAGTATAGAGGGTAGGCAGATACCTCAGGCCACAGGACACAGGAGCAGGAAGCAGGCTTGGTCAATAGCTCTGGGACTTTGGCGTCAAGGAGAAAAGTCCCAACCAGCCATCTATTTGTAGCAAAGGTTTTCTAAAGAAGACACGGGATAATGCACAATAAATGATAATTTGGTGTAGGGGAGTATTTAGGGTGTGATCCTCAATAGAAATAGAACTTCCCATTTCTGAGGGCACTTGGGAAAATGGTTGCAGAGTGACTGGGTGACACTTCCATTGACTTGATTGAATAGGCAGAAGCCAGAGATGATAGATGCCTAACACGTGAAAGGGACTCTTTGATGTTTTGATGGATTTTCACGAAGGTAATAAGCCTGTTCATACACAGAATCAAGAATTCTGGTGTGCTATTGTGCATTAGGGTGACTATGGGGAACAATAATGGAGTATAAATTTCAAGAAGCTAGAAGAAATGATGTTGGAAGATTGAACCATAGAAATGACAAATATTTAAGGGGATAGACATGTTTAACTTGATTTAATCATTTTGCAATATGCACTTACTTCAAAATATCACAAGGATCCTATTAATATGTATAATTTTTATGTTTACATGTATTGTTTAAAAATAAATATGCTATTTGAAAACAAAGCAATCTGCTTATAATGACCTGAACCTGAAATTGCATTTCTTTGTATAAACCAGCATGAAGTCTTTCTTTTGCGTGCCAGATGCTGTGTATGAGTCAGATTTTAAAGTTTAAATTAAAATGTATCTTGGTATCATCAGCCAGGTTTGACATGTTAACATTTTTCCATGCACTGTTTAGATCTCTCTCTCTTTACAAAATAAAGCTCTACGAGCTGGGGGTGGTGGGCCAAATGCACGCCATGCACTCTGCTTGAACACCTATTACTACTTGTCCACTGCATAGAATAATCCAGTGAATTTGGTGGGTTCTCACTGCCTGTTTTCCTTTGAAATGAAATCTGTCTGTCAAAACATCCTCATGAACTGACCGTCTTAGGGTTACAATTACTATGGAAACACCATGACCAACAACAACTTGGTGAGGAAAGAGCTTATTTGGCTTACAGGTCCACATCATAGTCTGCCAGTGAAGTACATTTTATTTGATTACAAACATTAAGGGAATGACACAAGCTAAATGGTCTGAGCAGCAGATGAGATATCCTTATTCTGTAAGCAGAGAGGGGAACATATTGACAGATTCTGTCTTTGAGACTTTATATTCAAGGAACAGGTCAGAAAATCAGAATTCATTTTAGAATCTGTGACCAGCCGACTGTCACTCTCCTAATGTGCCAACCATTCCCACATGCAGATCCTTACTTCAGAAAGAAGTAGGGATTTTAAAGTCTTCATCCGATATTTGAATTTATGTTAACTGGTAAGCTCCTTTGGGAAAACAAGCATGCATACACACACACACACACACACACACACACACACACACACACACACACACACACACACACACACACATCCCCGAATGAACTTTTGTGGAACACTTTCCTCTGAGTACAACATGGTCATTACCATCTTTATCAGAGAAGCTGTTATTGCCTATGAGAGTCTCTCCACAATATGTGGTCTGGTTCATTGTCATTCTATCATAGAAGGAATAAAATAGATTTGGGAGGATCATTGTCCTCTTACTTGATGTTGTAGCTGCCTGCTTTCTCCTGAGCCCCATCCCTGAGCCACCTGTAATTCTACTGTACATGGTTTCAGTGGGTGCTAGATGAGAGTAGACAGGAGGTGGGAGGCTAACAGTCTTCAGGTCAATACCCATGCCTGGGTAGAACTTTTTGGTGACACAGTTTTTTTTGGAATCATCCAGGGTCCTGCAAGTAATCCATTCTGTGTACCCCTGGAAATAAGCCCAATAAACCCATTTGTTTCACCAAGTTTGATTTGGTATCCTATCTGTGGCAAATAGGCCTTTGTTCTTGTCTTCCCAGAAAAATTTAGGCAATACATCCTGAATGGAATGAGTCATAGCCCTCTAATACTCTGCTACCTCAATAGTAGTTCTTACAGTAATGACAAGGACATAGCCATAGTAATAAGGGTAAGTGGCAGTGCTATGAGAGCTTTTTCCTCCCTGCCTAACCATTTCAAATAACTGTGTAATCACACATGACCCTTAATGCACATGTGCAGCTTCAAGAACTATATAGTCCAAATTCCTTCTTTTGCAGCTAAATCACTCCATGTCTTCATAGTAATAGTAGCATATATGTAGTAATATTATGCTATATTACTAATGTTAGTGCTGCCACTTTTGTTAGAGCTGACCATATTTGACTTTGCTGAGAGAGTTGCCATCCTCCTGCTAAGTACTTTCCTTATAGTACTTCTTTTTACCCTTATAAAAGTCCCAAGAGACAGGCACTACATTTCCTACCTTCAATTCTCATCTTCTTTCCACTCCCTGTGAAGTCACAAAGCTTCTAAACTGTAAAATCAGAATTTAGGCAAGGCTCTGCCAGACAGCAAGCAGGACTGGCTTTCAAGTTTGGTTCACCCTGCGCCACAGTATATGCTTCAGCACAGTGCCATGTGGGCACCTGCACATAGTGAACAGTATTTAACCTGCTCTGCACATAGTGAGCATCCTTTGACCTACTCTGCACACAGTAAGCATTCTTTGACCTACTTTGTACATAGTGGTGTCCTTTGATCTACTTTGTACATAGTGAGCATTCTTTAACCTACTCTACACATAGTGAGCATCCTTTAGATTATTACCATCTACAGTTGCAGGTGTGAAGGTGGCTGTAAATGCAAATTAACAACTTAGAAACAAAAGCCACAAATAATATCCACAGATATTAACGTTTGGATATCCCTCTCAAGAAAAGCATGGACCTTTAAAAGGAGTATTGAGGATGTTTTGTTATAGTTTGTTCTCTGTTGCTGTGGTAAACACCATGACCAAAAGCAACCTAGGGAGAGAAGAGTTTATTTCATCTTTCAGGTTAGAGTTCAACATCAAAAGAAGCTAAGGCAGGAGATCAAGGCAGGAGCTTAAAGCAGAAACCGCATAGAAAATATGCTCAGTGGTAGTGTCTTTCCTCTGATGTGATCAGCTACTTTTCTAATACAGCTCAAGCCCACATGCCTTGGCTACCCACAGTGGGCTGGACCCTTCAACATCAATTATCAATCAAGAAAATTCCCCATAGACATGCCCATAGGCAAAAATGATGGAGGCAATTCCTCAACTGAAGTTCCCTCTTCTCGGTGTATCAGGTTGACAACATAATCTATGACATCTCCTACTGGAATACCCGGATTGTTCATGAAAACCTTTTTATTGACATTTTAATCATAAGTATTAGTAGTTAACAACAAAGGACAATACAATAGTTGAAGGTACCTTCTAAAATGTACTACAATGTCATTATTAACAAACTAGAAAGAGGGACAGTGTAAATGCAAAAAAAAAAAAACTATTAAGAATGTAGTTGATGATAATTGCAGAAAGATAAAGATAATACATATGTGAAACAAGAACAAGATACAGCTGGGTATAGTGACACATACTTTTAATACCAGCACTTGGGAAGCAGAGATAGGCAGAGAGATTCCTGTGAGTTTGAGGACAGCCAGAGCTACATAAGACCCTATCTTGAAAAAGAAACACTGGAAAAAACCCAAAAGTAAATAAAAGAATGAAGGAAAAATTGGTAACAAGATGAGACTGCCTAGAAATTAAAGATACAAAAATGAAAAATTTAAATTTCAGGAGAGGGATTTGAAGATAAAGATGGCATATTCAGAAAGAATAAAAGACACAAAATTCCAAAAACCAAGAAAAGGAAAACAAACTACAGAATACATTTAGAAAGTTCAGTATTCCACATTTTCTTTATTCATTCTTCAGTTGAGGGGCATCTAGGTTGCTTCCAGGTTCTGGCTATTACAAATAGTACTGCTATGAACATCGTTGAACAGATGTCCTTGTGGTATAAATGTGCCTCCTTTGGGTATATGCCTAAGAGTGGAATTGCTGGATCTTGAGGTAGACTGGTTCTCTTTTTCCCAAAAACTGCCATACTGATTTCCAAAGTGGCTGAACAAGTTTTCACTCCCACCAGCAAGGGAGGAGTGTTCCTCTTTCTCTGCATCCTCTCCAGCATAAACTGTCATTGGTGTGTTTGATTTTAGCCATTCTGACAGGTGTAAGATGGTATCTCAGAGTTATTTTGAGTTGCATTTCCCTGATGGCTAAAGATGTTGAGCAATTTCTTAAGTGCCTTTCAGCCATTTTAGATTCCTCTATTGAGAATTCTCTATTTAGTTATGTACCCCACATTTTAGTTGAATTATTTGGTGTTTTGGAGGCTAGCTTCTTGAGTTCTTTGTATATTTTGGAAATCAGCCCTCTGTCAGATGTGGGGTTGGTGAATATCTTTTCCCATTCTGTAGGCTGCCATTTTGTCTTTCTGACTGTGTCCTTTGACTCAGAGAAGCTTCTTAGTTTCAGGAGTTCCCATTTATTAATTGTCAACCTCAGTGACTGTGCTACTGGTGTTACATTCAGAAAGTGGTCTCCTGTGCCAATTCGTTCAAGGGTACTTCCCACTTTCTCTTCTAAGAGGTTCAGTGTGGCTGAATTTGTGTTGAGGTCTTTGATCCATTTGGACTATGGTTCTATCTGTAGTCTTCTACATGTCCTCATCCAGTTATGCCAGCACCATTTGTTGAAGATGCTTTCCTTTTTCCATTGTATAATTTTAGCTTCTTTGTCAAAAAATCATGTGATCATCGAAGTGTAGATTAAAATCTGGGTTTTAATTTGATTTCATTGGTCAACCTGTCCGTTTTCATTACTATAGCTCTATAGTAGAGCTTGAAGTCAGGGGTGGTGATGCCTCTGGAAGTTTTTTTTTTTTTTATCATACAGGGCTGTTTTGGCTATCCTGGGTTTTTTTTGCTTTTCCATATAAAGTTTTGTATTGTTCTTTCAAGGTCTGTGAAGAATTGTGCTGTGATTTTGATGGGGATTGCATTGAATCTGTGGATTGCTTTTTGTAAGACTGCCATTTTTACTATGTTGATCCTACTTTTCCAAGATTATGGGAGATCATTCATTTTCTGATATCTTCTTTAATTTCTTTCTTTAAAGACTTAAAGTTCAGCCTGGCATTGGTGGTGTACACCTTTAGTCCCAGCACTTGGGAGGCAGAGGCAGGTGGATCTGTATGAGTTCAAAGCCAGCCTGGTCTACAGAGAGAGTTCCAGGACAGGCTCCAGAGCACTACAGAGAAACCCTGGTCTCAAAAACAAAACTAAACAAAACAAAAAGAGTCTTCAGGCTTTGGTGGTGCGTGCCTTTAATCCCAGCACTCAGGAGGCAGAGGCAGGCAGATCTCTGTGAGTTCGAGGCCTGGTCTACAGAGCAAGTTTTAGGACAGTGTCCAAAGCAACAGAAAAATCCCTGTCTCAAAAAAAAAAAAAAGACTTAAAGTTCCTGTCAGACAGGTCTTTCACTTGTTTTCACAAGAAAGAGGAGGACATAAGGGGAGGGGGGGAGGAGAACATGAGGGATCAGGAAGGTCAAGTTAGTGTTATCCCAAGATATTTTATGATGTTTGTGGCTATTGTGCAGGGTGATGTTTCTTTGATTTCTTTCTCAGCCCATTTATCATCTGTATATAGGAGGGCTACTGATTTTTTTGAGTTAATCTTGTATCCTGCCACTTTACTGAAGGTGTTTATCAGCTGTAGGAGTTCCCTGGTAGAATTTTTTTGGTCACTTATGTAAACTATCATATCATCTTCAAATGGTGAGAGTTTGACTTCTTCCTTTCCGATTTGTATCCCCTTACACAATGAAATCTTGAAATTCGCAGGCAAATTGATGGAACTAGAAGAAACCATCCTGAGTGAGGTAACCCAGACACAGAAAGACAAACATGGCATGTACTCACTCATAAGTGGATATTAGACATAGAACAAAGGATAACCAGCCTACAATCCACAACCCCAGAGAAACTAGGAAACAAGGAAGACCCTAATAGAGACATACATGGACCCCCAGAGAAGGGGAAAGGGACAAGATCTCCTGAGTAAATTGAAAGCATGGGGGAGAATGGGGAGGGAGAAAGAGGAGGACATAAGGGGAGGGGGGAGGAGAACATGAGGGATCAGGAAGGTCAAGTTGGGGGAAGAATAGAGAAGGAGATCAAGAAAAGAGATACCTTAATAGAAGGAGCCATTATACATTTAAAGAGAAATCTGGCACTAGGGAAATCTCCAGGGATTCACAAGGATGACCCCACCTAAGAATCTAAGCAACAGTGGAGAGGCTACCTTAAATGCCCTTCTACTATAATGAGATTGATGACTACCTTAAATGCCATCCTAGACCAGGATGATGTGGTGGACTTTGGAGATCCCCCATTGAGGGCACTACCCTGCCTGGGGAGTGGAGGGTAGATGGTGTGGGGGATAGGTCGGGGGTTGGGGGAAGGGGAGGGAGAGGGAAAAGGGATTGGCATGTGAAACAAGCTTGTTCCTAATTTGAACTTATAAAAAATTACAAAATAAATGCCATCCTAGAGCCTTCATCCAGTAGCTGATGGAAGCAGAAGCAAGATCCACAGCTAAGCACCGAGCCAAACTCCTGGAATCCAGTTGTAGAGAAGGAGGAGTGATGAGCAAAGGGGTCAAGACCATGCTGGGGAAATCCACAGAAACAGATGACCTGAGAAAGTGAGAGCTCATGGACCCCAGTCTGGCAGCTGGAGAACCAGCATAGGACCGAGCCAGGTCCCCTGAATGTGGGTGTCAGTTGGATGGCCTGGGCAATCTATGGGGCTGTTGGCAGTGGAACCAGTATTTATCTCTAGTGCATGAATGGGCTTTGGAAGCCCATTCCCTATTGAGGGATACTCTTTCAGCCTGGATACATGGGGAAGGGCCTAGGTCCTGCCCCAAATGATGTGACAGACTTTGAGGATCCCTCATGGGAGGCCTCACACTCCCTGGGTAGTGGATAGGGGTTGGCGTGGGGGGGAATGAGAGGGTAGCAGGGAGAGGGAACTGGGATTGGTATGCAAAATAAGATTGTTTTTAATTTAAATAAAAATTAATTAAAAAAAGAAAGTTCAGTATTCATTTCACAGAGTTCCAGATCCAGAGAGCAGAGAAAATGAACTGGAAAAACATTGTCAAGTTTCCTGGAAGGGAGAGTTAGTCTTGCAGACTAGAAGGGTCCATGGAGCATCTAAGACAATTAAGATACTTCTCAAATAGGAAAGAGATTTGAATCCAACCCCATAAAAGTTGTTAAGAGCCAGAAAAATTCCAAATTTCTTAAAAGCCTCTGTAGGCTATAAATTGATGTTCTAAATTCATTTATTTTTTGGTTTTTCAAGGCAGGGTTTCTTTGTGTAGCTTTGGAGCCTATCCTGGCACTCGCTTTGGAGACCAGGCTGGCCTCAAACTCATAGAGATCCACCTGTCTCTGCCTCCCGAGTGCTGGGTTTAAAGGTGTGTGCCACCAACGCCCAGCTGATGTTCTAAATTCTTAAAATGTTTATATCCAAGCCTATCCCTTAAGTATAAGGTGGAATGGTCTTCATGTAGACCTTCTGAGCATTCTTCTAAAGGCAATATCAGGGCTAGGCCTCTGATGAGGATAAGAAGTGGAGGCAATTCCCTTAGTTAACATAGTGAGGTGTTCCTTGGACACCAGCAACATAGGAAACCTACGAAGCATCCTGCTGGCCTGGTAAAGGATTTTCAGGAAGACTCCAGAGAGACATTAGACCAATAGATTATCTGACGGCTCTGACCATGTGGAAAATTGAAGTGAAAAGTACATTACAAAGCTGTTCACAGGTAATGGAGACATAAACATCCAAACCAAATGGAAAATTAAAAAGGTAATTAATTCCAGGAAAACAGTGAAGGAGCAGGAACTATGATAGTAATATTTTACTCTTTGGTAAGCTTTATTCACTTAACCATAGAGTGGAGGAACTATCACTTTAACTAGAAATGTGACTTAATACTCTCAAATAGAGTAGGGAAAATGTGCGACAGTTGCCAAGAGTGAAATCTTTGACTTCAACGGAACTCAAAAAGATCCTATCAAGGAGAGACAAACAGAAATGACATAAGGGGGCTGAAAAGACAGCTCAGTGGGTAAAGTGCTTGCTAAATAAGTATGAGTACCTGAGTTCAAACCCCCAGCACTGCAGTAAAAGCCAGGCCTGACAGTATGTGACAGCAACTCCAGAGCTTGTGTGGATATATCAGATGGATCTCAGGTCTTGGCTTGTTGGCAAGTCTATTTGAAACAGTAAGACTGGGCATCTTTAAGAGACTTTGTCTCCAAAACTAAGGTGGAGAGTGAATGAGGAAGACATCCAGCATCGATCACCAGCCTCCATATACATACACATACTCATGGGCCCATGTACCTGCATACACATATTTGCATGCTTGCAAGCACAAATACATCACACGCAAAATGTTTGAAATGATATATTTTTTTATATCTATGAAGGTAGAAACCAAAAGAAATTGCTAGAGCAATTGAAGTTGCTACCTTTGGGGAGTGGAAAATAAAAGTGGTGAGAATTGAATTGGGACATAGGAAATCAATATATTTCACACCTCCTTGATCCAGGAGTCTTGTGTCTTTTGCTAGCATCTGTGAAACTGGAAAAAAGGTTCACTTGGTAGCTTAGAAGAGGATTTACTACCTGAGATGCCTCTCAGTGTCTAGGAAGCCATGCTTGCTTCCAGGGTCAAGATTAGCAGATTGAGATTAACATGCCCAGCATCAATGGGAGTGTATCCAACACCGCTGTGCCGATGAAGTCAAGAAGGCAGCCAGGAGCAGGAGGATTGGGCCTGTAGTCAGATGCACTACTCAAATGCCCATTACCAGGAACTTTAGGGCAGGTTTTCAGAGTCATCCCTAGAGATATACAGACAAATCGACAGAGCTTGGATGGAGGTTTTTTTATTAGGGGAAAGTGAATGGGAAAGGGGGAAGGGTGGGGGGGAGACCAGCCTCTGGGGACAGGAGCAGCAGAAGAGAAAAGAGAGCAGTGGGGCAGGGGGTGGACAGAGACACAGGTAGAAAAGCAGAGAGAGAGAGAGAGAGAGAGAGAGAGAGAAGAGAGAGAGAGAGAGAGAGAGAAGGAGAAAGAGAAATAGACAGAGGGAGAGAGAGAAAGAGAAAAAGATGGGAGGTGGGTAGGGCCTTTAAAAGAGAACATAGTGAGTGTGCACGGTGGGTGGTGATCTTTGTGGCTGCAGCTGGGGGTGTATCCTGTCAGAACCCCAAGGACAGGTCAGTACAGATTCTTGAATACTAACACCCAGGACTCACACAGGTCCTAGGAAAGGTTTTTATCCTTAGTGAGCTGACCTTCCTTGGCTAAGGCAAGTCCAAAGGATGCCATTGGGAGCTTGGTACTGTCACTCCAGTAGATAGATGCAGGAATGGATACAAGCCAGGCAGAGTGGAGTTTGCTTTGATTTCATCCCTGTAATTTTTCTTTTTTTCTTTTTATAATTGTAATTAGGCCAAATTTAAATTAGAAACAAGCATTTTTTACATGTCAATCCCAGTTCTCTCTCCCTCCCCTCCTCCTCTGTCCCTCCCACCTATCCCAAACCCTTTCTGCTCCCCAGAGAGGGCGAAGCCTTCCATGGGGGATCTATAAAGTCTGTCATATCATTTGGAGCAGGGCCTAGACCCTCCCCCATATGTCTAGGTTGAGAGAGCATCCCTCTATGTGGAGTGGGCTCCCAAAGTCCATTCCTGTGATAGGGGTAAATACTGATCCGCTACCAGAGGCCCCATAGATTAACCAGACCTCCAAAATGACATCCTCATTCAGGGGGTCTGGAACAGTCCTATGCTGGTTTCCCAGCTATCAGTCTGGAGTCCATGAGCTTCCCCTTGTTCAGGTCAGCTGTTTCTGTGGGTTTCTCCAGTCTGGTCTTGACCCCTTTGCCTATCACTCCTCCCTCTCTGCAACTGGATTCCAGAGTTCAGCTCAGTATTTAGCTGTGGGTGTCTGCTTCTGTTTCCATCAGCTACTGGATGCAGGCTCTAGGATGGCATATAAGGTATAATCAATCTCATTATTGGAGAAGGGCTTTAAGGTAGCCTCTTAACTATTGCTTAGATTGTAAGTTGGGGTTAAACTTGTAGATCTCTGGACATTTCCCTAGTGCCAGAATTCCCTTTAAACCAACCCATAATGACTTCCTCTATGATGGTATCTCTTTTCTTGCTCTCTTCTGTTCTTCCCCTGACTAAATTTGCCTGCTCTCTCGTCCTCGTCTCCTCTCCCTTCCTCTCCTCCCCTTCTCTTTCTTCTAGCTCCCTATTCCCTTTCCCCATGCTCCCAATTAGCTCAGGAGATCTTGTCCCTTTTGTCTTCTCTGGGGGGACCATGTATGTCTCTATTAAGAGTTCTCCTTGTTTCCTAGCATCTCTGGCGGTGTGGACTGTAGGCTGGTTATCCTTTGCTCCATGTCTAAAACCCATATATGAGGGAGAACATTCCCTGTTTGTCTTCTTGGGTGGTTTCTTCTAGTTCCATCCCCCTGTAATTTTTCTAAGAAATTTCCCAAATGTCAAATTCTCTCTTTTTGCTGAAGGGAATCAGAGTCAATATTTTAAGCTTTCTTAACATTTTTGAGGATTTTTGTGTCCATTAGCGTACTTTTGGCCTCATTGGTTTCACATTATTTCTGGTGAATAATCTGTTTGCTAGAAACTTGGGTTATAACAGATGGCATGAGCTGGAAATGTGGTCTCTGCAATTTAAAATTCATTTTCTTTCATTTCAAAAGTTTACTTTCGAGATATCTATCTTGTAATCTCTGCCTATCAAAACTGTGCTTGTGACTTGGGAAAGAAATGGGCTACTACTAGTCTAATTGAGTTCTGAGGAAGAATTCTATTCTTCCACTTCATCTCAGCTAGCCTAAGCAGGCACCACCTGCTTCATGCCAGGAGGGTCTTTCAGTAAGCCACAGGTCTGAATTGGATTGAGAAGCCTGATCCATTCAAAACCAGACTATGGCCAGATGATTTAGGATCTTATAACATAATCTGGTTCCCTGCTTCCTCTTACATTTCATCTGCTTCCCGGGTTCTTAGAAGACCTTTTCCCCTAAGTTAGAATTGTTCTCTTGTTTTTCACAGCATCTAACCTTTCATATTCTGAATCTTTGGACTTGATTTGGGCATCATACTAAAACTCCTTTGCTCCGGGCTTAAAGGAGCACATTTCTTCTCTGATATGTATTTCCATGTGTCCTGGTTTGAGTCTTGTATGTTTCATATTATGCTTGTTGAAACTTCATTTACTGGCACTTTGGGGGAAGAGTTAGGAAGCAGGACAGAGGCGGGACTTGTGGTTGAATACCATGGGGAGCTGGCCTCTTCAAATGGGGAGTTCTCCAGGGTATCTTACATCCACCATGTGATACGCTCCATCTTGCTTTGCAGCCATCCAGTGATTTGGTTACTCTTCAATTCCCTAATTTCAAGTTGATGACTCATGCTTATGTTTATCTTGGGACAGGTTACGGGCTCCTGGTGTGGTATCTTTCAAGTGAGAATCTGAGTGTGTAAACAGGTGAAACTGGCTGTTAATGCCCAAGTTGACTCAATATGGTGGGATGGCAGGTGAGGGAAGGCTCTTAGGGAAGGAAGCAATGAGCCCAGGGATTCTCAGATGCAAATGCATTTGATAAGTGTGAAAATCTCAAAAGTCGAAGAGGCAATTTCATCTGCAATTCCAGAGGCAGGAAGACTCTAACGAGGTGCGTCTGGATTGTATTTCCCTGTAGCCTGAATAATAGGCAAAATACCCGAGGTTAAGAATCCTTTAATCAGGAAATTAGCATCAATTATCCATACAGGCTTTCCACTGTGCACTGCTGGGTGTGTTCGTTACTCAAGCACCAACGTGTTCACCTGGGTAAGTCCCTGAGGACCCACCTCTCTGTACAGGGGGAAGGAGCCAAGTTTACCGCTCTTGTTTTTCTTGGTAATGTGCTTTCAGATCATTACAGAACATGTGCTGTTACTGTGGGGATATGGAATGGTGAGGATGGATAGTGGGGTGCACTGGGAATGACAACAGGGCTGAAAAGTATAGGTTTGATTCTCAAATTGTAGGTTTGGTGTCTACATATTTTGTGATCTGCTGCTAAGATGCAAACATGCCACCATGAAGTCCAACATGTTGTGCGTTCTGTGGGTCTGGCTCACTCCTAACACTTGTTTGATACAACAAACTTACTTCATACCTGCACAGTGGAAAGGCACAGTGGAAAGCCTCTGGGAGTTGAGAACAGGGGGACCAGAGATGTTTTGCTAGAAAGATGTGACAAGTCACCAAGGAGACCAAGGACTCTGTTTGGTGAGTGACAGCCAGTCCACTTGACTGAGTAGTAAGCTAATATGTTAGATAGAGCAATAAAGTAGATGGAAGCATGTTATGGAGAACTTTGCCAAAATATCTCAAGTTTAGTTCCAGGAATGGGAGAGCATTAGTCGTTTTGGAACAGAGGAGGGCATCTGTAGGAGTGTTCATTATTTTGGTTGTATTAAGCATTTGGACTAATTACAATACTGGAGGGATCCTTATCAGAGAGGAAAACCATAAAAACAACGGGAACACTTATGTAACTGTCAGGACTAAATGAACTCCTTGATCTTCACACTTCTACCTCCAATGCAGGAGTGTACCACCACACCAAGCAGTAATTAAACAGTCCTTAACAACTTATTCTCACTTTAGAAACCTGAGTTGATAGGCAATCACATTGACACAGGAATGTTACAGCTTAGAATGTAGGATATTTGGGGCTTTTGTGGTAGGGTGGACAGTGCTTTGGCCTGGCTTAGCAACTTCTCCATCTGTTCAGTCATTCCTTCCACTTTGACTTCCTGTGTGAAATTGACCCTTGAGTTTTTCCATTTGTCACAGGTTTTATTTTCATTTGTTTCTTGCTCTTTGGTATTGAAATTTCTCCAGAACTGCAACCCTCTTTCTTGCCTCTGATGTTTTCCAAACTGTGAAATCTGTTTGCAGTGTAGTCTGTCACTTCCACAACAAAGCCACAGTTGTGTGTGCAGACTTTCACAGGTCTTTCTCTTTGATCTCTGACATTATCAAACTGGCTTATTATTTGTTAGGAACTTATACTGTCCAGCAAACAGAAAAGCAACTGAGTACAAGATCACTGTATTTGTGTGATGGGAGGAAATATTTACGCAGGGTTTGAAAGAGGTGAAGAAAATCAGACAGAGGGAACAAGATGATACAGAGCCTTTGGCAACCATGCATTGGGTACCAGGCACTGCACAGAAAACAGTATGTGTAAGAGTCACATTCCAAAAAACCCAGTGGAGTAGTTACTGTTACTGTCACTTTGAAGTTGAGAATTTTGAGTTCAATTAATACAGCACTTTCTTAAAATTAAGCAGCTTTCCAGAAGCAGAATTTGGCTGTAAATCCTGTATTTGTTTTTCTGATTCCAATTCCCACAATTGTTCTCCTGTTACAAGATGATGCTAACAAAGCCAGGACAGTAGAAAAGGACCTTAGGAGGCACAGTTAAGGGGCTCTAGAGAGGAGGATAGGGCAAAGATGCTAAGAAAGGGAAAAGAAAGAAAATGGAGGTGTACTACGGGAGAAAGAGGAATGAGAGATAAGTAACATTAAGGATGTTTGGAAAAGCCATATGTTTTAAATGGTGTTATGTCATTGGAGTGACAATGCTCTCTCAAAAGCCATAGACTATCTGATAGAAACCCCAGTGCCTGACATTGAAACCACTGGATTTCTTGTAAGGAAGTCCAAGAAATTGCCAAAACAACATAGGATATTGCTGTTACCCTTGGTTGCCCCCTGGAACTTGAAATATTATTCTCTTGCTAAGGATACCATATGTATTGGACCTGGGCCTTGGAGGAATCAAACTGAAATGAGCCTGGACAGCTCTTAAGGGCTAGCTCTCATAGCATCTGAAGGTTCTATGCAAGCTGACAAGAGAGGAAAACAATTTATAGTCCTACCTAGCTATAAAGTCTATAAATCACAACAATGACCAGCCTGGAAAGATGTCTTTAATGGTGTTAATTACACTCATATCTTTGGGGGTAACCAACAGTCATCTAATTGCATTTAAGATCCACTGAATAGGAAGGAGTCATTCCTGATACTGTAAATCTATCTAATTACTCATAGCTGGAGAGCTCATAGATGATAGAGAACACCCCAGACTCACAGAGTATTGTACAAGAGCCCAAGGACCAGGACTCCTACTGATACTCCTGCCTTCTAGATGTGACAGTGGGGGTTGAGGTTTGCACCCATGAAATCTCAACAACATAGCTAAACAAGACCAGAATAATGAACACACCAGTCAGCATGCCAAAGTGGATAGGGGAAATTTCACAAGGATCCAACCATATATGAAGAGTTAAAGGATGCTGAGAAAGGGAGAATCCGTTTTCTCCAGGGATGAGTCCCTGATAAATTATCCAGTCTCAAGTGGTCAGCCCTATATAAGTGTACATACAAGCAACATTAAATATACTTAAGTGTGTGTGTGTGTGTGTGTGTGTAATAATTAAAGAAAAAAGGGCCATGACTTTAAGAGAAAAGTTTGAGGGTGGAGATGGAGGATGTGGAAATGATGGGAATATAGAAAATTCCAAGTGTTTTTTTAAATAAAAAAGAATAAGAGCATGGAATGTTAGGGATCAAAGGACCCCTGATTACCACATAAGCTTTTGTTTACATGTATGCAATTCATGCAGATTCACCTAGATCAAATGTCCACGATTATACAAAGAATTAGTAATAGACTCTTGAATGTTATATGTAGGAGTCTAATGCATCACAAAACTATTTTAGAAGAATATATATATCATATTTTATTGATCCTATTATTTATTTATTATTTATTCCTCATAGGTTTTGTTTATTTATAGCAAAGTCATTTTATATCTAATTTCAAAACAAGACATAGACACCCTTCTTTCTCTTTTTCCCTCCACTGCAGACTTTCAACACCCTGAGTATTTATCTGCAGCTTAACTTTATTAATTCAGTTGGACATTTCAGCTTGTACCTTTCAGTAAATGGCTTCCATGTATTTGGAAACCATCAGTAACCCAGAGCCCAAGGTCCTTGCTCTCATGGCATATCATTAATAGGTAAGTGCCTATGACCCTCCATATTTTTCAGAATTTAGAAAATCATGACTTACTCTTTCATTCAGACCTCAACATAACTTACTGAGTCCTAATTTGCTCTTCCATGTAATTGTCTACATATACTCATCATTCAAATTTTATATACATATATATGTATATATCTATATAATATTGGTCTAATGATGAAATCATTAACTTCATGCTCTGAATTATGTTTTGAAATTTGTGTTTGCTTACAATTCAACTTGCTATTTAAATTTATCTTTCACTTAAATGAAAGAAATAAAAGTCATGACTTGGTACAGTGTTAAGAATAGTATTTTTCTTAGATTCTGTGGGGGGGGGGAAGAATTAAAGAGGTTTGTGTAAGCATGTGTATGTTTAAAGTGTGAGCTAGACAACAGAACTCAAGCAAATCCGTGCTCCTTATATTAGAGGTGGGTGTTTGATAGTTCTGGTGTTACTTGATATGCTTTCCCAAAGTACCCCCCCCATGCATTCAGGTGATTAACTTTCTATGTATTAAAATATCTTTTCTGTTGGCTAGAGAATTTTGTTGCCCAACAATAGGTCTTTGGAAATCCAGGAGAATGCCCAGCTCACTGACTGGGACCCTTTGTTGTGCTAATGATCTGGATCTCCTGTGATCATGGTTGGAAAGGCAATGGTGTTGAAAAAGAAAGGCTGAAAGTGGCTGATCTGGTGACAGCAACTCTAGAATCCCATGGCATCTCATGTTAGTGCATATGTATCACAACTATAAGATTGAGCCCTCTTCCCCGACTGCCAAGGACAGAGTTTATCTCTACAGAGTGAGCAGTAAGTGGAGCACCAGGTCCCACTATGTGACACATCAGTCTCCAAAACTTAATGGCATGACTTCATGTCACCCTCTCAAGTTTAAGTCATCATTTCTGGGACTGGACCCTGGGAAGCCACGGTTCCTGTCTACTACCATACCCTTAGGCATAAGACATAGGCATAGAGCTAATATCTAGATGTAAGACCTGATTTTCATAAATCATTACTTGAAGTGCCATTTAGAGTCTTGCTATGAAGATGACTGTTGCCCAGGGACAGCAGGTCTTGGCAAAAATTATGACTCTGTTAGATTCTTGAGGTAGCCAGATCATGCTAGGAAATATACATCGTATGTAAAATTGACTTTTACAAATGATATTCAAGCCCTATTTCTGACTGACAACTGAATGTAAGAGTAACCATGCCTCCAAGTGTATTATTGCCATGCTCCTTTTGTGTCCAAGTAACCTTTGCTTCTCCCTTGTGACACTGCAACTACAGCAGAATGAGATTATTTTAACAGGTTCTTGAATATTCTAGAGTTCTTTAGTGATGTCCTCAACATTTGGCCATGAAACAAAGTGAAGATTCTTTCTATTTTTCCATTGCTTCCACCCAGGAGGAAGTGATCACATGAGGGCAAATTCCCTTGGTCTCTAATGGCCCTCTAATGTCAAGTTCTTGGCTGCCAGTGCCTTGCCAGAGTCCTTGTTCTTATCCTTTGAGGGAAAGCAGCCTGATTAGTCAGCAGTTTGACTCATATGTGCATCAATAATACATAGCCACACTACAGAGCAAAATGGGAAATAAATAGCAGCTCCCTTGCCTAATCCGGTGTCACATTGTTTCAGATAGAATTCCTGGTAGAAATTCAGATGGTTCTTGGAACAACAGAAACCTTTGGATCTTTGAGCTTCGACTGCAGGTAAAATCTGAGCACAGTACCACAGGGAGGATGGTAGGGAGCAGACAGGAATTCCTGCTTCCTTCTCCTCTCCTATCTGGAAGTGTCAAGTGGTTTTCTAGTTAACTCTGTGTAATCTAGTGTCCTCTCTTCCAAAGTTGTTACTGGAAAAAGGAGGTAGTGTGATTGCTCTGTTTCCTTTCATAAAAATAATAATTAAAAAAATGTAAAAGCTTCTAAGTAGCTACCACCCCATCTAAATTTTACCTGGAACTACACCTTAACCTTATTTACAAATAGAGTGCCTGCAGATAAAATTATCAATAGTTACAATGAATTCATACTGGGGTTAGGTGGGTTGTATGCAGTCACTATCATTCCTAGGAGGTAAGACTTCTATACAGGGACACATACAAGACAACGTCATGCTATATTGTTATCAGAGGTGAGCTGAAGCAGGGAGCCGGGGCAGGGCTTGTCAATGTTGTGGAACTCTGTTCTATAGCCACAACATGCCCATTGCTATCTTGAAGTCACAAAATTGGGCGCACTACATTCTCTCATGGAGAGGATGGAGGATTCAGGAGGCAGTATGCTGGAGCAAGGCCCTGCCCCTCCCTCAAGATCTGTAAGTGATAATGGTTGCTGGGAAGGAAAGCGTTTTCTTTCAAATTTCTCTCTCTCTCTCTCTCTCTCTCTCTCTCTCTCTCTCTCTGTTTATTTATTTATTTATTTACTTATTTTAGTTTTTCAAGACAGGGTTTCTTTGCGGCTTTGAAGGCTGTCCTGGAATTAGCTCTTGTAGACTAGGCTGGTCTCAAACTCACAGGGTCCACCTGCCTCTGCCTCTATAGTGCTTGGATTAAAGGAATGTGCCTCCACAAATGGGAACATTTATTGCATTAAACAATGAAGACATCAATACCAACATACCACACATCCATAGCCATTGTTTTTGGTATAGGTGTCACAAGAGCCACCCAGTGTGGAGCCCTTGCTGACCTCATGGTGCTGGTCATCTTTGCCAAAGTCCTACATATAAGAAAACAAATATACCTACATGTGCTCTGTGCATGAAACAAAACAAGAGGTTCCTACCTGTATCTGGACTTTCAGACTGAAAGTCTGAAAATAACTAAAATGGCTACTGGCTTAGAAGTACAAGGTGGCCTTGACACTGCCATTTATGTCCCTCCAGCTTCAGTCAGAACTTTTTAGAAACAAAAATGCGCATTTGAAAGTTTCTTTAGATTTATTTATCTTATTATTTTATGTGTATGAGTGTTTTGCCTACATGTACAAATGTGCAGCACATGTGTGCTTGGTGCCTACAAAGGTCAGAAGAGGGCTTCAGATTCCATGGGACTGGAGTTGCAGATGGTTGAGAGCTAGCACGTGGGTGCTGGGAATTAAATCCAGGTCCTCTGGAAGAGCAGTCAGTGTTCTTAATTACTGAGCTAATTCTCCAGCACCATGCACTCTGTTTTAGAACACCATCCTTAGAACTTCGAGAAGGAAGAAAGAATTATGATAGAAAATACTAGAAGTCTATTCAGTATCTATACTTGTTGATTTTTAGCTTTCTCTAATATTCTATGAAGCACCATGGCTCCCCTGTTACTTATGTGTCACTAAACATAACTATAACCTAAAAGACAATGCTGTGTGTGTGTGTGTGTGTGCATGTGTGATTTTCATAAATAGTGAATCTTTTAAAATAAAAAATTAGCCTTTAAATTCTTTCATAGAAGTAGCAGGCTCCAGGCTGGTGCCGAAGGAAAGGCAGACACTCTGGAGCCCCGTGTCTTCATGGAATGGATAGTCCATTTTTATTAAATTGTAACAAGAAAGAAACTCTAGAAAAACATTATGTGGTTGATTTCACTTTATAACTTAGAGGAACATTCTCCCATCTCAGTTTCTAGTGATCTAGGGCAGAATAAACTAGGGCTTGTTCTGTGTCACTCAGGGTTCCTATCACCATGGTAGGGCACAAAGAATTGGCCTTTTCTTGTAGAGTGGCATCTTTGTCCCTGCTTGCCTTTCCTCTGGTATCATGAATGTAGTTATATTGTCACTTGGCTAATAGTTGTTGCTGATTACAAGCTTCTACTGCTGTTGATGTGTGTGATAGTAAGACCTGGTGCTGCTTTTACTGTTACTATAGAGTGCTGGTCATTGTAGTTCACAGGCATCATATCTGGGAAAGACGGTTGGTAGCTTATCTCCTTTGGAAGCTTGCATGGTGCCTTTTGGCACCATGAAAGCTTGTCCTCAGGGAAGAGGCTTTCAGGTCAGTCCCATCTCAGTGTCTGGGCCCATGTCTGAAGTGCATGGTGTCTTCAGCAATAGGGACTTACCTTCCAACTCTTGGGGGCAACCAAGGGCAATAGCAATAGGCTGTATGCTTTGTGAGTCTCTTGAACAACATTGATCAACAACTCAAAAGAGGGCTTCTCATGCCTGATCTTGGGGTTTTTGTTGTGGCCTTTGGCTGTTGGAGGAAGCATTGATATCTCAGATGAGAAAATTTCATTTGAACTTCATACACAGATTTATACACAGATTTATGAGTATTAATATTTAAGGTAAAACATTAATAGTATGATTCCTTATGATCTTTTCAGATATCCTTACTGTTATTTTACCAACCTCTCTACTTCTTTTATATTTACCTCCCTCGCCCTCCCTGAAGAACCTTGCCCCAGACCTTTGGTTTTTGACCTTGGCTTTCTTCCAAGCCTGAGATCCTATTAAATATGCAAAGTAATTAATCTATTTTTGTATCTTTCTTAATTTACCAAAATAACAGATTTTTTACTTTTTTCTTTTATTTAAATTCTTTAATTATTACTCATATTTACATATCCACCCCCCCATTCCCTCACCCTCCCATCCTCCCATGTTCCCCACCAACACCTCAACCCACCCTCCAACTCATCCCCAGGGATAGTGAGGCCTCCCATCAGGGACATTAAAAGTCTATCATATCATTTGGGGGAGGGCCTAGGTCCTCCTTGCTGTATCTGGGCTGCAATAGTATCCCTCTATAGGGAATGGGCTCCCAAAGTCCATTGTGCTCTAGGGATAAAGACTGGCTCCACTGTGAGAGGTCTCATAGACTGTCTTGGCCTCCTAGCTGGTACCCTCATTCAGAGGGCTTGGTTTGGTTCAATGCTGTTTCCCCAGATATATGACAAGGGTCTCCATGCTATCAGTAGGTCAGAACCACTGTTTCTTCAGGTTTCTCTAGCACTGTCTTGGCTCCTTTGCTCATCCCTCCTCCTTCTCCACAACTGAATTCGAGTAGTGTGGTTCAGTGCTTAGCTGTGGGTGTCTGTTTTTGCTTTGAACAGCAACAGGATGAAGGCTGTCCTTCCTATCCCTGCTCCCAGGCTCCCACTTTGGTCAGGGGTTCTTGTCCCCATCCCCTTCTTCGACGGACTACGCAAGCTTCTCTTGGGGTCCTCCTTGTTTCCTAGCTCCTCTGGCAGTGTGGATTGTAGACTAGTGATCCTTTGCTCTATGTCTAAAAATAAAAAATGAGTGAGTACATACCATGTTTATCTTTTTGTGATTGGGTTACCTCGCTCAGAATTGTTTCTTCTAGTTCCATCCATTTTCCTGCAAATTTCAAGATTCCATGTTTTTGTTTTGTTTTGTTTTTGTTGTTGTTGTTGAGTAGTACTCCATTGTGTAAATGTACCACATTTTCTCCATCCATTCTTTAGTTGTGGGGCATCTATGTTGCTTCCATGTTCTGGCTATTACAAATAACACTGCTATGAACATAGTTGGACATATGTCCTTATTGTATGAATGTACATTCTTTGGGTATATGCCCAAGAGAGGAATTGCTGGATCTTGAGGTAGGTTGATTTCCATTTTCCTGAGAAACTGCCATACTTATTTCCAAAGTGGTTGTACAGATTTGCACTCCCACCTGCAATGGAGGAGAGTTCCTCTTTCTCTACATCCTCTCCAGCCAATGGAGAGGTGTTATTGATGTTATTGATTTAAGCCATTCTGACAGGAGTAAGATGGTATCTCAGAGTGGTTTTGAGTTGCATTTCCCTGATGGCTAAGGATGTTGAGCACTTTCTCAAGTGTCTTTCAGCCATTTTGGATTCCTTTGTTGAGAATTCTCTATTTAGTTCTGCACTCCAACTTTTAATTGAATTGTTTGATGTTTTGGTGGCTAGCTTCTTGAGTTCATTGTATATTTGGTGATCAGCCCTCTGTCGGATGTGGGGTTGTTGAAGACCTTTTCCCATTCTGTGGGCTGGCATTTTGTCTTTCTGACTTTGTCCTTTGATTTACAGAAAGAAGCTTCTCAGTTTTAGGAGGTCCCATTTATTAATTGTTGATCTCAATGTTTGTGCTACTGGTGTTATGTTCAGGAAGCTGTCTCCTGTACCAATTTGTTCAAGGATACCACCTACCTTCTCTTCTAGGAGGTTCAGTGTGGCTGAATTTATGTTGAGGTCTTTGATCCATTTGGGCTTAAGTTTTGTGCATGACGATAGACATGGATCTATCTCCAGTCTGAATCCAGTTATGCCAACACCATTTGTTGAAGATGCTTGTTTTTCCATTATATAACTTTAGCTTCTTTGTCAAAAATAAGTTGTTCGTAGGTGTGTGGGTTAATATCAGGGTTTTCAGTTGGATTCCATTGGTCTACCTGTCTATTTTTGTGCCAATACCAAGCTGTTTTCAGGACTATGGCTCTATAATAGAGCTTGAAGTCAATGATGGTGATGCCTCCAGAAGTACAGGGTCTTTTGGCTATCCTGGGTTTTTTGTTTTTCTATATGAAGTTGAGTACTGTTCTTTCAAGGTCTGTGAAGAATTGTGTTGGGATTTTGATGGGAATTGCATTGAGTCTGTAGATTGCTTTTGGCAAGATTGCCATTTTTTACTATGTTTATCCTACCTATCCAAGAGCATGTGAGATCTTTCCATTTTCAATAACAGATGTTTTAAAGTTACTTTTTTATTACTGTAGTAAACATGATGACCAAGGCAACTTATAGAAGAAAGGGTTTCTTTGACTCACAGTTCCAGAGGGATAATGGCTGAGAGGAGATAGCAGGTAGCAGGTGGCTAGAATAGCAGCTGAGAGCTTGCATCTTGACACTGCAAACAGGAAGCAGACAATGGAAATGGTGTAAGTCTTTTGAAGCATCCAAGGCTTCCTCCAACAAGGCCATATTGTTTAGTCTTCACCAATCAGGGTACCATCAGGGGTCCAAGTATTAAAATAATGGAGACCTATGGGGACCTTTCATTCAAACCATCACACAGACAATAAAGTTATGTTTATTTCCTTCATTCCCCACCACCCCACACACATTCTCAATATGCTTCCTATTGCCGTAATAAAGACTACAGACAAAAGCAAACTGGGCAAGAAAGAAGAAAGGGCTTTATTTGGCTTACATGTTCTGATCACAGTCTATCACAGAGAGAATCCCATGGCAGGAACACAAGCAGAGACCACAGAAAAATGTGGCTTCCCATGACTTTCTCAGTTTACTCTTTTCTGCAATCCAGAACCACCTGCCCATGGGTGGTACCATCCATGGTGATCTGAGCCCTTCTACATCAATCTTGAAACAAGAAAATTCCCATAAGCATGCCTATAGGCCAATCCCATGGAGACATTTTCTCAGCTGAAGTTCACATTCCCAGATAATCCAAATTTGTGTCAACTTGAAAAAACCAAAAACTAAAACAAGCCCCCCCAAACAACAATAACAACAAACAAATAAAACAAAACAAAACAAAATCTAGCCAGGCTCTCCCAAATTATCAAACTTTAACCCACGCAACTAAAATAACCAAGAATTTGGATGAGTCAACCACAAAGATAATCACTGTTTCTAATTGATGTAATTTGCCCTGTCAGCAAGCTCAGCAGTAGGATTCTGTATGTATGTCAATACATCCCAGGTAGGGACTATCTAGTATGAAGTAGTAGGTAGCAGAAGTGAAGTGCTTCAGACTAGGCACTCTATAAATATTCATGAAATAAGAGAGCCAGTATGCACAATAGGTGCAACAAATCTTCCCTCAATCCTATCCATCCCTCTCATATTTCAAGTTTTGTATCTCTATGCTGAAAGAGAAATAAAAACCTGTCCCTTGGCTGTGGGCAGAAAAGTCCAGGGTGTTAAACTGTTGGAGCAAGTACAGCTAGCTGCCAGGTGGATGCAGCACGCTCCAGGCTGAAGTGATGGAAGAGGCAGACAATCTGGTGCCCCAGTGTCTTCATGGATGGCCCATTTTTATTAAATTGTAACAAAAAGGAAACTCTAGAAACACATTATGTGGTTGATTTCACTTTGTAACCTAGAGGAACATTCTCCCATCTCAGTTTCCAAATGAGAACTTTTTGTTCTACACATAGTTTATTATTATTATTATTATTATTGTTCAAGCTGATTTTTTATAATTCAATTTTCTCAGGTATTTTGTCATGGTGACTTATACAACTACATTTTCTATACTCTATGAACCTATGTTGAAACATCATTGTCAAAAAAATCCCATAGTTTACTTTGGTGTTGATTCTTGGGGTTACTACTGACTAACCCCAATAATCCACCTCCAAGAATGTCACATAATTAGAATCACATTCAGTCTGGCTTTGTTCCTTTAGTAATATGCATTTATGTCTCCTCTCTTTTGTTTCATGACTTGATATCTCAGTTCTTTTGACATTGAGTAAGAATCTGTTGTTTGGACATACCATGGCTTATTTATCCATTGACCCACTAAAGGGCATCCTGGTTGTTCCAAGTTTTGGTGACAGCAAATATAGCTTACATCAGTATGCTATTTCATATGGACATAGGTTTTCAACTTATTTGGGATTGTTGGATTATATTGTTGTAAAGTTATGTTAAGTTTTGTGAGGAAACTACCAAACTGCTTTTTAGCCTGGATTCCACAGCAATGAAATAGTGGTTTTGTTGCTCTACATCCTGTCCTTCATTTGACTCAGTATTTTTCATAGATACATGGTGAGATCTCTTGGTTTTAATTTGAATTTCCCTAATGATACATAATGTGGATCATTTACATACATGCCGTATGTATCTTCTTTGCTGAGGTAATATTTTAGTTCTGGAATGAATTTTTAAGTGGATAGTTCATTTTCTTATTATGCTTCCTAAAGTTTTGTTGTTGTTGTTGAAGTCCCTGATGTGATGGTATTTGAAGATGGGACCTTTGGAAGATGATTAGGCCATGAGGTGAATTTCTGTGAATGTCTACTGCTTTTATAAAAGGTTCCAGAGAGCACTTTAGGTATGTCTTTTGAAAATACGTATTCCAAGTCCATGACCTGTCCTTTCATTCTTTTGACAAAATTTTTGTGGCTCATAAGCTTTTAGTTTTGAAGTCCAGATTATTAATTGCCTCATGGGTCATTTCTACACTGCTGTGTCTTGAAAGTCAACACCTTGATGTAGATTTTTTTAAAAAGAAAAAAAACATTATTCTTTGTGGTGGAGAGGGTAGAAGGCTCTCAAAAGTCTATTATTATTATTATTGATTGCACCTTTGTAATAGTCAATGAAGCAGAAGTAAGGAGACAAACTAAAATGGGTAGTTAAGATTTTACACAGAGAATTTCTACATAATTAGTTCAAAATAAAGGGCAAAATAATATGCTTTAGCCTCAGATTATTCTATATTCTTAGGTTACATTGCTCAAGAGAAAGTTTACTTAGAAAAAAATCCAAATTGGTCAAATCTTTTTCCCATATCATGGGAAAATACAATGAATTGAGATTCAGTGGAACTCATGAAAGCAAGAATCCCAGAGTAGCCCTAGTTCATAGTGTAGCCAGTCACTCTAGTTTTAACTTGAGGCACACTGGAACACAGGGAATAAGAGGCTTGGAGCAGCTTAGGGATGTAGTCTATTAGGGTGTCCCAAATGATGGTGTCCTGACCAGTGAGGGAGTGATTTTGGCCAGTGCTGAGACATGCAAGATCCCATACAAGGAGAAGAATATAAATGAAGTGCCTCTAAAAATGAACTATAGTTGATTGGTGTGTGTGTGTGTGTGTGTGTGTGTGTGTGTGTGTGTCTGTCTGTCTGTCTGTCTGTCTGTCTGTCTGTCTGACGTGTGCTTGTGCACATGTACAGGTCACCTGCATCTGTGTATGTGTGCATGTGGAAGCCAGAGGACCACCTCGGGTGTCATTCCATAAGAATGTCATCCCTTATGTTTTAAGACAGTGTCTTTAATTAGACTGGAGCTTGCCCACTATTCTAGGCAAACTGGTCAGTGAGCTCCAAGGACCTGCTTGTCTCCAACCTACCAGTGTTGAGCACAAAAGTATGTGCCATTATGCTACGTTTTCAAGCTCTACATATAATCATCCCAGACGAATACCACAGCCTTGGGAAGTTGAGATGAATGCCTTATCTTTTCAATTGGATGCATTAGTTCACCATTAAGCTATAGATAGTAGAGATTGTATTTCTTTATCATTATAACCAATTTTAGCACAATTTTAGTCACATAGTTAAACCTTTAGAAATATTTATTTAATGAAGTAGCAAATGACATTCTAAGTAGCTAGCTAGTCTAAGGTCACGGAGCCAATCATTTATAGAGCTGGGTATGTGCTTCTCAAGGAAAAGCCACTTTTTATTGATTTACCCAAAACAGTGACACAAAGTCCCAACAAATCTCTTCCCTATGTCCATAGAAGAAACACAAGCTTAGGCTTTATGTTCTTTTTTTTTTCTTTTTTTCTTTTTCTTTTCTTTTGTTTTTCGAGACAGGGCTTCTCTGTGAGCTTTGGAGCCTATCCTGACACTCGCTCTGGAGATCAGGCTGGCCTCGAACTCACAGAGATCCACCTGCCTCTGCCTTCCAAGTGCTGGGATTAAAGGTGTGTGCCACCAGCGGTTTTTTTTTTTTTTTTTTGGTTTTTTGAGTGCTTTATGTTCTTTTTTGCAAAACATTATGCAATTTTCAGGCAACTGAACAGAAAATAGTGGCATACATATTGTATTGTCATTTCAATGTTAAACACTTTGCTGTGACTTTTTAATCTAAGCAAATGTTTCATACTGGTAAAAATTGTAGGTCCTGGGGTGTAGGGAGAGATGCTCTGTTTTAGGAATAAAAGGAAGTTCTTGCTCAGATTGAAACATTTTGGCACAAGGCAACCCTTGTGGGCTTGCTACCCAGAAAGGTTCCTGCATTTGGGTATGCCAGAAGCTACTGTCTGCCCATCATGTGAAATCACACTCCACCAAGAGTATTGCAGGATTAGGATCCCCATCTATTCTGATCTTGAACTCTCTATGTAGATGAGGATGAACACAAACTTGCCATCCTCCTGCCTCCACCTCCCAAGTGCTGAGATAAGTATTATCCACTATGCCCATTCCAGAACTCACTAGTGATGGACTTTGAGGTGGTTGAGATGGGGTAATAGGAGTGTAAGGTGGAGGGCAGTACTGAAATTGAACAGGCATCTTAGTCATCCAGGGGCTCCAAGGGCTTAACTACTTGTATTTCAGGGAGTAGCACTAAGCTAATCATGGTTTCTTGGGGGATGGGCCAGAGAAGTTCTTTCTTATTATTTTATTTAAAAATAAACATTCATAGATGTGTGGGTTAATATCAGGGTTTTCAATTCGATTCCATTGGTCTATCTGTCTATTTTTGTGCCAGTACCAAGCTGTTTTCAGAACTATGGTTCTATAATAGAGCTTGAAGTCAGGGATGGTGATGCCTCCAGAAGATCCTTTATTGTATAGGGTTGTTTTGGCTATCCTGTTTTTTTTTTCCATATAAAGTTGAGTATTGTTCTTTCAAGGTCTGTGAAGAACTTTGTTGGGATTTTGATGGGGATTGTGTTGACTCTGTAGATTACTTTTGGCAAGATTGCCATTTTTACTATGTTGATTCTACCTATCCAAGAGCATGGGAGATCTTTCCAATTTCTGGTATCTTCTTTAATTTCTTCTTTACAGTCTCAAAGTTCTTACTGTACAGGTCTTTCACTTTTTTGGTTAGTGTTACCTCAAGATATTTTATGTTGCTTGTGGATATTGTTAAGGGTGATGTTTCCCTGATTTCCTTCTCAATGGATTTATCATCTGTATATAGTAGGCCTACTGATTTTTTTTTATTCTTTTATTAGTTCAAATTAGGAACAAGCTTGTTTCACATGTCAATCCCTTCTCTCTCTCCCCAACATCCCACCTGCCCCTAGCCATCCCCCCTCCACTCCCCAGGCAGGGTAAGGCCCTCAAAAGGGGCTCCCTAGAGTCTACCACATCATCCTGGGCCAGAGGGCTACTGATTTTTTTGAGTTAATTTTGTATCCTGCTACCTTGCTGAAGGTGTTTATCAGCTGTAGGAGTTCCCTGGTAGAGTTTTTCAGGTCTCTAATGTAGACTATCATATCATCTGCAAATAGTGAAAGTTTCACTTCTTCCTCTCCAATTTGTATCCATTTGATCCCCTTTTCTTGTTGTATTGCTCTAGCTAGGACTTCAAGGACAATATTAAAGAGATATGGAGAGAGTGGACAGCCTTGTCTTGTTCCTCATTTTAGAGGAATCGCTTTGAGTTTCTCTCCATTTAGTTTGATGTTGGCTATTGGTTTGGTGTATATTGCGTTTATCATATTTAGATATGTTCCTGTTATTCCTGTTCTCTCCAAGATCTTTATCATGAAGGGATGCTGGATTTTGTCAAAGGCCTTTTCAGCATCTAGTGAGATGATCATGTGGTTTTTCTTTTTCAGATTGTTTATATGGTGGATTACATTGATGCATTTTCGTATGTTGAACCATCCTTGCATCCCTGGGATGAAGCCTACTTGATCATGGTGTATGATTTTTCTGATGTGTTCCTGGATTCGATTCACCAATATTTTATTGAGTATTTTTGCATCGATGTTCATAAGGGATGTTGGTCTGTAGTTCTCTTTCTTAGTTGTGTCTTTATGTGGCTTGGGTACCAAGGTTATTGAAGCCTCATAAAAAGAGTTTGGCAATGGATCTTATTTTTGACAAAGATGCTATGGAAAAAAGATAGCATCTTCAAAAAATGGTGCTGGCACAACTGGATTCGGACATGCAGAATATTCCAGATAGATTCATACCTGTCACCATGCACAAAACTTAACTGCAAATGGATCAAAGATTTCAACATAAATCCAGCCACACTGAATCTTCTAGAAGAGAAAGTGGAAGATACCCTTGAACAAATTGGCACATGAGACCACTTCCTGAACATTATACCAGTAGCATAGACATTGAGGTCTGCAATTAATAAATGGGACCTCCTGAAACTGAGAAGCTTCTGCAAGGCAAAGGACACAGTTAGCAAGACAAAACAACAGCCCACAGAATGGGAAAAGATCTTCACTGACCCCACATCTGACAGAGGGCTGATCCAAAATATACAAGGTGCTCAAGAAGCTAGCCACCAAAACACCAAACAATGCAATTAAATAGTGGGGTACAGAACTAAATAGAGAATTCTCAACAGAGGAATATGAAATGGCTGAAAGACACTTAAGAAAATGCTCAAAATCCTTGGCCATCAGAGAAATGCAACTCAAAACAACTCTGAGATACCACCTCACACCTGTCAGAATGGCTAAAATAAAAAATACTAATGACAATCTATGCTGGAGTGGATGTGGAGAAAAAGGAACACTCCTCCATTGCTGGTGGGAGTATGAACTTGTAAGACCACTTTGGAAATCAGTATGGTGGTTGCTCAGAAAAATGGGAATCAGTCTACCTTAAGATCCAGCAATTCCTCTCTTAGGCATATACCCAAATAATGCACGTTCATACAACAAGGACATATGTTCAACCATGTTCATAGCAGCATTGTTTGTAATAGCCAGAACCTGGAAGCAACCTAGATGCCCCTCAACTGAAGAATGGATAGAGAAAATGTGGTACATTTATACAATGGAGTACTACTCAGCAGAAAAAAAAGCAATGGAATCTTGAAATTCTGCAGGCAAATGGATGGAACTAGAAGAAACCATCCTGAGAGAGGTAACCCAGTCACAAAAAGACAAACATGGTATGTACTCACTCATATATGAATTTTAGACATAGAGCAAAGGTTTACCAGCCCATAATCCTCTTCACCAAAGAAACTAGGAAACATGAAGGACTCTAAGGGACAAAGGAATGGACCCCAGGAATGGGAAGAGGCAGGAACTCCTGTGCCAATTGGGAGCATGAGGGTAGGGGAGAGGGAGCTGCCAGATTGAGAGCAGTAGAAGATGAGTGGAGGAGAGGAAATGGAGGAGTAGAAATATTGAGTTGGGGGATGAATAGAGGAGAGAGAGAGAGCAGGATGAGAGATACCATATTAGAGGGAGCCATTATAGGTCTGAGGAGAGATCTGGCATTAGGGAGATTTCCAGAGACCCACAAGGATGACATGAACTGACAATCCAGGCAATGGTGGAGATGATAACCTAAACACCCTTCCCCTAAAATGAGATTGATGACTACTTTTTATGCCATCCTAGAGCCCTCATCCAGTGTCTGATGGAAGCAGAGGCAGACATCCACAGATATACTCTGAGCTGAACTCTGGAACTTAGTTGAAGAGAGGGAGGAATGAAGATCGAAGGGGTCGGTACCACATTGGAGAAACCCACAGAAACAGCTGGCCTGAACAAGGGGGAGCACATCGACCCCAGATGCTGTCTGGGAGGCCAGTACAGGACTGATCCAGACCCCTGAACATGGATGTCAATGAGGAGGCCTCTGCACTCCATGGGGCCTCTGGTAGTGGATTAGTATTTTTCCCTGGTGTAAGAAGGGACTTTGGGAGCCCATCCCATGTGAAGGGATGCACTCTTGCCCTGGATACAAGGGGAAGGGCCCAGGCCCAGCCCAGGATGATGTGGTAGACTTTGTGGAGCCCTGGTTGAGGGCCCTACCCTGCCTGGTGGATGGGGTGGGGGCTAGGTTGGGGGTGGAGGAGGAGGGATGAGGATGAGGGGAGAGAGAGAGAGAAGGGATCAACATGTGAAACAAGCTTGTTCCTAATTTTAACTAATAAAAAACAAAAAATAAACATTCACTTGTTTTATATATAGAAAAGATTCCTTTTCAAACAGCAAAACTCAAGAGAATATAGGCTATTAGAATGGATTATCTGAGAAAGTAATTGAGCCCACATATTTTGCGGTTATCATGGTCTATTATTTCCTGTAGCATGACCTAACCAATGAACCAGATGAACTGTTAGTTTCTATGAATCATTACATATGTTTTTATTCTTTTCTTGACATGCATCTAAGCAATAGATAATAAGAGTTTTGATGACTCATCAAACACTGAAATACTAACTTCTAGGTTTCTTTGAATTTCAAGTTGAAATGGCCCCTATGTTGATCTCATTCAATTGTGGCTGATAGAAAATAGAAATATTAACTTTCATCAAAGTTATGTGTAATTTAGGAAAAGAATTACAAGACAGTGGCAGAGATTGACACTCTGATAATCCTGCTCAAACATATCTTCTCCAAATACTTGCAGCTATTATAATAGACATCTCTTTCAGAGTTATTTCAGTTCATTTCAATAAGAAACAATTGTTAAAAAAACGTTATTGGAAATCAGGAGGGATTCATAACATTACAGTTGATATTAAAAGAACCAATGAGTTTTGCCACTAATCCCACTTCAAAGAATGATACCCGATTATTAAGCACATTTTTTCCATTTTCGTTTTTCCTGGTTGGCGCCAGTTTTCTTGGCTTGTAATGGGATAGGCTGAATAGACCAACTTTCCTTTTCATTCGCATATTCTATGGGTCTAGTGATTCTGAATCCAAGTCACTTGAATAATGATGGAGCCATTATGTTCCTCATGAATACAGATTGATATAATAGATACTGCAGAAAGAAAGAAAGAAAGAAAGAAAGAAAGAAAGAAGGAAAGAAAGAGAGAGAGAGAGAAAGAAAACTTATGTGAACCAGAGTGGTATATGCAATCATCCATTGCTACCAAGCTGAAAGGATGCCTAGGCATACAGAGTCATGATCCTTTGGTAAGTGAACTTCAAAGTTGAGTAATTACAATGTTATAACATATTAACTATTTGAAGATTATTCTATTATTGAATGAGGCACTCCCCTCACATTCTAACTAGACCAAAGGTATCAGTTTTGTCTGGGAAGGAGTATGATAGGAGGGAGTGGGTGGAAACAAAAAACAATTCTCAGTTGGGATTCAAATTTTCTTTTGGGAAATTTATAGTTTGAAAGGAAGTTAGGATTTCCAAAGTTAAACATTTTAAGTACTGAATACATGAAAGTATTCATATTAAAATTCAGTAGATTGGGAGGAACACGTTAGCAGGAGAGAATGTTTTCCCATTGGAGAAGAGCTGTGGATCCTGAGGTTAGGGGAGGCAGAGAGCTGTAAGACATGCCTTGTTTGGCTGTATCCGTCAAAGGTCATGTGTTGTGAGCTTAATCCCAAATGCAATGTGTTGGGCACATCACATGTGTATTGGATTTCAAGCCTTCAAAACTGTAAGCCAATACATTTCTGTTCCTTATCAACTGCCCAACTGTTACCCTTTGATAGCAGAACAAAACAGATTAAGAAAGCAACACAAGCACTATTGAATCATCTCTTGAGAGAAGCTAAGTCCAATATGAAAGATCAGATGTGTGTATGCCCTATACCATATATATTTTCAAGTTTTGGACAGTAGCAAGATCTGTTCTTTGCTTTCTGATTGAAGTCAGACCTAGTGTCAAACAATTGGAAACATTTCAACGTTCAACATGCCTGGGAAGTGATAGAAGAGAAATCAGATATATGAAGTATTTGGGCAGATGATCTGAGAGCCCACAGAGCCTCTGGGACCTTCAGTAAAGCTCACGGAGCATCAGAGTGCTTGTTTCTCCTGTGACCATTATATCAAAGTCAGAGGACCTGGAAAGAGGCTTGAGGTTCAGCAGTGACAAGGTAGGCCTGATACCAGCCAGAATAGTAGAACCAAACAACAATTAAGTGAGGAGAGACTCATACAGTGAATGATGACCATGGACCTGACATTGGGCTCCATCTCTACACCCTCTTGTCCATTTCCCACCTTAGTGTTGCCCTCCAGTACAGCTCTCCTGCAGAATTCACAGGCAACTTCATGGAAAAGAAGGAAATGCAGATTAAATAGGAAAACTCTTCACCCACACAGGGGTTGACCCCCCCAAAATTGGTTCTGGCTATTGAAATAAATGAAGCAAATTGCAATTTCTTCACATCTCACTTTTGTTCTGAGATTCTATGCTCAATATGATGGCCAGCATGGGGGCCTAGGACAATGCAGGGAAATTTGCTTTAGAAATCAGTATTTCCTTCTTTAGGAGACTTTCAAACGTCACTAGGGTCCTGTACTGGCCTTTCTTCTGCCCATTGGTAGGAAGAGGCAGTGTTGTGGTTAGGGAGTATGTTGTAGTTACTTGACCACAAAGCTGAAAGCCTCACTTACACAGGATGAGAGATGTTACAGTATGATGTGGAAGGAGACCCAAAATAATATCAAACTATTAAATACGACCTAAGGACTTGAAAAGACATTTCTCTAAAGGAGAGGTTCCTCAACATCAGTAACCATCAGGGGGTGCAGCGTAAAACTACAAAAGGTATCACCTCATGTGAAACCAAAGGCAGGCACCAGCAAGGATTTGGAGAAGCCTCTGTGAAAAACACGATGCTTACAAACTATATTCAGAATTTGAATACAGATGCACTTCTTTGCAACGTGATGAGTGGGAATACAAACCCTAACTGGTAAATCATACATTTTAAGATAGAGACTGAGGAAAGGACACAAACACCTCAAAACGTGGTGCTGGAGCCCCAGAGTTTTAGTTATGCCCTACCTCTCTCCATGTGGTACCTGTCTGCTCAACTGAGTTTCTAGAAACAGATGAAAATGTGCCCCTAATATTATTCTTCCCAGACCCTGTGGTAACTTACCAGCTCAGATATATCTATATCTATATCTATATCTATATCTATATCTATATCTATATCTATATCTATATCTATATCTATATCTATATCTATGAATATGATATATATATATATATATATATATATATATATATATATATATCTGTACCTCGGACCTTATCTGAATGAGAGCACTTGATACTTGATACTTGAGCAGCTGTGATGGATATTAATAAGGGAACAAATGCATCAGGCCAGAGGAGCAGAAAACATAATTTGCATCTTCTCTCCACCTTTAAGAAGGAGGGGCTGTCTCTTTGTTTTCTGGATCTGATCTGTCATTTCTATTTCATTTGGGCCAGGTTTCAACATATGTTAAAGATGATCTCCAGTATATTAGAAGGTTCACAGTAGTCTCCTGGCCTGCTTGAGTCCAGGCTTTGCCCAACTGGATCTCATCTACCCACTGTACCTCTCAGCTCCTGTGTATCCAATAAGTGTCTGGGGATGAAATTCTTCCCCCTTTCCCAAACACTTCCAGCTCTCTGTCTAAGATTCCTTGTCTGCAATCTGTCCTCTCTCATCTGTCCTCCCTCCAGGACAGGCTACTTATCTCACTCTGCATGGCCCATACTAGTCATTGGTCACAATCCTTTGTGTACCCCAGAGACCAGGCCAGCCCATCCCCAGGAGACTCCCAGGGGTGTTTGTCTAGGCAAGGCAAGCTTGGAAGCCAGAACCTGCTTGGGGAAGTCTTAGCTGACCTCTCTGGTTCCCAGGGAGGTCGTTTGGAAGAATGCAGGAAGAAGATTAAATAGCACCCAGGGAAACCAGAACAATGGGCTAAAGCCTCAGAGATCTAGTCAAAGAAACTAGTTTTTAGGCTCTAAAGCTAACATTAATTATACATTTTCTTGAGAAATTATCACTTATCATTAGTATGCTGGATAGTTTTATGTCAACTTGACACAAGCTGGAGTTACCTGAAAGAAGAGAACCTCAGTTGAAAAAAAAATGCCTTCATATGTTTTTTCTGTAGGGCATTTTCTTAATCAGTGACTGATGGGGGAGGGCCCAGCCTACTCCCAGCCCAGTGTCGATGGTGCCATGCCTGGGCTCCTGGTGCTGAGTTCTATAAGAAAGTAGGTTGAGCAAGGCATGAGGATCAAGCCAGTAAGCAGCACTGCTCTATGGCCTCTGCATCAGCTCTTACTTCCAGGTTCCTGTCCTGTTTGAGTTTCTGTCCTGACTCCCTTCAGTGATGAACAGTGCTGGGAAGTATAAGCCAAATAAACTCTTTCCTCCCCGAGTTGCTTTGGTCATGGTGTTTCATCACAGTGACAGTAACCCTAAGACAGTTACCACATGTGCTAACAGTTATGTTTATCTTCAATTTATGTCTGACCAGTTTTGTTGTCTTACTGGACTGTGCCAATATATAATTAATAAGACTTTATTATTTACTGAACTCCTGCTAAGTGCTGGAGACCATGTTAAACACTTTCTATAAAGTTTAAAATTTAGTTTCAGATTCTGTTCCCAGTCTTCAGTTGCTGGGTGACTGAAACACAGACATGATCTCACTTGAAGACAATTGTTTTTATATATAAAACATTGGTTGAATCTTAATGCTTGGAAAGTCTTGAATACAAACAGGTTGTATGTTTAGACATTTTTCAGAATATTTGCTGTCAGAATTGCACCTGTGGTAATGACAAGGACAAAATTTTATGAAACTATCCCTAAATTATTCTTAGCTTAGGAACAAAACAATAAGGGAGGTTCAGTGAAACTCTTTCTCTCCCTTCCTTTCCCCACGAGAGTGCCCTCCGCCTTTCTTTCTCTCTATCCGCTTACCCCCTCCTTGACTCTCCTTCCTTCCTGGTCCCTTCTCTTTTTCACCATCCCTTCCCTTCTACTTCTTTTTCATCTTCTCTCTGCTCCCCTTTGTCTCTGTCCACTAGGTCTGCAGTAGTCAGTTAACATTCTATTCTTGGATGCAGAGTGGCAGCATTCTGGGAAGGTTCATGGTGGTCTCCTGGCCTGCTTTAGTCCCCCAGCTGAGTCTCATCCTCCCACCATGCCACTTAGCTCTAGTCCAAACTCTAAGTGTCTGTGGGTGGGTGGATGACCATCCTTCTGCCCTTTCTTCCAAACAGTTCAACCCCGCCCCTCTAAGGTTCCTGTGGGAAAGGGGACCAACTCTAAATGCAAGCAGAAAAGTTTCATGAGTCTTCACATTGTTCTGGGAAAAGACAAAAGCTACCAGTCTAAAATTTTCCGGCACAGCAGAAGAGCATGTATTCTTCTGCGGCATCCAGCCTCAGTGTCCTGGAAAGTGAAGATAGAATTCAGTTGAAGATCACCGCTTCCATTAACAAAAAGAATTGTACCAAAGGTCTCTGTGACATAGTATTTCCTTCGTGGATCAGGAATTGTTTCCATGGTGTGTGCACCGACCAGAACATTAGGTAGAATTCGAAAGAAGGTCTATAATCCTGGGGATTGCATTTCAAAATGAAAATTTTGTTCACTGACCTTTGTAAAAACAAAAGGAAGAAATTTTATGATATGAAAGCTGGAAACATGGATGTGAGAGCTTCTCTAATGGCATGTTTAAAGCTTGTGGGGGCATCCAAGAAAATTTGAATCATGAATAGATTCTACATGCAAAAGATAATATTCATCTGAGAACAGTATATTTATACTCTGTGGAGTTGTTCTACTTTGAGAATCACTTTCTTCTCTCACTGCAATGTTCTAACAGAGAAAATATTTGTTAGGACTAACAGGCTGAGAAGCCCCAACTCTTTTTTTTTATTTTTATTTTTATATTTTATTAGTTCAAATTAGAAACAAGCTTGCTTCAGATGTCAATCCCTCTCCCTCCCCTCCCCCCAACATCCCACCTGCTCCTATCCATTCCCCCTCCACTCCCCAGGCAGGGTAAGGCCCTAAAAAGGGGCTCCCCAAAGTCTACCACATCATCCTGGGAGAAGCCCCAACTCTTAATAGCATTTTCCTCCATCTCTAAGCATTTGAAGGGCAGGGGACCACAGAACAAATGAGATGGTAATAAAGGTGGGCTTTCTAGTTCAAATGCCATTCGTGGCCATTACCTAATCAACTGCTCTTAGTATTCCCATCTAAACCAAAGGCTAGTTGACATGTATGTTCTTCAAGTCCCCTTTCTGCACTAATAACGTATTTTGGAATGACGCTGCAGGAAACTATTTTCTTTTTTTTTTATTTAACATTTTTTATTTGAATTTGAAACAAGATTGTTTTACATGACAATCCCAGTTCCCTTGTCCCTCTTGTCCTCCCCTACCACACCCCCCCAACTAAAACCCTACCTATCACATATCCTTTCTGCTCCCCCTGGATGATGAGGCCTTCCATAGGGTGTCATCAGAGTCTATTGTATCTTTTGGGATAGGGCCTAGGCCCACCCCCGTGTGTCTTGGCTCAGAGAGAATCACTCTATGTGGAATGGGCTCCCAAAGTCCACACCTATGCTAGGGATAAGTACTGAACTACTACAGGAGGTCCTGTAGATTTCTGAGGTTTCCTCACTGAAACCCATGTTCATGGGGTCTGGATCAGTCCCATGCTGGTATCCCATCTATCAGTCTGGGAAGCAAGAGTTCCCCGATGTTCAGGTCAGCTGTGTCTGTGGGTTTCACCAGCCTGGTCTGGAGCCTTTGCTCTTCACTCATCCTTCTATGCGTCTGGATTCCAGTTCAGTTCAGTGATTAGTTGTAGATGTCGGCTTCTACTTCCACCAGCTGCTGGTTGAGGGCTATCTGGTGGCATATAAGACAGTCATCAATCTCATTATCAGTGGAGGGCATTTAAGGTAGCCTCTCCTCTGTTGCTTAGATTGATAGCTGGTGTAATCTTTGTACATCTCCAGACATTTCCCTAGTGCCTGGTCTCTCTGTAACCCTAAAATGTCTCCCTCTATTATGGTATCTCCATTCTTGTTATCTTCTATTTTCCCCAGACTCAACCTTTCTGTTCCCTCATGTCCTCTTCACTCCTCCTCTTCTCCCCTTCTCATTCTCCTCCCTCCCTCCCTCCCCCCTCCTCCCATGCTCCCAATTTGCTCAGGAGATCTTGTCACTTTCCCCTTCTCCAGGGGACCATGTATGTCTCTCTTAGGGTCCACCTTGTTTACTAGCTTCTCTGGCAGTGTGGATTGTAGGCTGGTAATCCTTTACTCTATGGCTAAAATCCACATATTAGTGAGTACATACCATGTTTGTCTTTTTGTGATTGGGTTACCTCGCTCAGAATGGTTTCTTCTAGTTCCATCCATTTTCCTGCAAATTTTAAGATTCCATTTTTTTTTTTTTTTTTTTTTTTTTTTTACCACTGAGTAGTACTCCATTGTGTAAATGTACCTCATTTTCTCTATCCATTCTTCGGTTGAGGGACATATAGGTTGCTTCCAGTTTTTGGCTATTACAAATAGTGCTGGTATGAACATTGTTGAACAGATGTCCTTGTTGTATGAATGTGCTTCTTTGGGGTATATGCCTAGGAGTGGAATTGCTGGATCTTGTGGTAGACTGATTCCCTTTTTCTTGAGGAGTCCCCATACTGATTTCCAAAGTGGCTGTACAAGTTGGCACTCCCACCAGCAGTGGAGGAGTGTTCCCCTTTCTCCACATCCTCTCCAGCATAAACTGTCATTGGTGTTTTTGAGTAAGATGGTCTCTCAGAGTTGTTTTGATTTGCATTTCCCTGATGGCTAAGGATGTTGAGGATGTTGAACACTTTCTTATGTGTCTTTCAGCCATTTTAGATTTCTCTAGTGAGAATTGTCTATTTAATTCTGAACCCCACTTTATTGGGTTGTTTGGTGTTTTGGAGACTAGTTTCTTGAGTTCTTTGTATATTTTGGAGATCAGCCCTCTGTCAGAAGTGGGGTTGGTGAATATCCTTTACCAGTTTGTGGGCTGCCATTTTGTCTTGCTGACTGTGTCCTTTGCTTTACAGAAGTTTCTCAGTTTCAGGAGGTTCCATTTATCAATTGTTGATCTCAGTGTCTGAGCTACTGGTGTAATGTTCAGGAGGTGGTCTCCTGTACCAATTAATTCAAGGGTAGTTCCCAATTTGTCATCTAATTAAGTTCAGTGTGGCTGGATTTGTGTTGAGGTCTTTGATACATTTGACTTAAGTTTTGTGTATTGTGATAGGCTTGGCTCGATCTGCAGTCTTCTACATGTCCGCATCCAGTTATGCCAGCACCATTTGTTGAAGATGTTCCCTTTGTTTCATGGTATAAATTTGGATTGTTTGTCAAAAGTCAGGTGTTCATAGGTGTGTGGGTTAATATCTATTCCATTGGTCTACCTGTCTATTTTTGTGCCAATACCAAGCTGTTTTCAGGACTATAGCTCTGTAATAGAGCTTGAAGTCAGGGATGGTGATGCCTCCAGAAGTTCCTTTATTGTACAGGGTTGTTTTGGCTATCCTGGGTCTTTTGTTTCTCCATATAAAGTTGAGAATTGTTCTTTCCAGGTCTGTGAAGAATTGTGTTGGAAGTTTGATGGGGATTACATTGAATCTTTAGATTGCTTTTGGAAAGATTGCCATTTTTCCTATGTTGATCCTACCTATCCAAGAGCATGGGAAATCTGAAACTATTTTCATAACTGCAGGTGACTGTCCTCACATTTGTGACCTGTAACACTCAGAGAAATCTTTGCCAATTTTTTTCCATAGGAGACACTGCTTTGATCACTTGTTTGAGGACCAATCATCACCCACCTGCAATGTTAATGTCAAATGGAAATCTGAGGCCATATTAAATCTAGGTTTCTGAAAGGAAGCCAGTCAAAGGCATATCCCATGGATATCTTCTCTGTATAATGCCCTACAAAGTCCAGGAAAGAACTGAAATTCAGAGCTTGGTAGAACTTTTCTGCATAGCCTTTGGTACTGCACATTCTTCATTTATCAGTTCCATTATTTTCCTTTTCTACAGATCTTGAATCTATCTCCACTCCTCTCTCTTGCCCTCATTCTTTCACTTCCAGACATATGTATCTCTGATTGATCTCTGTTTTCACGATGGTCCATTCCATTTCATTTTGGGCCTGAAAGCCATATTGGGTGAGAACGTGAAAAAATGATCATATTCACAGTTTTTCTGTATATTTATTGTGTTGACTCATCTTCACTATTAACTTGTCTGGCTTTGGAGTTATGTAGGACCCACATATCTGAGCATATCCTTGAACAGGTTTTCAGAGAGGTTTGATGGAGAAGGGAAGATCTACCTTGAATATCAGGGGCACCATCCTGTGGAATGATGTTGTAGGCCAGATTTTAAGAAAGAGAGAGTAGAGAGTGAGTTGACACCATCCTTTATCTCCCTCTTCTTGACTGAGGCTCCCTAATGCTCCTATAGTAGCACCTCCCACTTTAAAAGACTGTATCTCTGAACTGGGAGCCAAAGCAAGCCCTTTATTTTCTGATTTTTTTTGGTCATAAGAAAAAACATTTCTGTATTGTTCAGATTTTGTATACTGACCATCCATACATTAGGTACTTTTGCAAATTTAAGTGAAATGAAAAACTATAACTACAAATTGTTCTCTCTCTCTCTCTCTCTCTCTCTCTCTCTCTCTCTCTCTCTCTTTCTCCTCTCTATATATTCAGTTAGATAGAAGTAATAGATTTCTACACAGAGTTTAAAGTGTGCTGTATATAACATTATCCTACAATATGGAGATGTTGCTGGGATGTATACACAGCATATATTTTGATGCAAGTAACAGAAATCCATTAAAAACACATATATTAAGATTAAAGAGGTTATTAAAATGTCACAGAGGCATGTCAGGGCACTTGTGCTGCCTGACCTCCAGAGATGATAAAGCTCAGAGGGTCCTTTCCCCACCTCTCCCGGGCCCAAGGTCCTTTTCTGTTGTGTGTCTTTGTTCAGCTGCTCAGTTCTGCCCCATGGCTTACCTCCTGCATTTTATGATTGCTTCTCATTGTCTCTGATTTGTAAGTTACTGGACCATCAGCACGTAGGCAAAGGAAATTCTGAAAATGACTTGAAAGGGGACTTTGAATGTATCCCACCTAATATTTTTCTTTTTCAGTTAGCCTATAACTTCAATATTTAAAAGTTTATCCAGGTGTGGTGACTGTTTGGGGTTCAGGCCTGTCGGGAGTATAGCCAAGTTTTGTACAGAAAGGCCCCTTAAGGCTGTAGTGTATGGGTTGTGGTACAGAAGGAGGGGTTGGAAACAGTATTTGCTTAGAGTACTTTCCTGATACTGTAGCCAGTGTCTAGTGCTTCTTCACTCTTGGTTTTGTGTAACCTTTCCTGATTTATGGAAACTAATGCTGACTGAAAGGCCTCTGAACAGTCTTTAAGCCTGTCCCATATGACAGACCAGAGTGACTGATTGATGGTTGAGTGGCGTGTCAAATATTTGTTGACCTAACCTAGCAGGTACGCTCTTCAATCTACTCAGTCCTTAATTTGTGGAATATAAACCTGACTATTCAGGTGAAATAATGAAAAATCATCTTGATGAGAACTGAGAACTGTATGAGTCTGTGGATATAGAGACAGTTTGGCATCATGTCCACTTAGCTGAATAATAGTAGTAGGGTCCCTGGTGACTTTCTAGTACCAGGCAAGTGTTTCTTCCTGTGGAGTTGGCCTTTAATCAAAGCAGAAAGCAGCTGGTTATGCCCAAAAAATTTAAGAAAAGAAAAGTTTATTCTGGATTAGAGTCTGAGGGAATATTGCTTATTATGAGGGCAGGCATGGTGACTGCAGCATGAGGCAGCAGGTCACTCAGGTACTACAGTAGCAGAGAGAAACAAATTTGGGCACTCTGTCTGTTTACATTCTTTATTCCAGTCCTGGGCCCAATCAATGGTGCTGCCCACATTTGCAGTGGCTCCTTCCTCTTTACTTCCAACTTTCTGGAGACACCTTGACAGACATGGAGTTGATTGTAAGTCTAGTCATGTTGACAATGAAGATTAACCATTATATAGCAACACAGTAGTTGCTGTAACAAAATACCATAAAGTTGAATGGTTCCAGCAACAAGATTTATTTCTCTCAAAACTGGGAACTTGAAGGTCTAGATCAAGGTGCCAGCCACTTTGATCACTGGTAATGATATCAATGGGTGTCAGGGTTTGGTAGCACCTGCCAGGATTTTCAGGTTCATATATCTTGAAACAAAGAATTGAGCAGGAACACACACCCACCACAGAAACAGACCTTTTCATTAAGGAACAGTTTGCTTGTAAGGACAGAGAATGGGCTATAGCAGTGCAATGGCTTAGAAGCTCAGTGGTGGCCCATAAAGGACTGGGGCTCTTATAGCTCATTTTCATAGTGAGGGCTTTCTCACATGCTGCTGCTTGTCAGTCCTGGAGGGAGGTGGGGAGCTGGGGTCCAGGCTCTTTTTCTTGCCAACAAATTTCTCTTATAGCTTTTTGTATAAAACCTTCTAGACCTCACTCTCTGACCTACTCCCCTGCTTCAGTGAAAGTCCTCTTCTAGCTTTCATCTTTTTATCTTCAAGAGTTAGAGGGAAGGAGAAGAGAAACAGAAAGATCCTTGATGTATGCTCTTATAAAGGCATTCTTGTCATTAAACCTGGGCATCAATTCTCATGACTTAATACAAACCTAATCACCTTCCAAAGGCCTCATCTACAAATACTATCTTGGAACCAAGGTGCTAACATATGAACCTGAAGGACTCTTTAACACATATCCTCCTGCTTTGGGCTAGGAAAAGGAGGATGTCATCTTCCTTAACTTTCACGTGACTGCACTGTGTTTCCCCAACCCCTTCTCACCCTGGAACTACAGAGTCATCTTAGGCAGGGCAGATAAGCCAGAACAGAAGGATTAGGTCACATGGAATGAGGTTTCTCCCCAAATCTCTTGTTCTCTGCTCTGGACTGAGTCCTACACAGCCTGCACTGGGGCTGTGTATACTTCCTTCTCTGTGTCTTCTCTTCCTAGTCCTTTTGACCTAGAAAATGTTTCTTTCCTCCTTTATCTGCTTTCTTCATTGCTTTAGATCAAGCACAAGTTTAGCCCCATCATCAATGAGTCTCCTCTTGCCACTACCTATAGTTCTACCACGATCTCTGCCCACCATTCTGGGAATGGAGATGTATTCCTACAGTTAACATTCCATGTTGAAAGTTACAAATGCAGGAGCATCTCCAAGTTCAGACTGTCAGGATTCCCTGACAAAGCAAACTTGTTCTCCTCCCCAACCCACCCCTGTGTAACTGAGAATCAGCAGTGTGCTTGGCTTACAGTGGGTGGTCTATAAATATTTATGTTTTATCCTTAATAATTTTGTGAGCATATATTGATTGCACATAGTATGATTTCATTAAAGCATTTTCATATATGTATGTAGTATATTTTGATAACATTTATTTCTGTTTCCCTATTTTGTTCCCTTCTACCTCCCATCTAGGCATGCTTCTACTTTCCTTTCTATCTCTAGCTACATAAATGTTTATTTAAAAACAAAATTGAATTGATGATTGGCATCTTCACTCACTAGTGCATCAAGGTTTGCCTTTCTTAATATCTGATACCTTTGCTTCAGTGAGGCCTAAATTGTTCCCTACTGGTAAATGGTACTTCCAGTCAATAACAAAACTTGCTGACCATGCACAATTCACAGGCTCCAATATCCTATAGATGGGCGTCTCTGCTACACTTGATTTCCTTCTTAATGTTTCTTGTTCACAAGTTTGAATTGCCCTTCTGCCCATTGGAGTTTCCTTATACCAAATCAATGAAGGAGAATTAGTGAAAAGGGCAAATGATTCTAATAGTTACAACACTATTTCATGATGAGAAAACTAGACTGGAAGGTTCATGGCTAAATGGATTTAAAGTGTGAGAGGGTCTTAATCTTCAGTCACTTTATGGATAAATGGATAACCCAAGGTCATAAGAATACCCTTCTTAAAATGTAATTTCATCATTGCCCTTTCACTTCCCTGAGGCCTTGCAGCCTTTTATGAAAATAACTTTTTTTTCTCCTCACATAATATATCCTCATTACAGTTTTTCCTCCTTGTACCCTTCCCAGCTCCTCCCCACCCCCATCCGAATCTACTCCCTTTCTGCCTCTCATTAGAAAACAAACAGGCTTCTAAGGGATAATAATGAAATAAAACAAAACAAGAACTAATACATTGGACTAGAACAAACAAACAGAAGAAAAAGAACCTAAGACAAGACACAAGAAACATATATAGACACAGAGGCCCTCTCATTTTCACACTCAGGAATCCTATAAAAGTGCAGCAGAGAGTACCTGTAGGGTAAAAGAGAGAAAAACAATATATGCATAAATAAAATTAAATAGAACGTAAGCTAAAATTAAAAAGAAAAAAGCTCTGACATGACGAGACAAAGAGCCTCCAATGATGCCACTGAGTTAGTTTTCAGTTGATACTTTCTACTGCTAGGCAGGCAGTCTGGCCTTAAAAGTAGTTTGTTTTCCCAGTGAGACTCCCTTATAGAAAACTAATTTTTCATTTGCAAGTAGTTATCAATTGGAGATAGCTTCTGGGTTAGGGATGGGGACAAATGTACACTTCTTTCAACTCTAGGACTCATCTAGTGCAGACCTGTGCAGGCCCTGTGCATGCTGCCTCAGCCTCTGTGAGTTCATAAGTGCATCAATCATAGGCTCTTGTTTTCTTGGTGTCCCCCATCCCCTCCTGTTCTTACACTCTTTCTACCTTTTCTTCCACAGGGTTCCCTAAACCCTGAGAGGAGAGGTTTTATGGAGACATCCCATTTAGATATGAGTGTTCCAATGTCTCTCATTCTCTGCATAGTGTTTGGCTGTGAGTCTCTGGATTTGCTCCCATCTGCTACAGGGGGAAGCTTCTCTGATGATGGCTGAACAAAGTATTGATCTAGGAGTATAGCAGAATGTCATTAGAAGTAATTTTATTGTTAAGCTTTTGGTTTTTTTTTCTTTTTTAGAACGGTAGTGTTTAGTTTTATTCTAGGGCCCTGACAAGCTAGTCTCAAGTTTTTGAACATCCAAGCAGTGTTGGGTTTGGGTTCCATCTTGTGGAATGGGCCTTGAGTCAAATCAGATATTGGTTATTTACTACCACAAGCTTTGTTTCACCATTGCCCTAGCTTATCTTGTAGGCAGGACACCACTGTAGATAAAAGGGTTTGTGGCTAGGTTAGCGTTTACATTTTCTCTTTCAGCAATGTACAGAGTACCTTCCTGTGCTGTAGAATAAGCCCTTTGTACACTGTGAATACGTATTGCTATGATTGGTTTAATAAACAAGCTGACTGGCCAATAGCTGAAAAGAATAGTTAGGCAGGAGAACCAGACTAGGAGAATTCTGGGAGGAAGAAGGGCAGAGTCTCAGGAGTTGTCAGGGAGCAGGAGATGAACATGCCATGCTAATAAAGGTACTGCCACACATGGCAGAGAATAAATAAGGAATATGGGTTAACTTAAAAAAGATCTAGTTAGTAATAATCCTGAGCCATTGACTGAGCATATGTACTTAATATAGGCCTCAGTGTGTTTATTTGGAAGTGGCTTCTGGGATGTTTATATTCCTCTATCAAAGATACTATAATGTAGGGGTGAAGCCTGTGTGTAGGCCCTAAATCAACTTCTCCATATTCAATGAGCTATGTAGGTGTTGCCTTGGGGCCTTGCTGTTAGTTTGTGGAACACAAACAACCTGAGTTGTTTGGAGATTTCCATGGGACCCCTTTGACCAACAACTCAATTATATGAAACCCAATTCCAATACCGGAAGTTTCATTTTGTGATCAGAGGTGACTCTGTTTTCTCCACTATTTGGAGGGTTTGTTTGGATCCCTTACTGCTTTTGATGATAAACTGTTATATGGAATAAACCCTTCCCTCCCCAAGTTGCTTTTGATCATGATGTTCCATCACAGCAGCAGTAACCCTAACTAAGACACAGTCCCACCAGCAATGGATGAGAGCTCCAATTATCCCACATTCTTACCAGCCTTGGCTGTCATTTGTTATACTAATCTTGGCCATTCTTTCTGGTATAAAATGAATTCTCAAAGTATTTTTGATTTGCTTTTCTCTGGTGGCTAAGGATATTGAACATTTCTTTAAGTGCTTCTCAGCCATTTGAATTTCTTCTTTTGAGAATTCTCTATTCAGCTCTGTAACCCATTTCTTAATTGGATTATTTGTTTTTTGACATCTAGTTTTGTTGTTACTGCTGCTATTTTTTTAATCTTTATATGTTTTGGATATTAGCTATTTATTGGATGTAAAATTGGAAAAAAAACTTTTCCCATTTTATAGTCTGCTGCTTTGTCTGAATGATGGTGTCTGTCTTAGGGTTTCTATGGTTGTGAAGAGACACCATGACCACAGTCACTCTTATAAAGGAAAACATTTAATTGGGTGGTTCACTTATAGGTAAGAGGTTCAGTCTATTATCATCATGGCAGGGAGCTTGTTGGTGTGCAGGCAGACATGGTGCTGGCTACATCTTGATCAGATGGCAACAGGAAATGAACTGTCTGTCACACTGAGCAAAGCTTGAGCAAAAGAGACCTCAAAGTCTACCTCACAGTGATATGCTTCCTCCAACAAGGTCACAACTCCTAATAATGCCACTCCCTTTGGAGGCCATTTTCTTTCAAACCACCAGTGATGTTTGCCATGCAGAAGCTTTTCAGTTTCATGAGGTCCCATTTACTAATTATTGATCTCAGTGCCTGTGTTAATGGTGCTCTGTTCAAAAAGTCTTTTTTGTTTTCCAATGAGTTCAAGGCTATTCTCAATTTCTTCTTCTACCCAGTTTTGTGTATCTGGTTTTATATTGAGGACTTTGATCCATTTGGAGTTGGTTCTGTGTAGGGTGTTAAGTATGGATTTATTTGGATCCATGTAGTCATTCAATTTGACCAGCATCATCTGCTAAAGATACTGTATTTTTGCCAGAGTGTATTTCTGGCTTCCTTATTTAAAAATTCAGGTGTTTTACATTTTCTGGGTTCTTTGAATTGCCACATGAATAATTAAAAAATACTGCAAAATTATATAAAAAAACCCTACTGTTACATCAAGCGAAATAGATAAATCCTGAAATGTATTGTCCTAGGCCAAACAGGACAGGCTCATTATCCCATTGATGCAACATTTTGGAAAGGCAAGACAGCAGGAACAAAGAACATCTCAGTGGTTTTCATAGGAAGAGTCTGACTACATAAGGCCAGCAGAAAGGAGTTTGGGAGTTGAATGAAATGTTCTGTGTCTTATTTATGTGTCGTAGGTACATGACTCATCTAGAAGACAATGTATGCTAAAGTATGCAGATTTCTCTGTACAGCCATTAAAATGAAAAATATTGTATTTTCTACTGTTTTTCTCTGTGCATTTCTTCTTCACAACTGACAGTTGAAAGAGTGAGAGCTGGTTGAAGTTCTTGGAAGTTAGAAGTTGTTTTGGCTGCATCCCTCAAGATGTCTAATATTCACTGTCAACTGGATTTGGAATTACCTAGGAGAAACATCTTTGGGTATGTTGGTGAGACTCTTTCCAGGGAGGTTTAACCACATATGAATAATACTATCCTGTGAGTTGGGCACCCAGAGCTAGAAAAACAAACAAACAAACAAACAAACAAACAAAACAAGGTGGGGGGTAGGATGGGAGTCAGCCAAGTGCTTGTGTTAAATTTGTCTCTCTGCTTCCTTAACCACATGGGTAATGTGACCAGCCGCCTTGCACCTAATCACCATCATAATTTCATCCTTCCCTTAACTGTGAGCCCAAACAAACCCTTCCTTCCTGAAGTTGTTTTTGTCAGGCATTGGTCATAGTGATGAGAAAAATAATTCATACGTCTCCTTATGTTATTTTCCCTTTCCTTCCCTGTAGTATCTATTCATGAGCCCCTCTTCAATTATATATTTCCTCATCTCCTTTCCTCCAGAAACCCTATTCTTTTCCACAGTACGAAGATGTCTTTGTCCAAAAGGTTGTCTTGAATATTCTAGTGCCTCATTCTCCAAATGCTGAACAGTTTCTTCTGTGCAGCTTTGCTGGACTCAAGGCAGGTGAAGCAAGAGAGCATGTCTTTGGTCTGTAGGGTGACAAGAAGATAATGGATATCTTAGTTTCACTATAGGCGATAGCCCATTTACTCCATAATTACTGGAGGGTAACATGTCCTCACCACAACCAATATAATCTTTCTCTAGAGAGAAAAAACATCACCTTAAATGAGAAATTATTAGTCTTTCTTCATTTCTTTGCAACTTCCCCTTATAGAATAATCATCTTGGGCATTACTGGGTTAAATAGCACTGATTTCTCCTCAATCTTTTATTACATCTGAGAAACAGGACATTACCCTGAAGTTTAATAATTATCAAACACAATATTCCATTGTAATTCATGATTCCAAAGTGATATGGGAAGAATGAATTAATTACAAAGTTATGTTTCATTTTGATGAGCTATAAGATGGTGAATATCAGAAAGGAGCATAACTAATTTATCAAAAACAAAACTCCTACTTCAAATGAATATTATGTCCTTCACAATTGGTTCCATTAGAGGGTTAACATCGGTTCAAATAATAACATAATTTGTAAATATATTTGGATTAATTCTATGGCAATATTGTTTTGAGTATCCTTAGATAGGGAAAAAATCTGATGAGGATTTTAGTATCTAAAATTTCCATAGAACATTCAGAATCAATCCAGACATAGCAGATGAATAAACTGTGAGATTTTGTTGTTGTTGTTAAATGTGATCCAGGTCCAAGAAGATTGAATTTCCTAATGACCCTGAGAGTTGTTCCAGAGAAGGATTTAGAATAAACATTTAAATGATGCTGTAATAGCCCTGTAATACAGGACCCACCTTCATTTGATTTCTCAAGATTTGCTGTTAAAAGTCTCTTAAGTTGTAGTCACATGCCTAAGGTTAAGTGAGTGGTCTGATAATCTTTAAAATGCCAGAATATGGTAAGGAGATGAAATTAGATTCCTTTGTGCTCATTCTCACCACCCATTGTTCTATATATAGGTTAAGAAACAAAATGCCAGAACGTTAAAACACTCTTGATATCATACCTAGGTGATATAAGGGCAAGAATAATGAGTTTGTGTATAAGTTCTATTTTAGACCAAGGAGGTAATGTAGCAGATGGGCCTGGCATGGAGCCTGCTGTTTACTATTTCCTAGTTGGGTGCAAACATTCCTATATGTTTTTGGTGGTGAGCCAGGGATCTGAATCACAACGGTTGACTAAAATGCTCTCAGTGGAGAGTCTGATTAGAATTTATCACTCTGCTGTTGCCTTCTGGGACATGGGAACTTGAAGAAGGACTTCTCAAGCTAAGCAGACAGGGTGTCTTCCTCATAGTGGAAAGGATCCTTCAGGTCCAAGATTTCCAAAGTTTTCAGGAAGTAGAATATTTCTGAGTTTTTTCCCATGCTTCATGCATTGCTGTAGCCAGACTGAGAAGTAACCAAGATCCCAATGCAACATAACTGTCTCAGTCAAAGGGTTTGCTTGGTCTACTCACCACACTTATTCTAATGGTGTTTTATGCAGGACTTTTAGAAATCATGTTTTTCTCATCAAGGAAATAAAAATGAAAAAAGATTGTATTTTATTGTAGGGGGATGGGTATGTATATATGTATGCCACATGCATTCAGGTTCCTGCCAAGGCCAGAAGATGGCATCTATACCTTGGAACTAGAGTTGTAGGCTTGGGGTTGCTGTGGTAAAGGCCATCACCAAAAGCAACTCGAGGAGGAGGAAAGCATTTATTTCAGCTTACACTCTCAGGTTATACTTCGCCACTGAGGGAGGTCAGGACAGAAACTCAAGGCAGGAACTGCAGAGGGCTGTTTACTGGCCTGCTTCTTATGGCTTGCTTAGCCCATTTTCTTGTACAACCCAGGACTATCTTCCTGGGTGTGTCACTAATCAAGAAAATGCCCCAAAGACTTTCTTATATGGCAATATTAGGAGGCATTTTATTGACTGAAGAGTCCCTCTTCCCAAATTACTCTATCTTGTGCCTTGACAAAAAACTAACCAGGACACAGGTGATTGTGAACCATCACATGTGGGTATTGGGAATCAAACCAAGGTCCTCTGTGAGAGAAGTATGTACTCTTAACTGTTGAGCCATCTCTCCAGCCCCCAAAGAACTCATTTTAACAGCAAGGTGGAGTTGCTTCAGTGTTATGGTGTGTCTAGTCATGTTTTGTGCATGGTTACTCAGCGAAGATGCCCAAGGAAATACAGATCCAAGACCAACCAATGGAGGAGGAAGAGGTTGAGACTTTTGCCTTTCAGGAAGGAATAGCCCAGTTGCAGAGGGTATGAGATTGACACCTGCCCCCAACAAAAGAGTGTCTCTCCCTTCCATAGAAACCTAACCTACTTACACATGCAAAGGTCTGGCTCCTGGGTGGTTTTATATCCTGTCAATTTGACAATATTAACCATCACAAATTAAACAGACACACACACACACACACACACACACACACACACACACACACACACACACACACACGTTTAACTTTAAATTAGGCACAGTAGCAGACTAATACTGATAAATAATAACAAAGAGCACATTTATAATAACATCCTCTAATGAAATTCCCAGTAACACTATTTTGTTGCTTTAAAGATGTATTAAATGAGTGGGATTAGTGACCTTATGCAAGGCCTGGGAGGACATGTTTAGACCTTCCCTGTGGGCACACAATGAAAAAGAGTCATCATTTATTGTAAGAAGGTCTGTATTCATTGAAACAATAATAACCACAGTTAATGATGAGGATTTTCAACTTCATATATCTTAAAATTTTTCATGCCCTTGAATCCCCTGGCAAAAGACCAGGTTAAGCCAACAATTTAATTGAATTTGAAATAGACCTTTTGCATCTGACTTAACAAAAATGATGTGCTTTCAGAGTAGGCTAGCTAGCTGTAGGTATACTAGAATCCTTTCAGAAGAGGAAATCTCAATTGAGAAAATGCCCTCACCAGATTAGCTTGTGGGCAAGTCTGTGCAGCATATTATTGATTGATGGTCAATGTGGGAGGGCTCAGCTCACAGTGTGCAGTGTCGCTCCTAGGCTGCTGGTCATGGGGGCTATAGGAAAGCAGGTTAAGTAAGTCATGAAGAGCAAGCCAGTAAACAGCACTTCTCCGTGGTTTGCATCATCTCCTGCTCCAGGTTCCTGTTCTGACTTCCCTGGATGATGGATTACAGGCTATAGGATGAAATAAGAGCTTTCTTCCCTAAGCTTTTGGTCACTAAGGTTTATCACAGCAATAAAAACCATAACTATGACACAGATTAAGAGTGTAACTAAAGTATTATGGCAATGTTTAATCTTCTAGGAAGGAGGCAGGAACACACTTTCTCAACATTAAGGGGAATATTAGTGATGACGGTTAAATTCTCTCAAGCAACCTGCTGTTTTTCTTCAATGCTGCTAGCTGGGGTTGTTAGGAAGTAGGGCTCCCTACTTCTCCCTCAAGCAGCAATGACGGGCAGTGGCTGCCATGCTCATAGGCAGTTCTCCACTCTTGGGGGAATCCTTCAACCTTGTTTATAGGAAGAGGAACAGTGGTGCATATTGGGGGGTTAGGAGAGATCTCACATCTTCTACCAGAACTATGCCTCCCCCTAAATAGGGAAATGGATAAGTTCATATATGTACATAACAGTGGATATATGTATATGTATATATATTTGGTTTTCTATATTTTGGTACCAGGTGTGTTCAGGGCACAAGATTGAACTGTGATGAAGTAGTTCAACATTTAAATATGAGATTTCTATACAATATTTTCTGGGTGTCAATCAATTAATCACATAACTTTTCCTTTCAGGTACCAGGGACTGAACCCAGGAACTCCTTGCGTATGCTAGACGAAGACTATGACAGAGCTATAAACAGCCTGTTTCCTTATGTATGTTTCTGATCTATTAACAGTTTTTTAATTTAGTAAAAAGCTTATTAAACTTTCCTCAAATACCAAGAAAAGCCTATTGAGTTACTGCTTCATAAATGAGACCTCAGAGTGCAATGTGCAGTTCAAAACAAAACAAAACAAAACAAAGCAAAGCAAAACAAAGCAAGCAAACAAACAACCGTGAGACTCTCCACATACTCGGCTGTTTGCCATATGAACTCTCTAGAAATATCTTATAGGAAGGAATGTAGCCATGGAGAGTGGGCCAGTTTGAAAATCCGTGATTGTTATGTATGCTGTTTCCCCACTGCATGGCTTATCCCAATCTCACCAGAGAGAAAAATATGAATTAATAGCCACTGATGGCATCTTAGTTAGGTTTTCTATTGCTGCAATGAAACACCATGACCAAAGACAAGTTGGGGAGAAAATGGTTTATTTTCTTTTGCTTTCATATCACTTTAGGATGTCTTTCCATTTCAATTAACCCAAAATAATCCCTTCGAGTATGCCCAGAGGCTAACCTAATCTAAATAATTTCTCACAGTGTCCGGGAGACCTTGCCTAGGTGACTCCAGATCCTGTCAACTTGACAATCTACCATCACAGCTTCTCATAATTCCCTCTACTTTACCAATGAGATGTTGTCTGATTCATAAAATTACTATCCAAAGCTAGTTAGAGCTTTACAACAAACTTATTGAGGATTTTGTTTTTTTTAATACTTCCAAGAAATCCCTGGAGGCTCTAGTCAATATCTCTTATTTGAGTCAAAGCACGGCATGGATCACAGGGCTAAAGGGGAGTCTCACTCAGAACAGGAATGTTATGGAAGACATTGCACACTGCCCTGGCAGTGCATCTACCAGCAGATGACAGCTTTCACACCTGCTTACCGTCGGGACTGAGCCTGATTTCACCCCTGAGCAATCCCCTCCTTTTCAATGTCTTTTATCCCCCTCATCAGTCTGCATCAGTCTCTGTCTCTACTTGGTCATCCCATGTTTATCCTCCAGTCACTCTGCTTTCTCCACCTACCAATAGTACGTCACTACTGGCCACTCCCGGCTCTTGAGTATTTCTTCACTTACACAAAGTGACACCATTTTTCTTTTTCTTTTGGTTCTCTCTCACTAGCCAGAGTTCATAGTAATTCTTTGCTCAATAGTCCCATATTCTCATACTTGAAATAGTTGAGTGTCCCAGTGATGGCTTCTAAGTCCTTTTTCCTAGACACACTTACTACTTGGCTATTATCAAATATTTATACCTTCAAATGTTTCTTATATGCTGATCACTTTACTATCTCTCATGCTCCACCCGTTAAAAAAAGATGATTCATGATTTTTTATGTCTGAAACTGCACTGTGTCCCACACTGAGACTGATTGGATGTGTATGAAAAATATAATTGTTTCTATTATCAGCAACCAGTTGAACTGGACATTTTAGTTGCTACTACATACATTGATAGCACATACAAAACAATGCAGCAGAATGGAGAGAAATTGCCAAATACCTAGGAACTAGATAGATAGTATTTCAAGTCAAGAGAACTATCTGACTATATAGAACTATCTGTAAATGGTGAAATGTCAGGTTTTCAGAAACATGGGACAAAAACTATTAAACTATTAAACTTGTAGCATCAAATAACTCAATTGAAAGGGAAAATCATAAATTTATAATGGAGCTTAAAATTTCAGAATGGATATCTGAGGCTTGGAGGAGAATTCTGAAGACAGTGGCTGCCCTCAAAAATGATGTGATTATATTTTAATTTTAAACATAAAACATTACAAATAAATGCCTAGGGAGAATATCAATGATCAAGTGCTTATTTGTAATGTAGACTTTAGACAGAGTACACTAAAAATCAGATTTAAGTTCTATGTAGGAGAGAATCTTCAATAAACTGTGGGAAGTGGTATAGATAGAATTTTTATTTAATAATAATAATAGTAGCAAAAGGACCCACTATATTCCAGCTACCATACTTAAGTGCTTTGTCTCCATTAAAATAATCAAATGTAAATCTTGTAGTAAGCCTTTGAGGGTCTCTTACTAGGTCCGTTTTACAGACAAAGAGATTAAAACTAAGAGAGTAATTTACCCACTGTGGTGGTTTGAATGAAATGTCCCTCATAGCCTAGGGAATTTGAATATTTGGCCCCCAGTTGTTAGCAGTGTTTGGGGAGGCATGACCCTGCTGGATCAAGTGTGTCACTAGAAGTGAGCTCTGAAGTTTTCAACCCTCCCACCATCCTGTTGGTTTTCTCTGCTTCCTGTTTGTGGTTCAAGATGTGAGGCCTCAGTTCTCAGCTTTCAGCTTCCAGCCACATTGTCTGCTACTTGCTGTCGTGTTATCCCTATTATCATGAGCCTTAACACTCTGGAACTGCAAGTCTCAAATAAACCCTAACTTATACAAGTGCTTTTGTCATGATGTTTTATCACAGAAATAGAAAAGTAACAAATGTCCCCACCATAACATCAAAGTTTCACCTAACACAGGTCTCTGTCTCTGTCTCCATTTCCCAACCCTTCCTCCTTCCATCCCTTCATATCTCCTTTCTCACACTCTTTCTCTTTCTGTGGACCTTTCATAAAGAATTGGTATATGCAGGTGTGAGGACTGGCAAGGCAAGCTGGAAATCCTCAGACTACTGTCAGCAAGGCAGGCTGGATCTCAGCCTGGGTTGAAGTAGTATATCACAGACAGAATTTCTTTTCTTTGGGGGTGTCTTAGTTCTGCTCCCTGAGACTTTAGATCGGCCCACCAAGATTATCTCTCTCCGGTGACATTCTTTATTTATAAAGCAAATGGATTATAGATTTCAATCATAAAACATATTCTCTGCAACACCCAGAATAGTGATTGATTGACTCACTAGGGAGATAGATGTATAAAATGGACCATTTATGGTGGTTCAAATAGAATGCCCCCTCATAGTCTCATATATTTGAATGTTTGGTCCACAGTTAGTGGAACTGTTTGGGAAGGATTAGGAGGCCTAGTCTTGTTGGAAGAGGTGTGTCTGTCACTAGGGATGGGCTTTGAGATTTCAAAACCCCACACTAGGCCCAGTTTCTCTTTCTGTCTCTTAGTGTGAAGAGACACCATGACCAAGGCAACTTAATAGAGTTTATTGGGGGCTTGCTTGCAGTTTTAGAAAGTTAGACCATGACCATCATGGTGGGGAACATGGCAGAAGGCAGATAGGCCTAGCACTGAGATCTTATGTCTGATTCACAAGCATGGGTTAGAGAGTGGAGGGAGGGCAAAGAGGAGATGGGGAGAGTAGAGTGCTAACTGCAAACAATGTACACTTTTGAAACCGAAAAGCCCACCCCTAGTGATATATTGCCTACAACAAAGACAAACCTCCTAATCCTTCCCAAACAGGTCCACTAAGAGGGGACCAAGTATTCAGAGGATACAAGTTTATGAGGACCATTCTCATTCAAACCACCACACCCATTGAGCCATCTCACCAGCCTAAGTCTGTAATGTTTCATAAAGATCTGTAAAGGTCAAGGAAAACTGATAACATTTTCATTAACAGTAAGATTGCCATTCCCATAATGGCAAAAAACTGTGCAGGGTAAGCCCTTCCTCCACAAATGGAGGCAATAGGGGAAGACCCTTCAGCCAAATTGTAGTTACATGATGCAAAAGGCCAAACTAGTGACTTACCTCAGTAAGAAAACTGGTGCCCATGAAAGGATGCTGACCTAGCTGATAAATGTGATGCCAACAAATCACATGGGAACCCTGCCATTCAGGGAGATCTATCGCCTTTGTCAGTTCATTGGAATGTAAGGTGTTCCTATGAACTTTTGTACATAGTGGGTAGGAGTAATTCTTGTTTCATTTCCTTGAGGGGAGGACAATGTCTAGGTCAAACATGTCTAGCCTCTTGCTGCATGTTAGGTGCTATGTCAGGAATGGCATTAGTTTTTATTCTAGTACTTTCATATGAGGTCATCCTATCCACTCAATCTTCCACCGCAGTGCACAGTGAAGCTCTCTCAGCCTAATGGGTTCAGCAATCTCTCCTGGGCTGATAGCCAGAAGTGGATTGATGTGTTTGTTTTAAAGGACATGAAAAACACAAGGAACTTTTCAGGCCAAATGAGTAATAAGAAGGAAGGAAGGAAGGGAGGAAAGAAGGAAGGAAGGAAGGCAGACAAGCAAGCATTGCTGTTAACAGAACTATTGAGAAAAAATCTCAATGATGCTTCACAATGCAGCAAAAGTGATTCATAAGACAGAAGAACTGGCTGGGTTTAATAGGATCATTTAATTATAATGCCTCAAATAGAAATTTTCTATTTTTGCCTCAATAAAGAAGTCTGTGATGGTAAATATGAGTAAACTTTAAAAGCAGCGTCATGACTGTAATGTGATCAGTCTAGGAAGAGTCCTGAGGAAATGCTGGACAGACAGTGAAACATGAACTATGATCTTTGACAAAATGCAAAAGATCCCCAAAGATGCCCATATCCTTTGAGTAGACACACAAGACAGAGTCATCCTTTGATGTTCCATCTCTGGCTCTAAGGAAGAATTTTGGGGACCTGAAAACCTGTCTTATCAAACAAATATCCTTGCTGAGTTCTTTCATCTTCTCCTTTCTTATAATCCTTCCTGGATTTGCCTTTGAGTGGCAGTATGACCCCGAACAAAATAACTTAGAACTCAGCCTTTTTGCTGTTGAATCTGGTGGACGAAGAAACAGATCTCTAAAGTGACTTCAGTTTGATGCCCTTGTGAGATTGTAAAGGTCTACACAGAGAAATGCTTAAAATGGAGGAATATTTGGTATCAATGACTTAATTTTTAAAAGATGAATTAAAAGCTACCTTGTTCTAGAAAGAATTTAATATGATGCATTGCAGTTTTCCCAAATCTATGAATAATAGGGATAGAGGAAGGAGAAGAATCTCAGCTCAAAGGCCCAGAAAATATTTTCAACAAAATTGTAGAAGTAGTAGATGCTTATCAAGGAACAAGAAGCACAGAACACAAAATAGAGTGGACCAGAAAAGAAATTCCCCATACCGCATAATAATCAAAAGTCTAAGTGTACAGAACAAAGGAAGAACATTAAAATCTGTAAGGCGGAAGACCAAATGATATATAAAGGCAGATCCATAAGACTGACACTTGACTTCTCAATGGAGACTTTAAAAGCCAGGAGAGTCTGGGCAGATGTTCTTCAAACTCCAAAAGACCACATATGCCAGTCCAACTAGTATACCCAGCAAAACTTCCAATCACATTACATGAAGAAAGAAGGACATTCTATGGTAATACCTAATTTAAATAATCTCTATCTACAAATCCAGCTCTACAGAAGGAACTAGAAGGAAAAATTCAACCTGAAAAGGCTAGAAACACCCAAGTAAATAATACAAGCCAGACACAAGAAATAAATAATAGCAGATCAGCAAATTTAAACAACGAAATAACAAACACTGCTCATTGATTACTCTTAACATCAATGATCTCAATTCCACAATACAAAGACAAAGACTAATAAACCTAATTTTAAAAGAGCATGCATCCTTCTGCTGTGCCCAAGAAACACACCTTAACATCAAGGACAGATCTCATGGTAAAGGATGGGTAAGGAGAGAAGCAGACCTAAGAAGCAAGCTGGAGTTGTTATTTTAATATCTGACAAAATATACTTCATACAAAAACTACTCAGAGGAGACAGGGAAGGATGCTACGTGCTCATCAAAAGAAAACTGCAAAGAGGATAATTGTAATTCTTAACTTCTATGCACCATTTATTTTATGAACTTGGGTGTCCTTTTGTTTGATGCATAGATCTATGTTAACACTCAAACAGTGGTAGTGGGGGACCTAAAATCCAGTCTTGCTAATAAACAGGTCATACAAACAAAAACTAAACTGCCAAATGCTGGAGGTAACTGACATAAAAACAAATGGACCTACTAGATATTTACATAACATTTCACCCAAGCACAAAAGAATATACCTTTTCATCAACTCATGAAACTTTTTTCCAAAATTGATCATATACTTGGACAAAAAAAGCAAGTCTTAATAGATACAAGACAATTGAAGTAACACTCTGCATCCCATCTGACTACCAAGGATTAAGGCTAGGTATCAGCAATAGAAAGCTTACAAATGGATGGAAACTGAACAACTCAACTACTGAATAAAAATGATTCAAGACAAAAATAAGAAAGAAATTAAGAATTTTCTAGATTTCAATGAAAATGAATGCACATCACACCCAAACTTATTTAAGACACCATGAAGATGTCTAAGAGGCACACTCATAGCACTAAGTGCCTAAATGAGAGAGAGAAAGAGAGAGAGAGAGAGAGAGAGAGAGAGAGAGAGAGAGAGAAATCTCATACTAGTAACTTAACAGCATAATTGAAGATTCTAGAACAAAAAGAAGAAATCACACCCAAAATAGGTATACAGCAAGGAATAATCAAACTCGGGGTTGAATCAATAAAAGAGAAACAAGCAAGCAAAAACCAATACCAGGATTCAATGAGACAAAGAGGTGATTCTTTGAGAAAATCAGTAAGACTGACAAACCCTTTGCCAAATTAATTAAAAGTCAAGGGGAGAAAAAGTCCAAGTTAACAAAATTAGAGATGAAGAGAGTCATATCAGCAGACACCACCAAAAAACTCCAGAGAATCATAAGTGCATCCTTTAAAGACCTATACTCCACCAGATTGAAAAATCGAAAAGAAATGGATAATATTCTCAATAGGTACCACTTACCAAAGTTAAATCAAGATCAGATAAGCAATTTAAGCTGACCTACAGCCCCCAGTGAAACAGGAGTAGTAACTCAGAATTTTCCAGCCCAAGAAGTACAGAGCCAGGTAGTTTAGCGAAGAATTAGGGTTCCAGTAGACCAGAGTTTCAAAGAAAAGTTAACTCCAATACTCCTTAAATTATTCCACAAAAATAGAAACAGAAGAAACATTACCCAATTCTTTTTATGAGGCCACATTACTCATACCTAAACCACATAAAGACACGACAAAGAAAGACAGTTATAGACCAATTTTTCTTATGAATATAGATGCAAAAATTCTCATTAAATTACTTGAAAACTGAATCCAAGAACATATCAAAAAATCATCCAGCATGATCAAGTAGACTTTGAGAGATACAGGGATGGTTCAACATACATAAATCAATATAAACAGACTAAAATAAAACACCCCATGATCATTTTATTAAATGCAGAAAAGGCCTTTGATAAATCTAGTACCTATTCATGATAAAAGTCCTGAAGAGAATGAGGTTATAGTGGGCATACCCCAATATAATAAATGTTATTCACAGCAAGCCCATAGCCAACCTCAACTTAAATGGAGAGAAACTCCAAGTAATTTCACTAAAATCAGGAAAAATACAAGGCTGTCTATCATACCTATTTAATATAGTACTAAAAGTCTTAGCTAGAGAAATAAGACAATTGAAGGAGATCAAGGGGGTACAAATAGGAAGGAAAGAAGTCAAAGTATATTTTCTTGAAGATGATATGATTTTATTTAATTGTTCCTAAAAAGTCTACCAGGGAATTTCTAAATCTGATAAACACTTTCAGAAAAGTAGCAGGATAGAAAATTAACACACAATTTTATCAGTAGCCCTCCTAGATACAAATGACAAATGGACTGAGAAAGGAATCAGGGTAAGAACACCTTTCACAATAGCCTCAAAAAACATCTTGGGGTTACTCTAATCAAACAAATGAAAGTAAGCACTTTAAGATATTGAAGAAAGAAATTGAAGAAGATACCAAAAGATTGAAAGATCTCCCATTCTTGTAGATTGGTAGAATTAACATAGCAAAATAGGTCATCCTATCAAAAGAAATCTACAGATTCAATGCAGTCCCCATAGAACTTCCAACACAATTCTTCACAGAACTTGAAAGGTCAGTTTTCAGATGCATATGGAAACACACACACACACACACACACACAGACACCACACACACACACACACACACACACACACACACACACACACACACACACACACACAAAAGCAGGATAGCTAAAACAATCCTGAACAATAAGAGAAGGTTTTCTGGAGGTATTTCCATCCCCAATCTCAAATTGTACTTCAGAGTTGTAGCAATAAAAACAATAAAAACAAACATGCTATTGGCATAAAAACATACATATTGATCAATGAAATCAAACTGAAGATGTAGACATAAGTACATAAACCTATAGACACCAAAATTTTTATAAAGAAACCAGAAGTACACACTGGACAAAAGACAGCATCTTCAACATATAGTGCTTGTCAAACTAGATGGCTGTATGTAGAAGAATGCAAATAGATTCATAGTTGATATCCTGCACAAAACTCAAACACTAATGCATCAAGAACCTCAGTATAAAGCCAGATACACTGAAACTGATAGAAGGGTAAATAGGAAATAGCCTTGAACTCACTGGCACAGAAGAAGACTTTCTCAGTCGTATTCTATACGTAAATGCAGGCACTAGAACAACAATTAATAAATGGAACCTCTGAAAGGCTTCTACATGGCAAAGGACATCATCATTCAAAGTGGCAGCCTACAGAATGGGAAAAGATTTTTATCTATATATGATAGACAGTTATTATCTAAAATTTATAAAGAATTCAAAACTTAACATCAAGAAAACAAATAACCTAATTTAAGAATATGGTGCAGATCTAAATAGAGAATTTTCAAAGCTGAAACACAAATGGCTGAGAAACACTTAAAGGAGTGTGCAACATCCTTAGTCATCAGGAAAATGTAAATCAAAACTATTTTGAGATTTCATCTTACACCTGACCTGTCAGAATGGCCAAGATCAATAAAAACAAATGACAACTCATGTTGGTGAGGAGTGGGGTAAGTGGAACATTCACTCTTTCATTGCCGGTGGGAGTGCAAGCTAGCACAGCCACTATGGAAATTGGTGTGGCAGTTCCTCGGGAAGATAGGGATAGATCTATCTACCTACCACTTTTAGGCATATACCCAAAGGTTTGTACCTGGGTTGGTGGTTACCTTTCTTCTCTGGCATTGGGCAGAGACCCTTCCAGTACCATGAATACTAGTCAGTAGAGGTGAAGGCTGTAGGTAGGCACCAGTTTAACTTCTTGTTCAGGAAGTTATGTAGGTATTGTATTGTTATCAATAGCTTACCATCAGTTTCTGGAGAGCAACCAATAATACTGGTAATAGCCTGGTGCTTTGGGAGTTCCCATAGGACCCCTTTGGCCAAGAACTCCATTAGATGTAACCCATTCTCAGAAATGGAAATTTCATTTGTTGACAAGAGATCTCTAGTTGGGGCTTTACTCCCCCAATATTTGGTGATTGCATTTAGGTTTCTTTCATATATGTATATATTTTAAGAACCTTCTACTGTATTAGGTTTCCATACAACCCCTCAAATGGCCATAATTTTAGGTGTCCAACCCCTTTACCTCCCTGCCTGTTGGATGGTCCCATTCCAGCCTCTCCCTGACTCTGTGCATCCATAGACTTATGAGGCCTCCTCACTGACACCCACATTCATGGGGTCTGGATCAGTTCCATGCTGGTTTTCCATTGATCAGTCTGGGGGCCAAGAGCTCCCACTTGTTCAGGTCAGCTGTTTCTGTGGGTTTCACCAGCCTGGTCTTGTCCACTTTGCTCATCACTCCTCCTTCTCTGCAACTGGATTCTAGTTCAGTTCGGTGTTTAGCTGTGGGTGTCTGCTTCTACTTTCATCAGCTGCTGGATGAAGGCTCTAGGATAGTATGTAAGTTAGTCATCAATCTCATTATCAGGGGTGGGCATTTAAGGTAGCCTCTCCACTAATGCTTAGTTAGTGTCATCCTTGTAGATTTCTGGACATTTCCTTAGTGTCTGATTTCCCTTTAAACCTATACTGGCTCTCTCTCTGATGGAGTCTCTTATTTTTCTCTCCTCTATTCTTCTCCCTACACAGCCTTCCTGCTCACATGAGAAAATATTCTGGAGAAAGGAAAGAGCTGGCCAAATGAAATACAATTGGTAAACAGGGAGATAGAAGTTTAGTTTAATGCTATAATATTCCAAAGCTTCTATCTATAGCAGGGAAATAGGAGTGTGAAGTCCACCTTGGTTCTCTTCATAGTAGGGGATAGGAATATGAAGTCCACATTTGTTCTATCTATAGTAGGGGATAGGTGTGTGAAGTCCACCTTTTTTATGCCTTGCTAGAGAGTCTAGGGAGCATCACCCACATGACTAAAAGGTGGGGACTGACCAACAAACTTTCTTTTCCCTTATAACCCTGTAGATCTTCCCAGAACATTTTCTCAGCCCTTCTCGTATCCACATGTATTTTCAATTTGAACAATAATACTTTTTTTAGGTTATTTAAAAACTAGAGGCTGTTGAGTATTTCCAGAATTCCCTGAAGTGACTTATGACCAATATAATAGCTTTCGAGGCTAAACAGTTTTAATTTCCAACTTCATTCCATCTCTGTTTTCTATAGTTGTTCCATCTGTATCTCTATATGGAAGTCAGAATCCTATGTATTGAAGGGCTGAGGAGGTGGTTCACTCAATTAAATTGCTTGCTATGCAAGTGTGAGGACCTGAATTTGAAACCAAGAATCATGAAAAGCCAGGGTGGTAGTATATATCTGTGATCCCAGCATGAATCCATGAAAAACCAGTATGGTAGTACACATCTGTAATGCCAGCACTCCTGCGCTAAGATGGGGTGCAGATGCAGGAAATTCTCCTAGAAGCTCTTGGGTGAGAGAGTTAGGTGCATGCAGCAATGATCAAGAGACCCTGCCTCACACCAGGTAGAGAGCAATGCAGTGATGAAACCTGAGATTGTTCTCTGACCTTCACATAGACACTGTAGCATGTGTGTGCCTACACATACACACATCACACCACATATACTATTCATATATACATATACCATACACACACATACACACACACACACACACACACACACACACCACATCATGAACACACACACAGCACAATACACACATACCACACACACACACACACACACACACACACACACACACACACACATCATGAACACACACACAGCACAATACACACATACCACACACACACACACACACACACACACACACACACACACCACATCATGAACACACACACAGCACAATACACACATACCACACACACCCACATCATACACATGCATATACCATACTACACCACAGCATGACACACATGCACACACACACACACACACACACAAGAGAGAGAGAGAGAGAGAGAGAGAGAGAGAGAGAGAGAGAGAGAGAGAGATTATTAAGAACCCTGCATAGGAGATACCTTGTAGAAGACAAAAAGAGTCTTTGCTGCCAAATATATAAGCATTAAAAGTCAAAGCCTGGTAGAATGTTGTTAATACTTGTATTTATTTTCTCAAAACTATGCATTCAAATGTACATTATCTTCATTCCTTACATTCTAAGATTCCTGCATTCGATACATAATTGTCTGCTTCTGCTGTATACACTGGCCAGGGATTTGTTTTAATTTATAGAATCATGTCTAAGTCTGACATATTTTGTTTTTCGGAGAACATTCCTGTAGTAATCCCATGTCCCTCTAGGATGCTCACTCATTACCCAAACATGGCTGATCATGAATCCTATTATTATGCAGGCAACTGGTCCAGGAATGTGGCTGAAGTAGAATGAATTTGGTTTTCTTTTTCTAGATCAGAATGCTGTCACAGAGACGGAAAAGCATCTCAATGAGATTGCTAAATTGATAGGCATCTTAATATCACAAAAACAAACAGAACATTACTAACTAGTGAAAGCATGCAGGGATGAACAAACCAGAGAATGGTGGGAAAATCAGAGTCCAAGTAATGTCATCATTTGAGCAACCTAGTAGACTTTCCAATTTAAAAGAGCCAAGGTCATCCCATCAATCTTACCAATTCGTCATTGGTTGTTCGAATGGGTTTTGAGGCTCCATACAATACTCCTTTGTGTATGTTGGTGATGCTGTTGTGTGTAGTGTCTATTACTCTAAACATAGATTTCATCTGTTCCCTCAACCAAGATGCAAACTGTAGAGAGGGATCATGGCCTCCATACCAGTCCCTAGGACTCATGATGATTGATGTTTAGTTTCTCTAGGGCATGGGAATGCCTTCTGTTCTGGGAAAACAGAACAGTGCTTTGCCTGGTTGTAGTAGAAAGTGTGGGTTTAAGCTTCTCCTGATCTTGGCCTTGTGGCACATGCCTGTAATTCCAGTACCTGGGCAGTGAAGGCAGGAGGAATAGAAATATGAGGCCATCCTCAACTACAGAGCATGTTCAAAACCATCCTGGGTTATAAGTAACTGTGTCAAAGACAAACAAACCTAGCAATAAACAAACAAACAAACAACCCCAGCATCTTCTGGCAGCTCTGAGCAGCAACTAGCCTTGAGGCACACATGTGGTGAACATGCTCCAGTTCTGTCTTTATCTGATTTTTCTGTCACATACAGGCAGTTTCTGTGGCCTTTCCATGCCTACTCTCTTTCTCCGTGCTTCCAGTGGAAGGCACTACATGACAGTCAATGGAGTTTTATGGTAAGTAGTATGACTTCTTCCTGTCCTGTGTTGTTTCACATGTGGGATCATGTATAATAACAGAATTATACCATTTTGAGTAAAGAACTTGAAAAGAAAGACACTACTAGATAAACAGAGCCACTCAAGCAAGTTAGCACAGCTCCTTGGTAGAAGAAAATGTATGTGGCATAGAAGGGCCAGTCCCTGCACCTGGGCTTTGAGATGAAGATTTGGCCCCAATTGCCTTCCTGCCTCATCTGCCCCCCCCCCACCGCCGCCTCATTGTGATAGGTAATGAGGAGTGTCCATTAGTTTATTGGGTCCTGGCCGTCTTTAACATGCCCCCTTCAATGCATTTTATGCACACCATTCCATGAAGAATGGCCAACTTATATTCCAGCTGAACTTTATCATTGCAGTTCCTCTTCTGAGATGAATCAAAGTTTACGTCCTCCACTGTTATGCTTCCTGTGTCTGGGAACGTCTTCTGAGTTGTCAGGTGACAATCCATATTCCTCCCACTCATCCTTACAGTGGCATCTCTGCCTTGAAAAATTTTCTGAATTTTATCCTCAGCATCATAAACAGTATGCATACCATTAATAAATGTGTCTTGAAACAATTCCGCAGTACCTACACTAAAACAATCACTCATTTTATAGATCAGAAAAACAAGGCACAGTGAAGTCCAATAATTCCCTAAGGCTTCACAACCAGTGAGTGGCAAAGAAGGGTTTTGGCTCCATGTCTGCACTCTGATTTTAAATAAAACAGGTATAATTTCTCATGGTTCTTTTGGCGCCTTCTTATATTTCCATTATCTAGATGAGCCTTCCTCCTGTATAGCCTGAGAATGGGAATTAATGGAACGTATATGGCATTTGAAAGCAGGTAAGGGTTACCTGCAAAGATTATTGCAGTATTCTGAGTGCTATTTTCTTCAATTGTAGACTTGTAATATGTAATTTTCAGTATAATGGCAAGCAGGGTTAAAAGACATGATAGTTGGGAAGTTCTTGGTCTCTTGTACACCAAGGTATTCAGTTTCATTGGCTTCCCTTCTCCTTTGGGTTTCTGTCACTGTTACTCTTTGCCAAGTTATATCTCCCTTACTGTAGACTTTGTCAGATTGAAGTAGCAAAATCAGGAAGGAAATGAGTGTGTTGGTCATGCATTCGTTCATTCATGCCTCATATTTTGAGCATCTACTCTATTCAAGATACCTTGAAGTATGCCAAGGATCTGAGAGTGACCATAAGTCTTTGCCCTCACAAATGAAGCTTTGATTGAGAAAATTCTTAGGAAGCCCTATCTATTGTGTCTTCAAGCTGAAGTCTCCTATCTCATGTAATCTGTGGGTAACAGCCGCTAGTCACAAAGTATAACTACTAAGGATGTTAAATCTCTGTGCCTGGTACTGTTTGTATGGTTTGGAGAATGACTGACAACAACCGTGCTTTCAGTTTTGAATGAGAGAGTTTATTAAGTACATAGCAAAGAAAAGTAAGAGAACAAATAACAAGAGTGTGGATAGAAATAGCAGACAGAGGGCAAATCGTCTTGAAATCTAGTGCTTCACAACATCCAGCAGAGATGACTGGGGTGTCTGGGTAGTCACATGGAGTTTCTGATTATGCTTTCTCTACATGGACAAGCTTTCTGTGACTAAGCTTCTGGCTTCCTGCTACCACTGTGAGGCTTTTTTATATTATGGGATAAACAATAGTAACCTAGGTTGAAAATAGTTTGCCTGTAAGCTGCTTTCAGGACACAATGTTTTTACTCATGGACTGTTTTACAGTTCTCTTCCCTAATGAGGGATGTCCTTCTGTGTGCTGTGAATATATGTTTCTCTTACTGGTTGATGAATAAAATTGTTTTGACCAATGGACAGGAAGGATTTAGCTGGGCAGAAAAATCCAAACAGGGATAGAGAAAGGTAGTAGGTGGAGTCAAGGAGACACCATGTAGCTGCCAAGGAAGCAAGAGACCCAGGTATCACAGGTAAGCCAAGGCAATGTGGAGATACACAGATTAATAGAAATGGGTTAATAATTAAGAGAGAGATAAGCAATGAGAAGCCTAAGCAATAGGCCAAACAGTTTATTATTTATATAAATCTCTCTGTGTTTATTTGGGACTCAAGGGCTGTGGGACCAGTTGGGACAGAAATTTCCATCCATATTTCCCACCCCTGCTACAGAGTTAAGGGGCCAGCCTGATCCATGAAAAAAGCCCAAGCCAAGCTGTTTGTGGTAGGTTGAATGTAATTGTCCCCCATAAGCTCATAGGGATTGGTACTATTAGGAGGTATGGCCTTGTTGGAGGAATTATGTCACTGTGTAGGTGGATTTTGAGGTCTTATATATGCCAGACCACATCCATTGCTTCAGTCTACTTCCCGTTGCCATCTGATCAAGATGTAGCCAGCACCATGTATGCTGGCCCACCACCATGCTCTCTGCCATGGTGATAATGGACTGAACCTATGAAATTGAAAGCTGCCACCTCAATTAAATGTTGTAAAGTTGGCAGAGAACATACAGGGGAGGCAGATTCTTGTTTTCTGGGGTGAACTTGTAGAGCAGGCTTATCCTATACTTTGAGGATGATGGACCATTAGCTCAGAAGCTATGAGAGTGGATCTGGAAGCCACTGGGGATGCAGAGTGTTGTTAGCCTGGGCCAACCTGAACTCTGCGCTCTACAGTATCCCATCTCCATACCACAGGCAGTCTTTGCTATCAAAATATGCCAAAATAAATCACACTAGTTTTCATCTCTCCAACTATTGTTGAGACAAAATAGATGGAAAAAGTTAAGGAGACTTGAGAAGGTCAAGAAATTTCCCACTGGGTAACAGTCAAGGATTTAGATATAACTGCTGGGAAATCACTTTGAAGTTTGGATTAATAGAGGCAAAAATCCATTTCCTGAGAGATAGTTCAAGCAATATGTTACAATAGTAAATGAACCATGCTTCTGGTGGTTTGAATAAGAATGGCCTTCATAGGGTCATATATTTGCATGCTTGGTCCTCAGGGTGCTTGGTCATCAGGGAGTGGCACTACTTGAGAAGGATTAGGAGGTGTGGCCTTGTTGGAGGAAGTGAATCATTGGGGGTGGGATTTGAGGTTTCAAAAGCCCAAGCCAATCTCAAGAGTCTTTCTCTTACTGCTGCCTGTAGACCCTACATAAAACTCTCAGCTACTTCTCCAGCACCACGGGTTGTCAGCCTCCATGCTTCCTGCCATGAAGATAATGGAATAAGCCTCTGAACTGCAAGCAATCCCCAATTAAATGCTTTCTTTTGTAAGAGTTGCTGTGGTTATGGTGTCTCTTCACAGCAATAGCACATTGACAAAAATAATGCTTAGGGCTAAATATATGTGACCTTTGATTTTCACCTTACATATAAATCTGAAAAATGTACTTCACAAACCATCTTGGAATTTCATTTACAAAAGTAAATAATTTAAGTTAAAAACAATAAACCAGTCCACATTTAAATTTAATTTTGAGCTTTGCTTATCTTTGGACCTGGTTATAAATCATATTCATTGAGAATAACTTCAAAAGCCACAAAAACACACCTAGAACTAGAGAGCTATGCATTTTTTTAAATAACACCCTCACTTAAATCTGATCCGTAGTCAGACACGTTATCCATTGTGCCACTGTCCCGGTGCTGCCCTCACTTAAATCTAAATACATGCAATCTTTTTCCTAATAAATCCAATTTGCTCCTGTCTAAGCTACTTTCTCACTGGTGTGATAAAACACCCTGACAAAAGCAACTTAAGGGAGGAAGGTTTAATTTGACTCACAATTTGAGGGCATATGTTCTCTTAGGGCAGTGAAGACATGCAGGTAAGTCAGAGTGGCAGAATCAGTAAGCAGAAAGCAGATGTGACATGGGACCAAGCACAGAAGCCTAAAGACCTACCACACCAGTGAGATACTTTCTGAAATACTTCCTCAAATGAAACTCTACTTCTTAAAAGGCTCCACAGCTTTCCCAAACAGAAACACTAACAGCGGGCCAAGTGTTCAAGTGTGAGCCTATGATGGATGTTTCACATGCAAACCACAATGGCTTCATAGTGGCCCATCCTGGCGTTCTGAAGCATAGATCAAGTAAGAAATCCAGCCTACAGTGGGTAGTGTCAGCTCTATCTCCCACTGCTGCTATGTTCACATGTATTTAAGCCACCATTGTCTCCTGCTTGATAATTTCAGCAACCTCCTGTGACTCTCCCTGTTTTCATGCTAGTCCCTAGGTAGACCATCTCAGTCTAGATGGATCCTTCATGAACTTAATTCAGATCATGTCACTTCTCTAATCAAAGGCTGTATTCAGAGTAAAATGTCACTAGGAGCTGACTCTATGACCTGCCTGGCCTCATTTTTACAAACTCCAGTTCATCCAGTTTAGTCACAATACTCCATGCTGTTCTGACAGGCCTTGCCTGCTGTAGAAGCTTTCCTTTGTCCCCACAAGGGGAAGCTTGGAAGCTGTTCAATAGAGAGCATGCTACATATTCTTAGTTCTTAGGAATGTCACCTTCTATTGTGGACTACCCTGTTTATCCTCCAGTCCTTAGTTCTTAGTGAGAAGTTTCACCTTCCAAGGAAGTGTACCCTGCCCAGCCTTGGACAACTGCATCCTACTCTACCATTCCCAATATTATTTGCCATTTTTCTACTGAGACATCACCTTCTAGTATCATATAAAATGTTCTTGTATAGTTCAGCTTTTGTCTATCTTTTTCCCACAAGAGTATACCCTGCCAAAGAGGGATTAGTTGTTTTGTTTTTCACTGTTGTGTCCCCAGCACTGACCACACCTGTTACAGAGTAAGTGTTCAATGTCTATGCAATTTTCTTAAGAGAGGACCAAGTTGCAGCCCAGAATGAAGAGTGTGTGAGCGTCAGTGCCTCCTTTCAGGGTGCAAAGGAAGCTGTAATTGTAGGAGCCTATGTGTGCTGTGTGGCTCTCCACAAGTTTTTCAGGGTGGGTTGATCACCAGGAAAAAGATAGCTGGATTATGGTATTGCTTGTGAAGTACAGCAATTTGCCTAAAATTTGTTAATGTTAGTGCTCAAGGGCATGGATTTTGGAAAATTCCAGACTTCAATCTTATGGGGATTCACAAAAGAATAGGTTTCAGGTAGCAAGAGAAATGAACAGCAAAATTCTCTCAAGAAATCCACCCTTACACTGATTCTTTTTTTTTTTTTTTTTTTTTGAACCAAAGGAACACTGAGGAAGTTAAACACATCCTGATAGATCCATGTTAGCTACTCCTGGGTCATTGAAATTATTCAGTGCTCCTTCTGCGGCAGAGACATAAAAACTGTAGCTTTGATGCATTTTCTATAGTTTGTTTTATGTCACCACAGGGAGATAATTTCAGGAAGTCTGTATCTGGTCCATGGGGGTCTAGGCTTTGGGTTGGGAGCCTCTCATTTTGGCCATTTGGTAGTCACTCTATGAAACCAAGGAAGGAGGGCTGTAAAGAGAACTGCACAATGAGGTCTGCACTGCTAATCTCCAGAAGCAGCATGTTTTGCTGATGGGATCTTTACAACTTTGTTATGCCGACCCGAAGGCAGTATGTGAACAGCACATTTCCACCCACAGAGCCAAGCTGCCTGTTTTCAAAGAGCTTTTGAAGGCAGGTAACAATAGGGCCCCCTTCACACCCACTGAGATGGTGACTCTGTGGGTGGACTGAGCATTGTTAACTGGTAGTGTGTGTTCTGAGAAAGTGACTGTTTTGTAAAAGGAAAAAGGAGGCAGAGAGATACTGACAGAGAAACCCAGGGATTCTATATATACATCAAAACTTTTACTTCCCACAGCTGACTTGCAAGGCTAAACTAGAATTTGGAAAATAAAAAAAAGAGTCCCTACCAGCCCCTGCCAAGGAAAAAGGAAAGAAAAGAAGCTGTGGTTAGCAGGTAAGATGTTGAAAATTCTTCTGCTCTGGCTTTTATATGTTTTACACCGAAGTTCAGGTTTCATAAGTAATAGGGACCTTTGAAATAGGCGCTGTAGTCTATTGCTAGTTGCCACATTTAGAAGTCAAAGGAACTTGTGTTGGAGGACACACTCCCAGTCTGTAGATGAGAAAGTGAGGTTTAGAGATTCCAATATTTTGCCTAAGCTTATGTTTGAGATATCTTCCTGGGTTCAAAACTATGTATCCCAAAACACCCTACTTTTAAGTATTATGAGTTAACACCTAGACCTATTGTGTCTCAACCTTATCAGATCCAACGACTATGTCAATGTTCTTCTATTATTGTACTGTCAAATGCATATATATATATATATATATATATATATATATATATATATATAATCCTGTAATTTTAAAACACACTCAGCAGCCTGTTAAAAGGAGAAATAAAATGAGAGTGATTTATAATGTAACCATATAGATTCATATATGTAAATAAGCAAGCCTGACTACACTGGGAGGCTAGTGTCTCCAAATATGCACATGAATTTGTTTGGGCATGGAGATTCATTGTAAGAGAGAATATTACAAGCACCATTGACATGGATAATGTGACTTTCTGATAGAGAAACCTTTGGTGACATCTCTGAGCAAAGGACAATCTTCTGTGCATTTCTATGATAGCTGAATCCTTGAAATGCAATAAATATTAAAACCACCTCCTCAAGTTTTTGTGTTGATACATAATACACATACATACATACATACATACATACATACATACATATATACATGCTTAGATTAGGATACACATTGATGCAAAGTGGTACTTTTGCCAGTGGGTCATCCCAATTATTTTAATAGCAACAATAGCAACAAATCCACAAAGATCAAACCCAGAACTGTAACAACAATCAGCACAGATTTTCAAAACACTGCCTAAGGTGTAGTGCCACCCCCAGTAAGCAAGACTGCAATGGAAAAACCAATATGCATTTTAAGAGTTCAAATTACTTAAAGAGAACCTGCCCTTGGTAATTCTATAAAATCATGTCTTCATGTCTGAATATTCTATCTTCTTCTTATACACAGTCAAGTGAAGCTAACAAAGCTACAAGGCAGGCCCACCCAGAGCTCTGAAGATGAAGGTGAGCACCCATTAAAGGGCACACACAACCACATATATGCCATACACTGGGGTGGTTTCAATGAAAATGGCCACTATAGGCTCATATATTTAAGTGCTTGGTCACCAGGGAGTGGCACTATTTGAAAGGATTAGAAGCTGTGTCCTTGTTGGAGGAAGTGTGACACATAGGGTGGGCTTTGAGGTTTCAAAAAGTTCATTCCAAACCCAGAGTCTCTCTCTTCCTGCTGCCTGCAGATCCAGATGTAGAAATCAGCAAATTCTCCAGAACCATGTCTGCCTGCATGCTGCCATACTTTCTGCCATGATGTTAATGGACTAAACCTCTGAACTGTAAGCCAGTCCAGTGAAATGCTTTCCTTTGTACGAGTTGCCATGGTCATAAGTCTTTTCACAGGAACAGGACATTAAGACACACACTATGCCCTTTACTACCTGGGGGTGATTCTGACTATTGTTCTTATTTGTGTGTGTGCTGTGCATGTTTGTGTGTATGCATGCTTGCATGTGTATGTACACGTTGTGTGAAGGCCCAACTTTGACATCCAGTGTCTTATTCAATTGCTATCCACTTTATTTACTTATTTTTTACATTTAAAGTTTTTATTAAAATATAATTACATCATTTTCCTGTTCTCCTTTCCTCTCATCAGCTCCTATCATGCTCCATTTATCTTCTGAGGGCATCTGGGGCTCACTGATTTGGGCTAGCCTAGATAGCCAACTTGCCCCAGGGATCCCCAATCTCTGTCTCCTAAATGCTGGGTTTATAGGCTGCTAGCTGTCTCATCTGTCAGACTTTCACATGGAGTCTGGAAACTTGAACTCTTGTTCTCATGTTTGTATGGCAAGCACTTTATCCACTGAGCCAGCTCCCATTTTTGTTTTTTTGTGGTTTTTGTTTTGAGACAGGACCTCATCTTGTAGCTCAGGCTAGTCAATTGCAATTGCAATTGAAATTGCAATCCTCTTGCCTTAACATTCTGAAGTCTGGGCCTACAAACCTGTAACATCATGCCCAATCAATCGCCTAGGAGGCTCTGCCACACAACAAATAGCTCAATTCTCCTCAAGTACAAACTTCAGAGTCAGATTATCTTAATGTTTGGTTTTATTGCAACCATTCAGAAAGGCTTTTAAAAAAAAGAAGCCCAACTGAGCATGTTGATGCATCCTTATAATCTCACAACTCAGTAGACTGAGGCAGAGGATAGCCAGTTCAAGGATAGCCTGAGCTACATAGTGATACTGTAAACAAATAGCCTACACAAAGTTAACAGGAAATGGCATCTGTAACTGTGATCTCCTATAGGTAGATCCTCATCAGCAGACATATCACCATCCTCATTCTTTGCTCCATATCCACCACAAGAGACATGGCCAGTGTCAGTCCTCACTAAATACTATCTAGGGCCCACCATTGCTTCCTGTGTTTCTGGCTGTTAAGGTTGAGACCATGTGACTGGCTTGGGTCACATGTGGGTAGAAGCAGTGAGCATATCATTTCTCATGAGCAGCAGGAGTAATGAATGGAAAGCAGAGTTGAGCTCTTTCTTTCTCTTCTGTGTCGACAGATAAGAGACCTGAGTTTTCTAGGCGGCATAGTTACATGCTGATAGAATCTCCATTCCTGAGAGATTGTGTAGACCAGAGTGTCTTCTGGTCCACAATGAATGTGCTTTACAAACAAACAAAGTTGATTGAAAATGAAGCCAAGTGAAAATGATATGTGTAGTGCCTGATCCACCTGGCCTAATGGAAATGGCAACTTAATCACCACTTAGTGTGATATGAATAAGAAGGAACATAGATCCAACACCTTTTCCAACAATCCCACACCTTACCTGTCCTTAGGAGAGCCTGTGCTTCTCAGTCACATCCCATGGAGAAGTGGTACTCTGCCAGTAGGTGGGATTGTTATAATATTCTTAAAGAAATATGCTGTGTGGATACACTATTTCCTTAGACTTAAAAATCCTCTCAATTCACATTTATCATTGGCTTATGAAATGTGAACAGGCAGAACACAATGTTAAGAGTATGTTTATGATGAAACTATTGTTGACTGGAGAATTTTCCAATCAAGATTTTTGTAACATATTCAACTAACTTACCTATTACAAAACCACACAGGTGGTTTTTATTTTTTTAAAAAAATTGATAATTTCTTTTATAGACCATGCATGTATACAATTATTATATTAAATCTTATTTTGTTTTAGATATAGCTTCTGCCATGACACTTAAAGGAGTATAATCCAATGGACAGAACATGGGGTTTGGTATATGTACTATCTACAGTGTAGGAAGTAAAGGAATTTGTTTTCTTGCCTCAAAAGTCTATGAGTTCTTTGGTTGGGGATGTCTGAGTTTTTGATTATAAAACACACAATGAGGCCAGTCCGTTTCCATGCATCCTCTCTGCTTTGCACTGTGTTGGCCACATTCTTAGCAGGCTTTGCCTTTTGCTAATAAGAAAATAGCAGCCATTGAGGCCTATACCTAGAATATTCCAGTGAAGCAGAAAAGAAATGGAAATTTCTCTTTGATCCCCTACAAAACCAAACAAACAAAACATTTTTTTTTTTCTGAGCAATTGTGTCACAGGTTATTCCTAACCACTCTGGTCACGGGGACCCAGCGGTCTTAAGGACCATGCCTGGATCCCACACCAACCTCTGTAGCAGCAGTCAAAACATCCAAACCACTTGAGCTGAGGACAAGGAGAGGTGGTTCCCTAAATGTGCTTCTGTTAGAAGAAAAGGAAGAACAATAAGCAGACAAAAATAGTTTCATTCTACTACAGATTCAGACACATTTGCGTTTGAAACCTTTCAGCATCTCACTGTCTCCATGAACTTGTATAAGTTATTCTTCCTGAACCTAAGTTTCTCCATCTGCAAAGTGGTACAGGTGGTAAGGGTGGCAGGCCCTCCAGGGTTCTTACGGAGAAATGATGAGTAAAAGAGGGTGTAGCATCTTATTCAATAGAGTGTAGAAAGTACATGACAAATGGCTTCCTATAACCCCTTCACCTGGAATTGAGGAGGTAATGGAGTACTGCATTTGATGACTGATCTGGTTGTGGAAAGCATGAAAAAATGGCTTTCTTCCATGCCAATTTCATTCCAAGAGTGGACCTGGCCAGGTGCAGCAGGTGAAGGTGAGCCATGACATTAGCATCCTTAGAAGGCACACCTGCAGTGTGCATCAAAGCAGCTGTGTTTACCATCATAACTCATCAACCTTTCCACAGTAATTTCTCACTCATTATGGAGAGGTAGTTACATATTACCTCATTAGAAATAGCTCCCTATAATTTTATCATGAAAAATGAACTTGAATTAGGTCTGTGCTGCAGTCATCACCCGGCATAGGCTCCTAGCTTTACCTTCAGCATTGTGTTACTTTCCTACCAAATTTGCAATGTGAAGTCTGGCAAGAAACTGCCATTCTTCAGTGCCTTAGGCTTTATTAATAATAATGAGTTAATTTTTGTTTTTAAAAAATCTATATTTTTTAATTTAAAAAAAACGGGACATTGGTATTTCTTCATTAATCTTCATGGTGTAGCTGAATTTGTTCTGAAACTTCATTATGTAGCTAGCACAAAAAAAAAACATTTAACTTCTGTCATAGTTGGGATTTCTGTTGCTGTGAAAAACACCATGACCATGGCAATCTTATAAAGGAAAACATTTCCTTGTGGTGGGTTGCTTACAGTTCAGAGGTTTCATCCATTATCATCATGGTGGAAAGCAAGGCAGACATGGTGTTGGAACTGAGAGTTCTTACATCTTGATCCAAGGGCAATAGGAAGCAAACTGTCTCACTGAGAGTGGCTTGAGCATATATGAGACCTCAAAGCCTGCCTCCACAGTGAGGCACATCCTTCAACAGGGCCACACCTACTCCAATAAGGCCACACTTTCTAATAGTGCCACTCTCTTTGGGAACCATTTTCTTTCAAACCACCACAGCATCCAATTGCAGCTAGTTGCTTCTAAAATAGCTTTTTAAGAGTATACTGTTTAGAGGCTAATAGGAAAGAAGAAACCCACCTCCCTCTAAGCCCTTTGCAGTAGAGCTTCTGGATGCTGTTTAGGTACCAACCAGATGCTCCAATGCATCATCAGGGAAGTGGCAGCAAGAGGAAGCTGCGTGCATGGTACTTCTGTCACCTTTGCTGCAGGAACAGTTTGGGGAGATCATAATCTCGGGATCTACTCACAAACTCCATGGGTTTGGGGAGGCAATAGTGAAGATCCTGTTTGGTTTTTTGTTTCATCCTGTTGTGAAAGTCTCACCACTTCAGACTATGGCAGGGGCAGCTTCGTTCTAGAGCTGGTGGTTTTCAGACTGTTGACAAAGCAGCAGGTTCCTAGGTCTCCCAATTGTGTAGCATGGGCTTCAAGAATTTCCTAAAACCTCATCCAAGAGGTTCTTACCTCAGATACCCAGAGTGCTGCTGAACACTCCTTTCCATGCATAATTAGCATAGTGGTCACTGTGCTGTTTGCTGCTTAGTCCAAACCTTTTGTCAGAAGTGTACCTTTAGTTATCTGTTTTGCTCAGACATCAAATTGCAACTTGAAATAGAAATATACACCCCCACTTCTCTCTCTCTCTCTCTCTCTCTCTCTCTCTCTCTCTCTCTCTCTCTCTCTCTCTCCCCCTCTCTAAGAAAAACCATCATCACAGGCCTATAGTTCCCTTGTAATTTCAAATTCTGGTCTCTATAAACTTATTAATGATAATATGAATAAAAGAGATTTTTTTCAAACAAAAATATAACAAAATAAGCATGTTTGAGAAGGTGTTTATGGAGTAACATGAATTATCAGTGTTATGGGCACCCTATTGTTCAGATATTTGAATGTTTAAATCTAAATTTCACAACATGTAAGTCATAGAGATTAAGTCTGACATATTGTGGGCCAGTAGTCGACTTTCCAATAATGCTCCAGTGGTAAAGCAACTTCCCTTAATTTGGCTATTTTAGTGGTTTAATTAAGTGAAGCAAGGTTGAAACAGAATTAACAATGTAACAATGTTTCTTCCGAGGAAAATCCTGTTTTTACATGGACCCTAAGAAAATTTAAAAGTGGATGATTGGTGCTCTAAAGACTTGTCTAAATAAACTCAGTAGTCAGTCTCTACAATCTATTTTACTCAGTAGAAAAGAAAGCATTAAATGAGGGATGTTAGTGAATGAAGCGAAGACTTTCCTGGGTTTCTGGTCTGAGGTGGGAGTGGTCTAAGTGTGGTGTCAGGAGATGTCCTGATGAGTGGAAAATCTGATCAAGGTTTCTAGCATTTATAGTGGGGAAGGGAAACAAAAGGGTAAGCCTTACCTGGTGGAATAAATCTGTAATCCCAGTGACTTGGGAAGCCTGGGCAGACGAAGCAGAAGTTCAAGGCCACCCAAGCCAAGGCAACTTAGTGAGATGCCACCGCCGCCCACATGGAAATAAAAAGTAAAATGGGGCTGGATTCTGCTCAGTGGTAGAATACTTGTCTAGATCAAGATTTAATCATCAGTAATGGGGTATGGAAAAGAAGACATGAAGTTTGGGGAGCCATAAGTTTTGAGGACACACTACCCATACTGTATTATGTTGTAGAGCTAGAGAGACCACTGAATACAGTAATTTTCTGAGCATTTGTTGATCTCAGAGGAATTTTGATATGTTGTAAGAACAGAAATCCAACTGTGATGGGTTGAAAGGTAAATGGGGAGTGAGAAATGGAGACAGTGCATATACACCTTCCCTTGAGAACAAGATAGCAAAAGAATGGATGATGGCAAGTTGCTTGAGCACTGCATCAAGGAAAGTGAGTGTGTTCCTTCAGGAGAAAGTGTCAGGGAGGAAAGAAAACAAGTGTGAAAGTGCAGCGAAGATAAACAATAGCAGGTTTTTTGACTTGAATATGTCAATCACACGAGTTTAATGCAACATCTCCAAGTACTTGTAAGAGCAAACGCTTGGTAATAATAAATGAGTGTCCATTCTAGAAACAAGTTGCATTCTGTTATTAATAGAAGCATGTTTCTATTCAATTACCAGGATACAGAGAAGTTTTTATCCAACCCTTCAGCTGCCCCATCTCTATCTTACTTCACATTTATCTCACTGTTCCCCATACAGACAATAAGTTTTTACATGGTAAGGACTTTATTAGTAATGTGTAACTGAACTTAATTTGAAATTATGAAATGACAAATGATACAGAGGTCTCAGAATCCATTACATATTTATTTAACTGGTCACATCAGTTTTACTTCTTTCCTGGAAAAGTTGTCTATACTTGAAAAGATATTTTGCCACGCTTCCTCTGAAACTGCTCTACATTCCATTTCATCCTGTGAATCACAGGGAAGTTTTTAGCCTCATAACTTCATAGGCAAAGGTGGCTGGGCTATAGAATCAGGATGGAAGCTTTTACTTGGCCTTTGAATATATCAGAATCTTCTTGGTGAATAGATGTTTTGTGATCTTGTCCTTAAAATTAAAAGGAACATAGCAAAAAGTCATTGAAATTGCCATGCTGTGTCTTCCTACACTGTTCTTGGATCATTTCTAGTCCCCAGTCTGCAAGGCTGGCATTTTTTAATAATGGCATTGAGTGAACCCAGGAGCCTGCATTACAGTGATTTATCTCATGCCGTTTTTTGCAGCGTGGCAAGGTTAGACTGAGAGCCAGAGGCTCACTCAAACTGCTTTCTCCTGACTCCTGCTCACTCCCCAGTGACTAATACCTAACATCTGCATTAAATAAATACTCACAGGTGTCAACGTCTGTGTACCAAAGGATGGCTTGCTTCTCTCAACATGCCTGGTGCATCAGCAGATGCCTTCTTGGCCTTAAAATATTATATGTCATCCCAAGAAGCTGGCTTCCTGTGAGTAGTGGGTGCTAGAATAGAACTGTGTACAGTTGAAAAGCGCTAGTCCCAGCTTCACAACCACACTGCTCTAAACCTCTCTTACCCATGCCATCCATCCATGACAACAAAGTCAGCAGACATGCAAGAGAATTTATACCCATGTCACTTACCAGCTCCTTTCCATACTGATTCCTCTCTCTACACAAGCGCAATGTGTTCCTTTTCTATGAGGCCTCATCTTCCCTTAGACAGCAAGGCATGAGGCTGTCAAACATAGCAAGACCTGAACTCCAACAGTGGCCAGCTTGTCATGGGCAGTCGCTGGAAACTCAGTTATTCTCACATCTTTCTGGAAAGAAAAGTCCTTTCTAAGTGTCTTGTTGTGATAATTAATTCATGAACTTGCAAACAGATACATTAGCCTTAAATATTCCATGCCATTTGTTTGTAGGAAGTACTAATTTCAGATGCTTTTCCTGGACCAGCAACTCCACTGTATTTTTGAATCCAGTATGAATCATGGTTTCATGTAAGTTGTTCAAGATTCATACAGAAAAATGTAGGATTCTGCATACATTTTTCTGTAACTGAAAATTTTACTTCCTTAACCATCGGTGCCAAACATGTGATTGGGACACATTGCCTGGTGGTTTCCATACTGCTAATGTTTATATTCACATTTTCACCCACAGAACCAATAACTATTTTATAAGACAGATTTTTTATGACATTTAATACTTGAAGAGGTGAGTTTGTTTTTTGAATAAATCAATAAATATAAATTATATTTCTTTTCTCTGTGTTTTAAAACCACTGTATCTTTTTAGCTGATTCTTTCAGGTGTGTAAACACTACCCTGAGCCTTTGGGCGACTTTATTCCTCTATTAGCAGTCCTTCGCTGCCAGAACAGAGAGTTCTCCATGCTATGAGATCCTTTGTAAGGATTTAAATAAGAGGCAGCCTACTCTTTTCCAAAGAATAACCTTGAAGGGATGAACTCAGCATCTTCTAAAATATTTTCATCTATGATATTTGATGTTAGAAATTTCAGATGTGGCCAGGAAATATGATCATTTCAACAGTGTCTAACGGACTTCCACTTTAGCTAGTGGTAGTTTAGGAGTGTGTGTGTGTGTGTGTGTGTGTGTGTGTGTGTGTGTGTGTGTGTGTGTAGGAGATTTTCCTTCCACACTATTCCATCTTCTACACTCCTTCTCAAGGTAAGCAGTGCTATGAGTTGCTATAAATAGTTCATTACTTTCCTTTAGACACAAGTACTTTACACATACACACACATGCATGTACATTCAAATACACATATATAGATTTCTCAACATTAACACTATTGATATTTCCTCTAGGAAGAAAATATTTCTGATTGAGAGCCACTAGTGTAATTATTCAACCATTTCTCTCTCAGTATTGATTTGAGTTATTTTTTTATCTTGTTTTCCTCTACTCTGCAATAATAGCCTCTATATACATAACTTTAAATATGAATGTCTTGTTTCTATAGAATAGATATCCACAGATAAGACTGGGGAAAGCATTGCCAGGCCACTTCCTGACAGCTTATAGCAATTCACCTGCACCACAGTATCTCAAGTATCACTGTATTCTCACTAGCAGTAGATAATAAACATACCTTTCCACATTGTTTTTAAATGCACACAGATGATGCCCCAATATGCTTTGATTTATAATTTTCTTGCTTGTTCATAATGGATCATACTTGGAAATGAGAGGTTCTACTCTTAAAATAATCACTAAGTATAATGAATTTGTTGGTCATTTTTTTTGTTTGTTTTACATGAAACCTGGTCTTATCCTCTGCCTATTTTTTTCCTGTTTTTCTTAGTTCTTTGAGAGCTTCATACAATGTGGTTTGTCCTATTTCCCTCCAACTCTTCCCCAGTTTACCACCTTTCCTATCATCCAAACTTCATGTAATTTTAAAAGGTAAAAAATTCTTTCTAGACCAGTTTATGCTGCCCTACCATTCCTGGATGTGTCGTCTTTGGTTAGATAGAAGCTGACTTACAAGGGGTCACAATCCTTAGGAAACAATCTCTCTCTCTCTCTCTCTCTCTCTCTCTCTCTCTCTCTCTCTCTCTCTCTCTCTCTCTCCCCCTCTCCTAGTAGCTAACAGTTGCCATTAGCTCCAGAGCTAGTGGTGGGATTTGATGGCCAAGTCCCGTTTACTCAGAGAAGTGTGGTCTGGTTTGGGCTTGCACAGACTTTGTCCATGTTGTCACAACTACTGTGAGTTCCCAGAGCAGCTGCCCTGCTGTGTTCAGAAGATGTTTCCTTGTAGTCATTCATTGTCTTGGACTCTTAGTATTTCTCCCCCCTCTTCCACAGTGATCCCTGAGCCTTCAAAGAAGTATATGTTTTCTTCAAGCCTGAGTATTCTAGTTTCTGATTATCTACGCTGTGGCTAGTTGTGGGTCCTGTGTTAATCACAATATACTGCAAACAGAAGCTTATCAGGTGAAAGGTGAGATACATTGATCTATGTACATAACAAGTTGTTAAGAATTAGTCCAAATGAGAGATCAGGAAGGTTGAGTTGGGAAAAGAATAGAGGAGAACAAGATAAGAGATACCATAATAGAGGGAGCCATTATAGGTTTAAAGAGAAATCTGGCACTAGGGAAATGTCTGGAGATCTACAAAGATGTCACCAGTTAACAATCTAAGCAACAAAGGAGAAGCAACCTTAAATGCCCTCTCCTGATAATGAGATTGATGACTAACTTATATGCCATCCTAGAGACTTCATTCAACAGTTGATGGAAGTAGAAGCAGACACCCACAGCTAAACACTGAACTGAACTGCAATCCAGTTGCAGAGAAGGAGGAGTGATGAGCAAAGGGATCCAGACCAGGCTGGTGAAACCCACAAAAACAACTGACATAAGCAAGGGAGAGCTCTTGGCCCCCAGACTGATAGCTGGGAAACCAGTATGGGACTGATCCAGACCGAATAAATGTGGGTGTCAGTGAGGAGACCTTGGAAATCCATGGGGCCTCTTGTAGCAGATCAGTACTTATCCCTAGCATAGGAATGGATGTTGGGAGTCCCTTATACTCCCTAAGCCTAGACACACGGGGGGTGGGGGTGGGCCTAGGCCCTATCCCAAAGGATATGGCAGACTCTGTAGACTCCCTATGGAAGGCCTCACCCTCCCTGGGAGCTGAAAGGGTATGGGATAGGTAGGGTGTTAGTTGGGGGAGGCAGGGAGGGAGAGGAGGGAGAGGGAAATGGGATTGACATATAAAATAATCTTGTTTCTAATTCAAATAAAAAATGGACAGAAAAAAAAAGAATGAGTCCAATACCAAGGCTGTTCAGCAGCATAATAGTAGCTGGTTCTCCCCTAGGGCCTATGGCCTGTCTAGCCAAGGGTTCTTGGCCTGGTAGGGTTTAATCCTGTGGAGATTTATATGCAATCAGAAAGTGTTAGGTTACTCCCATGATGCTGGTGCTACTTTTGCACCAGTGAGCACATCTTTCCTGGGCAGTCATTATTATAGCTCACAAGGCTTATAGATGGATCTGATTGAGGATGACTTTTCCCAGCTAGTAGCTTGCAAGTATCTTCTGACACGGTGAAAGCTAGCCAGTAGGATAAAGTTTCCAGTCTGTTCTGTTCTGTCCCCATAGAACATAGATTTTCCATGTTCTATGACTCTCTGTTATGTCTCCAGCAGTAGGGTTTTGCTGTCAAGTTCTGAAGGGTAACCACCAAGAGCAATGACAATAGCCTGTAATGTCTGGGTGTCTATGGGACCTCACTGAACAACAATCACAAAAGAAATAGCTTGTACCAAGCCCTGAATTTTTTTTAATTGTTAGCCTCTGGTGCCTGGTAGAGGCTATAGTTCCTTTTTGTTTTCCCCTATTTTCACCAATTTGTAGGAGCTCTTTGTTAGAGATATTAATCCTTTTCGATATTTATTATAAATAAATTTAGGGAGCAGCAAATTGCTTGTCTTTTAAATTTGATTTCAGATGTAGTACTGCCTGTGCATTTTATGGGATTAATTTTGTGGAAAAACTAATTTTTAAAACAAGGAAACTAAAAAGGGAATGTCTTGCTCAGAGTTGTAACTTTAGCTCATAGTAGAGAAGAGACAAGACTGAGTTCCCACTAAGGGCTCCCCCTCCACACTGCCTTCGGGGAGCCATTACTCTCACTCTGCCCTTCTCCTTCTACACTCCATCTGTGCCTGTTTACAATAAAGAGCAGAATCAATTTGAAACTGCAGGACAGCAAGGAATAATAAAATATCACAACATAAAAACAGATCACATGCCTTGAGTACACAGCAATTCTTTTTTACAATGCCCTTTTATAGTAATCCAAGCAACCAAGTTGTGCTTAGGGAGAGATTGCTGCCCCACTGGAACACTGAGGGTACCAGAGATAGAGCAGATGGCTGTGGGGCATTCCTGACTGGGAATTCTGCCAGTGAGCATTCAGTAAAGAGGTTCAGAGATTTTCTGAGCAGGGCAGCCAGGAGACTAATATGTTCAGATGGCATGAAGCCTTTTCACAAGCCGCAGGGCTATTTATTCACAGCAGAAGGAAACAGGCCTTTTAGAAGCTCTGCCTAACATCCTAAGCATCCCATTGCATTGGAATTTCCTTCCCAATAAGAAAATGTCCTTTGAAATGTCGTTTCATCTACTAAAGTCTGTGATGGGGGGCTGAGAAATCACCCAAATTTTATTCTCTGTATTGAGACATTGAGCCTATTAATTTCTATGGGCACAATTTGCAGCACTATTTACAATACATGTCTGCAGCTAGAAACCCAGAGTGATGCTGAATAATGGCCAAGAACTTGGGTAATTGATAGAGCTGAGAAAAATGGAAACCAAGTGACTTTTTCTGCTTTCACTCTACCTGGTTTCTGTGTGGTCTTATGGAAGTCAGTCAAAGCATTATTGTTCATTCATGTTCAACTAGGGTGGTAGGAAATGAATAGAGAAGCATCTAGGATTCTGACATAACACACACACACACACACACACACACACACACACACACACACACACACACACACACACACACACACACACACACACACCACCACCACCACCACCACACCACACCACACGTAACTTCAGGTACAAGAAAATAAACACATAGCTCTATTACAGGCTCAAGAATTGAAATCAATGATACTTAGTTTAATCTGCATCCATCCTTCCTTCTCAAACCCATTTAATACAGGTTGTTTGGGGGTAAAAGTCAGCAAAATGTCCGCTTAGAGTTTAATTAATCTTTTACTAGAACTATGTGTAGCACCACCAGCTAGATTGTCAGTGCAGTGAGTTCCTGAAGTGGGTGTGCTCTCGACAGCAGTAACATCTTTAGAGTTTCACTGGACAGCATCCCAATTCCAGAGGCAGATTTCCATCCAGGTGACCTTGAGCTACAATTTAAGTGGGAATCACTTTGTAGGATTGAAGGCCCAGAAAGTTATTTAAAAGGGAAGGATTTATAATTGCCGATTTCTTAAAAACAAATAAACAAAATTAACAACAGTAACAACAAACAAAAGACCTTACAGTAAACTTTACATGACTAAAAAGGATTTAATTCTTAAAAGACAGGCTACAATAATCTAGAAAAGCAGAAAGCTTTGGTCAGAGATTTGACTGCTTTCATTCCCAGTAAGGTCTCTTTGGGAAAATTTACAACTTTGTCTAAATCGGGGCCTTTGAGAGGAGCCAGCAGAAATAGGTGCTGCTGATTCACTGGAAAAATGATGTCATATGCATTAGAGGAAACCTGCCCTTGATGGGTATATGGCTCAGGGCCAACACTTTGTGAGTTCTAGGAGGCTGACTCCGTGTGGTTGGGCATATGTAATCTAACTGACTGGATCTCTCGGGAGACCATCTATCTTGGAAATGGACCTCTTTTTGCAATAGAGGCAACCACTGAACAAATTGCTGATTCCAATCTGGGGCTCCTCCATGGGTGGTATTAAAAGTATTTCCAGAGAGCTTAGAGAGATGTCTCGGTGGTTAACAACACTAGCAGCTCTTGCAGAGGTTCTGTGTTTGGTTCCCAAGACCCACACTATGGCTTCAAATCATCTATAAAGTCAGCCCCAAGGGATCTAATGACCTCTTTTAGCTTCTGTGGGATTGTAAAAACACCGTGCACATATATACATGCAGGCAAACACTCATATACATAAAAGAAAGCAAAACACAAACCTTTGAAAAATTTTTAACAGTATTTATCAGCAAGAGTGACCTTTTCCAAATAAGCTAGAGAATACTCTTCCAAATAAGCTAGAATATGGCTTACTAGACCATATAAATGTGAAAATTATTTAGAAAAAAAGTTATGAATTTTCAAACTTTTAGATTTAGTCTTTCATGTGACCTGATTTTCACAGGCTAAATGATCCCCAAGTTACAGGTTGGTACTGGGACTGCACCGAGCTCCTCCTTCAACCTCCCCATTAACTGGATCATGTTGTGGTTCCTGGCTCTTGCTTCTCTTGCTCCAGTCACTGAGTCACTAGGCATGGGGCCTGCCTTCAGTGCCAGGTTCACACATGGTTCCGGCACTTTGTACAATCTAGCACTTTGTACCATCTGCATATCTGACCTGCTGGTCATAATACCTACTCCCCACCAGGAATACTTCTGACTGAGCTGTGGTACCACATAAGCTCCCCACTCCTTCCCCACCACTGACTGATACCTGGATTCTTTCCTGGCTGCTTCGAGGTCCAACTACCCAACTGTGCTGTTGGGCATCATCATCATATGACACTGTCACACGTAGTTTCCATGAGTGAGAAATTGCTTTTCTTGTTCAAGGGCCTGAATCCTCTTCCAGCATCTGCTGATCAGAGTAATTATACTAAAAAATGAGTCCATAAAAAGTTTTCCAGAGGCTTTAATATATCCAGTGTCTCTGTTATTACCCAGCTCACATTGCAACAGGATACGAATTTGTTAATGGTCAGAGTGACATTCAATAATAATCAGTTTGAATTAATGAGTTGACAGTGGAAATTATATTAATTGCATTTACTGCTCGTTTCACCTACTGTTTTATTCCTTGCAACTGGTACATTGACTAACACTTTTGATTGACTGATTGATGGATTGATTGATTGATTCATACTTTAACAATGTACCCGGGGCCCTTTGCAAATATTTAGATTTGAGTCTTCACAAAATTACCTGATTTCCTTGGCTCCACTCTTATGGTTGGCCAGGGGCTGGGTGAGACAGAACGTAGTTCAGTCATTAGATCAAAAGACTCAAAGCAACTTTGCTGAAACAGGAAGTATCTAAATTTGTTTGTTCCTATGATTTAAACAAACCATTTAGAGTCTTTTGAACATCTAGTATAAGCATACTTCATTAAATAATATAACTGTGGAAGTATAGTCATGCACAGAAAATCAAGCCTACAAGAAACCTTAACTAGTGCCAAATCATCCTTTGTATAAATGAGAATCCGAAATCTAGAGAACAGCAATACTCACAATGGTCCTGGGGATGGCACAACAGTGATTAGAAGTGTACCCATGTCCTCTCCACGTCACATGGCTGTAGTCCCGTTTCTAGGATGTCTATAGCTTGAGGGAAAATGTATAACCTGTCACCACCAAGATACAAGTAATCAGCAAAAGAAGTGACATCTTTCATGCAAAAAAAAAGAGTATGGCAAGTTACGTCTACATGTGTTTACACACTAATTTATTTACAATGAAGTATATTTATTACAATGCATTGCCTCTTTTAATTTTAAGTTTCAATAATAAAATGCACACCAAACATGTATGCAATATAATAGTTTAAAATGAGTGTAAAGCTCATTTGTTACCTATTTACAGATAGTATTACAGATTTTACAATGTTTCCTTACACTTAATTATAGAGGGAATTTATTGTATGGTATTTTTACTTTGAAGGATGCTAAGCAATGCAACAGTTGTTGTCTTGGATGTCACCAACTAGAAGATGCACAAATAGACTTCAGTTGCCAACTTAAAGCAGTCCCTTGATCAGCAGCAGTGTTAAATTCTGTGGAGACTTTGAATTACATGTGAATTGGCACAAAGAAAACAAGCAAGAAGAGGAAAATCAAGGGTATTGGGAGGAAACATTCTGCATGCTAGATGTTTCTGCTCTGTGTGTGTGTGTGTGTGTGTGTGTGTGTGTGTTGTATCTTGGTGTGTCCATATGTGTATATGGGTGTGTGCTTCTTGTGCATGGATGCCAGAGATCAATGTCATCTGTCCTCCTTTATCACACTACACCTTATTTTTCGAGACAGAATCTGCCACCAAACATCAAACTTGTTTCAGCTAGACTGGTTGGCCAGCAAGCTCCTAGAATCTGCCTGTCTCTGCCCTTCACCCCCTAGCACCAGGTCTACATACATGTGCTGTCATGCCTAGACTTTGTATGGGTGCTAGGGATCCAAATTCAGGTACTTTTTAATGAACGGATTCATTTTACTCACGTAGGTTATCTCTCCAGACCCTTGGGTGTAAAAAATAATTAAGAATAATTAAGAGAAGGATCCTGTTCAGAGGTTCATGGTGGTCCTGAAACTATGCTTAGAGCATTTGGGAAAGGAACCCTGGGACTCAAGTATTTAGATATTTGATATTCAAATATTCAAGTATTCAAGATTCCTTGAAGGATGGGGCCACAGTAGAGAAACAGCAGAGTCCTCTAACCTTGGTCTATGAAGGGTGGTAAGGGATTAAAAAGTGCTTGAAAGAATAATCTGGGTGCTGTATCTGACACCAGAACCCCGCTTCTCATCTCCATTGTGCACCAGAGTTGATCTAAGTTGATTCTATTAATCTGAGTCCGGTGGGGATTGCAGTACCCAAACCTCCTCCTTGCCTCCACTGTGCTCCAGAGTTGATTCTGTTGATCTGAATCTGGTGGGGATTTTTATCTTCTCCCATCATTCTTTACTGGTTCTTCCTAAAACTGTACTGGTTTTCATTGGGGATAGGCACTGTTCATAGGTGGGGCCAGAATTGTCTCATGAATCCATCAAAATCCAAAGACCTTGCTGTGCCTTCTTACCTGAACAGTGATTCCATCACCCAAGGCAGCTCCAATGGGTAAACCCATCAGCTCTTCAGTCTTGCCTTTTATAACTCATGTCAGCCCCTGTTACTATTCACAGTGTTGCTCATCTATGAGTCTTCTGGGTGTTAGGCAATCTTGCTACAAGTCAGTCCTGTAGTGTACATCAACCGGGTTTCACTTAAAACATCTGAAACCATGCTTTCACTGGGGACAACAGATGAAAGAGTTGAGGATACGGGTTTTTGAACAGACCCACATTTGAGCCCCAGATGGTCTACAACTGTGAACTTTAGAAAGATATCAAAGCTTTCTAAGCTTTGGTTTCCTCATCTAAAAGATGAAGATCACCTTGTCAACTTGCTGTAAGAAATAAATCAGCTGATGGATGTGCAATACTTAGCTCAGCACCCATCATGTGGTAAATGTTTTAGAAATGTCCCATTCGTTGCTTCAAAGACATGTTAAGGGCTCATTTACTCAAAAACTTGTTCTTCTGAGTCTGACCTCCCAATTTAGCATCCTTTGGTGGCTCCCTTCTGTCCTGTCTCCTGTCTGTTCTTATGTGCTCCTGCCACGTGATTCCCATGCAGCTCACATGTGGCTCACACTTTCTAGCCTCTTTGTCCTGTTGCTGTTATTTCAGCTGCACTACGTTCAGCCACTGAATGGCTATTAGTGCTGTACCTCCTTCCCCTGTTCTCAATTCTATCAAAGCAGCTTGGGACTCATTTTTACCAGAGAACCCTTCCAGTCTCTCCTTTGCACTTTCCTTTCTACTTAGAGAGCTAATTACAATAGCCTACTCTCTGCCTGAACCCATGTGGACCTGCTTTGCATAATAGGATATGACCAGGCACGGTTTCTAGCTAATCTTAGCCTTTACGAGAACTGGAAGCTTCCATGTGCCACTTTAGAATGCTCATGCTGGGTAAGCTAACTTGTGTATTGGAAACCTAACTACTTGAGGCTAAGGTCAAAGCTACCCATGTAGAAAGTCCACTAGAGAGAAGGATAACTTCCACCCCAGTCATGTTATCCACCTCTGCCTCCAAGATGGCCTCCAGTAAGCTCCACTACCTGGTCTTCTGTGTAGTGCTGGGACTGGTCTGCCTGGTGAGTAACAGACAACAGAAGTCCTTTCTAGTATATCACTTCCATGAATAGATATGAAAAGCTGTGTATGCTCTTTCTGGCTCTTGTTCTGTCTTAAGAAATCAAGCTCCCATGGAGATTGAGTTGTCAAAAGACATGTGTAACTTGTAACCCAGATTCAAGTTCAAAATCAAGCTGAAGGATTTCAAGTTCCACTTGACTAGCCACTGTGACTTCTACACCACCTAACTGAACACAGGAGATCCCTGAATAGACTTCATGTTGCTGAATATTTCCCCCAACCCTTCTCTCCTCCTATAGCAGCTAGTGCATATTTTATTTTCTAGTTTTAGATTTATAATGCTGGAAAACTTCATTTAGTGAAGTCGAATACCACAAAACACTTTTTTTTTTAAAATTTGTAGTTCCCTGTTAAGAGTCTGAGAATTTCTTTATGTGTATCTGTAGGCTATTCCTGCTGTAGCATAAAACAAACACAAAACAAATTTCTTCTAATAGCATCAGGCAGAACAACCTGATTCTCCATTTCTCATTCTTCCAAGTATTTATTGAATGAGTTAGCTGCAACTTTAAGTCAAACTGCCTATAAATTAACCAATATGACCCAGGATGCTAACTAAGACCCAAAATGTTGATACTCTTTTACCCCATTAGTGTCAAGTTTTGGGTGCTCTTCACTTGATTGTTTACATCTATTTTGGGTTGACTTTAAATATTAGGGCTAACAGCATGGTGGATTACTATTGTCTTCTCAAAAGGTCTCCTGTTTGAAAGACCCCTTGATCTCTCTTGACAGCATCTAAAAGGTGCATTAAAGGAGGCTCCTGCACTTCTGAAAGCTAATGATGGTATTAATAACAATGATAAAGAGTTAGTGTTATATTAATAAATCTACCAGGTTCTTGGGTGGAATGGTCTGGGAAGAAAAGTTCAATTGTTCTCAGGGTACTCTGGGTGCCCTATGGTGGATGTTACACAATGATGAATGTTGTACCGTGATGGATTTTGCACTGTGATGGATGCTGCAGTGACTTCTCTTACTTCTCTGGGCATTTTGAACTCATAAGCAGATAGAGCAATGAATACATGGGACTTTGTGAAGAGTGATGGTTACTAAACACTGAACTTAATTCATGAGAGCTTGTGCATGAGGCAACACAGAATTGTGAAAAATAGAGCAGGTTAAGGGGAAGTAATGTCTTTTCATGTCTCTCCTATGTTAAATACTTCAAGGCATTTTCCTTCTTCTTCTTCTTCTTCTTCTTCTTCTTCTTCTTCTTCTTCTTCTTCTTCTTCTTCTTCTTCTTCTTCTCCTCCTCCTCCTCCTCCTCCTCTTCCTCTTCTTCCTCCTCCTTCCTCCTCCTCCTCCTTTTTTTCTTCTGCTTCTGCTGTTTCTTCTCCTTCTCACTCCTCCTCCTCCTCCTCCTTTTCTTCTGCTTCTGCTGCTGCTTCTCCTTCTTTCTAGTCAGGGTTTCTCTGTGTAGCCTGGCTGTCCTAGAACTCACTCTGTAGACCAGGATGTCCTTGAATTCACAGAGACCTGCCTGCCTCTGCCTCCTGAGTGCTGGGATTGAAGGCATGTGCCACCATCTCCTAGCTCACAGGCATTTTTAATCATCAAAACAACCCTATCCAGTAACTGGCAGACAAGTAAAACTCTGGAAATTTAAAAACTTGGATTTTTATGATCCAAAAGCCACCATACTACTATATGATGCCATCAGCCCTTAAAATGCTAAAATAAAGATCTAGGTGAGTGCAAAAGAAGTAAATGAGAAAGTGCATTTTGGAAGACTTGTGTGAAGGGCTTTGCAGGAGGTGGTGTTTGACCTGTCTCTTTTATATTTTCTGAAATGAAAATATATTTTCCCTTTTCTTCCTCCAACCCCTCTCATATACTACTCCTACCCTAATTGTCTTTCAAATTCATTGCCTCATTTTCTTTACTTGTATATGTATATATATATAATATAAATTATTATATATATAATTGCATATATGTACATATATATCCCTAAATATGTAAATACAACTTACTCAGTCTGTATAATGATTCTCACAGGTGTATAGATCCCTCTTTAAAGAGGAAGCAAGGCTGATCACAGAGGGACTCTGAATAAATGAATACGGATCTGTTTCAAAACACTGGCTATTCTGCTCGAATCTGAAGGATTGTTTGAAGCATTTATTATTGCAAACAGAGGCTCTGAAAGGCTTTCCAACTGAACAGAATGAGGTTTTTCTAACAACCTACTGAACTCCACGGAGCCACAAGCATTCAAATAAAATGTGAAGAAAACAAAGCAATGCTCTCAGAAGGACTGGAGCCACCAAGTCGGCATTTTTCAAATTAAAAGGCTTGGGCTCTGAGCCCAGAAGACCTCTCCAAAGGTGTTTTTAGGGGTGGAGGCACAGACCCCGGTCTTTCCCAGGGGTGTGGCCTCTTAGCAGCAATCTCTCTCAGATCTTTTTAGGGAAGTCTGCTTCAGGACCATCCTTGCTCATTCTTTCTAGTCATAGCACTCTGCTAGTAGCTCTAACCATTACGGGAAATTGGGATTTTTTTTATCAGCCCTGTCTTTATTGCTTGTAATGATCTGGCTCTTTTCCAAACCTCTTCTGAACTGAGTGCTTCTCTGAATCTGCTGAAGAATATGAATTGAGATTTTCCCATTATTATCATTTCACATTCTTCAATCTAACGGATCTTCCCTGGATGTTTCTAATAATCCCTGTATACTTGTGATTGAAACATGATGTGTGGATTGAGTAGTTGTAAAATTGTAAGTGTCCTGCCTTGCAGATTTTTACAACAGCAATACATTTAAATAAGCAGTACCCAAAGCAAGAACAGAACCCTTCCCGAGCTCAGAGCCTCTTCTAGCCACTGTTTCTCAGCCCTGAAAGAAACCATGATAATGGGGTATCATTTTCCCTGGTTTGAACATATCTATAATTGGAATCACAGTGTGTGTTTCACGTCTGGCTTCTCTCTCCCAACACACTAGTGAGGTTGATCTAGGTGGTGTTCAGTGCTGCAGGATGTACAGTGTAACCATAGCTGTGGCTGGACCTCAAGTGTCTATATACCTGCGGGTGATGCATTTGGGTTATTCCCAAGCTGAGGCTAGAACCCATTAGCTAGTCCCTTTAAATCCATAAAACACATATGTTATTGATAAGAAAAAGGATTATGTTATTAATGGATATCCCATCACCACAAGCAGAAGTAACCTAAGTAAATTGTGTAAGATAGTAATTGTGCCTCAAAATAATCATATGACCTAATGCATGTGTTAATTAGCTAGAGTTAGTCATTTCAAAGTATGTATATAATTCACAATATTATGTTGTACTGTGTATCATGCATATATACAGTATAAGCTGTGAATTTGTGTGTGTGTGTGTGTGTGTGTGTGTGTGTGTGTGTGTGTGTGTGTATGAGAGGGGGGGGAGGGACAGGGAGAGAAGGAGGGAGAGAGAGGGAAGGAGGGAGAAAGAGGGAGGGATAGAGACTGAAGTTCAGTAATTGGCCACCTGCTGAAAATTGGTGGTATTACTCAATCCAAGTCAAAGACTCTGGAACTAGAAATAACTGGGTCCAAGCGCAGAAGATGGTTGGTCTCTTCACTTAAAAAACAGTGTTCCCTCCCTAGTTTGTTAATTACTTACTCATCATTCATTGGCTTCCTCTTTTTTTTTTTTATGCAAGTTTTAACTCCTTGGTGTACCTATCCAGCTCCTGATCTCCAGAACTTTTAAAACTGTGATATTAAAACCTGTTTATGAGTCAGAGAAAGAACTCAGCAGATAAAGGAGTTGCTAAGCTAGCCTAGCAGCTGGGATATGTCCTCCGTCCTATACATGTACACTGGTGTGTGCACACACACACATACACACTAAAAGTAATGATAAATGAAATAAATGGTTTATAATTCTCCACTTTAATTTATTGCACTTCTTATCTTGATGTTCTGGAATCAAAGTTCCCAAAAGAAATTATAACAAATCAGAATTGTATCAGGTAATAGAGTAAAGCTGGGAGCTGGAGAGAGAGAGCTCAGTGATTAAGAATACTTGCTGTTCTTGTAGAGGCCTGGTGGCTCACAACCATCCATACCTCCAGTTTGAAAGGATCCAGCATCCTCTTCAGACCTCCATAGGTACTGGGCATGTACGTTTGTGTGTGTGTGTGTGTGTGTGTGTGTGTGTGTGTGTGTGTGTGTGTGTAAGACACTCATATGCATAAAAATAAATAAATCATAAAATTTCAAGTAAAGTGATTTTCCTCCTGCTCATCAAATATAGATAAGTTACTTTTCTTAAGGACAGCCACAGAAATAACTGCGCCCAAGCTTCCCTGTTTTTCTGGATAAAAATCCAGTCATGAGCAGAATAGATCATGAAGTAAGTGTTCATTCATATGACCACATGCAAATTAAAAATGTTTGTGGTTCTTGGTATTAAAGGCATAGCCAACACAAAAATGGAAATATGAAGCCAATATAACTAACAAAAGTACAGTTACAAAACATTCACACAAATCATTGAGAAAAATTTAAAGCATCTGGGTAAGATGACAGATTAGCAGCCAACTCTGTGTGACTCAGAAAAATGATGAGTAAGAATTAAAAATAATAGACTCTACTCCTATGAGAGAGAGAACTGAAGAAAATAAGAAAACCTTGGTAATAGCCTTGCAAAGAAGCAAACAGGGGTAACCAATCTGTGGCCCAGCTGTACCACCCTGCTGTGGGGAAGATGGGGTCAGTGATGGCTGGAGATAGGTACTGAAAGAACAGTGAACCAGAGAGATTGACTGGGCCATGCATGTGGACCTCAAGGCTAAATACACCATGGGTGCAGAAATGACTGCAGCATCACAGACTGTGGTGATAGAGACAGAAGAGTGACACACTGGAGCTTGAAGGTGAAATTCTCCTTTGACACACTACAGAGAAGATCCTTGAGGCAGCCCCAAACCCTCAGCATACCTCTGCCACCATCTTAGGTGAGCAACCACACAGGAATGTAAGGAACCTAGAGCTGAGCTTGGTGCAGTCTTTCTGAGAAGATTACCCAAGGACTGCTGGGACAATTTTTCTGTGAGGATGTGTCTCTGTCCTTCCTCACCTGCCTAGGGAAACTTCTGATTGGTTTAATAAAGAGCTGAATGGCCAATAGATAGGCAGGAAAGGATAAGTGGGACTTCTGGGCAGAGATAGGAACTCTGGGAGAGAATCTGAAGCAGATCTGCTCAGAATGGGTCTAGCCAACCAGAGTCCTGAAGACCTTGGCTGGTGGGAAAACAGTGGCACCGAATATGAGGGCCTTATTACAATAAGGAAATACATGGTAGAGAAAAGGGAGAGATAGAGAAATGAACTGGGGGCCATGCCACAGCAGGAGTCATACAGATGTGGGTAGCCTATGCTGCCACCCCAGGGCCATGGTGTCATCTGGGCTCAGACTGCTGCCAAGGGCTGTGTCTGGGTTCATGGCCCTATAGCAGTCAGGGTCCAATTGACATATGTGACTCCTGTTGCCACTGAGAGCCATAAGGATACCTAGGGTCAGATCAGCTACCTGAGTACCAGATCTGAGTGGCCTTCGCTGCTATTCAATGTCATGGTGACAACCGGGCCAGAGTTGCAGCTGAGAGCCATGTCAGCGTCCATAGCCTTACTGCAGCCAGTGTCTATGCTGACATCCAATGCACCTGTTACCATTGAAGGCCATGCAGATCGAGGGCTGTGTTTGTGTCTTAGGGCCATACCGACACTGTGGCAATGGTGAGATACAGACCCAGCTGCTGCTAAGGACCATGCTGGGGTCCTCAGTCCTACTGCAGCTGGGGTCTATGCTGAAGGCCAGGTCTTGCCTTGCCCAGGGTTGGGGCCGCAATGTGAGGACTTGGTGGTGTCCAGAGGCCATATAGCCACCAGAACTATTTCCACCTGAGTGGCCATTTCTCCACCCAGAGGCAGGATGTCTTATGGACCCAAGCTGTTGCTGATGGTCCAAAGAAAGACATGCTATAAGGGACAAAACAAAAAGCACCGGGCAGATCTTCCACACTCCTTCAGAGCTGTTTTCACAGAAAGCCTAAGCCTCATGTGGACAGAGCACATGTGCTCTATGATATGTACCAAATTAAATACACATGCACACATGCACACACACACACACACACACACACACACACACACACCCCATGTGTGAAATTTTAACTGGCAGGTAAGGGTGTGTAATTCAGATTGGGCAACTCCTGAGGAAAATAGAGACCCACATAGAAATCCATGCCAGTAGGAAGAATGTACCAGCTTACCAGGTTTGGATTATTAAGACTAGTAACTTTCCCTATTGCCTACTCCACAGGTCAGTTGAAGAGGAAGGCAAAATTGCATTCATCACAAATAGGAAGAAAAACTGAGTTCACAATGTCTTCTATTTCTTTTGATTTGTTATTTTTAATCTAATTACACATTTGTACTTAAATTATGTGGTTGTTTTAACTTGTGTCTTGCCTGAATAGACTTCTATGACACACCTTTTTTTTCACTGTATCTACTGTAATACTTTCTTTATTGTTCTTCATAAGCCTGTGACATATACTTTTCCTATTCTTACTTTACTCCTTTGTTTCCCATTTTCACATTCCCTCTTCATTTTGCTTAATTATTGATGTCCGGAGTTCTAACAAAATCCTAAAAATCTACATTTTCCCATCAGAAACCAAGAGCCTCTGTCTCTGACCCTAATCAGGGATCCCATAGAAGCACACAAGAGAGAGTTCTGCCTGCCTCTGCCTCCCGAGTACTGGGATTAAAGGCATGTGCCACCAATGCCCGGCGAGACCCAACTCTTGAAAGATGTCCTCTGCTCTCTACACATTTGCTGTGGCACACATACAAACAAACCAACAAATGCAGTACAAGAAATCTAAAGGGAGAAATGACCACAGAGAGGATTTAAACAAGTGAATGAACTAAGAAAATCAACTCAGAAACCAGGCAAGAATGTTAACAAAGTGGATGGAATGGTCAATTTGGAGGGGAGATTCTAAAAACAGGGAGGAAAAATTTGGCAAGAAAGATAGAGTCTGAAAAAGAACAGAACATAAATAATGGTAATGAAAGAGCCAATACAGTTGTAAGCATCATCAATAAACAAATCAAACAGAATAACCAATGTCAGGGATGGGACAAAGTCAACAACAGTACAGTAATATTTAAAAAATGAATGAGCACAACTAAAACTTTCAAGACCTCTGGAATATAATTGAGAGACCAAACCTAACACTCCCGTGGGGGAGTGTGTCAAAGAGGAGATTAAATAAAGTCTAAAGAAATAGAAAGTTCATTCATGAAAACTTGGTAGAAATTTTACCAAACACAGAGAAAAAATCGACAACCAAACATAAGAAGCATTTGGACTCCAAACAGATATCTGGAGAAGAGCCGGTCTATGATGTACTATCATTAAACTGTCAACACATAAAGCAAAGACACAGTGTTAAAAGTAATAGGCATGTGTGGTGGTGGTGGGGGGTGGGATACCAAGTCTTGTACAAAGTCAGACATCAGAATAACATCAGACCTTTCATTGGCAACCCTAAAAGACAGGAAAGCATGGAATGATATATCCTAAGCCAGGAAAGTAGCTAACTGTCAGCTACAATTTTTATGGCTTACTACTGAATTAGCTTTTAGGATTGGTGAGAAAAAAATCAAAGAGTATTTCAAGGTAGGTGCAGACTAGGGCAGTTCGTGATGACCAAGTTAGTACTAGAGAAGACACTTAAAGGAAAGGGTACACAGTGAAAGGGGGAAAGCAACCTCATTCACAGGAACACAGGAAATAAAAGATTTTGTAAGAGGAATGGGTGGCACATATAAGGCTCAGGGAACACTGAAGGGGTGGAAATGTTGTTCCCAGACGATCAGGGAGTTTGCTGTCAGACAATGTCTCCTAAGAATGTCAGGAGCTAAAACCATAAAGTCTCACCAATATGACTGTCTGAACATGGGCTGGACAAAGATGGCACACTAACCTGGTCAAGGCAGAGGGTACACAAGGGAAGACCATGAGGCCTTAGTCCTAAACAAAGAACTACAGGCAACTAAGGAATGCTGACATCAGGAGAAATAGTCTTCCCGGGGGAGCATCAACTGCTTATCTGATATATATGATATAACATATGTGTACCATATGGACTGAGAACACTATACACATACACACTAAATAAATAGCTAAATAAATAATTTCTTTTAAAATGTGCAAAACATCTGACTGGATTAAAAAACAATATCCCAATTAGCTGTTATCACCAGAAAATATACATTACTGGCAAAACCAACTACAAACTGAAACCAAACTCCCAGGCAAACAGAAACCCCAAACAAGCTCATCTAGTTATTTGATAGCTGATAAAGTATATTTCAAATGAGAATTAGAACAGATAAAAAAAGCCATTACTTATGAATGGACATAAAATCATGTGATAAGACTGGGTGATTTCTATATTCCATTCTTACATTTAGAAATGTCTCCCAAATTAAAAGTCAATGAAGTCTCAGAAGTAAAGTATACTATAGAACAAATGGGCTTAACCAAATGTATTGAATATTCCATGCAACAGAAATGCAAAATCTATGAAATCTTTCTTAAAACAGAGCACGTATTAGGTCACAAACAAGTTTCATTGAAAAAAAGGTCTCTTGTATCCACTTAGATTATAGAGGAACAAAACCAAAATTCAACTGCAAGAGTAAACTACACAAATGAGACTGAACAATATATATTTGAATGAACAATCAGAAGAAATTTAATAATTCTTAGAATCAGATGAAATTACCCCCAATAAGATCTGGGCTATTGTATGAAGATCTGAGTGAAGGAATGAGATATCTCCCTAGAAGTTATTGTTCAAGGTGCCCCAGAGGCCACCAAACAACACAGCTCTCCTGCTCACCCAAACTCGATGGTAAAACCCTATTGCTGAAGACACAACACACTTTGGTTGCAATGCAGAGAAATCAAGCTGGAAGTGACCCAGTTGACTTCCACAGTGCCTGAGGATGCTATGTAGGTCACTCTATGAGAACATTATCAGGGGCATTAGCCAGCAGTGTACCCTTATGTTTTTATGTCAATTTGACACAAGCCAGAGTTGATTGGGAAGAGGGAATTTGATTAACAAAATAGTCCCACCAATTTGGCTCATGCACAAGCTGTCACACATCTTCTTGATCGATGTGGGAAGGCCAGATCACTGTGGGTGGTGCCAGACCTGGACTGGTGTTCCTGGAATATATAAGAAAACTGAGCTCTCCAAGGGAAGCAAGCCAGTAAGCAGCACCCCATGACTTCTGCAACAGTTTCTGCCTTCAGGTTCCTACCCTAAATCCTCTCCTCCTCAAGTTGCTTTTGGGCGTGGTGTTTTATCACAGCAATAAAAACACTGACTGAAACAACCCCATGTGCTAGGTTAATGTGCCCATTGATGTAATAGGGCTTGATGTCTATGAAGGTAACTAAGCACTTGCTGATTGGATTTGAGGTTTGCCTCACAAGAGAAAATTCATGATTAGTATTAAAAACCTCTTTTTTAAAAAAGAAAAAAGCAAAGCAAACATGGCTAAGGATGGCCTAAGCCTTAGGGAGAAATCTACCACTTGTAAGACAGCTCTCCTATAAGAGATGGGAAGTGGAGACAGGAGAATTTTATCTGTTGAAAGTGGCTAGCTGAACACCTGTTGCAAGGTGAACACCAACACCCAAGGTTGTTCTCTAACCTCCATAGTTGCACATGGTACCAAGGTCACCACACTAGATAGAACAGCTTTTTGTGCTCGTGGGTTGGTAGAATTAATACTGTGAAAATGGTCATGTTGCCCAAGCAGCCTACAAATTCCCCGAAGTCCCCATCAAAATTCCAGTCACATTCTTCATAGCACTATGAAAAATAATCTTAAAATTCACATGGAAACACAAAAGATCCAGCATAGCCAAAGCAGTCCTAAGTAGAAAAAAGAATGTTGGTGATATCACAGAATTATACTAATGAACCATGGTGACAAACAAGAATGTTAGTGAGACAAAAACAAACTTGGAGGCCAATGGAATAGAATAGAGGACCCAGAAGTAAGCCTGTGTAGCTACTGCCACTATTTAAAAGAAGTGTGAAAAACATTCTTTAGAAAAAGTCTCCTTTAAAATAGGGGGGTTCTAGAGAGATGGCTCAGTGGTTAAGAGCACTGACTGCTCTTCAAGAGGACCCAGGTTCAATTCCCAGCACTCACATGGCAGGTCAAAGCTGTTTGTAACCCCAGCTCCAGGGGATTTGGCACACAGACATACATGCAGGCAAAACACCAATGCACATAAAATAAAATAAAAAGTAATAAAAAAAGTCTCTTCAACAAATGATGCTGGGGACCCTGGACTTCCTCATGTAGAAAGTGAAATTAGATCCATTTATGTTACTCTTTAAAAATCAATTCAAACTTCATCAACAGCTTTAAAGTTGTTAGATGGAAACAGAGGAAGGACACTTTAAGATAGAAGTCATAGACAAAAACTTTTTGAGAAGGACTCCTATGGCAACAGAGAAATAAAAACACCAAGAATTGATAAATGGGAGTATATTAAACTAAAAAGTAAAGCAAAAGGTAAAGGAACAGCTTACAGAACAGGAAGAATTCTTTACCCACTACACCGACAGGTATGGAAAGGACTGAAAAGGGAATTACCAAAACGTCTTTCCATCAATAAACCGGCTGAGGAGACACTGTTCTCAGAGGAAGAAACACAGACGGCTGATAAATATTTGACAAAGTGTTTAACATCTTTAGTCAGAAGGGTAATAAAAATGAAAATTACTTTGAGATTCTGTCTCATGCCTATAAAAATGGTTAACATCAAGAATGAAAACCAACACTGACGATGGTGTTATGGGGAAAGAGAATGTTATGTTACAGTCACCTCATACTCACAGCTGGGGTGACTGTAAACAGAACCACTGGAAATAAATGTGGTGGTTTCTTTTAAAAACAATAAAAACAAGTAGCTTATGAGCTGGCTATACAACTCTTGGGTACACCCAAAGGATTCTTTTATCGCCCTAAGGCATCCTAAGATAACTAATCTTTGTTTTCAGATACTTATCTTCTCAGCTCAACCCTGTAGGTCAGGAGTCTGTGTCTCACTGTTCAACAAATCCTTGATTGACAGAAGCTGCAATGCTGGTCTCTGAGGTTGAAATAAGATAAATATATTTTTGGTTCAGATGTAGCAGCCATTGGATAAAATAAAAGATATTCTGATCCTGTGGTTCTGGATTTGCCTATCCATCAACTTGTTGTCACAGACTGGAAGAAAGCTAATTAATTAATGTGTGACATTGTGAGGTTGAGCTGCTTCCATCTGAACAAAACCCAACAGTCAGGGGTGATGTTTTTATCCACAAGCATTTTGTTGGAAATACTTCTATAATGACTTTGTCACTTGTAATCAAAAAGAAAAGAAAGAATTAGTTACTCCTTAGGTCTGGAAATATTACTGTGTCACACATTCATAGTGGATCCTGTTTTTGTTTTGTTTCCTTCTGTTTTCAAGTAACCTCTTTGTGTGTGCGCATGTGTGTGTATGTATGTCTGTGTGCATGTGTGTTAGTGGCTACCTGTGCTATACATGTGGAGGCCAGAGGACAAGCTTCAGTGTCATTATTCAGGCACCGTTTAACTTTTGTTTTTTTGAGACATTATCTCTCATTGGCTTGAAACTCCCAAGAAGTCAAGGTTTGCTGGCTAGGGAATGCTGGGGGTCCACTGGTCTCCACTTCCACAGTGCTGGGGTTGTTAGTATGAACCACTGTACCCATCTTCTTTACATGAGTTCTAGGGCCCATGCACAGGTCCTCATGCTTGCATAATGAGCACTTTATTGACTGAATTACCATTCAAATCTCTCAATTGTTCCTTTATTGCCACTGGGGTGAGGGTTAATTTTGAACTGGGATTTGTAGGGTGTGTGTTTCAAAAAGACCACTGGATTCTGGATCCACACAGTTTGTGACTGGTGAGTTTCATTTCCCCCTATTCACAAACAAGTTCCCAGTTTCTACTCTATGCATCTTATCGCCTGTGATGAGAATTAAATGTAACATTTCATGTTGAGTTAGTCCAGAAATTGAAATTACCAGAAACTAATAATTACTTTAAAGTTTAAGTGATTTAAAAATGAAGTTATCCAGGAGTTGGTGGTGCATGCCTTCAATCCCAGCACTTGGGAGGCAGAGGCAGGCCAGTCTGGTCTACAGAGTGCTTTGGACAGGCTCCAAAGCAATACAGAGAAACCTTGCCTCGAAAAAACAAAACAAAAAAGTGAAGTTAGCCTGATATTACAACCAGAGTTGCAACATAAATGCTGCATATGATAGTTTTAAACTTTTGTGTGCTGCTGACATGTGACCTTGAACAAACTATTATATCTCCTAGACTCAGTTTTATAACTCAAAATGGGTACCAACGTCTATTACTCAGGGATTCTCTATCAGGGACTATAAAGTGCAGAACAACATAACTGGCTGCAACTATTATTTTAGCAATAGTCTCTGTAAATGAAGCCAAGGTCACACAAACTGAACAATATGACCATGACCAAGGCCAACATAGAAAACTATGACAAACAGAAAACTGCATTTCCTTGAAGTGGGGCTACTATGTATGAGCTACCTGAATTATCCAGTAAGTTCCTTTACTGTATCCTTTTATAGAGTAACATTTTATAGGGATGACTCGATGGCCATATCTTTATTTTAAAGAAAATGTTTCTGTTAAGTGTGGCTAAAACTTTATTCTACACAGAGAAGCTGTTATGACACATTTTACTTCTCTTGTTTTCATTTCTATATTTGATAAATGTATCTTGATCCAGACATTCTGATGGGACTAATGCCAACGAAGCAGGTGCAGAGAGGAAATGGGCTATGGAGAGAGGAAAGGTACCAAGCAAACTCCCCAAACACCCAATGGCTGAGCTGTCTCATCTGAAGCAGCTGTGAGTAGGTCAGTCATTTTCAGGCTATGACAGGAGAATGATACATTCTTCCATGTAGAACCCATTTCAGATATTTGATCCACCTTGGAGTATACCAAATGTCCCCACATGCCCTGGAATGAACTCATTATTGCTTGAGTGCCAGGACACCCAATATAACCTATAATCTAATCATGCCCTCTTTAACCCTTACTTTCTTACTAAAATACCATCCCAGAACAAAGTAAGCTGTATTGCTCCAACTGCCACAGATTTTTAATTCTAATTTCTATGGAGTAATAGCTTAGACTTTTTAAAAAGCCAGTATTAGCATAGATATACTTTTAACTACTTATTAGAATACAGACATAGAATAAAGATTTCTTAAGAGATGAGGGAAAATATTCCAACAAGTACTTCATATTTCTTCATAATTACAACATTACATCTGGAGCAGAATGAATTAAGAGATCATTTGCTTTGTAATATGAATGTGACTGTTAGTCAAAATTTGAAATTAGTATAACAAAGCAAATTTGATCACTCTTTGAAATCTAAATAAGAGAGGCTGGAGAGATGGCTCAACAGTTAAGAGCACACGTTACCCTTGTAGAGGACTTGGATTTGGTTCCCAGCATCACATGATGGCTGACAACTCTGTGTAACTCCTGTTCTGGAGGATCCGTCCTGAGGGCACTGTGTCCACTTGGTATGCAAACACATGGGTATGGGCAAAACAGCCCCCCCCACAAAATTTTAAAAATAAATCTTTATTTTTTAATGTTCTTGCTTCAGTTTTTTAAATTTTTTTATTTTAATTAGAAAGAAAATTATTTTACATGTCAATCCCAGGTCCGTCTCCCTCCCCTCTTCCCCTGCCCCCCCTCAACTAACATCCTACCTATCCCATTATATAAGAATAGTTAGATATCATTTCAGAACACTAAATACATTTAGATTTTGTAAGATTCCTGTGGTACTTCTTTATAACACTCTACTGTGGTATTATGCATCTATTCAAGTTTGAAATGCTGTACACAATATAGTCACTCATTTCCGCTATTCTTAAGTGATCACAAATATTCCAATTTATTGAACATTTGACTAGATAAGTGTTTCTATTGTTTTATCAAAATCAAATAAGGTTAGGACAGGGTTTGTGCTGGAACACAGCAAGTAGCTCAGGCCAATGAGTTAGGAGCAGACATTGTATGAGTCATCAGGGGAAATCCAGTTGGTCTCATCAGGACAACCATGGATACCTATCACCCTGGGTCCTGCTGTTGTGATAATGCACATGGGGAACCTTGGAGGATTCCATGGCAGGTGAGGGTGACTGAGGTGGGGACAAGCATGCCAGGCAGACAGAGCTTAAGTGAGTTCATTCTGCCAGGTGACAGGGGCAGGCCAGCATAATGCCTGAATCCTTACACCTGGAAGGGAAGAAGTGGCTCCCCAGCATATCTTTGTTGGACCTATAGCATAAATGAAGAATAAACTTCTTTCTTCATGGCCCCACGAGTGTGTGTGAGAGCTGTCCTGGATGACACAGGCCTAGGCTCTACCCCTCACTGAGGGGACAGGTCTCAGCTTCATGGACTCACTGGCTCAGCTACCACCCAGACCCACATCCTAGACCTTGGGTTGTCCTATCCTAACATCTACCCCATCTGTGACCTGACAGAGTGCGTGAAGGGACTGGTCCTGAGGAACCATAGCTGCAGGATCTCCATGACTGGAGCAACAGCAGGACATTGGAGTTTTCGTGAGTGTCTAGTGATGATGGTGCGCCAGAGGCCACAGGCCTTGAACCAGACTCATTGCAATGAACATTTATGGGTGGGGTTGATTGGACAAAAGAGTATACTGTGTGACATACTGCGGCTCCCAATCCCGCTAGCACAAATGAAGAGGCAAGAAAGATGGAGAAGAAAAGTGTGTTTTTTTGTTTGTTTTGTTTTAAATTAATTTGAGGGGGTTTCTTTTCAGGGGGATGCTTCAGGGGTGAGGGGAGAATATGGAGAGACTGGAAGGTGAGCGGGATTGGGGTGCATGATGCAAAATTCCCAAAGAATCCGTAAAGAATTGTTACAAATATTTAATTGTATTAAATTAAAAAATAAAAATTTAAACTTACTTAAAAAATTCTCCTCCCCCAAGAAAACATTATTTCTTCATACTGTAACTCCTACTAACAGTTTCTTACAGCCTCTTTATTCCAGCAAAGAACATCTAGCTTAATTTAGAAATCTTCATGTTCCTCTACCCCAAGTTCTGTATTCTGGACAGATTTAGAGTTATATCTAAAATGTGGAAAATCATAGGACTTCTCTTTGTGCTTTTGTTTTTGGAGACTGAGAATCTACCCATATGCACTGAAGCCCTTCTATATATACATGGTTATATGGAATATATAGTATATAAAGAAAGCTGCCTCCAAACTTCATGCTGCTGCTGTGTTCATTCACTTAAAACATTCTGCAATGGACATTTTGAAATAAACATATGTTAAGAGAATTATAAACCATCAGATTGGTAAACATCAGAATGATGTCAGTGTCAAATGCAAAATGACAATTTCTTCAGAGGGAGTTGTGCATATTTTAGCTCATATTTTTATCATATCAGTGTAAAAAACAGGATGGCTTTTAACTAAAATAGTGGATTTTTTTCTGAATTCTCTTCCATTTCTGAGAATAGGAGCTTATTGCCGCCTGAAACATTTAAATCACCCATCACCATCTTCATCCAGTAAGGACTTGGTTATGTTTGATGTGCTTCTGAGAGCACTGGAAAGGGGGGACAAGGGAAGGATTTAGACGTTGCGTGGACTTGAGAATATGGGTTTGGTTGTTCTTGCAAAACTCTATGTAATTTTCCTGTGTTCAGTTTCTATTATTGCTTTCCACTCTGGGGATCTGGAGTGAAAAGCGTATGTGAGAACTAGGAATGGCTCTTTATTGAAGATCAAGACCCAGGCCTGGGTTAACCTGAAGACAAAAGGATAGAAAGTAATATCACATTTCTCTTTGTGCCAATATCCCAAGTCACTAGGGATGCTTCTAATTTAACCTAAGGGAGGTCTTAGAGAGGTGCGGAGAACTTCGGATTCCCACACCATGGAAACAGAGAGTAGCCTCCTATGCATGCCTTGTCAAATTGCCTCCCACAACAATGTGCACTGCCTTCATACTTTGACCACCTACACAAGCATCTCACCCTGCCTAGTAAAATACAGACCTTACTTGCACTGGCAAGCAGAATTTGTTCAAGAATTCATCATGTGTGGCTTTTAATCCACACATTAACTGTAACTGTCTCCTTCCTGGAGGCCATGGATTGCTTCATCTTCTGCTTGCTCTACTGGGCCATACATTTCTGAGATTCCATACATTTTGTGGTCCATTTTTCTTATGGACAAACTAGAAAGGTGTTCCCAGCTTTCCCTTAAGCGAAGGCTTAGGTATTTGTCCTAGCTGTGTGCAGACCCAGGATGCCTTCTTGACAAGTTCTGATTCAGAAGGCAGCATGGGAAAGCAGAGCCAGGTACTGACGATGGTTAAGAAAAGATGGCTGTGGAGGCAAAGGTTCTGGATTTCTATCCAAGGTGGAGTGACAGAACCAGTGCTCAATGTTAGCCATTGTAAGTGCCTGTTCTAAACCTGTTGCTGTGATCCTCTCAGAGATCTTAGATGTGACATCACCTGTTTTTTTGTTTTTCTGTCCATTTTTATTTAAATTAGAAACAAGATTATTTTACATGTCAATCCCAGTTCCCTCTGCTTCCCGTCCTTCCCCCCCCCAACTAACACCCTACCTACCCCATACAGTTTCTGCCTACAGAACACCAAATAGAGTGGACCTCGAAAAAAGGTCTCCTCACCACATAATAATCAAAACCCCAAACATACAGAAGAAAGAAAGAATATTAAGAGCAGCAAAGGAAAAAGGTCAAGTAACATATAAAGGTAAACCTATCAGAATTACACCTGGCTTTTCCATGGAAACTCTGAAAGCCAGAAGGTCCTGGATAGATATTCTACCTACACTAAGAGACCATGGATGCCAGCCCAGACTACTATACCGAGCAAAGCTTTCAATCAATATAGATGGAGAAAACAAGAAGACATCACCTATTTTTACAGATTCCTTTCTGAATGAATTGTCTTGCACTCTTGTTTACAACTAAGAACACACTGAGAGCTGCTGATGGTGTTTTCTTCTTATAAGACATTTTTTATTCATCACTACAATTTTGTAACTTTGTCTGTTAGACACTTGCATTTGATTTCAATCACCTTACTCTTCTTATTTTACTTTGAATGTTTAAAAATCTGTTTGAAATGGTCTAAACAACTCATAAGGTTCGTATTACCTTTATTTATAACTGTGTTTGTATGCACTATGGAAAAAGGACAAATTATGGAAATTGGTTTTTACTTCTGTCATGTGGGTCCCAGGGATTAAACTTAAGTCGTTACATTGGTTGCAATTGCCTGGGAAAGGTACTTTTACCTGTCTCAGAAGGTAGTTCTGAGACTTCTTGCCAGTCCTAAGTAACTTTTAAATGATTCTATGTTATACCCTTAAAGCAAAGTAAGGCAGATAATTCCCAGGTGTCTGTGAGCTTTATTGACCAAAACATACATCAATGAGATAAAGAGGAGGAGGACATAGAGATGGAGGAGAAAGGGAAGGAGGGGGAGGAGGAAATAGCAACAATAAAAGATTTGAGTTAAGGAAGGAAAATAGCAGAAAATCCTAAGATGTGTTAACATAAATACATGAATGGGGCAATCCTTACTCTATGCTACTTATTTAATAATAATAATAATAATAATAATAATAATAATAATAAGCCTCATTGTGGTAGAATGTGGAAAGAAAATTAACAGTAATGTAAACATCAGGAGATAAAAGCATGGAATAGAAAAAAGAAATTGGACTGGAGGAGAGAGTAGATTCCAAATCTCTATGCAAAGCCCTTTTCACTGTTCGTTTCTTGGATGGTTTAGAAGGTGTGCTCCAACACAAACTCCTCCGAGTGTGAAGGAACCCCTTCCAAAGGTGAGTATGGCAAACAAACATACAAACTGAACATGAAACAGCACCATGTGCAGAAAAAAGAATAAACATTATGCATTTTCAATGTGTTACATAAACATCTGTGTGAGGGGGTGTTGTGCTCTGCCCTACTCACACCACTAGGCATTTCTAATTCAGGGCTTAACAAAGGGTCCAGTGCTCACCTTCCTTTGCCAGACCCTCTTAGGAGAAGGCATGTTTATAGCTAGGCAGGTACTGGATCAAGATACCCAGAAGGTTGAAATCAACCTATCCTCTTCTAAATATCACTATTCTGAAAACATGCACATGTTCTAACTGTTGCACTTTCTATTTGAAAGTGATTTTAAGATCAAATACAAATTCAAAGCATGGTGTACTTATGAATAATCAAAGGAACAGCATCTAAAGCTGTTTTTCTTTTTTTCCCTCAAAATATCAGATCTGAGAGAAATGTTAAAAAGGAAATGAACCTTGCAGTTTATTGATGTCTTTGATATGTGGTTTGTTTTTGTTATTGCTGGTAGGCTTATTTAATATTACACTTTCAACATCAATAGGGAAGGAAATATCTCTGCCTTTTGGCTCTCCAGAATTGTGGCGTGCAACATAAGCACATGATTTTGAGTAGGACCAAAATACTGATCTGAATTTTTAGTGTGTGTAATGTCAGATAATAAGGGACATTAATGGTTGTTAAAATGTCATAATGCCCTTGTCTGATCAAGTTTTCCCGGAATACATTACTCATTGTAAGAGCCAGAGGATCAGGGACTTTGCTTTGAGATTATGTCTCCTAATAATATCAGAGAGGCTGTAGTCATCAAGTCTCACCAACACGACTGCTCAAACATGAGCTTAACAAGGATGACACCAATGGACATGCTAAAGTGGATGAGGAGAGCCAACAAGGCCTCAGTCCTCTACAAAGAACTATAGGCTGGGGGAATTTGAGAGCAGGAGAGAACACAGCAATTCCTTGTCCAGTGCCAATCCATCCTAAAAACATACATACAAGTAACAGTATATGGACTGAGCAAGCTACATTTAGGAATAACTAGGTATATACATATACATATATCATACAATAACGAGTAAAAAGGGGGCATGAATTTGAAGGACATTGGGGGTATGGGGGTAGCAGAAAGGGAGAAATGTTGTAATTATAACATCAAAATTAAAATTAAAAATTGTGCCAAGCCGGGCGTTGGTGGCACACTCCTTTAATCCCAGCACTCGGGAGGTAGAGGCAGGCAGATCTCTGTGAGTACGAAGCCAGCCTGGTCTCTAGAGCGAGTGCCAAGATAGGCTCCAAAGCTACACAGAGAAACCCTGTCTTGAAAAATCAAAAAAAATTGTGCTGAGAAAGAAAACCCAGGGAAGAATTTCAGTGTTAAGGAAAGTGGTGCCATAGATAGTTGGTCTCAACTGTCAGCTAGCTGGTGTCCAGGATCCCTTGGGAGACAAGCTGCTAGGCATGCCTGTGGGAGATCATCTCAATAGGTTTACTTGAGATGGGGAGAACTGCTCAGTGTGGGTGGCATTATTCTCTGAGCCAGGATCCTGGATTGTATAACAAGGATAAAGCAAGCCGAACCCATGCACTCATTGCTCTCTGCTTCCCTCCTGACTATGGATGCACTTTGACCAGCTGCCTCACACTGCTGCTATGACTCCCCTGACATGACAGACTGTAACTGAAAACTGTGAACCCACATCAACCCTTTCTCCTGTAAGTTGCTTTGTCAGGTGTTTCATCAGAGCTACAGGAAAACAACTAAGAAAGTGCCTTGTGTAATCAGTAGGTATCTACAGTCAGATGACATCACATAGTTAGTTGTTCCTTCTCCTGATAGGCACTGTTTCAGAAACCAAGCACAACTCACTTCCAACATCATGGAAGGCTTATATTTGACCTCATTTGGATTTGGACTTCTTTTCTTAAGAAATAATTGTTGTTCTATTGATTGTTTTAAGTGATTAAGCCCCTAAAGGAAAAAAATATGGTGTCAATTCATCAATAATTTCACTTAAAATATTTTGATAAGGTACAATATATTATGAACTTAAATTATATTTTGCTAGATATCAGTGAAATTAAATGCTTGTCCATTACTGTTTATAGTTCTTCCACTGTAGTTTAGAATTTTACATTATTTTGTTTATTCCTTTAGCTAATGGGGCCTTATTTTTCTCTCAGTGATTTGTGTAAAAGCAGGGTTAGTTAGGTTATTTGTTTTGTCTCAGATTTGTTGCAAATGTTTTCAACCTTCTTTCTTGGCTTTTCTCTTTTTTGCCTTGTAATACAAACCAATTTTCCAAAGCATCGTTGGAAGCACCCAGGCCATGAATCATAATATTTATAATATTTCCTTTGATATTGAACCTAGAAATTCCTCACTAATCAATAGGTTTGAAAAATAGTTACTTCATTTTTAATCTAGTATTTAATGGTTGTTTAATAAACTTTTCATTTGAAACTTATTTGGGTAAAAACTAATGAAATAAGGATATAGATTCAGTTTTGTCTCTCGAAAAATTAACCTAGTTGTTCTTCCTTATTTGGATGATTCCTCATTGTACAGTCTTTGTATTTTCATGTCAATTTTGGCCAAATATTTTACTGCATTGGTATTGCAAACTATTTCAGGATAGTACCAAACTGAGTTAATTATTTCACCTTCATGTTTACCGGAGAAAGTATCCATTCTTTTACCACCACCCATCTCCCAAATGCCTAAATAATTCAGGCCTGATTCTTTTTGATCTGAGCCCTCTTCTACTCAATGCAATGGTATCTCCTTTGAGTGTGTGCCTTGTTAAATCATAACTTTGGGAGCTGAGTGTGCTAGTTGCTGTAATTAACTATTTGCCACAAAGCAATTTAAACAAGGAAGGGTCTCTCTGACTCACAGTTTGAAGAGATGCAGCCTTCATGGTGGGGAAGGCTTGCTGACAAGAGGGTGGTCTGGCTGTTGCATTGAGTCTGAGGTAGGAAGTAGACAGCGACAGGAAGTGGGATCAGGCTAAGAAACTCAAAGTACCCACTCCACAGCGAAGTTCTATATAAAGCCTGCTCCTCAGCAGGGACCAAATGTTCACATGTGTGAGCTTGCAGGGGACATTCCTCATTCAAATTATAGTAAATAGTTATCTTCAAATATTGACATTTCTATTTAAGAATGCATGTTTCCATGTATTCAACTTTTAATTCTTAAAATTCTTTGATTTTGACCGTGTGGTTCTCACAGTTTTCTTGTTAAATTTATTCTATCCACTTGAAATTTTTTCCCTGTTTTTATAAATGAGTTTTCCCCCAATTATAACCCCATAGTAGGTTATTGCCAATCTGTATTTTAGATCTGGATCTGGGGATATTTATCTGCGTTCAACCATCTCCTTTATTAACTTTCTCATGATGTTCATACATATGCAGCCTGGATAATAACAATGATTTTCCTCACCTTTTTCTACTGTTATAATCTCAGATAGTTGGTACATGCTTTTATTTCATTGTCTAGCTTTTGTAAGGCCAAGTTCAATGCTGTTCATTTATTTCAGTCTTGATTTTAAGAGGGATAACCTCAGTGTTCACTCAATAAAGATAATACTGCATATTTATCTTCCTGAGAATTGTACTTTTCTAGATCTCAGTTTCCTCTCTCTCTCTCTCTCTCTCTCTCTCTCTCTCTCTCTCTCTCTCTCTGTGTGTGTGTGTGTGTGTGTGTGTATCTGTGGGGGGGGCACATGTGCATGTGAGTCCAGGACCTGTGGATGCTGAAGAAGGCACTAGATCCTTGGGAGCTGGAGTTACATGCATTGGAAGTTGCTAAACATAGGTGCTAGGAACTAAACTCTAGTCCTCTGGAAGAACAAGAGATGCTTTTAACTGCTGAGATGATTAAAGCCCCTCAAGTTCTCTTTTTAATTCACAAATAATGAAAGTTAGGATATTTTCATACAGAAATATCATACAGTTTGATCATATTCACCTCCTATATTGTCTCTTGAGCCTCATTCTTGCTGGTTCCTTTTCTCTTTTCAAATCCTCCCATCTCTGATTTTCTGTGTTTTTTTTTTTTTTTTTGAAATCTAGATTCTATGAAGGAAAATACAACATGTTTATCTTTCTGAGTCTGTTTTATTTCACTTCATATGATTTCCAGACCCAGCCACTATTGGGAGCCAGTCTTTCTCAGAGACCCTGAAGAAAGAAAAAAGAGAAGGCGAGTTCCGTATCCTTGCTCAAGGGTGGACTTGGCAAGGTCCAGGCTGAGGCTGTAGTCTGGGCCTTGAAAAGGTTATGGTTTCAGTTCTTAGGAACATGATCCCCCACCTGCCAAAGAGACTGGAATTATCAGCCATAAGCCTCTGTATTCTCAGTCTGGAATGCACTTGAGATGTCCTGTGTCCCTTTGTGCAACATCACTTGGTTAGCTTCCTGAGGGCATCATCCATTGTATGATGACTGTTTGCTGACTCTGTCACCTACCCCTCACCAACTGTATGCTGTACTTCTTTATAAACTTGTTTGTACAAGACCTCCTAACCCCAGCTTTTCTGTCTTCTTTATCCCTTGGTTCTCTCTCAGGAACCTGTCACTGAAAAATGACCTGCTGGTTCAGGTCAAACCACCTTTCTGCAAAGTTCATAATTTTGTTCTAAATTTCTAAAGAACCATGGGTGGACATGAAGTATTAGATTAACCTTTCATCATATAATGAGATATAGCTAAAAGATTTTGTTAGGTGGCCATAATATTGTTGTTAATACATCCCTAATAATCAAATATACTTTCATTCCAGTTAAAACTGCAAGCTTATAGTATTCCAAGTTCAATTTGCTTTGATCTTATTCTGGGTTTTGGAATGTGTATTCACAACTGAAATTGCTCTGTAGTTTGGGAGTCTGCTTTATCCTTCAAAAAATTAGCATAGAGGAAATTATTTCCTCATAAAAGGAATTATTTCCTGACAAAATAATTTTGTCTATGTCCTTAATTGCTCCCACCCCAAATCTTGCAGGAAGAGTATGAGAAGTTTATCCAAAACCTATATCAGGGGAGAAAATATAACCTGGGCAAAATCAATGATCTATATAGCTGCTGATTAACTTTTATTGCTACTAAGAATTAAAAGAAGAAAACCTTCCTTAGTTCTTAAAAGACAGACTCCCTGACCTACTGACCAAAGAATTGGCTACCATCTGAACAATGTGTCCCTCGATGCAGGCTGATGGTATAAGACAGATGCAAAAGTGCAATTAGCAACACTGGCAAAGCACAGGCATGAAAAGGGACAAGAGGAGACAAATGGAAAGGAATGTAATTGGGATGTGACATTCAAAGTATCATCAGCTGGCTGTAGGGTGTAGTTTTTAGTTCTTCTGTAGCTAGGTATTTGGTCGATATTTTTAAAGCACAATTGGGCTTTTGATAAGGTTTGAAGTTGTGGTCCCTCTCTGCCAAGAATCAGGGGTGCAGATTTTCTGTCTCAACACCATATGCTTTGAGACTCAACCAAGGAGCACAAAGGCTGTCATCCTCTTACAGCCTGTCTAAATGATGTCTGATCTCTCTGTCTAAACTACTTCCTCGTGGCACATCCCCAGCTTAGTTGGGGGTCAGAGGAGCACAGGAGAATGTGTTAGAGAATGACCTTTGCCTGGGCATCTTTCCTGTGCCAGTGTTTACTTTGTTCCCAAGCCTCTGGCATTCTTGGATGTCATTCTGCTCCTTGTGGTTCTCCGGGTCTTCTATGATTTTGTTTTCCTCCAGGCCTGCACTTTCTTTGGCCTATGGTCAGCCTCAGGTTCATGATCTGTTGTTTGCATCCTTTCCCTGATGCAGGCCTCATCTCTGGGTTCCAGCTCTGACAGCTTTATTGGACAGATGCCTCAGTTGCACTGACTGCTGCCTTGGCACTTAAGCTCCAGTCTTGGAACTGTCTCTTCATGTTTTGAAGCCTGGAGTTCAGTTTTACCCATATCTGGGAGCAGCCCAGACCTCTAGGGCCCTGGTCCTCACCAGGCTGCTGGCCTTTCCTCATGTTGAGATGACAGGCCAGTGAAATCTAGCAGTCCACACTCTAATCAGATATCTGGTGTCTACAAACCCATGACTGGAACAGAGATGTGCCATTTTTTTCCTAGGGATTCTCAACAGTCACCCCATTTGCATGAAAGTGCTTTCAGACAAGCAGAGTGGAAGGGCCCCCATATCCTACCACAGAGATAGCTATGGAACCAATGAGTTTCTTGTCTAGAACAAATTCTATCAGGCATTTGTCTACTGTGCCTAAAGCAAGGCCTTCTACGAGGTTGAAAATGGAAACACAGCTGTTTATAAAATGGTACCCTTTCTATGCCCACTTGGAATTGATGTGAACTTGATTTGGCTTTCTATCAGTCATAAATGTGGACAGATACTTTCTTATGATTTGCAAGAAACCATGGGAAGGATGTGGAGAAGAAATACATACAAGCACCAACAGTTCTACACTGCCAATTTATATATATACAAGCTCAATTGATCATGGGAGGTCTAATTTACATATGGGTGTGTTGTTATTCAGGAAACAGTTAATAGGACACCAGAACCCTCTTCCTGAGACTAAGAGTGGTGAATATAGGGATGAATGGTGTTTCAAAATACTCTTTTGTCAGCAGGGAACAGCTTTAGTCTAAATGCAGAGGAAGAAAAAACAAATTAGACCAACTATTAATACCAACGTTTCCACCATTAACACACATAGTCTGGCTGCTTCTTAAAATAATAAGCCATTTGTGGCCCAAAAGTTGGTCAGCACCCATACCTATGGATGGATTGTCCTAAAAATAGAAGTGAACTTCTCTCCCCAGGAGTATACTACATGCATTTTAGTAGCTAGATAATACAGGGGAATCAGCGTGTCTATTATTAAAATAAAAAGTTTGAGTGTTAGAACACTAATTTGGAGCAGAAAGACTGTGCAAGATAGACTCTGAATGGGGAAACAGAAATTCCCCTTTGAGCAGGAAGATAATGTTATAGAACTCAGCCTGTTAGCAGACCTATGCTGGGAGCTAAGTAGGGGAATGGAACTGGTGAAAACGTGAGAGACCCAATGGACACATTCAGGTTTGAGACAGAAAAGTCATGTGTGTGTGCTCATAGCTGCAGTAAGGTCACTGAAAAAGGAAACCATGAGAGATTACTTTTGTAACAAAAGACAACTGTTCTTTTTTAAATTGAAATTAAAAAAAAAACTTAAGGATGCAGGAAATTTCCCAAGAATATTGTGTAATTTGTCTTCTAACGAAGTTTTTCAGAAGTTCAAGCTATAATCCATAAATGGAAAGTCGCTTGGAAAATCCTTAATTTAGGGAGCAAAGTTCAAAAAGGAACATGGCAGATTAATTGTTCTCTAAAGGCATTTAGGACCACTCATGTGGAAGGAATATTGTTTGTGTTGTCTAGGTATACGGGGCTTTAACATTGCTCACAATCTGATATCCTTGCTCTCACAGTGCTCTTGTACCACAGGAAATGAGGCAGAATCATTTCTAACTGAGCTGGTAAGTGATGAGTTCTGTATATGCAGTTGGACCTCAGAGCTATTAGAGTGTGGAGCCTGGAAGGACACTTTAGCCAAGAATAGTTATAAATGGCGAGAAAGTAGCATTTTGGTGTTGAAGGCAGTGTGCATCACACCAATGTAGATATGCAAGGCAGAGAAACCTACTGTGTCTTTGGGTTATGAAAAATGTCCAGAATGTCTGAGGCAGAAAATTCAGACAGGAAATGCTGGAGAGGACATCTGGAGCCAGATTACAGTTGGCTTTTCTTGGCCAGTGGGTTAGTGTCAGCTTAGGATTTGGGTGCACATAGTTCACTGAAGAACCACAGTCAGCAGGAAAGACTGTGGAGAAGGGAAGAAACTCACTACATGATAAATTTGTGACAGTGACTGCTGTGGGTAATCGGGTCCTAGCCCCACTGACAACTCTCTGAGAATAGTCCTCAAAACTTTCTCTCCATGGATGAGAACAGCAAGGTCCCTATGTCCCGCGCCCGCTCTGTATTCCTCGCCAGCAAGAAATACACGCAGGACACTCGGATCCTTCTGCAGACAAGCTTTAATGCATCTTGTGAGGGGAGAGCATAAGCTTTTCCAGAGCGGAGACTGAGCAGAGACATTGAACCAAGAAAACCATCCCTATATAAAGGCTGGCCAGCCGCCTGGGACGTGTTACCCTAATGAATGGCTTCAGCTCCTCAGGCTAAAATGAGCCACGGGATAGGCAGAGATCAAAGGAATGGAGATTACCCAGCGCCTGTGAAGTAATTCACATCTTGGTGTCTTCAGGCACCATTATAATGCAGGAACCGGCTTCCTACATCCCTATTCTCATCATTTGAAGGTTAATGGGCTTTTGAGCATCCCTGGGTGACTGGGGTCACAGGTAGACCAAGCTGTAGTGAGCCAACCGTTCGGTATTTTGTCTGTGACAATGGCTTTTTGCCGTGAAAGAGTCTTTCATCAGACTGGTTCCTGGTCAGTCACTGAGAAGCCCTTTTACCTACTCACATCTTTGCTTCTAGTTGTCCCCAACCAATTGTAAGCTCCTGTTATGCTTTGTGTGGAGGCTCCGACTTTGTCTGCCCAGTCAGATGTCAGGGACTGTTTCCCCCGCTTCCCCATCACCTCACGAGTTACTGCACGAACTTAAGCTAAACATGTTCCCAATGACAAATTTGACTTTATTCTAGACACACAGATAAATGAGGACAAACTACATGATGGAGAACAACTATAGTCCCACAAACACACCCAGGATACACCCCTCAACAGATTTGAGTGCTCCAAAATTCACCTTTCCCCTTCTCCAGAAGAGTTTTACACTCATCAAATTCTTCCTCTTTATCCTGAAGAAGATCTCTCGGGGTGCTTTTTCCACCTCATTTCTACCTCAGCAAGAGGGCTAAGTGACATTCTGCCTTCCCCTCTGTGTTACCCATTTGGCTAGAGGCCTCTTAGATTTCCCTGACTCTGTCTGGGGAAGCTTTTTCCTTGTCCATTTGAGCAGAAAGATTCTCCCAGAACTTGAATGTTCACTGAGCCAATTTTTCTCACTTCCAGTCTTCCATCTGGACTTCTAAATTTCCCTTTTGCTTGCTGAGATCCTCAAGCCATATTGGCTTTAAGCTGTTATTTCCAATGCTTTCTATGATCCAGGAACTGTGCTAGATGCTTAGGATATGACAGATGGACACATTCTTGTTTTCCCAACAGAAATGAACTCTGCATAAAGTTCAACTCAAATCAGTAGGCATTTGCAGTCTGTACTATGTACTAGATACTTTTATTTGGGAGTACATGAGGAGTATAGGCATAAAGACACTTCTAGTTAGGAACAAATAACTTTAACTTAAGATGGATTCTTTGAAAATAAAACAATGCATGGCCACAGTATAAGGAAGGCTGTTCTGACTGGTAGACACCAAGCTCTGACTTTTATTTCTTTGAAATTCACATGGTTTTGCTTCTTTCATGTGTTTTATAGTTAGACTGATTCTCTTTTGTGGTTATTGAGCATATAAAAAGGGTCTCCATGCCATGTCCTACATGAAGATGCCTCTGTGTCTGGAAATGTGGACACCTTAATGTCACTTACAAAGCACAATGTCTAAAAGCAAAAAGAGTTTTTTTTTTCATTTAAATTTTCAGAGCTGAAGAAACATCCCTTCAAAGCTCTCTAGAAGTGCTCCATTGACATGCTATTAGCCAGAACCATGTAACCAGCTCATGCCCAAAGCAGCTACCAGGAAAGAGAAAGGATTGCACAACAGAGTTGGACCTGGAAAGGAGTAATACCATGGTGCATGGAGACACATACCTGCAGTCCCAGAACATGAAATCCTGAGGACAGAAAGTTCTAGGCCAGCTTGGACTATATAGGAAATATCAAGTTAGCCTGAGCTACATAGATATGATTCAGGGTCAAAGGGGTGGGGCAGAGAAAGAGAAAGAGACACATAATGAGGCCATTCCCTAAAGCACATAGACACAGTATAGATCTAAGTTTGTGTGTGAGTCCCAACCTGGGCCAGTATTTCTAGAATATATAATAGGAAGAAGATGGCAGTAGAATCTGGTGTTACACTGGGGCAAATCAAGAAAGAGCAAGGGAAGCCATCTGACTTGTGCTTGAAAGATGGCTAGTGTTGTGAGTCCACTGTTACAGGACATTTTCCCCTGGTCCAGCAAATAACACATCTGTACTTGAATCTGCAAAACTCTGAAAGAAACCATCAGTTTAGCCAGGAAGTCGATGTAGAAGCTTAAAATGAAAGCATGTGAGTTGCATAACTATTTCCTCTTAATAGAAACACTCTCTCTTAGGGGAAGTTGAAAGGATTGCAAGGCTCAGGAAGTTACTGAAATTTAAGAGTCACAGGAAGCTCACATAGTTCTAAGTTTCACAAGACCCCACACCAAAATTATACAAGCTGTAATAATTCCTGGAGCCAGAGGAGTTTTTGCTCATAGAGTTGCTTGAATGGTGTGCAGGGAGCTCCGGGGATGTGACTTTCTTCAATCACCACTAGTGCTGAGGCGGGTGAGGTGGACTTCCCATGATACAGCTGCCTTAAATCATCCTTACTTCTCTATGTCAACCCAGGAAACTCACTGGCTCACTACATCAGACTTCAGTGAAATCCTCTCTTTGGTGTATCATCAGTGTCCTGCCTGGGTGGATAGACATTCACACCTCCCTTGGAAAGTCACAAAACAATATGCTTCAATTTTGCAGGGATCTGGTGTTGTTTTATTTTGTTACAAATTTTAAAGGACCTTGCTTTTGAGCAGAAGAGATGAGTAGACCCATGTCTGGCAGAAAGAGATGATTGCTGACCCTGCACTCACAGAAGTCCCAAGTCCTTTGGACATGTCAATCACCCTTTCAAAGGGTACAGACATTCAAATTTTATTTATTAGTTTTTTCATTTATTTTTAATCAGTTATATAAAATAATGTGCACATTCTTTCCCCTATTGATTTCCAACACTGAACCACTAAATTCTAAAACTAACAGTTCTGTGTCTATTTGGAAGTCATGTTTGGTTGTGCCATGTTTCTGAACAGTCATATATCCATGATGTTTCAAGCTTTTCTGTGACATAGAAAGAAAAACGATTTTAGCTTTCTGCATAAAGCCATATTGTCAAATAAAGAAGATCATGTTTTTAAAAGAGGGAGAAGCCTCAATAAAATAAAGGGAGTATAGAGTGTATTTATATGTATGGAAACTCAGATGGGTCCTGGGAGGACAAACAGTAGAGGCTGACAGAGGTTGAATGCCTCTTCAAACATGGTTGATCATTCCTTACAGTTTCCTTGTCCCTGCCAGTGTTTTTAACTGTTTTAAGTTTTTAAATTTTTCTTCAGATAATGGAAGATGTGTGACCGGTATTCCCAATGTCTTTGAGATTACAGATTCTTTCTGATGTCTAACTCGTAGCTAGTTTGTTATCACATGTTCACTGCTATCTTTCATTATTTGTGGGAAATTTTTGTAAGAGGGCTCCCCCCAGAAAGGAATTCTATCTGCTACTACCAGGGAATGCACTGTACATGCCTACCAGCCATACATTAAACTAGTATCGTCGTTTTGCATCTATTTTAAATAAGTTATGCAAAATATCTACAGCGTGTGTTCACCTAAAATTTCTTAAATGAGTGTGTTCTATCCACACTCCATGTCTACATTCTCTTGACTTAGTCAACTTAAAGCAACACCTTCAGCAGTGCTCTGCAGTGGATGGTGGTGAGAGTTATCTCTGGTTTCTTTTATATTCATAGTATAAGACTTTGGGGAATTCCATTGTTTGGAACTTGCATGTCCCACATGTTAAAGGATTGTTCTAGAGGGTGGTACTATTGGAAGGTGATAGCACCCACAAAAGATGGACCTAGTGAGAAGTCACAGGGTGATTAAGAATGGACTGAAGGGCTCTGGAGAAATGATCATTACAATATTTTTATTTAGTAAAACCCAAAGAAATAGTGGAAGAATAGCAATAATTATCAATAACTATTTTAAAAACGTACACTTAGATCCATATAAATAGTACATGCCTCTATGTATTAGTTTTGTCAAAAAATAAGCTTTTAGATTTATGTTGTGCAGTATAGGAAATTCCAGAGGATAATACTCAAGTGATATAATAAGCACGTGATCAGGCTACAAAAACAAACAACAACAACAAAAACAAAACAAAACAGATGCTGTCTCTAACAAAAGCAAATTGCAAGGAGTGAACAAAATAAAATAAAAGAGAGTAGAGATTTGGAGACGTATCAACCAGTTGCAGTGTACGGGGTCTTGTTTGAGTCTTGGTTCTAAGAAATTGAGTTTTTGAAACATTATAATCCAATAAGAGGAAAGTGGGAGAGTCCATTAGAATAATGAGGAAGAGTAGATTGTATCAGCCATTTATACATTATAAGACACAGCTAAAGGGCTTCAGGGGCTGGATAGGGAGGAAGGGACAGAGTGTGGGCTCAGAATGTAGCTGTAAATTGCACTTGAGATTCTGGGGCTGCTTGTGGTGATGGATATGAATGGCCATTAAGGGTTTGATGACACAGCAATTGGTAAGCAGCCTGGGGAAGAGTGCCAAGCAGGAAGAGGATGTGTCTGTAGGTAGATAAAGACTCCTGATGGCAGAGAAAAGATCTGGAGAGGAGTAGGCTTCTGGTTCAAAACTAAGGGGCTCTCTTTAGACCCCTGTCATGGCAGCTGGGTGCTATTCTGAGCTTTCAGGGAGCATCTTATAGGAGCCTTTGGGAAACTTTCCTCTGTTTAAAGGATAATCCTTGTTCTGTGGCCACTGTATGCTAGGCACCCACTGTGGTTCTTGTGCATATTTAAAACAAAACAAAGCCATAGCACCTGTACATTTGAAAAAAATGAAACCAGTTTGCAGATGCAAAGAGAGACCCTCCATGCTACACTGGAAGGCTTGCTTTTTAATATCACAAAAAGACGCCATGTTGAAGAATGAAATTTCTGTTTGGCAGAAGGTAGTGACTTCAAGAGCACTGTGGGGATTTTGTGGATACAAAGCAGGTATACATCTTTACTTGTACAAGCTCCTATGAGACAAATGTTTTTAGAAGAGAGGAAACATGGAAAATACTAGCAAGTAGGAGTGTTGTCTCCAAGGGGTGTGCCAGATAGGACCAATCAGAGCTGCTTTCCAGGCAGGTTCAGTGGGAAGTCCTTCCCTGTATTTCAAAGACACAATCTTTAAATGCCATTTCTAACTCCTGTCTAGGGTAGGGACTACAGGATCTGTTATCTCCAAGACATGAAAATCCAGAGCTAGAAAGCCTACTCACCCTGATAGATCCATAGACCTCACAAAGATTGACTTAAGAAAGAGAGCGATAATATAAAGCATGTTGACCCTTTTCTAAGACTTGTTTTGGAGCTTTCTAGACTTCTATCACTTGGAGAAATAATTAATTACTCTGCAACAACAACTAGGGGCCAGTTCTAAAAGAGGTATCCATTAGGGCACGGAATGAATTAACAGTCATTTTGCAGTAACACATGTGGGATCCAGATAAGATTAACATTTTTACAATTTCACAGTCCAGTCTTCTCCACACTGGCATACTCTTGTAGGGATACACACACACACACACACACACACACACACACACGCACGCACGCACGCACACACACAACACACACACCACACACACACACACACACATAATATATATATATATATATATATATATATCCATCCTTACACATTAGCAGCACAAACATTTTAGCTCAAATAGTTATTTAATTATTAAGCAAGAATGCATAGGAAAGGATGTCCAAGTGAGTGCATTAATGTTTCTGCCATCCAAACATCTCACAGCACCACACGGTAAGTGGAGGCAAACAGCAAAGCATGTAACCAAGACAAGAGCTAGACAAGTTTTCAAAGACCACCCAAAAAGTGTAGGCTCAACAGGACCTGAGAATCCACAGTCTCACAACGCCAGAGTTGCAAGGAGGTATATTCAGAGGCTGGGGGCTGGCTACATTTTCTTCTCTTCATTGCATCCTGAATGGTGGCACACATGTAGCCTAGCAAGCTGGAGTTACCTCACCGTTACTGGCGGCCACGTGGTCCCCACCAGCTTCTATGGCTCTGAGCAAAGCCTGACTGCTCTTCTCCAGCACGTTTACGTGCCATGTTTACATGTGTATCTGCACAGCCGGCCAAGCTTTTACCCACCCATTCAAACGTGCAGGCTATTTACTCTCATGGAGCACATTGCGGGAGAGATTGTGCGTGTGAGTTCCACCCACTGCGGCCTCCACTGGCGCCGGCCGCGCTTTGTCTGGCTCCAAGTCACCATTGCAAGAGTAATGACTGCATGGTGGGCACCTGCCTGTGGGGACCTTCCAAACCACGTGAGTTCCATATGAGCAGCAGAGATGGCAGGCTCTACCATGTGGGGATGCTGGACTTCACACTATGTCCCTTCTGGGTGGGTGGCAGGAGGGCGACTCCCTGCCTTGCTAAGGCAGAATAGATGCTTGGGTGTGGCCTCGAGGGTGAATTTCGGTTGGTAATTCAGCCCTGGAGTTTAGGTGAGGCTGAGGAAAAGGCGTTCCTGGGAACATAGCAATATTCTAGAGGCTTTCTCTTTTCTTTATTTTTAAAATGTTAAGCAGTTCCGTCAGTCCCGCCTGCTGCCTGTCTCTCCCTGGTTTGGGGACACACACGCGCACACACCCCGCGCGCGAAGTTGTTTCCACTGCTCCCCAAGTTTTCAGCACGGAGATTGAGGTAGGGGAATGATCAGCTAGCTACTCCTGCCTACTGACTTACGGAAAGCCAAGTCAAAATTAACCAGTTCCAGGCCCAGAAACAGACCACAAGCTTTCCCTCCCCAAGCATTGGCCTCCAACAATCAACAATTTCCTTGTGTCTTGCGGGACCCGGCCCAAAGGGCGGCCAAATGCGCAAGGCACAGTCACACACAGTGACTAATTCAGCACTGGCGCCTTTCTCTTTTCCTGGGCTATAGAGCCTTGATTTCTCCAAAAGTACCTGCCACTTGGTGGTAGAAGCCAACCCTACCACGCACCCTCTTCCCGGGACCCGCACCTCAGCTACGCCTCCGCATCACACCCAGAGCTCGCCCAGCCTTGCACAGCGCCCTCCTCCCCCGCGCGCCGTAACTCCCTCCCTGCGCATCGCTTGTACTCTCGCCACGCCGCCGCCCGCCACTGCAGCACCAAGGGGAGGAGGCGGCGGAGGAGGACCGCAGCGTGGCAGCCCGGAGCCACTTTCCCGCCCCTCCTCTTGCCGCCGACTCGCTCAAAGGAGTCACCACTGCGCGCGCTGCAGGAGAGAGTGGCAGAACCAGGCGGCCCCGGGCAGCAAGCGGAGGGGTGCCCGTCCGGCGAAGGCTGCAGTGCAGGCACTGCTCAGGGCAGGGGGTCCCTGGCGGCTGGAACGGTGAGTAAGGAATGCCCCGCAATCTTGGCGAGAGATCTCTCTCTCTGCTTCTGCTAGATTCCCCTTCTGAACCAGACTGAGCGTTGCAGCCAGGGAACTTTTTGCATCCTTGGAGAAGCGCAACTAGCTCAACTTTGCCGGCTCTGGCCCCGAGATAGCGGCTGCAGGTGTGGAAAGCTGTCCACTGGGCGCCTGTGTTGGGGTGGGAAGGAGGCAATCTCACGGAGGCAGTGGAATGACTCCCTGGTTTACTGGACTGGGCCAAGGCAAAGGCGCGCTATCTTCGGGATTTCGGGGCAGGTGGGTGGGCAGCAGCAGGCGTTCAGGGCTGCTCCTGCAGGCATTCCCAGGCTTCCTTTCTTGGGGTGGGGTGGGGCGGGGGCTTCAGGAGGGTCAGGAGAGAATATTCAAAACAGGCAGCTGGGAGCGCCCGCCATCACTATGCCATCACTGCAGCCTCTGGCTCAACTTTTCTGCGGGGATTCCTCTGCAGATGTGCGGGTGGTGGAAAGCATAGGGAGCCGCAGGCAACTCTATGGGAGGCTAACAGAAACCCCGTGAATTTTCAAACTCTTCCACAAAATCCCCCTAAACCCGCGAGTAGCCTCTGTGCGTCCGCATCAAAAGGCTGAGAGCAGGGAAGCGGGCGGGCTGTGGCCCTTTGTAAGAATCCACACTTCTCTTACACCGCACCTCCATTCACCAAAACCCTATCGAGCGTCCACTATGCGCCTGGCGCAGCGAAGCGCATCTGAGAGTGCGAGGTTCTTGGGGGAGAGACCTTCCCCAGTAAAAAATGATGATGATGATGATGATGATGACGACGACGACGACAGCAACAACTACTACTGCCAATGGTCTCTAATTTAAGGCCAAGAGGAAATGGGGAGACAGCCCACCATCTTCTCTTGGTGGACTTTTCTCCTCCGAACCGGCTCTAGAATTGGAGTACTTTCTCCCTCGTGGCTGGGACTCCTCTGATCTGCCCGGGAAGATTATAGAATACCGGGTTGAACTTGACTGGGGCAACCAGCACCCCTCCGCAGATGCAAGAAACGTCTCTGTGGGCGTGCGGGAACCTCAGGCGCCACGCGCGGGGGCGGAGAGGGAGGAGCTGAGTCACCAGCTCTGGAGGTACCGCCTGGTCCACGAGAGCGGGGGTTGGGGGGCGCTCGCGTCACCCTCTACGTGTGGGCGTGATGTCAATGCTGCCCCACGATGGGGCGGGCGCGGCGGGAGGGAGGGCTAGGAGACCCAGCCCGTCTGGGAGCGCGCCTGTGTGCGTCAAAGGCTCCCGGGTGATGGATGCCCCGCGGCGCGCCCTGTGCAGACAGCAGCAGACTGAGGGGGACTGGGGTGGGAGCCTGTGTGCGTCAAAGGCTCCCGGGTGATGGATGCCCCGCGGCGCGCCCTGTGCAGACAGCAGCAGACTGAGGGGGACTGGGGTGGGAGGATAGACTGCGGCAGGGGCGGCAGGGAAAGCCAGGCAGGACAGAGGCTGCTGGAAGGCAAAGGGCTCCGCAGTGCGCCGCAGTGGCAGGGCTGGGAAGGCGCGCAGCCATCAGGGCTCTCTCCAGGGTACTCAGAGATGAGGTGTCTTTTGAGTCTCTGAAGGAAGCCCTCACTGGCATTCCTTTCTCCCGCCAGACTGCCTTTCTTCCTGCTTAGCTGATTGACTACGGAAATTTTTATTTTAACTCTTTCCAGTCTAGTTCTTGTCCTTAGCTTGAGTGAGAGACAGTACTCTCAGAGCCTTCTCATTTTACCTTAGTGAGCTTCGAAAGGCCTAGTGCTCACCACAAGTTTTCAAGCCAAAGCTTTCCTGGATAGTTGAACTCATCAGGTTCTCGAAGGCCAAAATATTCCTTTGGGCTTTAGGCACAGGCCCGGTGTCTAAGTGGGATTTGAGAATGGCTTAGAAAACAACGTGGCGCTTTTTCTTTCTTTCTTTCTTTCTTTCTTTCTTTCTTTCTTTCTTTCTTTCTTTCTTTCTTTCTTTCTTTCTTAAAAACCACATTCTGGGAAGTCAATAGCAAAGCCTTGACTGAATGAGCCCAAATCTGTAGTGTGCAACAAAAGGAAAAACAGGGATGGCCGGCCAGCAAGGGAGAAAAGTAGTTATTAAGAACCTAGACAAAAACAACAACAACAACAACAAAAAAGACAAAGATCTGACTTCCCATGTCTCCAGAAATGATGTGTGACCTCCTAGTAGACTGCTGCCGTCCTTCCTCTACAGCAAAGAATGGTGAAAAACAGCCTCTGGCAGACCTTTCCCCACAGAGCTTGGAAGAACAAACTATGTATGAACACAAGATAGGAAATAATCCCCTTTCCGGAAAAAAGGAAGGTTTCTTAAAAAGAAAAGTTAGGGAGCCTTTCCCAGCCTTGGTTCCTTAATGAAATTTGGTGTTCAGTGCCAACATATGCAGACAACGGTCTTTTTTTTTTTTTTTTTTTTGACACTAAACTAAAAGCTAATGTCATTAGCTGCTATCTGGAGAAGGTGGGAGGGCAAACAAGGTTTGGAGGACATCTGGCTGCTTTGGGTGATGTAGTGGAGAAATAAATGTATTTATTTCTTGTCATGGCTCCATGGCAGGGAAAGTCCCTTCTCTGGCCTGACAAATAGATTCACCTAAGAGCTTTTAGGTAAAAATTGTGCTTATTCTGTCATGTTCCTTAAATGTGGATGATGCTTCAAAGAGCAAGATGCAGTTCCTAACCTCAAGGAGGTTCCCGGAAAGATGTCATAATGTGCTGCATGTCACATGGTTACTAAGAAAACCCATTTTCTTATGCTTATGAACTGGAACTCTTATTCTGGATAAATTTGTTGATGAGATTTTTTTTTTAATAGAAACATCCGATTTGTTGAGGTGTCATCTTGGCCAGCTCACTCTTGCTGTTCATCTTACCATGCCTAACATCAGATTTCTTGGGATGGTGAAAGTGAAAATGCTCTTTGGACTATGCATTTGCATTAGGGAAGAAGCCACAACCCACCGATGTGTTATCCTGGTTCCTGATGGCTGGGGTTTCTGTCAGATACAGGCTCACAGAGCCTGGATCTGTTTAAACTCATCCTTTAGTTCAAGTCTGTTTACTAACATATGAGAAACAGATCTTTTCCTCCATCCCTTCCTCCTTCGCTCCCTAACTATATACAGTTTTCATAAATCACTACATTTCTTCGTATTTGCTTTTTAAAAACCTCTTTACAATTAAGAATCCAATGTAAAATTTTGCAGCAGATTGAGGGGCTTTCTTGAGACAGCTAAAGATAACAGCAGGATGAGGTTACCATGTTAACTCTTGATAGAGCTATCTTAATGGTATAAGAAGATACCATTTTTAAAAAAAGAAATCACAAACACTGCCTCCACTGTGAGGGCCAGTTAGTAATCACTGCAAACCATGGCAGCTTACCCTGTGGAGCAAGTAGAACAACAGGAAGTAAATAAATAGATTGGGTGAATTGGGTAGTTTGATCTTTTCTCGTCCTAAAATCTTTCATGCTAGGAAATACAAAAATGTATGGTGAGTTATAGTTTAAATTTGAATCTTGTTTATATGTTGACTATAAGGCATTTTTATTAGCTCATTGAAATTTACATGGCGCTGGTTTTTTGTTTTTGTTTTTGAGAAAGTGGTCCATTCAATTCCGTGTTGTGCCCTTTATAGTATGTGTAGCCTAATTTCTAATGAAGCCATTTTCAAAGCTTTAATTTTTGCATCATTTTATGTCATTTTCTTTGTTCTGCTAATTTCACAATTAAACTGGGATAAATATTTTGCTGTTTTTAGCTCTTAGTTTTATAGTTTGGTCGACAACCCGAATTTAAGATGTAAGAGGACATTAGTAGATACTGTGACACTTTTTTTTTTCAGATTCTTTTTATTTGAATTAGAAACAAGATTGTTTTACATGACAATCCAAATTCCCTTCTCCCTCCTGTCTTCCCCTACCACCCCCCCAACTAAAGTCCTACCTATCACATATCCTTTCTGCTCCCCCTGAATGGTGAGCCCTTCCATAGGGTATCATCAGAGTCTATCATATACTTTGGGATAGGGCCTAGGCCCACCCCTGTGTGTCTTGGCTCAGGGAGTATTCCTCTATGTGGAATGGGCTGCCAAAGTCCACACCTATGATAGGGATAAGTACTGAACTACTACAGGAGGTCCTGTAGATTTCTGAGGTTTCCTCAATGAAATCCATGTTCCTGGGTCTGGATCAGTCTCATGCTGGTATCCCAGCTAGCAGTCTGGAGAGCAAGAGTTCCCCGATGTTCAGGTCAGTTGTTTGTGTGGGCTTCACCAGCCTGGACTGGACCCCTTTGCTCATCACTCGTCCTTCTCTGCATCTGGATTCCAGTTCAGTTCAGTGAGTAGTTGTGGGTGTCTGCTTCTACTTCCACCAGCTGCTGGATGAGGGCTATTGGTGGTATATAAGTCAGTCATCAATCTCATTATCCGGGGAGGTAGCCTCTTCTCTGTTGCTTAGTTTGTTAGCTGGTGTCATATTTGTAGATCTCCAGACATTTCCCTAATGCTTGATTTCCTCTGTAAACCTAAAATGTCTCCCTCTATTATGATATCTCCATTCTTGTTATCTTCTATTCTTCCCCTAACTCAACCTTTCTGCTCCTTCATGTCCTCTGCATTCCTCCTCCTCTTCCCTTCTCATTCTCCTAGCTCCCTCCTCCCTCTTCCCATGCTCTCAATTTGCTCAGGGGATCTTGACCCTTTCCCCTTCTCCAGGGGACCATGTATGTCTCTCTTAGGGTCCTCCTTGTTTACTAGCTTCTCTGGCAGTGTAGATTGTAGGCTGGTAATCCTTTACTCTATGTCTAAAGTCCATATATGAGTGAGTACATATCATGTTTGTCTTTTTGTGATTGGGTTACCTCCCTCAGAATGGTTTCTTCTAGTTCCATCCATTTTCAAATTTTGAGGAATATAGGTTTTTGAAGTATGAACTGATGATTCTCTGGATTTCCTCTGTGTCTGTTGTTATGTACCCCTTTTCATTCCTGATTTTATTAATTTTCATGTTTACTCTCTGCTGTTTGGTAAGTTTGGATAAAGGTTGTCTAGCTTGTTGATTTTCTCAAAGAACCAACTCTTCATTATGTCGATTATTTGTATTGCATCCTAGTTTCCATTTTATTGATTTCAGCCCTCAATTTGATTATTTCCTGGCATCTGCTCCTCTGGTGTGTATTGGCTTCTTTGTGTTCTAAAGCTTTCAGTTGTGCTGTTAATTCTCTAGTGTGATTATTCTCCTGTTTCTTCAAGTGGGCACTTAGCACTATGAACTTTCCTCTTAGCACTGCTTTCAAAGTGTCCCATAGATTTGGGTATGTTGTGTCCGAATTCTCATTGAATTCTAGAAAATCTTTAATTTCTTTTTTTTTATTTCTTCCTCGACCCAGGAATTGTGCAATTGGTTGTTACTTAATTTCCAAGAGTTTGTAGGTTTTCTGTAATTCGTGTGGTTGCTGAATTCTAACTTTAAAGTATGGTGGTCTGATAAGATACAGGGGGTTTTCAGTTTTTGGTACCTGTTGAGGTTTGCTATGTTGCCACGTATGAGGTCGATTTTAGCAAAGGTTCCATGTGGCGCTGAGAAGAAGGTAAATTGTTTTGTATTTGGATGGAATGTTCTATAGATATCTGTTAAGTCCAATTGCACCGTAACTTTCATTAGTTCCTTTGTTTCTTTGTTAAATTTCTGTCTGGTGTTCCTGTCCAGTGGTGAGAGTGTAGCGTTGAAGTCTCCCACTATAAGTGTGTGTAGTTTTATGTGTGATTTGAGTTTTAGTAATGTTTCTTTTACAAATGTGGATGCCTTTGTATTGGGAGCATAAATGTTCAGAATTGAGACTTCATTCTGATGGATTTCTCCTGTGATGAGTAGGAAGTGACCTCCTTCATCTCTTTTGATTGATTTTAGTTTAAAGTCCAATTTGTTGGGTATTAGGATTGCTACCCCTGCTTGATTCATGGGTCCATTTGATTGGAAAATCTTTCCCCAACCTTTAATTCTTAGGTACTGTCTGTCTTTGAAGTCGAGGTGTGTTTCTTGTATGCAGCAGAAGGATGAATTCTGTCTTTTTATCCATTCTACTAATCTGTGTCTTTTTATAGGCGAGTTAAGACCTTTAATGTTGATGGATATTAATGACCATTGATTGTTCATTCTTGTTTGTTTTTGATTTGGTGATGGTGGCAAAATTATGTGTGGGATTCTATTCCTTTTTCCTTTTGGCTGTTGGTAAAGTGGGATTATCTATTGCCTATATTTTTCTGGTTGTAATTAACTTCCTTGGGTTTCAGTTCCTTCCAGAACTTTCTTTAGGGCTGGATTGGTGGATATTTATTGTTTGAATCTGGTTTTGTCATGGAATATCTTGTTTTCTCCATCTATATTGATTGAAAGCTTTGCTGGGTATAGTTGTCTGGGCCGGCATCCATGGTCTCTTAGTGTAGGTAGAATATCTATCCAGGACCTTCTGGCTTTCAGAGTTTCCATGGAAAAGTCAGGTGTAATTCTGATAGGGTTGCCTTTATAAGTTACTTGACCTTTTTTCCTTTGCTGCTCTTAATATTTTCTCTTTATTCTGTATATTTGGTGTTTGATTATTATGTGGCAAGGAGACTTTTTTGGTTCAGTCTATTTGGTGTTCTATAGGCTTCTTGTATTTTCATTGGCATGTCTTTCTTTAGGTTGGGGAAGTTTTCTTCTATGATTTTGTTAAATATGTTTTCTGCATCTTTGAGTTGGATTTCTTCACCTTCTTCTATACCTATTACTCTTAGGTTTGTTCTTTTCACAGTATCCCATATTTCCTGGATATTTTGTGTTATGGATTTGTTGGACTTAAAAAGATTTTCTTTGGTTGATGAGTGTATTTCTGCTACTGTGTCTTCAACTTTTGAGATTCTCTCTTCCATCTCTTGTATTCTGTTGGTTATGCTTACATCTGTAGTTCCTGATCGTTTACCCAACTTTTCTTTTCTTCCAACATTCCCTCAGACTGTGCTTTCTTTGTTGTCTCTATTTCAGTTTTTAGGTCTTGAACGCTTTCCTTGAGATATTTGTTGATATCTTGTATTTTTGTCTGTTTTTTCTTCCATTTCTTTAAGGGATTTTCTCATGTCCTCTTTGAGGTCCTCTATCATTTTCATGAAGATGTTTTTAAAGTCATTCTCTTCTGATTCATCTGCATTGTGATGTTCAGGTCTTGCTGGTGTATGTTTCCTAGTCTTTGGTGGTGTCATATTGGGTTTTCTGTTGTTGAATGTGCTTTTACATTGTCCTCTTCTCATCGTTTCTTCTGGTGGGTGTAGCAGGAGCCTTTTCCTCTCCTGGCGGGTATAAGACCAAGGTTCCCTTTTGGTAGATGCAAACAGATCCAATACTCTGATGTCTGTCCTCTTCTCATGGATGAAGGTGGTACTGTTGCCGGGGCCTCGGGAGTGTCTGGGTGTGCTGGATCCCGCTGTGGAGTTCAGATCCAGTGAGCAGATACCTGGCATCAGATGTCTCTGTGCAGGGATGCCGAACCAGAACCGGAAACAGCCCCTGCCCTACCTGGGCCATTGGATGGAGACCACGTTTCCTCCATGTTTTAATATGTATTAGAATTTCCTCCCTTACTAAGGCTGAATGATACTGGATTGTGTGCTGATTATTCAGCTATGGACACTTGGGGTACTTTTATATTTTAACTATTATGAATTCTGATCTCCCAACTTATATAAATGTCCTTCTAAAACCATGCTTTCAATTCTTTGTAGCATACATCCAGAAATAGAGCTGCTGTACCATGTGTTCTTTAAATTTTTATTTTTTGAGAAACTGGTATCCTTTTTCCACAGTGATTATAATAATATTTACATTTCCCTCTAAAACATTGATTCTCAACCTTGCTAATGTGACCCTTTAATACAGTATCCTCATGTTGTGGTTGACCCCCCAACCATAAAGTTATTTCTGTTGCTACTTCATAACTGTAATTTTTCTATAGTTACAAAATGTAATGCAAATGTCTGCGTTTTCTGATGATCTTGAGTGACTCCCGTGAAAGGGGTCATGACCCACAGCTTGAGAACTGCTGCTCTACAATGAACAAGAGTACCAGTTTCTTTTCTCTATAACAAGTATTTTTTATTTTCTTGTTTTTGTGTGCATACTTATAGCTGTACATAAGTATGCACACACACACACATGGATGCCAGAGGTCAGTGTTGGGTGTCTTTTCAGTTGTGCTATCTGTGGCTTATTTGGGGGACAGATTGCTCACTAACCCTGGAGCTCACTGTTTCAGCTAGACTGACCAGAGAGTTCCCTGGATTTTGCTGTCTCCACCTACCCAGTTCCACCCAGTTACATGTCCATGCCGCTGCACCCAGTTTTTCTTGTGGATTTTAAAGCCCATGATCAAGAAGCCACTACACCCAGAGCATATTGAAGTTCCATTTGTCACAAAAGTATTCATGTGACAGAAGGAACAAGGCAGCTCCCTTCCACTTGTTTTTATAAGACACTAATTCCCACTCGTTATAGCAGTACTCTCACGTGTTTGTCGATTCCCTGAAGACCGAAATTGTTAATATTGTCATTCTGGAAATTAAGTTCTGGATATAAATTTGGGGACAAAAACATCTGACCACAGCAGGTGCATTTATACTGAAATATTGTTTGTTGTTTACATGACACTTGGATTTACCTTGGCATCCTGCATTTTTATTTCCAAATCCAGGCAATCTTGTGTATAAAGCTCATTAATTTCACCATTAAAAAATGAAATGAAAGTGGTTGGGTTGAGGGCTTAGTTAGCAACATTGCTTGATGTTCAGGCATGGGGACCTGAGTTTGGATCCTTGTAAAAGGCATGGTGTGGTGATTTGCATGGGTAAACCCAGAACTAGTGAAGCTGAGGCAGGGGGGATTCCTGAGTTCACTGGCCAACCAGCCTAGCTGAAGTTGTGAGTTTCCAATTCAGTAAGAGATTCTGTGTCAAAAAGTGAGGTAAAAAAGTGATTTGGGAAGACACAATGTAGACCACTAACACACACATATTCTGCCTCCCTCTCGCTCTTACACACACACACACACACACACACACACACACACACACACACACACACACACACGGTAGGGGGACTAAATTAAAGTATTTGAATACCAGTTTCTCTTCACTAAACTTTAGGAGGTTGAAGACAAGATTAACGAGAGGCCATTGCTTTGTTTTGTAATCCAAGTTCAAGAAATATGGTCACATGATTAAAATATGACACAGGTGAGAAAAATAGTCTAAACGTAACCAGTTTCTTGCTGATCTTCCATTCTTTTCTGATGTGAGATAATTTTTAGCTTTGGGGGTTGTATGTATAATATGCCACTGGCATTCTATTCATAGGTAGATTCTGTAGTTTTAAAGACATCTTTTCTACTTTGCATGCCAACTTTTAAAAAGAAGCCCCCCTTTTTTTCTCATGTAACATTTGTAAGAAGGAAGAGCATTCCTTTTTAATGAATGACTCTCCTCTCTTCATTAAAACTGCCCTCCCAGAAGCAACCAATATTTTCTGAGATTCTAAAGGTGTTAGCTGGGTAATTACAATCTCTCTGTTCTCAAGGAGAGACCATTCCTGGAAGAGTCACACCCTGGGCCTGAGCCATGAACTATCCACATAGGCAGACACACAGCACCTTACATTAGAAGGGCTCTGTGTGCTTCATTTAGGACTTTGCTGTCCTCTTGCCTCTTGGAATTATGTGGGCAAGGGGCTCCATGCTTTCTTTGGTTGTGGGCTTTCCTAATTATATGATACATATGCATATACAGAGTATTACACACACCGGACTGTGCGTGCGTAGTTTTTATTATGATGCAGGCAGGCCTCTTGTTTTTTTTTTTTTCTTTTTTGTATTCTTTTTTATTTGAATTAGAAAGAAGATTGTTTTATGTGTCGATCCCAGTTCCCTCTCCTTCCCCTCCTCTCCTACCACCCCCCCACACACACACAACTAAAACCTACCTATCACATATCCTTTCTGATGCAGGCCTCTTGTTGCTCAGAGATCTAGTCTTTTTCCTCAGACTGAAGCATATCAGCTGACACATAACTCCGGGCCTCACCCTCTGCACTGTGCCTGCCTTCACCTGACCTAAGCACCGGTGTGCCAGAGCCAGACGAGCACTGGGAGCTTGTGAGGTGCTGTCTCAGAATCATCTTAGGAAACATCAGGGGATCTCCCTTCCCTGTCATTGTCCCTGTGACTGGGCAAGAAATGGGGTTCAGGCTCCAGTAATACTTTTATAGGGACATGGTAGCATGTCCCTAAGTTTCTCTCTTCGCCAATATTCAGGTTTGGACATCTACAAATAAGTGATCTTGGAGGGTTGAAATGTTCCTAAGAAAAGTATCCAAGATATTTTGTTCTTTTGTTTTAAACTAGTTGGTGGGGTCATGTGGCATGACAACCTCTGCTACAGGGAACATCCAAACTCTCTGGAAGTTCATAGATAAGGTGACCTCATTTGTCACTTTGAGTTCTGTCTACCCTCTTTAAAAGCATTTTTTTCTCTCCATACTGAGGATTGAATCTAGGGCCTCACACACGCGAGGCAAGCACTCTGTCACTGAGCTACACTCCCAATCACAAATTATTCCTTTTAATAGTTCTGAGTATGCCATTATGCCTGTTTTTCCCTTTACTTCTGAGTGTATTCACTTAGATGTTCTAGAGACTCTGGCATTCTTCTCTTGAGTTTTCATCACATCACTCCATGCTCTAGTTAATGCACATTAAACACATTACTGGCTGCATTGAACACCAAAGTAATTTAAGCATAAAGATTATTAACTTTCAAATAGTCTGTTTTAATGTGCAACTTGGGTTTCCTGTTGGCCACAGCAGGGGGAAGGAAAGATGGAGACCTACAATAGTATCCAGAGTCATTCTCTGCTCTCCCAACTTCACTTGTAGAGCATCAATCCCTTCAAAGACTCCTCAGCCTTGGCTCCCTGTAGCTCTTGTTCCCTGCTTGGTTCCCTGTAGTCACAATGATGTATTACCTCCCAGCCTGCCTTCACTCCCTAGAATGTCTTGGCCTCTGTGTGGTATTAATAGAAGCTGCTGATGTTACTGTGAGCTCTTACTGTCCTTGGGGAGATTAGAGCATGAGTGAGAGCTTGGGGGCTGGTGAGAGGACACTTCAAGGGACACAGTGTTCTGTACTTGCATTCAACTGTCCCTTCTGATGCAGCCCTATTATCTTAGGACCACAGAGAGTGTGACACAACTTTTCTTTCAGTTAGGAAGAGCTGGTTTCTGGGAGACCTCTCCATTTCTCCCTTCTAGACATGCTCAGAGTTATCAGAAAATTGAGATGAATCATTAGCAGTCAATTATTTGTGGTAGTGAAAATTATAAATAGCATAAATGGCCCATCAGAGGCTGACCAGGTCAATTGGGTCATCCAAATCATAAAGTGCTGTACAACCATTGAATGGATGAGGGGCAGTAATTAGCAGGAAATACTTTGCATGCATGTTAACATTAAAAAATCACAAAGTTTTGACCAGAAAATACGGTATGCTTTTATTTAAGAGAAACTGAGATATATTTAAAAGTATGGGAGAATAAAGTCCACACTGGCATTTTGGGGGAGTAAGTTGGAAAAGATTTTGTGTGGGAGGGGACTTATTTTTACCCCACTTTGTGCTAAAAGTCATAGGTTGTCCAAGAGGCTCCCAAAGCATTTTAGGCTATTGCCCTTTTTTCCCCAAAGGGGAAGTTAAGTCCCTATTGCTGAAGACACCATGCACATCAGACACAGGACTCAGAGGACCTGAGCTAGACCCATGTGACCCCTCCCTGAAAATTCATGGTGCCAAAAGGCTTGATGCAAGCTGCCAAAGAAGGGAAGCAACCAATAGTCCAGCTCAGCTGTGATGCCTATGAACCACAATGGCCAGTATGGCGTAGTAACTCTAAGGATGCAGTAGTGTCACTCATACCTTGGTGTTAACCAACAGCTCTCTAAATAGGCTATCTGCTCAATAAGAGGGAAATCATGGCTAGTATGGGAAAGCTAGCCAACTACTCAGAATCGGTGAGGTCATGGATCTTGGAGGAGAACCTGCAGCTGCCACTTTACTAAACCAGTATGATCCCTCATAAGTACATTCTAATATTTATCCTTAGACCCGCATAAAAGTGTAGTCCTTGTCCCTCATCAAGGAAACAGTCTTTCTGCGACAGATCGAGACCATTATAGAAAACCACAACTGATTAAGATGTAGAGTTGTGGATAGCACCAACTGCAGCCCAGAGCCTCAGTCTGCTAATTCTGAATGTCTGAATGGAGGAAGCAGGCTTATTATTTACGGCTGAATAAGGAGGTGGTTTTATGGGATACAGGGTCAACAAGGAGCAGGTTTAGCTCATCTCAGTAGGAGGCCTCTGTAGGGGAGCAGTCTCAGCAGTTGTGGTTTGTACACACTGTCAACATTCATACTTTGGCCTGGGCCAGAGTCACCTGGGCAAGTTTTGTTGTTGTTTGTTTGTTTGTCACTCCCATGGGCTTGAGGCATTAGGGTTCTTGACACCACACATTCACTCCAGCTTCCTCCACTCTCACACGGGTGTCTTAGGGCTCCCTTAATTTACAGGTTACCTGATGGCATAGGAGACTCAGAATATTTTCATACTATTATTTGTTATCTGTATACCTTCTGGTTTGGTATCTGTTCAGAGCTTTTGACCATTTTTCAATTGAATTTTTTCTTACTGTTGAGCTTTCAGAGTTGGTGATTATCTATGGGTACCGGTCCTTTTTGTTCTCTCAACTGTCTTTTGCAAAGCACAAAGCATGTTCTTTAGAATAATAAACCAGCTCTTGCTAAAACCTCAGGCTTTATTAAAGTTCCCAGATAAGTTGTGTGAAATAGTCACAAGCTGTTTTGAAGGGGACGAGCCTACACTTGATGGCAAAGGCACAAATGCTGTTTGTGAGGGCTGTGGTGTTTATTTAATGCTCCCGTTTTCAAATAGCATGGAGTGTGTCTGTCTAAGCTCATCCAAGCCTCTTAGTTGGAGTATATTCTAAAGAACCAGCCAACTGCTTTAATAAATGCAGTAAGAACAGCAGAAAAAAAACCGGGAAAGGGGCTCTTAAAATGAAGATAAAACTACTTCCTCTCACACTATAAAATGAAATTGGCAACTGCCTTCATTCACAGAGCCATTTACTTAAACCATGTTAAGGGAAATGAATAAAATCAAAGAAAAATTCCAATATTTTTAAAGAACCCTTCAACCTTTCTCTCCAACTCAAATACTTCTAGCCTTTCCTTGCTTTGTCAATGCACCAGAAGAAGGCATACATTTCTAAAGTGCACTTAATCACCAAAGACCTGCCAATTCCTGGGATTTTCTTCTGATACTGTGTGTGTGTGTGTGTGTGTGTGTGTGTGTGTGTGTGTGTGTGATTGATATATATATATATATCAGATATATATGTGATACATATATATATATATGTATTTGGAGAGAGAGAGAGAGAGAGAGAGAGAGAGAGAGAGAGAGAGAGAGAGAGAGAGAGAGAGTCTGTGTCTGTTATTCATGGTATCCAGCAAGCATAACTCTCAGCTTTCCAAGGGCTTGGGCTTTGTTGGTCTCTGCTGTTATGTCAGTTGCTAATGCATCATCTTGGTTAAGAGCCAAAACAATTGACCTGACCTACTGAGAGCATGGAGACCCTAGTCATAAAGTTGGGGAAACAACATTGGACCAAGCCAGGCCCTCTGAATGTGGGTGCCAGCTAGGAGGTCAAGGCAGTCTATGGGGCCTCTAACAATGGAGCCAGTGTTTATCCCTAGAGCACAAATGGACTTTGGGAGCCCATTCCCTATGGAGGGATACTATTGCAGACCAGATACAACAAGGAGGGCCTAGGCCCTCCCCTGAATGATATGATGGACTTTGAAGGTCCCCTGTGGAGGGCCTCACTGTCCCTGGGGAGGAGTTGGGGGATGGATTGGGGGGTTTGGTAGGGAACATGGGAGGATGGGAGGGTGAGGGAATTGGGGGATGGATATGTAAATATGAGTAATAATTAAAGAATTTAAATTAAAGATGCAAAAAAAGAGCCCTTAGAGGCCACACCAACAAAACAGATCTGCAGTGCTGTGTGACCTCTGACCTTCAGATGTTTCCCAGTATCGTCTTCCAAGACCAACTACATTAGGTTGATAAATCTTGGCAATGAAATGCACCTTAGGTGACTTTACTGGGTTATCATCCAGAAGAAATCTTTGAAGTATTAAAGCTCCTCCTTCAAAGAGGAATCCTTTCCTGGGACTAGTAACAGCCACATGAGGGTAGCAGGTATTTCATATGGTTCTGCTTTGATGCTCCAGACTATTTCAGCCAGGGAGTACTGGGATAACTTGAGGATCCTATGCGCAGCCTTGTCAGACCCCACACCCAGCCTCCCTTCTCCACTTCTCTATTCACCTCACACATGGCTCTAAGTCACAAACAGCATCTTCAATTAGTTTTTTTAGATCTAGTTATTTCATTGTATGTAGATGAGTGTTTTATCTGCATGTATGTGTAGCATGTGGGTAACTGGTGCCTGTTGAGGTCAGAGGAAAGTGTCAGGTCCCCTGAAACTACAGTTACAGATGATTGTGGCCTACCATGTGAGCACTGGGAACAAAACCTGGATTGTCTCCAAGAACAAGAGCTCTTTGACCCGAGCTAGTGACAGAGCACTGACTCCAGTCTGACAAATGGGGAACCTGCATAAGACCGAATTAGACTCCCTTAATATAGGTGACAAATGGTGTAACTGGGGCAATATATGAGGCCACTAGATCTAACACTAATGCACAAACTGACTTAGTGGAGCCCATTCTATATGGAGAGATGAGAGATACCTTGCTCAGCCTAGACACAAGAGTGTGGGAGTGGAGAGGTGCCTTGATCCTGCCTCAGTGAGATGATGGGACAGACTTAGTAGACTTCCTAAGGGAGGCCTTACCCTTTCCAAGGAGCAGATGGGAGGTGGGGGAGACAGTGGAGTAAACGGGAGGAGAGGAGGGGGGAACTGGGATTGGAATGTAAAAAAATAAATAAATAAAATAAATAAATAAATAAATAAATAAATAAATAAATAAATAAGTAAGAAAAAAATAAAGGGAGGAGAGGAGTGGAGAGGAGGACATGAGGGAGCAGAAAGGTTGAGTTGGGGGAAGAATAGAGGAGAGCAAGAAAATACTATAATAGAGGGATCCATTATAGGTTTAAAGAGAAATCTGGCACTAGGGAAATGTCCAGAGATCTACAAGGATGACCCCAACTAATAATCTAAGCAATTAGTCGAGAGGCTACCTTAAATATCCTTCCCCAATAATGAGATTGATGACTACCTTATATGCCATCCTAGAGGCTTCATCCAGTAGCTGATGGAAGCAGAAGCAGAGATTCACACCTAAACACTAAACTGAACTAACTCCTGGAATCCAGTTTCAGAGAGGGAGGAGTGATGAGCAAAGGGGTCAAGACCAAGCTGGAGAAACCCTCAGAAACAGCTGACCTGAACAAGGGTGAGCTCATGGACCCCAGACTGATAGCTGAGATACCAGCATAGAACTGACCCAGACTCCCTGACCGTGGGTGTCAGTTAGGAGACATGGACAATCTATGGGGCCTCTGGAAGTGGATAGTATTTATCCCCAGTATACGAATGGACTTTGGGAGCCAATTCCAGATAGAGGGATACTCTCTCAGCCTAGACATACAAGGTAGGGCTAGACTCTGTTCCAAATGATATGACAGACTTTGAAGATCCCCATGGAAGGCCTCGCCCTCCTTGGGAAGCAGAAAGGGGATGGGATAGAAAGTTGGTGGGGGAGGTGCAGGGGAGGAGGGGAGGGAGAAGGAACTGGGATTAACATGTAAAACAAGCTTGTTTTTAATTTAAATAAAAATCTGAAAAATATCTATTTTACTATATCATTTAATTTTTTTTCAAAAGAAGAACAAGTGCTCTTAATCATTGAGCCATCACTCCAGCTCCAAGCACTTTCAATTTTAATGAAGTTCAACTTGTCAATTTGCTTTCTTGGATCATGCTTCTACTGTTGTATCTAAAACGTCATTGCCAAACTCAAGATCAGTTAGATTTTATTCTGTGCTTCTTTGAGAAGTTTTGTAGCTTTGTGGTTTATATTTATGTCTATGGTTCATTTCAGTTGAATTTTGTTAAGAGGTGTAATGCCTGTATCTAGTTTTTTGTTGTTGTTACTGTTGTTCTTTGGATTTTGCAAGATAATGTCTAACTGTTTAGTATCACTGACTAAAATATCTATCTTGGGGACTCTCTTGTTCATTCTAAGTATCCAAATCTTTTTCTGACACTCTACTGTCTTGATTATTGTAGATTTTATAAGTCTTGAAGTAAAATAGAAGGTACTCTCTGATTTTGCTATTTTAAAAGCTTATTTTATTTTTGAAGTTATAATATAGTTATATAATTCTCCCTTCACTTTACTCCCTTCAAACTCTCCCATATATCCATCTATGTTCCTTGTCAAATTCATGGCCTCTGGGCTCAGGGGAAATTGCTGAAGATGGAGTAGAAAGACTCTAAGAGACGGAGATTTCAGGAGCTTGTTGTGAGACTGTGTCTCCTAATATGTCAGAAGTTACACCTGTAAAGTCTCACCAACATGGCTGCCCAGCCCTGAGCTGACCAAGAATAGCAATAGACATGAGTTTGTTCTTTAATGCTGAATGTTGATGTTTGGCTTCCTATATGACTTCAGAACCAGTTTGTTGAAGTCTACAGAATAGTTGCTGGTGTATTGACTAGGTAACATTGTCTACATAAAGTTAGAAAGAGTTGAAACCTGAGACTATTGGATCTTCTTGTTAATGAAAAGGACTAGTAACATTTTTAAACTCTATTTTCTCCTTTTTGTTTTTTGGTATAAAGAAACATAGTTAAACCTCCTATTGGCCTTGTGTCTTGCAACCTTTATAAATTCATGTATTAGTTCTGATAGGTCCTCCCTCATAGATTCTTCATCGTTTCGTATATGGTAATAATTACTTGTAATTAGAGTTAATTGGCTCTCTCTTTCAATCTGCATGGTTTTTTATTTCCTTTTCTTATTTTATAGTCTAGAGTCTTCAGTATAATGTTGACTAGGAATGGGAAGAGAAAATATTGTTTTGTTGCTTTTGATCTTAGGGAAGGGCATTCACTATTCACATTGAGTATGATGTGAACCAGTGGGATGTATATGCTTTTAGTGTTATCAGAGTTGATAAGCCTCTTTAGTTTTCTAAATTGCTGAAATTTTTTAATGAATGAGTGCATAATTTACCCTTTTCAGCCTCTTTTATTGGTATACCAATATCATTAGAGATATAGACTATTGCAGTTTTTAGTTTCTTCTCACTTAACTTTGGTGTGTGGCATTTTAAAAAATAAATCTCCCAGTGTTGTACAGGTGTTGTTGGAATTCCTGAATATTCACTTGTCATTACAGGGTTCTTTTTTGCATATTTTAGGATTTCCTAGTTCTTATATTTAATTGCATTTCCTTCATTTCACTTAATATTCTGGTAGATTTTTTATAGAGATTCTGAAAACTTTGCCAAGTCAAGTGAAATTTTCCAGAGACCCTAAGAAATACAAACTTTTCTAGCAACTATTCTTGTTGCTAGAATATGAGGGCCAGGTGCCCATCGTCACACACAAGTCTTTCAAAACTGATCCTTGTTTCTCATTGTCGACTGAATAGAATCCTGACAAATAATCAGAACATTTGTGACAGATATGTCTAATTAATTTTTAAACCTGCTGAGTTTATAGAAATCAATTCCATTGAAAACAAAAAAGCTGACAAAAATGAATTAGGTTAGTTTTATCTTTCCAGATTATTAAATGCTGTATGTCTTTATAATCAAAAGATAAACACATTGTTATTTGCCATTTGAGGGCAACTATCTTATTTTTCAAACTCATTACATATTTGTTTGTCTTAATTTAATTTTTCTAGATATAGGAAACATAGCCTATTTGAATCCTCAGGATGATTTTAGTTAGGGAAGTGGTTTCATGACATAAACATTGGCATGGCTTGCTGCAGGGCTTTTCTAACACCCAGAATTTCATATATCTGGAATTAAGCACTGTGTTTTTATAGAGCACTGGGTAACTTCTTTCCCTGGATTCTACCTATTGCTTCCTTTTCCTAATTACCAATCTCTCTCCTTCTGGCATGATGAATTCCAGCTTGCCTTTAAAATTCTTCTTTGAACTGTATCTACCTTTCTAAGTCTGGAAAAAGAAAACAATCCCTTTGGATAGAAGAGACACTGACTGTCATTATGTCACCTACACGGTCATTCTGCAAGTCAGTCATGGCAAATGTCGATGATTTGCTTTCACCAATACTAATCATGGATTGGCAGGGGCTAACTGTTCTAGAATAAGCTTGTCTGGATTTTCCCCAAGGCTAAAGCTGGAGCCTTACATCCTCCTAATAATAGACACCCCGTTAATGGTTGGGTTCTCTCCCATATGTACATGGGTCATAAACTATGTGGAAGTAAGCAGAATCACATAATACATTATGATGTTAACTTGTGTGAAAACTTGACAAGGCCTTAGGATGCTAAGATATTTGGTTAAACAATATTTGGGGTGTGTCTTTAAGATATTTATATATTCAGCCACCATTTGAATCCATAGACTAAGTATAGTAGACTGTGATCCCTAATGAAGAGAGACTTTACTTAACAAATTGGGTAAAAAGCTGAATAAAAAAAAACATTTTTTGTGTGTGACTGTCCTATAGCGAGGCCACCGACCTTCTGCTTTTGGATTCAGACTTGGATAAAGAATTAGAACATTCGCCAGGTGTTGGTGGCACATGCCTTTAATCTCAGCACTCAGGAGGCAGAGGCAGGCAGATCTCTGTGAGTTCAAGGCCAGCCTGGTCTCCAGAGTGAGTGCCAGGATAGGCTCCAAAGCTACACAGAGAAACCCTGTCTCAAAAAACCAAAAATAAAAAAGAATTAGAACATTCTATACCCTGGGTTGTCTAAGAGTTCTCAGCCTCCATAATTGTGCAAACCAATTAATTACACTAAGTCACCTTCATATTCATATCCATATCTGCATACCTCCTATTAGCTCTGTTTCTCTGACCAGTACTTACTTATTGAGCAGGATCAGAACTGGGACCTGCCACTTAGTCCACAGTCCTGTAAGATCTATGGTACATGTGACAATTCTGAATAAAGTAGTGTGCAACTTTCCAGGATCCTGTTACACATCTATTCATTTCTAGTGGTTTGAGCTTAGAACTGAAATATGTTTCATATGTGAATGTCTTCTTGATACATAATGTTTTCTAGGAGTGAAGTTACTTTTAAACAAAGAGAAGACTATCAGTATCACCAGTGGAGGCAACTTTTACCTGTGATGTTAAGTTGCTGAGAAGAAACACACCCTTGTCTAGGTGGTGTTTATGTAACTCATGATCTTCTGCAGTTACACACAGACATCTCAGAACTTGATTTGTCTTAAAGAACTTTTACACTGCAATATTTATAGATTTGCAAACATAGTTTGGAGGGAGGCTTGGTGCACATCCCTGCAAGCCCAGTATTTGGGAGGCTGAGTTAGAATCATCTGTTTGAGGCCAGCCTAGGCTACTGCATGGGTGGCGACACCTTGTCCTAGTATCTCAAAGATGTGGAGGAGGAAGAGAATGGAAAAGGAGAAAGGAAAGGAGGTTTGAGGATGTAGTTCAGTGGTAGAATACATTCTCAAGCATGTACAAAGCTCTGGTCTCCATTCCCTCTCATCCAAAAAGTTACTTGTCATTATTCAAGTAGTATCTTAATATTTAAACTTATATGTGAAGGAAGGTTACGTAATCTATAAATAAAGCAGCACTAAACATATTCCATTGCTATGAGATTTTGGACAGTTTTTAATTCTTTGTGTTTTGCTGCTCCCCAGGGAGTGTGAGGCCTTCCATAGGGGGTCTTCAGAGTCTGTCATATCCTTTGGGATAGGGCCTAGGCCCATCCCCTTTTTTCTAGTCTCAGGTAGTATCCTTCCAGGTGGGATGGGCTCCCAGAGTCTGTTCCTACGCTAGGGATAAGTACTGATCCACTACAAAGGGCTGCATGGATTTCCGAGGTCTCCTCACTGACACTCTATTTGACTCACATGTCCAATCAGGACTTACCAACTCACCCTAGCACAGACTCCCCCTTTTCTCCTTAAAAACCCACTCCTGAAAACAAAAGAAAACGAAACAAAAAACCACACCTGCTTGCTTGCTGCTTGCTGTCTGCTTTTATCCAATGCAGGCAGCACCGCCCACCCCCACCAGTTGCCCCTCCCAGGTAAGAAATCTCCTTTGTGCTGAGAATTTTGCGTCTGCATGAGTTCTGTACTGTCTCTGAGAGGTTGCCAAGCCTTTACATGTACTTTACTTTGAATTGCATGAAAAATAAAGTAAACTAATAAATGAATAAGGGATGTATTATACAAAATAAAGGATTTAAAAAAAAGATGGCTGCTGATACACCAGGCAGATTCTGCTGGCTTCTTCCTAATGTAATCTTTTCTTTTTCTTTATTTTTTTAGTTTGAATTAGAAACAAGATTGTGTACATGTCAATCGCAGTTCCCACTCCCTCGCTTCCTCCCCTACCACTCCCCCCCCCACGAATACTCTACCTATCATATATCCTTTCTGCTCCCCAGGGGAGGGTGAGGCCTTCCATAGGGCGTCATCAGAGTCTATCATTTCCTTTGGGATAGGGCCTAGGCCCACCCCAGTGTGTCTTGGCTCAGGGAGTATCCCAGTATGTGGATTGGGCTCTCAAAGACCCGTAGATTTCCGAGGTCTCCTTACTGAAACCCACATTCCTGGGGTCTGGATCAGTCCTGTGCTGGTATCCCAGCTATCAGTCTGGGGACCAAGAGCTCCCCGTTGTTCAGCCTAATGTGATCTTTTAAATCCTCCTATTCTTAGAGATTATTTTCAATCACTGTTTCTCATGGGATTCCCTGCCTGAGTTTTCTTAGGTTGGTGCTTGGTGGGTGGCAATGATTCTGAATTGATTCCAGAAGAGACTCTAGTGCAGTGCTTCTCAGCCTTCCTAATGCTGGGACCCTTTAATACAGTTCCTTATGTTGTGGTGACCCCCAACCATATAATTATTTTTGTTGCTACTTCCTAACTTTAGTTTTGCTACTGTTATGAATTGCAGTGTAAATACCTGGTATGCAGGATATCTGATATGCGACTCCTGTGAAAGGGTCAGTAGGTCACAGGTTGAGAATTGCTGCTCTAGGATGAAAGCCTAGTTACCTACCATGATCCACGAGCTCAGGGAGATGATTGTTCTCCGGTCAACTGAAACTGATTTAAGGGTAATCCAGAAGGAAGAAATTGGAAGGCCTTGAGAGAATTGAGAGAATGGTGTGGGGCTGAGGAGCTGACGCCTTCCTGGGGACCTGTTTATCTACATGTGGAATATCGATAAGAACTGTCCCATCTTTATGAATGCAGGCATTGTTACTGCTGGAGCAGAGCCCTCCTCTTTTATTGATAAATTCATTACAGCTAATTGTGTTCCTAAACATTCATTCTTGTGAATCTGAAGACATAATGATGGTGGAGCCTTTGGGGTATGGATGTGTGTGCAGAAGAAGCTTGTATTCAGAGACAGTAACTGAGAAAAAATTAATTCAAACAAACAAAGTCATATAAAGGTTAATATCAGCTTCCCAGCAGGCCCAAGGAGGAAAGCTTATGATTAATGTAATTAAGTGTGAGCCTTAGAATTCTAAGCAAAGACTAAAGGAATGTTTTGCAACATATAAGTAATTTATTTGATCCTAATTTTTGATGGGGGGGACATTCTGTACCTTCTTGTTATTGCCATATTATATATAATTATCTTATTATTACTTCATTGATTGGTTGACCATTATGTCAGATGTTTAGTGTAACATAAAATCTGTTTAGTGAGATTCCCAAATAAGATAGAAAATTACTGTTCATATCATACCTCATCTGATGCCTTAGGAAAAAGGTTACTACATGATTTTGAAATTAGATATCATGAAGTTTACAAATCTAAGCATAAAACTATCTGTCTAAAATTAAAGTTTGATAACCTACCTGAATTATTGAAAATCTTGAGGATGTTTTAAAGCTATTTCTACTGTGTTTGGAGCTACTGTGTAAGGACCTCTGTGTGTGTGTGTGTGTGTGTGTGTGTGTGTGTGTGTGGTCTTTATTTATTCTTGCCATTTATTGATGGGTTATAACATCCTCACTCTGAAAGCCATGGCATAGCTAACTGCCATCCCCAGGGTCTCCCAGTCACACTCCTTTTCTGCTTGGAAGGGTGGCTTCCTGCATTTATAGAAGAACGAACCACTGATTTTTAATTCCGGCTGACATATGACAACACAAAACTCTCTTTATAGCATTTTCCTTGTCTTTTTGACTGACAGCGTTGGGAATCAAGATGCCTGCCTTTCGAAGTGTCAACTTCTCAGGCCAACCATTATGCTGATATTTGACCCAAAGACTATTTGGGTTCATCATCCAGGCAGCTCAGCTTCCCATCCAGTGATGTGAGAGGGATTTATGTCAGCTTCTAGCTGTTTGTGTTTGCCCTCTACATCCCAAACAAAACTTCTCATAGTCTCCCTTCCCCCCATGCCAACATGTGTGTACTCCTTAGGCAGACTGATTTCTTAGGCCTCAGAAGCAATGAAATTGGGAGTTAATGATCAATGTACACCCTAGCTCTTATTTGAGTTTTTAAATGTGCAAAGTCTCTAATGCATAGCCTTGCCAGCAAATTGTCCAAATACCTCATTTGTGAAATGCCTGGTGAGCATTTACAATGTCAGTTAACTGTAAAATTAGCAAATGTTTACTATCACTTTCAAATATTGGGATGTCCATGAAAGGAGGGGATTTAGATAGCTCGTGGCATTCAAGTTTTAATTCTGGTTCATGTAAAGCTTCCTTGAGCCCACTGGAGTTCAAGATTAATTGTTTATTCACTTATTAGCTCACAAGCCACAGCCCTGCTAAGTGAAATAAATGTGGCTTCCCAGTATACAATGAACACTAGCATCAAAACTAGTTAGTTCACCAGTTGTTGCCTTGGGAGGGGATTTGTTCCTGTAGGGTAATGAAAGATCTGGAATTTAAGTGGAGATGGAAAGACAAACACATGACTTCACAACTGTCTTGAAATATTTAAATGGTAAATACACAAAAGATTAATGACCACCTTTTCTTCTCTTTTTAATTAAGCAGAATAGGATGAAATGGATTTGAGTAGGTAATTGAAATATTCTTTTTAAAATGTCATAGGAACTTCAACAAACTTTAAGGGGAGGCAGTTGCTCATGCCTGTAATCTTAGCATTTGGGAAGCTGAGCAGGAGTCAGGAAGTTGATACCAGCCTGGTCTAATAGCAAGTCTAGCCCCACCTGAGGTACCACTGTCTCAAAGAAGGAGAAAGATGGGGAAGTCAGTCAACAAACCAGCCATCTCCCTTATAAAAGGCTAGCCCATCGTTAGGAAAGTGAGCTTGGTATAATGCAGCCTGTGGTCACAAAAAGCACACGGGTCATGGTAAGTGCTCAAATCCAGTGTTTGTCCGTACTATAATTCAGAGTGAGACTCAGTACAAGCCATCCCCAATTCCATGGTGATTTGAAGACTGCCATCAAACACTTGCTCAGGGCAACATTTCTCAGCCTCAGTTCTGCTGACATTTGGCACTGTTCTGTGCATTGCTGGATGGGTAAGCACCTCCCTTACTCTACCCACTAGATGGCTAACCTTCTTCTACTTGTTACAACCAGAAATGTGAACAAACACTGCCACCTTTGAATTTATGAACACTTCTTTTGCTTATGTTAGTGTTGATTCCATATTGGATAGGTACCTGATGTCTGCCAAGCCATCTTCACTTTATTAGCATCCCTTCTCTGCTTACTAGGAACCACCACTGGACTTACTTAACATCACAGTCTGTAGATGGGAAGGTTCCCTCACCCTTCAGAGATTCCTCATATCATACGTCGTGGCTTGGCTGGTGCTCAGGCTTGTTAGTGTCTCCCAAATGTACTGGTCATGTATGAAGCAGTCACAGCACTGAGATCTGAAAGGTGGAGGGCCCATCGACATCCTTTGAAGATCTAAGTATTAATTGGAGAAATTCACTTCACAATGTGTGAAAGGCAAATACTTGGCTCAAGAGGTTGCTCTACCCACTACCCACCACCTGCAGGCTGAGGACTATCAAACTCCCTTGTTTCTCAGTTGATGACATCAGCTCTCAGCATCCAATCACAAGGCTACTTACTCTCCACTGCCTGAACCAAGCATGCTGCAGCCTGCACTTTCCAACTTGGCCCTGTCACTCTCTACTGCCAGGGTCTTCTCTCCACCTGGGACTTTTAGAAAATGAAATTCAAGCTCCCTGAAAATTGTGGCTATTCTCAATCTCCTAAGGTAGCTCAGTTTTAAAGTTTGAAAGGTCTCCTGTCAAGAAGGTGCCTGGCCACACCCTTGGGTACCAAGAACTGGTATATTCCTCTCTACTGCTGAACTGACTTTCAGAGAAATTGCTGTCTCCGGCAAGCCTGTGACTGTATTCCATGTCTATGATGGCTGTGGTCTTATCCTGGAGGCTCACCTTTGGAGGAGGTTTTACTTCCCTCTACTTGCAGGAACACCATTCCAGGAGCTGTGTCCATTTTGGCTTTTCTGTTGATACTTCACTTACCTTTTTCTCTGCACTTTTTTTTTGTATTGAAACAAAATCTTAATTATTTTTTTAAATTCTCCCCCAGTACATATGTTTTTATCTCATTATTTTGTTTCAGAATTTTTTTATTTTTTAGATCATAATATAATTACATTATTTTAGCCTTCCCTTTCCTCCCTCCAAACCCTTGCACATAGCCTTCCTTGCTCTCTTTCAAAATCATAGGCTCTTTTTCATTAATTATTGTTACATTCATGCATACACACACACACACACACACACACACACACACACACAATACAACCTGCTCAGCCTGTCCAGTGTTACTAGTATATATGTTTCCAGGGCTGAGAAAAGAAAGCCATTCTAGCATGGCCTCCACAAAATTCTGAAACTTTTTCTCTTTCTTGAGTTGACTCTATTTATTCTCGAGACCACTCTTCTCCTTGGCCCAATCACATGCCAGTAGACTCTACTCCACCATTTTGCCTGGTGCCTCTGCTAAGATACATTATAAAACTCAATACGGTAAACTTGAACATATTAAATCAAAACAAAAATGCATTTGTATGAACATTTATTAGAAATAACTTCTTTGGGTAATAAAAAAGATGTATGATAGAATGACTATTTCCCCTGTGGACATAATGAAAGGATACTTCTTTGTAATTTGCCTATTGTACAGAGGTTTTTTTTTTTTTTCATACAGTCACTAGGGCATGTGAGGTTTCTTTTTCAATACTGTGGGACTTAATAGAAAAGGAAAGGATGTGACATGCTGGATCTGCTGCTAGACACTTGTATTCCATTTCCTCAGAGCCTCCGCCCAGGCCCCCATCACTTCTCACTTGAATTAATACAACAGTTTCCAGGTTTAACACATCTGATGAGCTTTTTAATCCATTTATCACCTGAGTTATCTTGTAAAGTATAAAACACCTTATCTCTTTTGCTAAAGATCACTAATGACTCCATCCTCATGAGGAACTACACTGAACTTCCTGGGGTTCTGCTGGTGCCGTGCTCTTCTTGGGTCCTACTTGCCCTTATAGCACTGGCACTATGCCTTTCTTGGGTCCTTCTTGCCTTCCTGAACAAGTTCTACTTGCCCTTATAGCACTGGCACTATGCCTTTCTTGGGTCCTTCTTGCCTTCCTGAACAAGTTCTACTTGCCCTTATAGCAGCTCCCTTATCTGATTCCCATTATCTTTCCTGACCTACTAAAAGGAAGTTACCCTTTCTTCCCAGGTCGGACTCAAAATGCTTCCAATGCATAACTGAGGCACTGTGTCTTCAGCCTCTTCATGAATGTCCATTTTTTTTTTGCTGGGGTTCTTGAAGGTCCCCCTGTAGACACAGGAGGCTATGTTGAGCTTGGCACAAGTAACGCATATCGTAAAAGTGAAGATACTAAATCAAGAAAGTAAACGCTACTGACATGAGGCCACAGTGCTTCAACTAGTGGTTGTGTGTCTGTTTTAAATCAGGCTCTGTCTATAAGCCAAAGGGCTCTCAGTGTTCTGTGCTGCACTGTCAGGATTGTAGACATTAATTTGGCTTAGACAGTTTACTTGTAAGCTTATCAAGAGACATTCAATAAATATTCTTTATTAATCAAACAGGAAACATGACCTTGACTTTATTTATGAGGTCCTCATTGATGTGCAACTGTGATCCTCACTGGCTTAGGATTGTGAAGGCTTGAGTTATACTCTGCTCATAGCCAGTAGAAGCTTTAACATTTGGAAGAGCTAGAATATTTCCCATTAGTTTGGTTCATTAATATTCTATTAGACATTTACACAAATGCTTTTTGTTATAGCACCTGGTTTGCTTCACTGCTCCATTACCCATTCTGTTATAATGTCAAAATCTGCAAAACCATACAGGGATGTCTGAAAAGGTAATGGAGTGTGTAATGATGCATAATTAAAACTGCTAAAATATTCAGCATGTTGTTTAATAGATTTCCAAAACGACAGTACTTTGATCCATTATTTAACATTCTTCATTTGGTCCTTGTGCCTTTTTTATAGCCACTGAATTGAAAGATAGAAAAGGGAAAAAGGAATCTTGTTATATTATTCATCTACATCTGGAGCTTATTCCCAGCGTAACAACTCTGGGAAATGGCATTTTTTCCTTGTGCATACAGAAATTTAAAGAATAATTATGAAACAATGTTTCAAGTAGTAGAATAGTGATATTTTCTTAAAATATTAGTGATTCTTAACTATGTCTTAATTGGGTGAATAATTATTGTTGCAAAGAAATCTAAATTCTTTTTGTTCTGGTCTTGTTTAATCTCTGGGAGCTGGCACTAGCATTGCTACAGGACAACATAATAGGTTTGCATTTCAGCCTATGGCATACGAAGACAGTTTGTGGCTACTATTAATATACTAACTCTCTACACAAAATTAGATTAATAGGTCAACTATAATAGCAAATATACTGAGTTCTCACTTAATCCTTATGATTCTTTGTGAAATGTGCAATTAAAAATTTAATGTATATTCTACTAAACACTTGGGAGTACAGTAGTATCTATTTTACGGAAGTTTTTCTAGAGTTAGCAGAGGAGTGTTCCTTACTCATTTATGAGACCAATATTATTATGACTTAAAACAAGACAAAGACATTACAAGAAAACAATGCTCCAGACCCAAATCCCTCTTTGCTTGGATATACATTTCCTCAAACTTGTTTTGTCATTTGAGGCAGGATCTCACTATATGTCTCAAGCTCTCTTGAATTTGCTATGTAAACTAAGCCTGGCCTTGAACTCTCAATGTTTCTTGCCTCTGCCTTCTGGGTACTAGGATTACAGGCATGGGGTACCACACCTAGCCAGTACCAGTGAATTGCCTGTTGAAATTTATGAGAAAGATTGGGGAGATGGACGAGTCAGTAAAAGTCCCACTACACAAGCATGTGGCCCTGGGTTTGGCTCCCTAGGTCACATGTAAAAGTGGAATGTGGTGGCATGAATGTGTAATCTCAATACTGGCAAGGCAGATGCAGGTGGGTCACTGGGGTTAACTGGATAGCTAGTCTAGCCAATCAGTGGTCTTTAATTTCAGAGTGAGATCCTGTCTCAAAAAATAGAGCAGAGAGGATTTGAGGAAGACATTCAACACTGATCTATGGCCTGTGCATACACATGCATGCACATTTGTGTATGAGCACTACACACATATATACACAAAATAATAACAACAAAATAAATTAAGAAAGATACCATTTCCCAGAGTTGTTACGCTGGGAATAAGCTCCAGATGTAGATGAATAATATAACAAGATTCCTTCATGTCCACATTTGTTGGTTGGGTAGGTTGGAGAGATGACTCAGTGGTTAAGAGCACTCACTGCTCTTTGCAGAGGACCTGAGTTACATTCCCACACCAACATGGTGACTCACAACTGTCTATAACTTCAGTTCCAAGGGATACAATGCCTTCTTCTGACTTCTATAGACATTGGGCACACACATAGTATGAATATATGCATGCAGGAAAAACACATAAGTAAATATTTTTAAAAGGTATTGAGATGCATGCCTTTAATCCCAGCACTGGAGAAGCAGAGGCAAGTGGATCTCTGTGAGCTCAAGGCCAGCCTGGTCTACAGAATGAGTTACAGGACAGCCAGGGCTACACAGAGCGACCCTGACTCAAAAAATATTAAAAATTATTTTAATTATTGTCACTTATTTAAGTAAGTAAATAACTTATATGTGTATGTGTGTGTGTTTGCCACAGCACATTTGTGGAAGTCAGAGGACAACTTTCTCCTCTGCCATGTGGATCCCAGGATCAAACTCAGGGAGACAGGCTCTACCTGCTAAGACGTTGTCAGTAGTTTTAAAGAAAATGTTCTTCTATTTTGAATTTCAAATTAAATCCTCTGTTATAACACTGTCATGACTATTTAGAAATATCACCAAATTGATTTGATTATTTTACACACACACACCACAAATAAACCAGAAATTCTTTAACTATTTGTTTTCAGATTATTTCAAGTTTTTATAAAATTATTGGCTTTCTATTTTGATATTTATCAGCAACTAACATTATTCCAAAATAAGATAGTTAACGCTTCCCTCAGTTTTGCTTGAGCAGATACATATCCTGTGGAATGCCACTAAGATTAATTTTCCACAGCACTATGTGTTTAGCAAAATATAGAAGCTCCTCTGGAGGGTTTGAGGCTCTGGGGGCTGAAGCACAAACATAAAGTTGAAATTTCAAGTCTCACTGAAACTCAGCACAAAGAGGTCAAGACTGTAGCTCATGGCAGAGCTTGCTTAGATTAATCGGCTCTTCTGCATTGATTTGTGAGTGCCATTCTTTATGTTGCTTCCTCTCTTGGGAGTTTTACAATCCTGTTTTACTATTTATTTTAGATGCACAAAACTAATTCTATGAAATAAAAGAATATCACAAATTTCAAATAGTAACTAGTAGTGAGGGACAATTTAGGCATTTTTTCTTTTTTCTTTTCTTCCTTTCTTTTCTTTTCTTTCTTTCTTTCTTTCTTTTTTTTTCTTTTTTTGGTTTTTTGAGACAGAGTTTGTCTGTGTAGCTTTCAAGCCTTTCCTGGCACTCGCTCTGGAGACCAAGCTGGCCTCCAACTCACAGAGATCTGCCTGCCTCTGCCCCCCGAGTGCTGGGATTAAAGGTGTGGGCCACCAACGCCTGGTGGCATTTTTTCTTTCCAATTTGACTTTCAGTATTTTAACTTCCCATTAGCTTAGAAATGTGTTGTTGCTTTCCTATGAAAAACTGAAGTTGCTTTTAGAGATCACAACATAGCAATATAGGCATTATCCTCAACTAATTTACACAATTAAGATTCAAAGAAGTACCTAATGACAAATGCAATTTTTCAGTATTTTTTTACTCTTTATTCTGTGATTTTTTAAAAAATATTCAAAGCATCAGCTTGCTTTATAAATTTCAATTTAAAAGCAAACAGAAAGCTCGGTGAGGTCTCACAGATGTGTCTAAGTCTCTAAAATCTGCATTGACTTTGTTCCAGATTTATTGAATTTCTCCCTACTTTTTTGATTTGTTCCTCTTTTACCTCCCGAGAAACCAGACTAAAATTAACCACCTATTTTTACTCATTCATGGGCATCGTATTGGAATACAGTTATATTCATTTCCAAGACTGCTTTAACTCACCTGCAGTTATCATAGTAAAAGTCTGCAGAGGGGTGATGGGATAAATACTATCTACAGGCGGCAGTTAGTGCGTTGTAGATGGATGTAGATGAAGGAAGAATTAATTATGTGCATTATTTAACTGCCCTGATAGAGGTCAGAAGTGGCCAAGGAGCTGACCAGAGTGCTGAAATGTTTGGCCCACTTGACAAACAGGACAACATTTCCTTAGGGTATTTATTTGGTTGCAGAACTGAAGCTAAATCCAGAGGACAATTCTTAGTACCCATCTTTCTTCTCTAGCCAGCAACAGTACTAATTATTAAGACATTGTTTCTCAGCTCCAAACCTACCTTTGTGCATTCTGTTTGTCATTCTGGAAATGGTAGTCACAGCCTGAATTCCTGAGATGGCTCTATAGCATCCTTGTCCAAGAGGAGACAGGAATCAGAGAGTCTGGGTGAGGGAGAAGGGCTTCACTTTCTCATTTGCTTCCCATGGACTTCTGCTCTGTGAGGCTCTTGGGAGTGGCATGCCTTAGACAAATCTCTACTTGCAATGTTGGTATCCTCTTGCTTTAGTACATCATTTCAGTTATCACTTTTCAAGATGGTTGAGAAACTACCTTAGTGCATTGAATAGTGTCACCGCCCATAAAATTCATGTCTTCCCATGATCCCAGAATTTGGCTTTGTTTGAAAATAGGGTATTTGTAAACAAAATAGTTATGACATGGCTGTACTGGGGGTAGGGTAGGCTCTAAATCCAGTGACTCGTGTCCTTGAACGAAGGCTGTGGGAAAGAGAGACAGAGATTAGAGAAACAGATCATTAGCCAAGAAATGCCAAAGATTACAAGCAGCCACAAGGGAGGGTATGGAAGAGATTCCCCCTTAGGGCCTCCAGGAGGGCATACCTGCTGACACCTAAGTTCTGATTTCTAGTTTTTAGACTATGCAAGGATAAAGTTCTGTTATCTTAAACCATGGTATTTGTGGTAATTTGTTCGGTTGCATTAAAAATGAAAATATTGCCATATATAGACCCACCACAGCTTCAAGCAGGGGTATAAAACCCCTCTCAGGATCTCTTTTTGATCCATCAGATGAGTTAAAAGCAACTGTTTTATGAAAGTCTGATTTTCAGATCTATGGGCCCTTACTCTAAACTTAGTTAGGAACTAAAATTCCTCGCCTTTACTCATCCACCTCCCATCCTGAAGCCAGGGGGTGGTATAGTTACTTTTCCTGCAGCTGCCACCTTCGTGAGACCTTAGAGCTCCCTTTCATCTTTTTGTTAGCTGTTAACTTGATCACTATTTACATTAAATTTTCTCCTGTCAGTCTCCTGTCGAGAACCTGACTACTGTGTACCTCTTAGTTATGGCTTCATATCGATGCCCAGTGATGTCACACTCCTTGTTTCACCCCTTCTCATTTGACTTTGGTGACATATCCTGTTCTGCCTGGTCTCTTAGCCTTCACAAGCAGGCTATAACCCTCTCATCTCCTCTAGTCTCCTTTCTCCCACAGTGTTCTCTTTTCTTTCCACCCCTTTTATTCTGTCAATTTCATTCATTGTCTTTACACTCCAGTCGCAAGCATCGGCTCCCAAGTACTTACCTGTGGCCCAGAATCCTGTCCGCTGGCTTTCATCCTGGTACCCACTTCTCTCTTGGCTATCTGATAGATACAGAAGCCAAACTCTGTTCTCTACACTTCACAGCAATTCCTGCTGCTTTTTTATCCTTCATCTACTCAGTGGGTGGAAAATATGCACTCTGCTTTCTCACTTTCTTCTCAGCCTACATCAGGAAGTCCTTGTGCCTTTAGTGTCAAACTATAACCAGAATCTGACCACTTCTCACCGTGTCTACTGTTGTCCCCCAACAGTTGTCTGAAAGCCACCCCTCTTTGTTGTCTCTATTCCTGTCCTTGTCCTAGGATCCAGCAGTGTAGTCAGAGCAGTGCCTGGAGTGAAGTCACATCTCTTCTCTGCTCAGGACTCTGTAAAAGTCAAAGTCCTTACCTGAATCACTTCCTTTGTGAGCTCATCCAGCCTCCATTCCAGCCTCAGTGTTGGAATACTCCTATTCCTCCGATATACCACGTGCACTCCACACTTAGGGATTCTGCCCTCTCCTTTCTGCTTCAGACGTTCTTGCTCCATATATCCATGACTCTAAACTCCTATAATTTTCATCTCAATAACTGAATTATCTGATTATAGCTATAGCCAGATCACTCCCTCAGTCTCCTTGATTTATTCTATTTTTTCACAGTATAGATCACGTTTTGTAAACTGTATGCTTTGCTTTCATGTACCTATTATCCTTTCTTTCTACTGTTAGCATGTAAGTTCCATGAAACAGGGACCTTCCTCATTGTACCTGAAGTATACATGACACTAAGCAGAAGTCAATGTGTACACACCCAACACAGAAATAATGAAGACATTCAGAGATTAACAAGAGCTCAAGAGATACGTTGTACTCTTGAACTACTGCAGGCTCCCCAAAATGAAGACACAATGGGATTAAATTCTAACAAAGAGACTAAACAGTCTAATGGAAGAATAAACAACTCTAAAACTTAACTTCTTAGGAAAATCAATGAGCATTTTAGAAATAAAATGACTAGAATGTTTGAAATCTTCTTCAAGAATAAAATGGGGCTGCAAAATGCAAGAATTAAACTTTTTGCTTAATTCTCACATTGGACAATGGTATAATCTTGTTTCTCTTGTAAATCTAAGTGTTTAATATACAGACAGTTACCTCTGTGAATGTAATGCTGACCTTTAGGCCACTAAACACGGGTTAGCAAATATCAGCGAACTGACCCAGAGTCAGATTTTACAAAATCGCAATCTAAATATAACAAGTAAATAATAGTTTCCAAATGACACATTCATTCAGCAATGTGTTGAGTGGGGAAGAACTGATTTCATAAGTGCTGTCTTGAAGCACTTGTACTAAACCTGAATGACACAGAGGAGATTAACATAGTTCCCGCACATGGGAGACATCCAAATTGGAGATGCATCCCATATTTTAAATAATTGTAATTAAATAAGAAAAAAAGGAATTGAGAACTGATTGCATAAAATACATGAAGAGTACTTAAGGAGCCCTTTAAGGGAATTCATTTTCTTAGCAGAATTAATTTTTATAGTGCTCTCCTAAGATTGGTCATTGTTAAAAAAAGTCTTTATTCTTTTTTGGATAAAGGGTCGCTTTGTGACATTCTAGCAGGCCTGGAACTCATGATGTAGAGCAGAGTGGTCTCAAAGTTGCAGCAATCCTCCTGCTTCTGCCTCTTGAATGCTGGCATATATGCATGTGGCACTACCCATGGCTGCAATACATTGTTTTTGAAGTCAGTAAAAACATCTACAGATCCTTTTAAACTTTACAGAATACCAAGGTATGCAAAAGTCACACCAGAACAAAAGGTCATTCACACTTAGTTTATACAACAAAGTAGGAAAATGTTAAATCTATTTGTTTTTCATATGTTTTTGCAAGTGTTTGGCTCTATGGAGCACAGGAAATCTTTTTTGGGATGGGCTTTGGCCCACTTGATTGACAGAATGGGAAGTCAGCAAATAATCATAAAATGAGAAAGCAACAATAGGATTCTTTTTAAAATATTTCCAACTTTATTCAGCTGTGCATACACCCACAAAGAAAGAAGGGAAAATCCCATCTGCCCACGCTTTACATAATTTAAAATAGTGTTTTTAAAATTCTTGGTTTTTTAAAATAACGACAAAGTCATATGATGAAAGTAACTTCCTTTACAGAGGTGAAATGGGAATGATGTCTTCCCTGTAAGGACAAAAGAGGAACTGACACAGTGATAAGAATATGGGAACGGAGACAAGGCCAGATTACACATGGTCAACAGGTGCAAAGGTTGCTCTCAGTGTCTATGTTTATGTGAAGTTTCTGAGAACAGTGGCTCCTCACATTCTGTTCTTCACCATATTTTGTGCTAGATGGTTTTATGTCACCTTGACACAGGCTAGAGTCATCTGAGAGGAGAGAAACTCAATTGAGAAAAATGCCTCCATAAGATCGATTGTAAGCAAGTCTGTAAGGCATTTTCTTAATCAGTGATTGATGGGGAGGGCTCAGCCCATGGTGGGTGGTACTATCCCTGGGCTGGTGATCCTGTGTGCTATAAGAAAGCAGGCTGGCAGGGCATTGGTGGCACATGCCTTTAATCCCAGCACTCGGGAGGCAGAGGCAGGTGGGTCTCTGTGAGTTCGAGGCCAGCCTGGTCTCCAGAGCGAGTGCCAGGATAGGCTCCAAAGCTACACAGAGGAACCCTGTCTTGAAAACAAACAAACAAACAAACAAACAAACAAAAGCAGTCTAAGTAAGCTATGGAGAGCAAGCCAGTAAGTAGCACCCCTCATAGATGAAAATGACACAGGGAAAATCTCGCTTGTCAAACAATGAAGAGTTAATTCCTATGTACTGTGTTTTCAGATGGAGATATGATCAAAGGTGCTGCTTAGAGAGTAGTGATGTCATGATGCTATGGTCTAGGATATGGTGCCATTTTTTAGTTTATTTATTTAATTTTTGGAAAGTGAGCCTAATATGTAGCTGAGGGTGACCTTTTGATTCCTGACTGTCTTGTGTCTGCCTCCCAGAAGAAAGTTGGGGGAGGCATCCAGCAATTACCTAGGTGAAGAACATTCCAGAAAGATAGAATAGCATGCACAAAGACTCTGCGGCAGAAGGGGGTTCTGCTTGTTAGAAGTCAGTATGGCTGGGTAGAGAGGAGCCAATGGTGGACAATGAATCTGAGGAAGGGAATCAGGTCATATGGGGCAAAGGGCATGGGAAGGAAGCCCCTGGGTGGCTTTCAGAGTGGAGTAATGTCTTCTGCCATGTGGTTAGAAGGGATTTCTGATACTGCTGTGTGGAGAAGAGACACCAAGCGGACAAAGATAGAGCCAGAGCCAGGAAGGCAGAGAGGAGGGGCCTCAGAGTGTCCAGATGACACATGATGTCACTTGGAACACATAGTCAGCATCAGATGGGGAGAAGATGACAGAAGTGACATACTTGGCCACAACTCCTCACTGTTGTTTAAGGAAAACTTTTAAATTATTTCTTGTGATGGATTTTGGGGAGATTTTGTTGTATATGATCAGTTGCCAGCCGTGTCTTCATATTGGTTAAAAATGAGCTTTCCTGTGATAGCAATTTGTAGTGAGCTTGGAGCCCACAAAGCTAACAAAATTAAATATTTTACTTTTGGTGCATGTGATCAAAGCTGAATGACACTTATCTCTAGAAATAGGAGTATTGGTTAGTCCCAGAGAGCACTAGAAGTCTTTTTATTTTACCTGCGTCTAGTATGGGTGTGTGTAAAAGGCTCAGCCTGTGTTTGGCTTGCGGACATTGATGGTTATTTTATTGTGTGCTTTCACTAGCCACTGAACACCTCTACTTGTGTTCCTTTGGGCTAATTAGCTCAACTTAGGGCCTATCCTATCCCATGGTATCTGTATATAGATCGTATCATGTTATAAGACAATTGTCTGTTGCATGTTCCCGCAGGAATGAAAATCTCTAGTTGGAGGGTGCCTAGAGGCCTTCATTTGACTTCTTTGTGCTTACAGTTGGGTGTGGTCTATGCCCACTGCACAGCAGGTCACATAGCTGCATGCAGTGAGCTTTGGGATTGCCTTGAGCACTAAGAATCCAAGGTAAGCCAAAACATGGTCCCTTCCCTTATAGAACTTGGAACCTTGTTTGGATGGATGGCTTCTGATTTTTCTTGTGACTATTGCTTTGGGAGCAGATCTGTTCTTATACACTGATGTAATATTCAGTACCCCAGGTACAAGGCCCTAAACCCAGAAGTCACTCCTGTCCTCCACAATATACTTTCATAGCCAACCAATGAGCTTAAACATTCACAACTTAGACAAGTTGTACAATGTTGAGTTGTACAATTAAGCTCAGAGGAGGGAGAAGAACTCCATCATTTATGTATATTCTGTGAATGGATTAGTTTAGCAGCTCTTTTCTCCCAGGACAGTAAAGACTTTACTGGAAAAATAGAAAGTAAAGTTCTCTTTTCAGTGGTTTCCTTAACATCTTATGTTGTTCTTCCTAGAATGCTTGTGCATGTGTGCATATACACCTACATACATACATACATACATACACACACACATACACACACAGAGAGAGAGAGAGAGAGAGAGAGAGAGAGACCCTTGAAGTAAAGACTTCCTCTAAGCCTGTTTCTCAGCACACAGAGCTACTATGCACCAGCTGAACTCTGGCTGGAACACAGAGCATCCAGTACCATGATGCTCCAGTAATCTTACTTTGTCCATGCTCTGTGGAGAACTTGTGCATCAATAAACTCCCTGGTCTCAAAGCTGCTTATCCCCAGAGCCATAGAGTACCTATGGGGGTATGCAAGGAGGTTCTGACACCTCCCTTCCAGAGGCTACAAGCAAGGGAAACAATGACTTGGGTATTCCAGAGGGACAGTGCCCTGGGGATTTTGTCTCTGTGCTCAGGTGGTGCCGAAGTAAACACAGGCAGCTGCTTTCGTTGCCACCTCCAGGAACCTGGCAAAATGAAATATTTACCAAGCAAAACGTAGACAAAGTGGAAAGAGAAACATGCCATTTCCAGGCAGTAGGGGGGAAACACACACAGCCCTAGGGAGCTCTGTTTCCACATCTTGTTGGTATTCCCAGGTCTGGAACTTAACTGAGATCTGGGGAAAAGTCTTTACTCTCATAAGGGTAATAGGAAGGAAGCAGATTTGATACACTGGCTGGGCTTTAAATTGCACCAAAGCTCTACAAATATGCTCCTCACATTTCCTTGGTTCCTGCAACAGGATGGACAAACAGACATTCATATTAGAGTTTTACTTTGTAGGCTAAACCTTAGGGGACACGGCAATGATAATCCCTGGGGAGAGTGAGTCTCAGTTCCTTGACCCCTAGGTATGCTCTCAGGGTGTGGTTCAGAACACAGCCAACCTAGCCAATTATCATCTTTCTGTTTTAGAAAGGAAATCCCAGCATCATTCCTGTGATCAATAAATTCTGACTATATGTTACCTTCTTCTACTCTTTAATTTCAAGTAAACTGGCATTCACTGGGCAGATACTGTTGACCAAGTGTGGCCTTTCATGTTTTAATCTTTACAAAAACACTGTCCTTGCACATTCTGAGCTGTAAGGCTGGTAATAGGAGCAGTAGCAGCAGCACTGGAATCCATGTGTGTGTCTGACTCATAAACAAGATCACCAGTTATGTCTAAAACTTAAGTCATTTCATTGTGTGTGTGTCACCTATTTCTCAAGGGATTCTGAGTTCTTGTAAGGATTTGGGAGCACCTGAGTACTTGTTACACTAAGGTAAGAGATGGGAGGCATGACTACTTTGATTTTTCTATTTTGGGGTTAAAGTAATTCTTCAATGAGTATTTGGCTGGCTCTATACCTGCCCTTAAACACACAGAGGACATGTCTAATTTATAGACGGTGTTCACTTCTTTTTCTTATACGTCCACTGATAGGCAAACAAGAGGGAATAAATGACTCCAATTTTGTCACAGAGTAGCTACCAGGAACAGCTAGGTTTCTCTTTGATTGCTTTGACTTTTCATCTGATTGTCCTCCTCCCTCTAGCCCACCTCTAAGGACACTAAATACCTGGAAGTTATTGACTCATTATTGTAGTCGAAATAAGTGTGTCCACAAATGTCAAAGGGCAGAGCTAATGAGATCAAGGAACAGAGATTCTGTCTCCAGTGATTGGGTGAATCAGGTCCTAAAGGAAATCCTTGTTTTGCCCCATGGAGCTGTATTCTTCTAGATCCTGGCACTTCCTGCTAAGGCTTAAATGTGGTTCATGACTTAAGAGCTTGACCCCAGACTGCCTCTCTCTTTTTCTTGGGCCCATGGCACCGGCAAGATGGGCAAGTGTGGTGGTTTCCATACTGCCAGGAGGCTGTGAAGTCACTGATGGGACCAGAGTGGCATGATAAAAAAATAAAAATAAATAAAATTTTAATAATAAATAAACTTATTTTATTTATTTAATAATAAATTTAATAATAAATAAATAAATTTTAATAAAATAAATAAAAAAATTTAAAAAGCCCACTTGGACACAACCCACTTTTAGTGGTGACTTTCATGAAAAGGGAAAAAGTAGAGATTGAGGCCAAACAGCCAAATTCTGCTATCTGGAAGTGTGTCAGGATGCAGCTCATCAAGAATGGCAAGAAGATCATAGCTTTCATGCCAGTGATGGCTGCTTAAACTTCATTGAGGAAAACGAAGTTCTGGTTGCTGGGTTTGGTAGAGAAGGTCATGCTGTAGGTGATATTCCTGGAGTTCGCTTTAAGGTTGTTAAAGTAGCCAGTATGTACCTTTTGCCCCTGTTCAAAGGCAAGAAGGAAAGACGAAGATCCTAAATTTTGCCGGTGGAAACACAGCAATAAATTTTCATATTCTGAAAAAAAAAGAGCTTGACCCCAGAGTGTTGGTCAGGAAGTAGTGAAAATTGGAAGGAATTACATCACTGTGGCACTACCTCAATGGGTTGATGTTGGTCTCCTGAAGGGAGTTTGCACTCACAACAGTGATTTGTTATTTAAAAAGCAAATCTGGCTCCTCCCTGGTCTCTGGCTTACTGTCTTACCCTGGAATCTCTTCTTCATATAGCCATTTTCCTCCCTGCTTCTCTGCCATGCTGTGACATGGCTAAGGGGGCCCTTGCCAGAGGCTGAACAAATGGAACCACATGATCTTGGCCTTTCAGCTTCTGGAACTCTAAGCTAAATAAATTTCTTCTCTCTATTAAGCATATAGATTATGGTATTTTGTTATGGCAATGGAAAATGAACTAATGCATCTCCCTACTCTATGCTTAACTCACACTCAATCTCAAGGCTCTTTCCATAACCTCCAGAGCCCCAATGATCTGTCCCTAGTCACTTTTCTTGATTCTGTCCCTCTGACTCTGTTTAGCTACCCATCTTCCCTATCTTTCTCCACTAAGGGCCTTTGCTCTTCCATGCTGTTCTCTGTGTCTGAGCCACTGGGTAACAGCATGACTTACATTCTGGTCATATTCAGCTCCTATTCAAGTTTCATCTTCTACTCAACACTCCCTGGACTACTTGTCCTAGAATACCGCCTCCACTGGGTAATGCTGCATCATCCTGTTGAGCAGCCATTAGCTAAGTGTAGTTGTTGAGATACAAAGTGTTCCTTTCCTGTTTTGACAACACCAATATAAGAAATCAGCATGAATTGCTCCATAGAACTGCTCTGCATCCCTACCCTGCCTTTTTTTTATTTCTAGGACTCACTGCTGCATGGAAGTATGTTCCTTTTTTTCATTATGATGGCAGAGGAGGAAGTTCTATACAAACAGACACTTAGTGTCTTATTTAGTCTCTGATTTGAGCTCCTAAAATAATGTCTGATGTATCACAGGCTCTTAATAAACATTGAATGATTGATCTTTTAATCTCTGGGGAAATAAGCAATAGTCATGGGGGGTGGAGTCTGCTTCTGTTCCCACCCCAACCACATGTCTTCCAGGCCAGGCTTGCTGGAAGAAACTGGGCTCCATCCAGGCTTTGCCCACTGAGTTCCCCTCACATGATTCTCAAGTCCCAGTGGAAGAAGCACATTCACAGATGGCCCTTTTCAAATCTGGAAGTTGCTCAATGCTGGGGAACCGACTGCTGGAATGTCACTGGTCAATTAATCGAAATGAAGGAATGCCTCTGTACATGTGTTCAGATTTTTTTCTTTCAGCTGAGTGTTCTTAATAATGGGGATTTTTTATTGTTCTGGGGCATCTGGTCTGCCAAAGGGTTATAGGATGACTAGTGATGACTTGGGGACAGAATCTAGGAGTACTAAACTTTCCAGGATCAACTGAAGATGCCCCATGTCTGCTTACCCCTTCTTCCTGCAGAGCAGTGTCTATGAACATGGTGTCAGAGAAGTGCCCAGGTAACCAGGAGGATCTAAGATGGGGAGCTCATCTGAGACTGTCTGTTCTCAGACTTCCCTTCCTGAATTGTCCTTTAGTAGGTCTGACTCAGTTTTTGCATCCCAGGTCATCTACTCTACAATGGATGCTCCCACAGATGCTGATGAAATGCAGGAGACAGCATCCAGACCACCTGATGCCCTGGTGGGAACAAGAGCTTGTGACCAGATTTATACATCATGGTTCTGAGAAACCAATAAGCAAACATACAAATCAATATAAATATGTTTAAAATACATGTATTTACCTTGATATTAAATAATTGGCACCATAAGGAACTATATAAATTTCACTGAGTAGCATTAAAGAAGGCTTGGATAACATATTTATCCTGTATCGAGTGAGATATCTATCATTAGACTTTTTTAGTTCTGGAATTAATTTGTAAATTTAGTGCAATAGTAATAGAAATTTCTTTGAAAAAAATGGCCAAGCAACTCTAAATTTTATTTGGAAGAGAAACCCGATTAAAATAATAAAAATATACTTGAAAAGGGATGAATCATGAAAGGAACATGCAATGGTGCAAGACGTAACAAGGTAAAAAGTTAAACTAGTAAAGCTAAGAGTAAATGAGGATTCCTGAAGCAGAAGGGGAATTAGAAGAGGCATTAACACATGTAAGAACTTGGTTTCTTGTCTGAGGGATATCTTAATACTGTTTCTAAAATATTTGGGATCTCGCCCTACCTGGTACAGTGTACAAAATAAGTTACAGAACTAAACATTAAACAATTAAACTAAGACTGATTCTACTATAGATGTATACTTTAGAAACTCAACAGGGCAGAAAATATGAACATAAAGTAGATTATATAAAAATGATTTAGTAGCTATTTGTGGCAAAAAAAAATCACCATAGATAAGATCATCTTAGAAAAATATTTACAATGCATACTAAAGCTTCTGTTCCTCTTAAAATTCAATAAGCAGAAGACTGTTAGTGTCTTGTGTCTGCCTTCCAAACCACTGCAAATTGAGTGGTTTGAAATTTACCTTCTGTCTGTTATAGAGGCCAGAACCCCAGCATGGAAGTATTAACAGAGCCAGTTTCTCCAACAGTGACCTCTTCCTTGGCCTCTCAGGGTGTCAGGGTAGGTGGGTCTAGGACCCCTTGGCTTCTGGCTGTTTCTGTACTCACTACTGCTTCCCTTTCGTGTTTTTTCTGTCCTCTTTCACAAGGACAGTTGTTCCTGAATCTACAGCATAACCATAGTCCAGGGAGGCTTCATCTCAATATTTTAACACAGTTACCTATTTTTTCAGCTAAGATACCAATTATAGATTCTGGTGGCTAAAACACAGACATGCATTTCTGGAGGGGATCAGTAAACATACTGTCAATCCGAAATGAAAATGGCACAGGATGAACATTTTCCTGAGAAAGTTCAATGACAAAAACATGTTTTTCATTTATCTCAACAGCCAATTTCTGGTATAGGGGAGAACACAGGAAAATAGAGCACTTTTTAAATCTTTCAGTATGACAATATAGTGGTGTTAAAATTGCCAAAATTAGGTTTTCCTTTTGACCTCAGGAATTCTCAGTACACATTGCTAAGATTAAAATAATAAAAACAGCCTAATTGCCCAATGGCAGGAGACAGGTCAGGTGAATAATAGCCCAGTGCAAATTAAAGTGGTAGAATAATATCTAAAAGCAAGAGAAAATTTCAATATCAAAACAGGTTATGAACACATCCCTGGACCTAGATTGTGAACTGAGTGCATTTCTGGTCCCCTCTCCCCAGCCCTATACTCTAGTCCATGCCCTGGTAATATTTCAAAATGCCACTTAAATAATGAATGGGTGATCCAAAAGGACAAAGAAATCCTCAGGAGCTAGAAATGAAAAAAGAAGACAAAGATACGAGGGGACTGAGACCATGTTGCAAGTTATGATTCGTGTGTAGTTAGCAGGCAAGCTAGGAGCTAGGAACACACTGTTCACCCCTACCTGGTAGAAAGGACATCCTGTAGTGGTCTTCTATAGGCAGAGGTTAGAAAATGCCACCCAGCCAAAATGTAAACCCCAGGTCTTACGGTATCTGTGCACAATTGGGGGTCCAGAACTACTGGGAATTAGACAAGCTAGTTCAGCAGTTTGTCACCCCTTTGGGGCTGTAGCAGAGGCAATCACAAAGTCCTATAAGAGAAACAGAAAACACACAGGAAGCTTCATAGGGCCCTGCATCCCAGCCTGAAAGGAATCTGTCAGAGTACTCTGGATTTTTTTGAGGGGGGAATTTTTAGACCTACTTTCACTTTTAAAACTTATTAATGACAAAGATTTGTGTGATTATATCTCTTGACCAAATACTAGAAACTAAACCAAAGAATATTAGTCTTTAACACAAGAATATGCAAAGCCAAATCCCATTAGCCATCAGAGCAGCAATGTCACTACTTACCAGAAAGCCACTATCCATTCATGAACTTGTGAGAATGAAGTCAACCAACAGCTTTCTGCTGTTATAGACCTCATAGCATCCTTGAATAATGCTGGAGATTTTTTTGGAGATCCCTGGGTGGCATTCTGAGAACTACCACTCCAGAAGGTGTGCTGACAGCCAAAACTTATTGCACATTGGAATTGTATGGCTTGAGATAGCCACTGACACAAGTTGGAAATTTCACAGTGGAAGAGTTACAGATGACTGATCTATAGCTATAGTTACAGCGATGTAAGCAGGGCTTCAAATACATGTGTTCATTGTGATCCAGTTAGCTCAATGCTCATATCGCCGCACAGTCTAAATGCTGGAAGTAGAATGGCTGATTGTTAAGAATGACTATCTCTGGGTTAAAGAAATATACGTGTGTGTGTGTGTGTGTGTGTGTGTGTGTGTGTGTGTGTGTATGTGTGTGTACAGGCATAAGCATGTGTGTTTGTGTAAGTATTGCTGAATTTTTAAATTATTTTCCTAGGATATCTGCTATGAGGTAATGTCTTCTTTTTCAAAATAAGGCTTGAAGTGGATGGTGAATTTAGGAAGAGTTGGGGGTGAAATGGAGAGTGAATATGATCAAAATACAAAGTATAAGATTTTCAAGAATTTAATAAAAAGTTTTAACATAAAATTTCCGTTTAATCATCCTTAACTGTACACTCATAATATTCTGCAACCATCATCATTGTCCTTCTTCATAACCCTTTATTTTGTAAAAATTGAAACTTTCTATGCTTCAATAACAGCTCTCTGTTCCTCCATTCTCCCTGCCTCAGGGAACTGAGTTCTTTCATAATAAGTCCTTCTGCACAATCCCTTTATACTAGGCATTTGTGAAAAGTCTAGATGATTCTCAAGCTACTGTGGTGGCACTATCATTTACCAAAAATTCATTTCCACTACCGGCTCACAGTTTCACTAAAAGGTAGTTGATATGGTGCTTTGCAGGGTGAGCTCTGGAGTGGGCCTGCACAAATTGACATCATTCTCTCTTGAGACAAAGGCTTGCTGTGTAACTCATTCTAACCTGACATTCACTGTGGAGAGAACATTGGCTGCTGTTGTGGGTAGCAGTATGCAGTGAGAGCACAGTGTTTTTAAATCTATGGAAAGATACATATGAGAAAGATGTCCTGTCGAGCATCTGAAAAACATGTACAAGTTTTAGGGAAGAGGGGCATCCCAAGAACTGGTTATGGTAGTGACGATGAGGAAAAGAAGAAAGGAAAAGACTGAAGGTGGGGGCTCTGTTGGAGAAACAGAAAGAGATAAGGCTTGGAGGACTTGCAGGCGGAGGTGTGAAGGCACATCAAACTGGGCTTTCCTCTTACTGTTGGACTGGGGTGAGCTCTGAAAGGGAAGACCTCCACAAACAAGAGGTGGGTTCTAATTCTGTGATTGCCACATAAACTCACTTGATTAACTGCCAGTTCTCTACAGATACAGCTGCTGTGGAAAGGAAATACTTGTGTCTATTCAACAGCAGATGCAGGGCTAGGGAAAATGCAATTTGACAAGTGAAATGGCAGTCTGAGAACTGAACAATGAGTTGTTCAATGCAAGGAAAGAGAGACCAGGGGGCTCTTCTAGTCCTCATCCAGCCATCCTGTCACTGGATATAGATGTATGCCTTGTGAGCCTAAACATGGCTGTGTGTCTTGTGAGTCAAGTTATATATCCTTATAGCTTTTCTTTTTTTTTAATTTAATTTGTGAAGAATTTCTTACAATGTGTTTTGACCATAATTATTTCCTTTCCTTCAAATCCTCCCAGATCCACCCCTCCCTCCCTACCCATCCAATTTTGTTACCCCTCTTAAAAAAAAAAAAAAAAAAAAAAAAAAAAAAAAAAAAAAAAAACGCATCCAGTCTGAGTCCAATTCCTGCTGCCCAAATACTCACGTGTAGGACCTGTTCTAGAGCATGTTTTTTCCCCCGTGAAGGTCATAATCTTAAAGGATTATGACCCTGACCCTGCTTCTCCCAGCAGATATTAATCCCCAATAATAGTCCTCAGCTAGGAGTAGGACTTCCTACCCTCACCCCCACACCCCCTCCTGTCTCCATGCTGAGACTTTTTTTTCTAGCTGGATCTTGGCCAGGCTTTATTATGCATGTTTTCACGACCACAGTGATTTCACTTGTGTAGCTATCCTGTCATCACTGGGAAACAGTTTTCTTATAGTCTCCCACCACCTCTGGCTCCTAAATATTTCTACTCTCTGTTCTTTGATGGTCTTTGAGTCTCAGGGGAGCCTTCTGAGACATGATGTTTGTGTTTTAAAAGCTGGAATGTAGTTAGCTTCATTCTCAGCAGAATGCCTGAGTACAAAATTCTTTGAAACAAAAACGACAATAACAGCCTTGGCTAGCTGCTCCAGGTGCTGGTTGTACTTGAGCAAAGGAGCAGTATAGTGTGCTCACATGTGTGTGCAATCAAAGCAGGGAGAGTGCATTCTGTGTCTTTCTGTGTCTGTCTGCTGCCATGTGGGGAAGTGAAAAGGGCCCAGGATCTGGGTGGTGGAAGGCGTGGGGAAAGGAATAATATACATCTCCCCTGCTTCTTCTGTGCAGCTCTGTTCTGAACCACAGCTGGATGATGCTCTTACAGCCGAACTGCTGAACACTCCGTGGACACTTCCCTGCTGCACCTTGGCCTCAGCTGAGTCAAGATGGAAGACTCCTACAAGGATAGGACTTCACTGATGAAGGGTGCCAAGGACATTGCCAAGGAGGTGAAGAAGCAAACAGTGAAGAAGGTGAGCCAGGCAGTGGACCGGGCCCAGGACGAATACACCCAGCGGTCCTACAGTCGGTTCCAGGATGAAGATGACGATGATGACTACTCCCCACCTGGAGAAACCTACAATGGGGAGGCCAATGATGACGAAGGCTCAAGCGAAGCCACTGAGGGTCATGATGAAGAGGATGAGATCTATGAAGGGGAGTATCAGGGTATCCCCAGCATGAACCAAGGGAAGGACAGCATAGTGTCCGTGGGACAGCCCAAAAGAGATGAGTACAAGGACCGCAGAGAGCTGGAGTCAGAGAGGAGGGCTGATGAAGAAGAGCTGGCTCAGCAGTATGAGCTGATAATCCAGGAGTGCGGCCATGGGCGTTTCCAGTGGGCCCTTTTCTTCGTCCTGGGCATGGCTCTCATGGCGGATGGTGTGGAGGTGTTTGTGGTGGGCTTCGTGCTACCCAGTGCAGAGACAGACCTCTGCATTCCCAATTCAGGATCCGGATGGCTAGGTGAGTGCTTTATGTTGGAAAGATCTCTCTGAAAATGCTTTAGGATCATTTATAAATATATTTATGGAGCACAGAATAAATAACTCTCATCTAGAGCATTGCATTTCTCCAGCAATTATTAATGAAAAATCTTTTAAGAACAACAACAACAACAACAAAAAAAAAAAAAACAGAAAAAAATTGTGTAGTGAGTACCTGTACAGAATCTTACCTGGGTTCTGTAGCTACCTTTTCTGATGATTTCTTCATGTTTTATATATCCATTAATACAACTTATCTGTGTGTATTTTAAAGTAAGTTAGAGAAGTGGATTTCAACCCACTCTAGGAAAAGTCATGTGCCATTTACTTGTTGTGCAAATTTTATAAAATCTACACATACACATAGCTATGACATCACTAGCAATACAATCTTGTAGGTCACCATTATGAATACAGCCTTTTGTTAACCAACATACTAGTATATATCACATGGGTATTTGGCAGTATAGACTTACATTGGTGTCTCCTTTACTGACTTCAAAGGTAGCTGGGGATGTAGCTCAGGGGTAGAGCACTTGCCAAGCACATGCAGAACCCTGGTTTAGATCCCCAGTATCTTCAAAGGAAACCTGGGTGATACTTTCCTAAATAGAAATTAATTCTATGAAAGTCATGAATGTTGATTTCAGATATTACATCTAATATTGTCACTTATTTCTAGGACACTGATACTTTTTTCCCTATGATCTGTGAGAATGTTTGCTTATTTTTTTCCAATTAGCTTTATACATAGAATTTTCTATAGGTGATTTTAATTTTGTTTTCAGGGTCTGTACCTTCATCCCTAAGCTGGACAAAACTTCATTCTCTAATATGATTTTAAAATAGACTTCAAATCTTAATAATAATTCAATTCTATGTGTTGAAATATGATTTCTGTAAGGTGTCTAGATAACAGATTCAATTTTTATATTCAGTTCACCATACACCCAAGGTTCTTATTCTTATGCAACTGTAGTGAATACTCGAGGTAAATTGGAGAGACAGACACACACAGTTTAAGGGTCCATGTCAACTACTTAATACACTAAGTCAGAAGGTGTTACTATAAATCTTTCTGCCAAAAGCTGCCTGAGCCCCACCATCACGTGTGTGCTTTATGTCAGCCGCCTGCCCAAGTTAGGCCCAAATGAATACACAGAAACTTGTTTTAGGTACAAAGCTGCTTGGCCAATGACTAGGACTTCTCATCTGCTAAGTCAGTCTTAACTATCATAAACCTATATATTTTATAAGACTTATCTTATCGGACACCTTATTGGTGTCTCTCCTTGCTGGGATCACATCTTGCCGCTGGAGCAGGAGAGGAAAAAAAAGGGGTGCTTCCTGTTTCTCCTTCACTTAAATATGAGTCTCCTTGCTATGCCACTTCCTGCCTGGATCACACTTCTCTACTACATTTCCCAGAATCCTCTTTGACTCCTAGTCCGGTCTACTTGCTATCTCATTGGCCAAACAGTATTTTATTTAACAATCAATAAGATAAATATACACAGAAGTACTTCCCCATCAAGAAGGATTTTTAAACTCTTCTTAGAAATTTTGCCTCGGGTTGGAGAGATGACTCAGTGGTTAAGAACATTGACTGCTCTTTCAGAGGTCCTGAGTTCAATTCCCAGCAACCACATGGTGGGTGACAACCATCTCTAGTGGGACCTGATGCTGTCTTCTGGCATAAAGTCATACATGAAAATAGAGCACCATATACATAAAATAAATAAATCTTTAGAATAAAAAAATCTGCCTCAAAGAACATGTTTGTGTGGATGAAAATCTTTACATGATTCAGAATCTATAAAAGAAATCAGAATGCTACTGTCTGTATTTCAGGAGACATCTATAAACTAGAAACTGAGAACATATAATTTTTTATTTTGAAAAATAGTTTATTAAATAATGTCATAATCATTGATGCAAAGAAATTGTGTGTGGCTAGATGTCACTTCTCAGCTTTCTCTCCAGCACCACAAGAGATAATCACAAAGGAGAGAAGGACTGACATTGTTTAATTCCTTTAAAGAATTTCATTTTTTAAATTAGTCCTCTCTCTCTCTCTCTCTCTCTCTCTCTCTCTCTCTCTGTGTGTGTGTGTGTGTGTGTGTGTGTGTGTGTGTGTGTGTGTGTGTATTTCCTTCTATGTAAATGAAAGAACTGAATCCATGAAAGCAGATTGTGAAGGGCCACAGGTGGGTTGGTGAATAACTTACATATTTCTTGCTGATAGACTCATGTGTGTCCAACCATCAAAATGCAGACCTTACCATGCTCCACAGGAGAAAGTTTAGCTATTCATCAAATTTATTCTTTTTCAGCAGATCTCTTGTATCTGACACTGTGTTTTGCTTTGCTGGTTTTCTTTTCCTTTGGTGGGCAAGTGTATCGGTATAAGCCTGATTGACCAGGAATTTTCGAGATTTTGCCAAAGGGACGTATCAATAGAATGTTTTAAGTCAGAATTGTATCCACATGGGTCCTTAATCATTGCAGCCTTAAATTTGGAAGAGAACCCTCTTCAAGCTATGACACTAGATTTTATATCGGAGATATTACAGGAAAGCCCAGACTAGACTTGCCTTTCTCCTTTATCTTCATGGTGCTGAATGGAAACACAGCATTGCTTAGGATTCCCAAATCAGTCTATTACAGAAGCCAGCACCGACGAGACATGTCTGCAGGTGGCGTTGACAAGTGTAGGTAACACTGCAGAAGAAGAGGCTCCTGGGTTGTTTCATCTGCCTATGAATGTTGCCCACTCTAGTGCATTGGAGCTGCATCCTCAGGAGGACTTGTTTTCACTTAAGGGTGTGAGTCCCTAACAGAAGTGTTGTTATGGTTTCATGACTACCTTCCAGACTTGCATTTCAATTATTTTGCCATTGTAATTTCACTCATAATTGCATTCTAACAGAGTCTCTTTAGACAAGCATTTAAATTGTTTTGCCATTTTCATTTCATCAGATAATGGCTTTGTAATATAATTACCACACTAAGTCATAGCAATGGGATCAAAATCAGAAAAGAAAGATGCATGACCCATGCTTGGTGGCATTTTGTGGATATGGATTTGCAAAATAAATTTTCATTTGCTACTAAGCATCATGCTAATTTTCTCAAGGAAAACCAGGAACAAAATATGACCCAGTTTATGTTTTAATTATTTGTGGGGTTGATCCTCTTTTTGTGTTTGCCCAAAGACTGACTTAGAATAACTAGGGCATACTGTGTGTACATTTGTCTGAGTACACAGATAACATTGTTAATTAGACTGGAAGAAGTGAGAGTAAATATTTAATTATCTAATGAGCTATTTCTTGAGGGAATAAATGTTGTCTTTTTAAGGTAATTCACCCCCTGTTGCTATAGCCGATTTATTAAGCATTTATGCTATGCAAAGCATAGTGATACCACCAGAAATATAGGAGAAAAATGGAAAGACAGAGAGACGGGGAGAGAGGGAGGAGGTTTACCTACTGGAGTCTATAGGGAGAAATGGACATGTCTGCAGACTCCCAGGACAAGGGAGCAAGAGTCAGTGGCCAAAAGGGAAACAAGGCAAACTTATTAAGGGGCAGGATCCTGAATAAAGTAGTAAAGAGAAGATGGGCAATAGTCCAGAGGGGGTAGCAAGGATAGCTTGTTGATTCATTTGGAAGAGAGTGGTCTGCCAAACCAGGAAATGCAGAATGCAGCTTTTGGCAGAAAGGAAATTCCCATTTTACCCAGTCTCACTTTGGAGTCTTTAGGGAAGATTGAAATGTCCTTGGGTTATTTCTCTGTTGCAAATGAAATGCCAAGGAGTTAGGAGCCATTGTGTTTAAGGTGACAGTGCCAGTGGCCTTCACTGGGGTGATAGTGGTTCTCTAAAATTAATGCATAGTTTTATAGCAAAGACAGAAACCAGCCTCAGTGTCTGCACATTCATTTGTTGGCTGCTGCCAATGGCTTTGTGCAAACATGGAGAACAGGCTTACAAATTTCTTAAGACGGTGTTTAGGGACATGACCACAGAGCATAGATTTCCTGCCTTTGGTTGAGGGCAGTGTCCTCTCAGACAGTAGTCGTCCTTCTTGCCCTCTGAGTCAACGCTGCTGAGGTGTCCTGTGGGGCCACGACTGGCTTAGTTCCCATCTCAAGGCTAGTGAGTAAGCACACTGCGTTCTAACGCTGTAATGAGATGTGGCCATTTTAGGTGCAGCCTTGCCCCGTGCCAGCCCAGGATGACAGGACAGCACCTTGCTGGCTGCCCGTCCTTTGCCTCGGCAACAGTGGGGCTGGCCTCTCACTCATAGACTTACTTCTTCTTACACCTTGCTAGTGGATCAGGGGACTTCACGTAATTAATTCAACTGCTCCCTTGTTTAGGGCTCCAAAAATAAGTACTAGGAATCAAACCATTATCGTGGTCAGCAGTGATTGATACAAACTTGTTGGATAGCTCAAAAACACTCTTGATAACTGATATTAAATCATTTAATAAACAAGCATTCTGTATATGCTTATGTCCTTTGTCCTTTTCAAGGCAAACTGTAACTATAATCTCTAATTCTCACATGCAGTGATAATGTTAGGACATGAGTTTTGAAAAGCACAATTGGGAAAGAGTCAGGTAACTGGAAAAAATAAAAAAAAGAGAAGTAGATGGTGTTAACGAAAATGGAAACACCCTCTCCCCCAAGGATCAGGTAACATCAGAGAAGAGGGAAAGGGAAGAATTTAAGGACTGGAAGCTAAGAGAGTGCCATGGGATGCCACCATTCAGATAGGGTATTTCAATCATGAACACGCAGCAGCTATGGATCCCTATACCAAATCAGGCCCTTTGTGCTTCCGTTATGGATAGAGATGGTATAGGTGAGGCCACACCTCTTCTTGAGGCGGTATTGACTAAGGGTTGCTAGAGGAGGAGGAAACCAGAGAGAAGCTAGTTGGGAAGAAAAGCCTGGGGGCGGGGGGCGTCCATAATGAAAAGAGGCAGTGAGGGCTAATAGAACTGTTGTATATTGTGCATATGAATGAGACTATCAGAGACAAAGAAAATTTTAAGATTAAAAGCATATTATATGTATATGGGAGGGGGTTATGTGTATATGGGCTGGGGGTTACAGTGAGTGCAGTGCCCAAAGAGCCCAGAAGAGGGCGTCAGACTCCCTGGAGCTGGAGTTAACAGATGTTTGTAAGGCACCCTATGTGGGGGCTAGGAACCGAACTTGGGTCCTTTAGAAGAGCAGTCAGTGTTCTCAACCACTGAGCCATCTCTCCAGCCTAAAAAGTAATTTTAAAAACTGGAAGTAGCAAGGACGTTTAATTCACTAGGCATCAATTGAGACCACTGTGAGCAGGGAGCTTGGCAAGGTACATTGGGAAGTATTTGGGGGAGTGTTTTCTGATCTTTTCCAGAGTGTAACTTGTAATGAGATGAATTTCAGTACAGTGCTCTTTGTCTATGACGGTGAGCACAGCAGTTGTCTCTCAGAGCACAGAATCACTAGGTTTGCCTTTGAGAAGTTATGGAAACTCATCTAGGTTGTGACATTTAAGCAGATATTTGGAGGATAATGAAGAGCTAAATGGGCAGATAAGATGGGTGGAACTCTGGGAGAATGTGGTAGCGGTGATGTGTTTGCTAGGATCTTGTTTTGACTGGGGTGTGGCAGCTTTGGATCTGACTGAGGTCATGCTGTAGGTATATTGTGCAAGACCTTAATGTCAAGAGAGTGGGATTGATTTTATCCAGAAGCAAGAACAGCACTATTAGATCAGTGTTTGGGGAAGCCACTCTGGCAGCAGTGTAAGAAGTGAATTAGATGGAAGACAAAAAGTCAGGTGGACATGGAAAAATCTATTTTATTGATGTATAATGATTCACAAATAAGTTAAACAATTCCATTCCTCAGTATCTGTATCTTTATGTCAGGAGTAAGAACACTAGATTTGACTGGGTGTATTAAATGATAAGAGTCTATGTGGAACTGTTCACAAACCATCAGGTACATCACAAATGCTGATAAATGGTCACCATGGCAGTCAACACTGCAAGTGTGAAGGTCACTTGGGAGGTTAATGCAACAGCTTGTGCAAAACACATGGCAGTATGAAAAACCAAGTTAATTAGTTGTGTGAAAGACAGGTTGGGGAAAGAGAAATGCAAATATTTAAAGTAGGAGAACGGTAAGTGTGAAGCCGGAGATAGTGGGTAGAGTGACGGAGATTGAAGACAGAGGGGGCTGAACAAACTGGGAGGCTTTAAATCACTATGAGGGTGTTGTGCTGTGAGATCAGAGAGAGGCCAAGGCCAGAAGGGTAGAGGGGAGGGGGCTTCTGAAAAGGCAGGCTGAACCAGACAAAGAGCAAGGCTAAGCAGGAAGGTGAAGATGACCAGTGGGGAGTGGACAATTTAGCAAGAGTTAGGGAGATGTATGCTCTGAAATAGACAGCAGTCAGAGGTACAGGACGCTTCCTTCATCCTGCCTCAGAGTACTTAGATTACAGGCTTATGCCTCTATGCCAAGCTTATTTTAAATATCCTATCCAGGCTGTAGGTTACTTCAGCTGCCACAATGGTGCTAAAAAGTGCTTGGTGTATCAATTAGGCAGCCATAATGGCATGGCCATTGTGTGCAGAACAAGCCAAGGCATGAAACTCCGTTCCTGTTATTTGGGGAACCATGGCATTTCCCAGATGTTGGTACCTCAGTGAGTTAGGCAGTCCTATTATCTTATTGGGGAGTTGGGAACATGGAAGGTTCTGTTGATGTCTGTCATTCTGTGACCTGTGCTGAATACCAGCTTAGAATGTGTATAGAGTACATGTTCTCAATCCCATTGTCCCTTCAGTTTCCTTGTAAATGATGGCTGTTCTCTTCCAAAGTCTGCTTCAGTAGAGGTGACCTGATGTAAAAATTCATCATATCTGATTTCAGGGCAATCTGTATCTCTACAGAGGGAAACACATAGAAGGCATTCTTACACAAGTCTCTGAGCACTGTGGCTAGCATCTCTCATGCTATGTCTGTGTTCCAAGCCAACCTGAGAATATCAAGAGCTCTAGAATTTGTCCCTCAGAAATATGGTTGCCATCATACCATCATCAGTCCTAGTCTCCTCAGCCATTTTGTTTTTCATCTTAACTGACCATTTAGCATTATGGATTTCTTTTCCATCTGTCTTGGTGAGGTTGGGACCTGCCTCCACACAATGTTGATATGTGCAGCTTCTGAGCATTGTTGGATTGGGGAAAGACTCCATTCAGAAAGTAGGTCACATCCTGGACCACAGTTTACAGGGTCCCCTGCATTTCCTGAATAAATATCCTACTTGAACTACATATTAATTTTTCTTTATAATTTATAATTTCTTTATAATGTTATAATTAATAACATCTACAATATTAGCTAGAGTTGATTCATATTTTTATTTTAAAAAATAGAGGTTGACCAAAAACACCAGATGAAGAAAAGAGTCGATATTTATATCTATAAATGAAATTTTACCAGCCATCTTATTTTTATCTTTAGTTGCTCTTAAAAGTGTTTAATTCCTAAATAATTCTAGACTAAGTAGATGTTTTTACAAATTTAGTGTTTATTTTAAAATAGAAATGGGGCTGGGTTTTTCATTTTGCTTGATGCTCTACTCTCAACTATATCAAATATGATATGCATTCCTGTATCTTCAGCTGATGGCTAGAATATTCATTCAATAAAACATGCTGAGCAGCTGGTGAAACCCACAGAAAGGCTGGCGAAACCCACAGAAACAACTGACCTGAACATGGGGGAACTCTTGCTCCCCAGACTGATAGCTGGGATACCAGCATGGGTCTGATCCAGACCCCAGGAACATGGGTGTCAGTGAGGAAACCTCAGAAATCTACAGGACCTCCTGTAGAAGTTCAGTACTTATCCCTAGCATAGGTGTGGATGTTGTGAGCCCATTCCATATAGAGGAATACTCCCTGAGCCAAGACACACTGGGGTGGGCCTAGGCCCTATCCCAAAGGATACGATAGACTCTGATGACACCCTATGGAAGGCCTCACCATCCAGGGGGAGCAGAAAGGATATGTGTAAGGCAGGGCTTTAGTGGGGGAGGGGGTAGTAGGAGAAGAGGGGAGGGAGAGGGAACTGGGATTGTCATGTAAAACAATCTTGTTTCTAATTCAAATAAAAAATCTGAAAGAAAAAAAAACATGCTGTGCATCTAGTATTCACAAGATACACACAGATTCAGGAGACACAGTGGAAAATAAGACAGAAAGTATGCCCAGGGACCTTATGCATATCTTTCCACCACTCTGGTTTCTATAATTTTCACTTGGATGATGGAATTTCTCTTTCTCACTTGCTCCCTTGCTTGCCACATGCAGGAAAGATAGTTTCCCTACAAGGAGGCTAAAGAGCTTTGACCTGAACCTCCTACCCTAACTTCTCTGCATCCCTCCATATATTCCCTTATTCCATTAGGTGTTAACAAATATCACATTGGAGATTGCTGTGTCTGATATTCTGAAAACTACCAGCTCTGAGTTTCTGAGATTTCCTCCCAGAAACTGTTTTCTGCTGTTAGACTGTGAGAAGAGCACAGTGACTGTGTACTGTGCTTTGAACCATTGTTAAAACATGTCAGATTCCTTATTGCTGTGGGACTGGTGTGTGCAAGCCAATAATTTAAAAAATGAAGCATATTTTTCTCTTTTAAGTTTATTCCAATTTATTATTTGGCATCTTGGGTGTGCTCTGAAATTTAAGATTGTTGATTTGTCCCCTAAAACTGTTCACTGTATTTGGGGATCCACAGCTGTGTTCCCTAGAGGGTGGCTTCTTTGTCCTCCAGGTCTACTTCAGTGTCTCTGATGAAGCTTTGATCTGTGCAGTGAATGTGCCCTCCTGGCTGTCATCTTAATCTTATTTGAATTTTAAAATGATTAGCTCATAAAGTATAGCCTATACACCTATACTAGCAAAATCTTATTTGGATTCATTATTGTCAAACAAGAAAATAAGATTAAACAATCTATTGCCATTATAGTCCTGGGTCTTATGTCCTGCAGTCCTTTGCATTCTGCCAAGGAGAAATGTTTCTGACATGAGAGAAACTGGACCAAAGTAGCATGCAAAGCACTCATCCATCCAGGAGGTCTCAGTGGCCTGCAAAGCATTTGTCTGACCATCCAGAAGGCCTGATTCATTGTCATGGAACAGGAAGTAGAAGCTTCATGTCATGTTCTAGTGATATACAGTTGGTTGATGCAAAGGTTCTAGAAAGGAGAGTGGTGATGATTACACATCACTGGAGATGTCCTCCCTCCCACAGTAGGTCCACTGAGATGACCTCCATCCCTCAGTAGGTCCACTGGTATGTCCTCTATCCCAAAGTATGGCTACTGGTATGACCTCCATCCCACTGTGCAACACTCGGAATATACACCATCTCATGGTAGGCCTGCCTTCAGGTAAGTATGCTGGGCATAGTCTGCACTTGGGATACTGAAACAGAAGAATCTGAGTTAAAGGCAGGCTGGGCTACATAGACTCTGTCTCAAAAACAAAAACCAAACCAACCAACCAAACAAGAAACATAAACAAACAGGAGAACAGGGTAGTAGTATAGCTTACTACTAGTGCCCATGGTTAGCATTCCTGAGCAACTGGCTTTGTGTCCCAGCAGTAGTCCCCAAAAATAAATAAAACAATATTTTAGTTTCCTTAATTATAACATATCACAGACAGAAAATACATACAAACATAGGCATGTAAACACACACACGTACACACAGAGAGGAAGGGAAGAAGGGAAGGAGAGAAAGAGAGAGAGGGGGTAGGGTCTTGTCTAGAGTCATCCCTTTCCTGATTCAAGGGGATGCTGGAATTGATGAGCAGCCCTGCACAGACAAGGAAGGAGGGAGAGCTACTTTCTCTGCCTGTTGCCGGAAGCATTCTGGAATTCAGGGTCCAGATGGGCTCAGCTCTTAGTCAGTGATGGCTCCTCTTGCAGAGTCCCCTGTGCAATTTCAGGATAATTCAGGGCCCCAGTTTTGTCTTTCTGACCTCTCATGAGTACACTGGACTAGTGACTTCTGGTTCATCTCTCAGGCAGCATTTGAGGAGAGGGATGGACTTGGGTGGGATGAAATATGCTTCTCAAAAGCCAGAGGAGTCCAACATTTGACCTCAAACGTCCTGGGGTTATTAGTTCACTCGAAATCAGATAAGTAATCATAAAGTGTCACTTGCTGATGGAAGTTTTTGCTAAGTGAGTTATTTATTTTTTTAATAAATTAAGCTCACCTCTATCAGTGCCAATGTTCTTTGTGCTAAAACTAAGGATTTTTTATGGAAATTAGGGTGATTTCTAAATGTCTCAAAAAGGCAAAATTAAAAATAAATGAACAGAACCATAAACAAAAACTCTTAGGGTACAGTATAGCTTAGTGGGGGAGGTCGGATCCGTTAACATGGTAAGTTTTAGTTTCCAGAAACACTTAACACAATACAAAGTGAACACAAATAAAGACCACACCTTGATTCATCAGTGCAGCCGCTGTGATATACCTTCCCTCTGTGTTCCTTCCTCTGCTGTCACTGCTGCCATTTGTCCCTGACTCATCCCTTGATGCTCTGTGCTGGTGTAAGAAGCTAAATGGCTAGGTTTGTTGATAAGTGCCAACAGATAGTGAGTGTGAGCTTAGTCCTCCAACTAGGGCCTCATGACACATGTCTGAGATTAACAAAAATCAAGTCCACACATGTGGCCCAGTGGGCTAAAGACATCAGCTGTTTGGCTTTTGGTCCATTACTGTAAATCTTTTTTTCTCTAATCTCAAATAAGACTGGTGGCTGTATGCCAGCTAAAAGCCTCAAGTCATCGGCAGCTTCAATTTCTTTTCTACGATCAGAACAAATGACTGAAGAGTTTGGAATTGATCCAAAAAAGATGTGAGGCTTCAGCATTTTCGATTCCCTATTCACTGGGGTGTGGTTCCTGCCTACGGCTGTTCTTTGTCCTCTGAGCTTCCCTTCCTAAAGGGCCCCTGGGATGGAGACTCTTGTTCCTTCAGCCTACTTGCCCTTTCTGTTCTGATATTCCTGGGACGCACAGGGATAGTGGTTTGTATTTTGTTGTATCCTTTCCATGACTTGTTAGTATACAGGCGAGTGTGAACTCTTAGGAGAAGCCTCAAGCTACGTAACTCAGCCCACTATCTTTTCCTCTATTTGTCACTCACTGCGCCCTCCAGATTTTCCAATAGGGGATAGTTAGAGTTCAGACACCCTGTCAAATTTGAAGGACAGAGATAATAGAATAATAGAATGATTTGTTTCATAAGAATGTCATGTGTGATATTTGGGACACAGTTATACTGAAGATAATTTATCACTTATTGACCACCTGAAATTCAAATTCAGCTGGGTGACTCTACTACTCTCTGTGTTGGCAGTGAGAATACAGAGACTAGAGGTTTTTTAGCCTTATTGATTTCCTTATTTCCCTTAATTGAGTCACAGCCAATGCTACAGCATCGGAACTGGTTCTAGGATAGAGCTGGGAAGTTGAATGTTGCTGCATCTCATTGTGCTATCCTTATTCAAAGGTGAATTTTAAAACTCCCATCTCCTGGACTAGTATTTCTAAAATAAGAGCATACACAAGGCCTGGGGGTTATGGTGATCTAGAGTCAGCTTGTGATATTTAACACTAAGGCTGTGATTCACTTTGATACTCAAATTAAACCCTGCTAGTCCTGTGATGTTTAGGCTTCCCAACCAACATCCTCAACAGCTATGGTAAGGATGTAAATGATATTTTGATTTTAAACAGTTGCCAGGGTAAGGACTTGGAGAGCCAGCAGTACTTGGTAGAAATGTTTTCCCTATTTACCAGCATACAGTAACAAAATGAACAGAGGGTACTACAAACCAATTCAGGTATGTTTGTTTGTTTGTTTGTTTGTTTGTTTGTTTCTAACAGCCAGTATCAACAGCTGAAGGATGTACAGTTTCTCTGCACTAGTGGATACTGACTATGTGGTCTGTACTTTTTCCTTCACAGTGGGGGAATCTCGAATCTCTAACCATATCCACAGCCACAGATCTCTGTGTGGGCTCCATGTGTGCAAGGCACAGTATGACTTTGCTTTGTGGAAATAACTTCTAGGTGTCCGAGTCACAGTGATGCAATGATAATATGATTCCTTCAGATGTTGCTCTCCCTGTCCAGCCACATGAAATTAAATGAATTTTCTGTGAGTAACTTTGTTTGCTCAGAAGAACATAGTTAGGCCAGAAACGTGAAAGGTACAATTATGTCAGACTAGCTGTTTGAAAGCTAAGTGAATCAAGCTTCTACAGGAGCAAAAAGTAGTCCGGCTGTGGGTGTCAACTTTGCATAAACACTCATCCCACCTGTGCAGAGGGAGACTTTCTCTGTCTATCTTGGTCCCACTGGACCAGGTTCTCTCCACCCACCAGGTTCCTGCAGCTGCTATAAAACAACCACTCAGAGACTTAATGTATATTTATAATTGTTTGGCCAATAACTTAGGCTTCTTACCGGCTAGCTCTCTTTTAATTATTAACCCATTTCTATTAATCTTTGTATTGCCATGTGGCCTCGGCTTACTGGTGATGCCCAGGTCTCTTGACTCCCTGACAGCTATGTGGCATCTCTCCCCTGTCTTCCTTCTCCCTCCCTCTTTGTTTGGAATTCTCACCTAGCTAAATTCTGCCTGTCCATTGGCCAAAACAGCTTTATGCACCAACCAATAAAAGAAACACATAGTCACAGCATACAGAGGACATCCTTCATCACACTTAGAGGTAGATCACACAGGTGAGAAGTAGGTGCCCCCACCCAGTGCCCTCTGTCCATTTTTATTATGTTTAGTTTCTACTTAACAGTTGTGAAAGAGAGGAGGTGGACATGAAGTCCCATTCCCTAGCTGAGGCACTGTTGGTAATTGATAGTTTCTGGGAGACAGGGTGTCCTTTTTGCCACTGGTAGGTCTACCACACTCCAGTTGAAGGCCACACATCCCTGAATACATGATCAACACCATTTGAACTTAATGGGTAAAATAAAAAGGAGATGAGCTGGGGGAGGGGAAGGGTATGTGGATCTGGGAGGAGCCAGAGGAGGTATTAATATGGTCAAAACTTGTTATACAAAATTCCTCAAAGAACTAATATTAAAATCTTTAAAAAGTTGTAATATGGGTAGGAGTTCAATAAACAACATCTGTATGGAATCTCCCTTTCAATACAGAATTTCTCACAGAGAAAGGACACCAGCAGGGGGCCAGTACCATCATCTATTCGCTACATCCTTAATAAATCCGTGCAAGACATTATGGTCTATTGTGTGACATACAAAGATCAACCAGATACCAGGACCTGCACACAAGGTACCTTGTTTTCCAAACAGTGCCGGAACAAGGTTAGAGATTTATTCTATCTGAGTGCAGGAGTGGGTTAAAGAAGGGCCTCAGAGAAGCATAGTATTGTGCTTGGAATTGTGGGTAGAATTTGGAATGTAGAAATGGAACTAGAGATAGTAGAGTAAGCAAGGGTACAAACTCATGGTGATCCTGGGCCAAGGTTCAACTTAGTTGAAGTGGTGCATGCTCAAAGGAGAGCAATTGGAAAGGCCTGCAGTACCTGGAGAGCCTGAAATGAATTTATTCTGATGCTAGTGGGGCGTGGTTGATGTGTTAGCAGGGCACTGGTGTGCTGAGAATTCTTGATTGGGAGACCACTGTTTGTGAAATGGCTTGAGGAGGTGTGAATTCAAGACAGTGAATCAGCCAAAACACCCCAGGCCAAAGCAGCCCTGACAAGAGGTGACAAGGGCCTGACAAGAGAACTGAAAAAAGAAGTGTTCATCCATGGGCCTTTTCAATAGATGAGCTCCACGGCCCAGGGGAGACCTTAAGCCCAAGTGTGTGACCTCAGTAAAGATTGATGTGTTAGGACTAGCAAGAGGAGGAGGAACTCGTGTGCATGAAAATATGCTCTGGTACCCTGGGCTGGAAAAGCAGGAACCGAGAGTATCTCCCTACAGGTGACCCTTAACATATAATAGAGCCTGACTGGTATGTGGTGGCTGGTAAATTTCCATTGACTTTGAGATGCCGACCAAGCTGTTCAAAAGAAACCATCCAAGAAGGCACTGGGAAGGCAGTACTGGGCCTGCTGAGGAAACTAGCCCCAGGGACGGGCACTGGGGAGACCTCAAAATAGAAGTAAAACTGAACCCGCAGGTGCGAGTGGCATGCTGAATCAAGAGAGCAGAGGATGTGAGCTAGGGATGGATTTTCAGTGGAGGTTTTGGGGAAAGAATGAAACATCATCAGATAAGTGGTTGAAGGTAGGGAAAGCCTCACTGCCTGGACATAAAGAGAGGAGGAGTAATGGAAGACGGTTGTGGTTAGGACTGCTGTCGACTTCTGGAGCAGATCTGAGAGCAATGCCCAGGCAGTGTGATGAGAATGCTGTTGCCAAGCCGGAAAAGCACTGACGTCAGATTAAATGCTAAATTCCATTAGAACGTATACCTTTTGTTTTGAAGTTATAATAGAATTACATTATTTCTCCCTTCCTTTCTTCCCTCCAAGTCCTTCCATGTACCTCTCCTTGCTCTTTCAAATTCATGGTCTTTTTTTCATTAATTGTTAGTACGTGTGTGTGTGTGTGTGTGTGTGTGTGTGTGTGTGTGTGTGTGTGTCCTAAATATAACTTATATAAATATAGTGTTACTCATATGTATATATTCAGGGCAGGAGAAGGAAATGTCTGTTTTAAATTTCATTATAAGGCACTTTGGTATATATTTGTTTTGGTTACCACCTCTAATATAGTAATTATACCATGGACGGGAATAGCTAAAAAAAATAAATCAGTCATCTTCTGAAAAGGAAAATTTTTGTATTTGTATTCATTACCTAGTATTTATGTATCATTATGTATCAATAATCACATCTAGAATATAAAAAGGAGATAAAATGGCAGAACACAAGTGGCCTTAATCTTATACTCTCTTGCTTTATTGATTTTTTTTCCAGATTGGAAAACCATGTCTGTTATAGGTAACACAATATTTCGTAAAATTGACTTTGTCGAAATGTTACCATTTATGTAATCAAGTAGCAATTTTGCAATGGGACAGGATTGCCCAAGACAGGCATGTGGAGGAGGAGGAGGTATGACATGATTTTGTTTATAGAAAATCTTCAGGATTCTACTATAAAACTATTAAAACCAATGAACAAGTTTAGCAGCATCTTGGCTTCCTGAGGCTGCTGTAATAAAGTCCCACCCACTGGGCAGTTAAAGCAGTAGAAACTGTTTTCTCCTAAGTGTGTGTGTGTGTGTGTGTGTGTGTGTGTGTGTGTGTGTAGGTCCGACATTAAGGGGTTGGACTCTACTAGTTTCTAATGTCTATTGACATTTCTCCGTGTCTTGGTATGTCCAGTCTCTGCCTGTGCTCTCATATGGCCATCTTCACACTTTGCGTCTCTCTTCTTGTCATAACAGCAGTAATATTCGAATAGGATCTTAGTCCATTACATCTACAATGATACCTTCAGTGTATCCTTAAACTTATATAACCTAATCAATAGAGAATCAAAATTAATTGCTAAAATCAATTGCCTGGCCATTATTTTAACCACCTAAAATGAATTTAAATTAAGAAAAATTAAGTCATTTTTTCATAATAGCATCAAGAAGAATAATATTCTTAGAAAAATGACAAATGAAAAGTTTACATTCTGAGAACTAAAATGGTTATTGAAGTCATAAATAAATAGAACAAGCATTATGTTAATGGAAGTTAATGTTGTGAAGTTGGCAGTAGTTCAGAAATTCATCTACAGATTATAATTCAGTTTAACCATTATGACAATTCCGGCTTGGTTCTTTATAGAAATTAATGTGCTAACTCTAAAATTCATACAGAATTACTACTCTGAAAGTAATATGGAATTCTAAAATAATTGATACTTTGTCCTTGTTCAAGATTTCAACAAACTAATCCAACAGCATGAGTTTAAAAACTATAAGAAACCCAAGTAAAATAATCAGTGATATTTTAAGATTTATTTGTGTATGTGTTTGTGTGTGTGTGTGTGTGTTCAGATACCCTCAGAGGCCAGTAGAGAGTTTTGGCTCCCCTGAGCTGGACTGACAGCTCGCTATTATAGCACATATTATTCCTCAGAATATCCCTGTGTTAGTTACTTTCTATTCCTGTGATAGACACCAGGACCATAGCAACTCACAGAGGAAGAACTTACTTGAGGCTTATGGTTGCAGAGGGTTAAAGTCCATGAGGGCAAAGCAGAGGTAGTGGGCAGCAGGTGAATGGAGCAGCAGCTGAGAGCTCACGTCCCAGATAGCCAGCAGGAAACAGTGAAATGGGCATGGTGTACACTTTCAAAACCTCAAACCCTGTCCCTAGTCCATACCTTCTCCAATAAAGCCATAACGCCAGTCCTTCCCACACAGTCCCACCAACTAGGGACCAAGTATTCAAATGCCTGAGGCTTATGGGAGACCACATGCAAATGACCACAAACACTAAGAGGAAACCACTATTCTGGTCTTTGTTTTAAGAATAATAAGGCCAGAGAAGGCACTTTGCCTGAAGTTACATGCTACTAAGTCCAAAGCTGGATAAACAGCTGGACCATGTGGGTGATGATGAAGAACTTTCAGACCCAGGGACCAACATTCACTTGTTTTGTTTGCTTGTTCTTATGGTTCTGAGGGTTGAATCCAGAGCCTTGCATGTGCTAGCAAGCATTCTGCCACTAAACTACAGCCCAGCCCTCCTGCTGCCCGTTGCTCGAATCAGACTTTTTTTTTTCTAAACTGCTCAGCGGTTTTCAAACTTATTATGTAGCTCAAGATAACCTTTAACTTGCAATCCCCTGCCTCAGCTTCCAGAGTAGCTGGGATTATAAACCTGTGCTACTATTCCCAGCTCCTAGGTCTGCACCGGCTATGTTATGCCTCAGCTTTCTTTTTATAGTACCAACCTGGAGGAGACATTTGATCCCACAGAGAAAGCAAGAATTCCGAATGTGGGGCGTAGAAATGACTTCCACCTGAGGCTGTCTTCATGGTGGGGTTCTCATTCAGGGCAGCAGGACTCTCACAGGCTGGGAGTATTAGGCAGTTTCTCACTGCTTTCTCCTTACAAGGAATACCAAAGCTTGGTTAGGATATGGTAGAGATTCCCGAGTTTCCTAAATACACAAGTGTCCTAATACTGCTGGGCTTTTTAACTGTGAGTGTAAATCACTGACCTCTTCCAGATTAAAATCAAAATTCAAGCACTATGGGCTCCCATCTCTGACTGGGAAGCCTTCATTCATTGTCTTTTGGCTCCTCCTTCTAGTGACTCCCCTGCCCCTTTCTTCTCTTCAGGATGCCGCCTCTTGTGATCTAAGGTGACCCTCTGAGCTTGAGTTGACTCAGCCTCTGCCAGAACAACTCCAGTGACTGCCCAACCCCTCCTAGCCTGTCACCCTCTTTCTATCTTGGGTATAGGTTAGACAAGGATGGATGGAGCTTCTCTGGCACACTGGCTACAAACAAAAGCAGGCTGAAGAAAGTATTTCCATGAAATTCTAGAAACATTCATATTAGATCCATTGAAGGGTAATTAAGTTGGTAATTTAATCGGAGAATCTGTGATGAAGAGCAGTGGTCATCTTTGACAAATATTCAGGAACCTCATCCAGAGGGCTATGAAGGAAGGGTTCAGTGAATTTAACGCCTGCGCTTTCCTCTGGCTTTCTCACCCAACTTGTCCTACTTTCACAATGAGGTGAGGCCAAGAGATCTTTTCTTCATCAGTTTTACCCCTCTTACTCCTAAATAACATTCTGATGTGTATGTACTAGAAAGTTCTGAGAACAAAGGTTCTCATTCAAGCTTCTCATATGCTATAAAAACAAACTCCCTTTGCTATGAATGTGCAGGCCATAGAGAAGTTGGTAGTTCTAAAACAGTGGTCCAGCAAGGCTCCAGTAATGGGCTTGACTTGATGAGAAATCCTCCCATCCCACCTCGCCCTGCCCTGTTCCGCTCTGCCCTGCCCCACCCCACCACACCCTACTATGCCCCACCCTGCTCTATAAGCCTACTTTATGAGCACCGTTGGTTGATTATTCTTTTGGGCACAACATTGATCTTGATGAGTTCACTTGGTGCTAATGTGTGTATTAGAAGAACTTGCAGACACCCCCCCCCCGTCATTCTTTACTAATGAACTGCTTATAAAGTATCGATGACCTAACCTTATTCCTGGGTCAGGCATTTTCACTAAGAATGAAAGAAAATAGAACAAAACAGGAGCATAGGAATAATAGGAGAAAGCTCTGAATATGTACTGGAAATGAATTAATTCAAGAGCATTAGATGGCTAGCAGTTGGGGAAAGCTGGCTGGTGAGCCATTTAGAAGCATCCCAATTCCCAGAATCACCATGGCAAAATGGCTGTCTTCCAGTATACTGATGGGACAAGACTGGCTCAGACCTGTGTGACTAGTGCCCTGAGTTAGCATCTGACCATGATGTCATAGTCACAAGAACTGTTTAATTGTAGGAAAATATGGTAGTGAAATCCCAGGAATCAAGGGTGTTAGAAAGGTTTATAAAGCCATATTTTGTCTTAGGCTTGTCAGTTAGGAATTTGTTTCTGAATCTGAGAGAACATCTGCATCAGAAAAGATAGAATAAAACTAATATATTCCACATTAGTACCACACAATTCCACCCACTGCACCAAGCCATTGTCAGATTAAGTCTTTGCTTAAGTCTGACATGGGTAAATCCCATGTCAACTGAACATTGGTGATAACAAGGTTCTTAACTGATTCCAGGTGCCAATTAAGGAAGCTACCAGACAAGGCTAGGGCTGCTTGGAAACTAGTCATTGGTATGACAGTATGTGGAATGAGGAATTTGAGAAAGGCAAGTCAATATGCTAGATAGTGAGATAATTTGACTTCATGTGAAAACCATGCTAGTGAACAAAACGCATTATATTCATGCATGAAATTCTCACACAATAAAATGAAAAAAAAACATTCTGGAAGAATAGCAGTATTGATTAGTGGAGAAATAGCAGGGTCAGTTGGAAGAGAGTAATTTTCCAAAAAAGGGTCATGGATGTAGTATGCAGAGCTAGGTGATACCTATTAGAAATTAAACTGAACAAAAAAGGTATTGGTAAAAAAAAATAAAATAACATCAATAACATTGTCAAACAAACATTTGTCTACAGAAATGTTTATATCACAATTAGTATCACCATTTTATGAGACCTCCCTGCTTCTGGAATTTATGCTGGAAGAAGAGGAGTAATAATGCAAGAGAATGATGGTTCTATATACATTTGCTCTCCTCGGATCTGAAATGTGTGATGCTGATGAAGTGAATGCAAGAGGGGTATCCTGAGTCCTCCTTGCCATGGCCCCAGGCACAGGGGTTGCTCCAGACTAGGGAACTAGGGAACTTTCCATGAAGGCCAAATAATTAATAAATACTTTAAGCTTGCTGCCACCTGTAGTTTCTGAAACGTATTTTTCTTTATTATTATCCTGTCTTAAAATGTAAAATACGCCAGGCCCTTATTCCCAGAACTTGAGAGACAGAAGTGGGAAGATCTCAGTGAGTTTAAGGCCAATCTTGTTTACATGGAGAGTTCTAGACTATCCAGGGATACATAGTGAGACCCTTCCATCTTAAAGCAAAACCCCAAGATTTGCCCTCTAACTTCATATCATTATATGAATAATGGTCCAGCAATGAAACATAGATTATTGCACTTCTCAGACCTCATCAGAGAAGTCCAGAGAATTAGTGTCAGTGGTGAGTTCAGCTACACATGGGACACCTGCAGCACATCCTCACAAAGGCTGAGGGAAAGATTATAAAAGACAGGGAGACAAGGAGGACATGAGCAAAGCAGAGTCTTCTAGACATGGCAGGACTACTGTATTCATGAGCTTGTAGCACCTGTGGCTGCCTGCATAAGACCTGCAAGATCAAGCCAGTCAACACTTCAGTATGGAGTAGGAAGATTTTGTTTGTTTGTTTGTTTTGTTTTTTTATTTTGGTTTTTCGAGACAGGGTTTCTCTGTGTAGCTTTGGAGCCTATCCTGGCACTTGCTCTGGAGACCAGGCTGGCCTCAAACTCACAGAGATCTGCCTGCCTCTGCTTCCTGAGTGCTGGGATTAAAGGCATGTGCCACCAATGCCCGGCAAGATTTTTTTTGTAATTTTTTTATTAGTTCAAATTAGGAACAAGCTTGTTTCACATGTCAATCCCTTCTCCCTCTCCCTCCCCTTCCCCATCCCTTCCCCCCTAACCCTGACCTACCCTCAACCCCATTCACCCTCCACTCCCCAGACAGGGTAGGGCCCTTGACAGGGCCTCCCCAAAGTCCACCACATCATCCTGGGCTGGGCCTAGGCCTTCCCCCATGTGTCTAGTCCGAGAATACATCCCTTCACATGGGATGGGCTCTCAAAATCCCTTCTTACACCAGGGAAAAATACTAATCCACTACCAAGGGCTCCCTAGAATGCGGAGGCCTCCTAATTGACATCTATGTTGAGGGGTCTGGATCAGTCCTGTGCTGGCCTCCCAGACAGCAGTCTGGGGTCCATGTGCTCCCGCTTGTACAGGGCAGCTATTTCTGTGGGTTTCACCAGCCTGGTACTGACCCCTTTGATCTTCATTCCCCCCTCTCTGCAACTAAGTTCCAGAGTTCAGTTCAGTGTGTAGCTGTGGGTGTCTGCCTCTGCTTCCATCAGCCACTGGATGAGGGCTCTAGGATGGCATGAAAGAGCATTTAGGTTATCCTCTCCACCACTGCCTAGATTGTCAGTTCGTGTCATCCTTGTAGGTCTCTGGAAATCTCCTAGTGCCAAATCTCTCCTTGGACCTATAATAGCTCCCTCTGATATGGTATCTCTCATCCTGCTCTCCTCTATTCTTCCCTCAACTCAATATTTCTACTCCTCCATTTCCTCCTCTCCTCTCCTCTTCTCCTCCAGTCAGTAAGACAAAACCACAGCCCACAGAATGGGAAAAGATCTTCACCAACCCCACATCTGACACAGGGCTGATTTCCAAAATATACAATGAACTCAAGAAGCTAGCCACCAAAACACCAAACAATGAAATTAAAAAGTGGGGTGCAGAACTAAATAGAGAATTCTCAACAGAGGAATCCGAAATGTCTGAAAGACACTTAAGAAAGTGCTCAAAATCCTTGGCCATCAGAGAAATGCAACTCAAAACAACTCTGAGATACCACCTCACACCTGTCAGAATGGCTAAAATAAAAAATACTAATGACAATCTATGCTGGAGTAGATGTGGAGAAAAAGGAACACTCCTCCATTGCTGGTGGGAGTACGAACTTGTAAGACCACTTTGGAAATCAGTATGGTGGTTGCTCAGAAAAATGGGAATCAGTCTACCTTAAGACCCAGCAATTCCTCTCTTAGGCATATACCCAAATAGTGCATGTTCATACAACAAGGACATATGTTCAACCATGTTCATAGCAGCATTGTTTGTAATAGCCAGAACCTGGAAGCAACTTAGATGCCCCTCAACTGAAGAATGGATAGAGAAAATGTGGTACATTTATACAATGGAGTACTACTCAGCAGAAAAAAGCAATGGAATCTTGAAATTCGCAGGCAAATGGATGGAACTAGAAGAAACCATCCTGAGTGAGGTAACCCAGTCACAAAAAGACAAACATGGTATGTACTCACTCATATATGAATTTTAGACATAGAGCAAAGGATTACCAGCCTACAATCCTCTTCACCAAAGAAACCAGGAAACAAGAAGGACTCTAAGGGAAAAATGCATGGACTCCAGGAATGGGAAGGGGCAGGAACTCCTGAGCTAATTGGGATCATGAGGGTAGGGGAGAGGGAGCTGCCAGAGTAGGAAGATTTTATGAGCCCTCACGGCTAACTGAGAAGCTTGGACAGTTGGTGGCTTGGGAAAATTTTCTTTAACAGTGTGATCTCTGGTGGGACCATGCTCTAGTAGTTATCTTCACACCTAGGAGTATTATGGCAGGACAAATTAGACCTGATGGGTTATTGAAAAAAGAGGATATGAATATGGGGGTTAAGGAGGTAGGGTGTCAATCTGGCAGAAGCTAAGGAGAGGAGTTGGAGTGAATATTATCAAAATACATTGTATATAATTCTCAAATAATAAAATTTCAATATAGTGTTATAAAATACATCATATAATATATAATGTATAAAATATGAATGTTAAAAATATAAGACATTGTTAGCTCATGAGCTATACCTACACATAGTTTGAACACCCCTCTTACAGACCTGTTCACTCCTCTTTACTAACTAGAATAGCTCTTGCAATTTTGACATGGTCCTTCTGTCTTAATGAGCTATAGTCCTCTTAATCATCTGATGTAACCCAAAGGATAGAGGTAGACATAAGTTGCCTGCTTTATCCCTTCTTTGTCAGCCCACAAAATGATGCTACCCTGGTTACTGCTATTGCAATGGGCATGAAAGACTTTTATCTCCATGTCAACAGTCATATGCCTTTTGCCATCATCCACAGAAGAAGCAGGCTATCTCAGACCCCTTGTGAGTCTTAGAGTGGGGAGAGAAGGCCAGGATCTGAAGTGGCAGATGGGAGGACAAAAAACTTCCTTGGCAGGTGAATGATCCAAAAGCGGGTCATTCCCCAGCACAGTGACACCGTCTCACTTTGAAGTCTCCAGGTTTCAATTTTGCACTTGTAGGTTCAGGGGGTGGGGTGGAGCTTTGATGCCTTCTGAAGGCTAGAATTTGCAAGTCACAGTAGGAAAGAACCCAAAACATAAGATATAAATTTCATATTGTCAAATGGCCAAGATTAAGCCTGATTCAGCCCAAAAAGTCAGTCGTGGTTGCTCACATTTCTAATCCCAGCACTAGGAGGCAGGAGGATGGAGAATTGGAGGCTGTCTCAGCCTACCTAGCCAAACCCTGTGTTGAAAATGTAATAAGTAAGTAGGGAATGTATTCTTTAAAGTCAGACTATAATACAGCTTTGACTAAAAGGCAGATTTGATGCTGCACGCAATAGTGAATGTTTAGACACTAGTGACCATCACAATTGTTTAATGGCTCCAACACAGTAAAGTGACAGCAAGCTCAAAAATTTCCCACATCATAGACAACTTGTTTTCTGATGGGATGCTGTCAGTACCACTCTGAGGGTATAGAACTGTAGGAAAACTAATTAAAATGGCTAAAGAATTAAAATGTAAAAGATAGAAAAATCTTAAAAATTCACTGTTTCCGATACTGAAACTAAGGTTTGAAATGAGGAGCCCTGGCAGCTGAAGCTGCCAACTCCATGGCCATCCGTGAAGCATTTCTGCTTGTGGACACATCAGGTTGTGGTGGGGCTTTCCAAGAGAGCACCTATTGGTAACATCTACATGGCAGTCTTGGGCTATTCAGGCTTCACAAACAGATGCAAACCTCCAAAAGTATGTGTCCAACTCAAGAAGGTGGAGGTTGCATGATGCTTTATGACCTTCTTCAGGAAGCTCCATGGCACAACTTCTGCTGTGCTTCATTGGCCCAAGAACTTTTCAGTCAGGATCAAAAAGAGGAGAAGCATCATAGACTGTACTGCTAGACACAGATGTCACAAACTACCATGTTATGCAGTCACTGACATACATGCAGGAGGCATTTCTGCTCTGTTCCATTCTACAGCAAATAATTTTTTCTTTGACCCTTTTTCAGAATACAGTGTTTCCAAAGTATTATTCCTACTTGTCAATGAAAGTTTTTCTTGTCCTGCCAGGTCCCACTGCCCTTCTCAGTTCCAAATAAGCACACAGATGCTATATTAGTTATTAAACTGTTGGTTGATGGCTAGGGATTCTTATTGGCTAGCTCTTTCTTCACTATTAACCCATAACTATTAATCTATGTATTTCTACATTGTCTTATTTTACTGGAGAACACCTGATGGGTCCTATTCTCCCAGCCTCCACATGGCCTCCCCTCGGAAAGCTCCCTCTTCCCACCTTTCCCAGAATTCTCCTCGTCTCCTCGCCATGCCTATCTTCCTCTATTTGCCGAACAGTGTTTTATTCATCAACCAATAAGAGAAACATATATACAGAAGGACATCCCCCATTACCTACCATTGGGAATTTTATATTAGTGGTTCCAAGTCTTTTGGATTTTATAGTCTATTTTTTAATGAGGATTTGACATATGGAAGACATCTAGTTGACTAAAGAAAGAATCGAAGATTAACAATAGTAACTTCAGCACACACTACTCTTTCTGTTTCTGTCAATGCAGAGCATAAGACAGAAGCCAGGTTTACATAGAGCAAGAGGGAGCACAGGCCCTTGGAATGAAAGGCTGTCTTTCAAATGGAGTGACTTCCTCTTAGGAAGAACCACAACATTGTTATTGTCTTTCTCATTTCCCAGTGGGATGCTGGTAACTTTCTCACAATATCTGTTGTATAAGTGTACATTTGGGAATCACACCTCCTGGCAAAAAAATCTTAATTATGTAATGCATAACAGTCTCTTGGGACACTCAGGATTTTATAGTCCAAATTTGATTTTCACATTATCCCTGCCAATTGCATAGTTGCATATATGAAGGATTTCAGTTTGAGCCAAACCTTTGGTGATGCTCTTGCCCTTGGTTGCCTCCCCAGAGGTGGGAGGTAAGTTACTATTAATAAAGACACCATGTACTTTGGACACAGACCCTGGAGGATCCAAGCTGCATCTGATATGAAAGCCCCCACCCAGAGGATTAGCTTTCATGGTATCAGAAAGCATCATGCAGGCTTCCAAAGGGAAATAATCAATATTCATACCCAGCTATGGCACCTATGAACCACAACAAAACCTGTGTGGCACCATTATCCTATCGGTGTAATAGTGGTACCTTGGCAGTAACCAATAGCTCTGATGGTTTGGGATGGAGGAGCCCTTGTTTGATGCTTCAGCACTAACGACAAAATAAATCTCAGGTGTCAAGAAATGCTGCCCTAAATTCAACTCATTCAACCTATCATAAGTGGACTAGATGCTGGACATCCACAAATTTACTGTCCTGGACTAACAACCTAGCTACCTGCCTATTTGAGAGGAGTTAGGGGAGGGTTTTGGTGAAAATGACCAAAACACATTGAACTAACTTTTTAGAGCATCACAGTGGTGATATATTTCCCCTAACACATAAAATCTACTGTGAGATCTTCTGGTTACTTTGATGCCTGCCACATAAACTTCAAAACAATGGCAAAATGAACAAAGGGCTTTGTAGATAATTCTCAGGAATGGGTCCCAAGATGACTCTTGGATGACTTGTGTAATTTATTTCCAAATAATTTTGCTGATCTAGCACTGTGCTAACCTTTGAGTTCACTCTGGAACCTACTTCCCTGGCTAGCATGTTCCCAGGGTCTGAAATGTTCAGACTTAAGTGACGGGAACCCTGGCCTTGACCTGCCTTTTATTGCTGCAGAATACCAAGAGACTTGGCACACATACAGATGAAAACTTGTTTTCTTGTTCTGCTCCTCTAGTATACGGTACCTTTTTAAACTTAAGTCTTTGTTTCCTCACTGTGGAAACATTACAGCATAACAGAGACTTCTCTTGGAAAAGCCCTTTCATTGCCTCTCTTATTCTTAGGCTTGAGGGGAATAATACTTTCTCATAATTTTGTGTGTGTGTGTGTGTGTGTGTGTGTGTGTGTGTGTGTGTGTGTGGCGCGTGTGTGCGTGTGTTGTTGTAGAAGCAAGGCATGTAATGGCATCATTCTTCCAAAGTGGCCTGCTCTTTCCATGAAGTGGCATTTGCCTGTGTTTGCTTTAAGAAGTCTCTACTATACTCAGGCTGTAGTTTCTGGTGCTTCTGTCCCACGGCACCTGCTCTGCCTTCCTTCCTTCCATCCAGCTATGTGTTTTTGCTTCTCTGGATTGCAGTTGCTGTGATACACGTCTTGTTTCCCTGACCTCCCTGCTCATTCGCCTTTCATCATCCACTCTCTGTCAGTGTTACTGTCATTAACAACAGCTTGGGGTTTCCTTTCCAGAACTCACCAGGGATTTCTGGGACAAACTCAGCAGTCTTCCTGAGCTCTTCATCTGTGAGCATCACCTCGAGACACTGCCTTTTCCTCCATTCTCCTCCACCTGGAGCCTCTTCTCTTCTTGACAACCTTTATAACTCTTATTTTCCCTCTAAATATGGCCATTTTTTCTTGGGGTTTTGTTCTCTTTCATTTATTCTTGCAGGGAAATCACTTATTTTCCAGTTTACAAACTTCCCTATTGTGGTGTGTCCCTCAAACAAATTGCACCCTCCCCAACACACTCCTGATATGGTATTAAGATTTCCATGGCTTCTTAGAAACTCAGCTCTAACCCTCAGTCACTATATAGCTGCCACAGGCAAGTATTTGCTTGACGGGAGTAATCTGCAAACTACAGCCTGAAGATCAGACTCAGCACACCAATACAATATATATATATATACATATGCATATATATATCTTTATTGGAACATAATAATGACCTTTTGTTTATGTGTTATCTGTCCATTGATGCAACAGCAGATTTGAATAGTTTCCACAGAGTCTGTGTGACTCACAAAGGGTAAAATATTGACCCCCTAACTCTTTTTATATTAATTTTTTTATTTTACATATCACCACAGTTTCCCCTCATTCCTCTTCTCCTATTCCCTCCCCCCCACCTCCTTTCTACCTGCCCCCATCCACAACTCAGAAAGGGTAAGGCCTCCCATGGGAGTCAACAAAGCATGGCATATCAAGGTTGAGCAGGGCATCCCACTATAGGGAATAGGTTCCAAAAAGCCAGTTCATGTACCAGGGATAAATTCTGGTCCCACTTCTTGGGGCCCCACAAACAGACCAAGCTAAACAACTGTCACCCTCATGCAGAGGACCTAGTCCAGTCCTGTGCAGGCTCCCTAGCTATTGGTCTAGAGTCTGTGAGCTCCTACAAACTCAGGTCATCTGTCTCTGTGGGTTTCCCTGTCATGATCTTGGCCCATTGTTCATATAATCCCTCCTCCCTCTCTTCAACTGAACTTCCAGAGCTTGGCCCAGTGCTTGGCTGTAGAGCTCTGAATCCGTTTCCATTTGTTAGTGGATGAAGGTTCTATGATGACAATTAGGGTAGTCACCAATCTGATTATAGGTGAAGGCCAGCTCAGTTACCCTCTCTACTATTGCTAGGAGTCTTAGCTGGACCTCCAACTCTTTATAGAAAGTTTGTGATTCTCGAACAAGGGCTTTGACTTCATCAGTTCCCCACTCAGGAAACCATAAATGATTCCTAGTGTCTTTGCTAGTAATTGTGGTGGTTTGAATAGATATGGCCTCTATGGACTCTCGTGTTTGAATGCTTGGCCCATAGGGAGTGGCACTATAGGAGATGTGGCCTTGTTGGAGGAAGTGTGCCACTGTGGAGGTAGACTTTGAGATCTTATATACTCAAGCTTGGCCCAGTGTGGTACACAATTCATTTCTTGTTGCCTGGAGATCCAGATGTAGATCTCTTAGCTCCTTTTCCTGCACCATGTCTGCCTGAATGCTGCTTTGTTTCCTGCCATGATGATAACAAACTAGACTTCTGAAACTGTAAGCCAGTCCCAAATAAATGTTTTTCTTTGTAAGAGTTGCCATGGCTGTAGTGTCTCTTAACAGCAATAAAACCTTAAATAAGATAATAATTAACTTTCTTGTTTGCTATTTAAAGATTTTTCTCTTATGGAATATTAGACTCATCCATGCTGCAGCAACGTTTTCAAGTCTGGATATTATTATACTGTATGTGAATTTTCACACACACACACACACACACACACACACACACACAAGCATGCACGGGCACACACACCCTGAACAACATGGAGTTCTTGTATACTCTGTTCTTTGCACCTCCAAGTTGTGCACACTATCTTCTTCCCTTAATTTGGAACTTCCCTGGGAAGGATCATTTTAGTGTGAGACCTCTCATTCATGACTCAAAATCCAGCACCACCACCACCACCTTCCATGTGAAGTTTCAGAAGTCCCTAGACCTAATTAAGCTGATCCTTCTTTTTCCCCTTAAGCACAATGTCCTCACTTTAATTACGACATGTGTTTGATTTTGTAGTAATTACTTTGAGCATGTTTCAATCTCCCAAGAAAAGGAAGGTTCAAAGACCCATCTCCACATTAGAATTGCATAGGAAACTTCTTAAAGATGTAGTTTGTCTAGGCCCCGTGTGGGCACAAAACCCCTAGGTGAAGCCTTGCTTGTTTCTGAGATGAGTCTGTTCTGCAGTTCAGGCTTTCTCAGGATCCTCTCGCTTCAGTCTCCAGGAGCTGGGAGTACAAGTGTGTGGCACCATGACTGCTCTCCTTAGAAGGTATTGTGTAACAGTTTCCTCAGAGACAGAAACCTACCATCCTATAGGAAAGCTCCTTAATTGGGAAGATAACTCAAAACCGCTTCAGGAAGTCCCTGAAACTGACAAGATTCCCTAGGCCCCTCCCTACTGCAGAAAACAATAAAAGCTGAGAATCCCTCTCAGAAGAGTAAAGTTAAGCTGCAAAGAAGACTCTGAGACCAGATCAGCTGCCTAGAAGATGCAAAACCAGCTGAGCTGCCTAGAAGAGGTGTACTCCAGAGTCACTTAGATAAGATACCCTCCAGCCTGTTGCACAGCTGCAGGCTGTGCAGTGTGCTCCTTTTTTGTGAGCTGGAGCCCATGTGATATAGATGTTTGAGTCATTTCTGCTCCTGTGAATATCTCCAATAAAACTCATTGGTTCACTGAGTTACACTTTGGTGGCATCTGTACTTTGGTCTGTCATGGGATCCCTATCTGGGGTGAGTAGACGCGTGGTCCATCTCTCCAGGAAAAGTATTGTCACATAACAGATGGTTATAGTGTACATATAGATACAAAGCCATCTTGAACTTGGTAGTGAACTGCTGAGGAGAAAAGGCCATGTCCTGTTCACATTTGGCAGCCTCTCTTTCTTCTCTGCTCCTCATACTTAGCAAGCTGTCCAGCTTGCAGCAGACATACAAACAAATTGTGGTAATTACCTATCACTGGCCGCCTTTGTTGGATCAGGACTGGGAATAGTGCATTCAGTCACCACTTTCCTCTCTCAGCTTACAGCTTGGAGTGAGGGAAGCTTGAAAAGCAAGGATCCCATTGGGGTAGTACAAATGTGCGATGTCCATCATGTACCAAGAACCAGCTTCCATTAATCTTCTTCTTCCTTAATACCTGTTATTGTTATTATAATTGTTACTATTATTGTTGTTGCCTCAAATACCAAGTGAATTCCAGCTGTCTGCTTCAAGGGTGGGACTGAAGACCATGCCTGTCTTTTACTGTCTCTCCTATCCATCCGGTATGCTATATCTTAGCCATTTGACCAGAGACATTAGAGAGTACACTGGGCTTCTTTATTAGAACTCCCAGCCAGTCTCCCTGCTCAAATGATTTGGCTAATGCCTATGACATTCATATGCTGTTTAGAGCCCAGGTGGACTTGGGTAAACTGGCAGTGTTGCCCATCTAAGCAGCCAGTCTCTGCCTCTGCCTCTGCCTCTGCCTGGATGACACACTTAAATGTCAGGCTTTCCAAATGTGAGTCAGAAATAGGCAGTAGATGGCATCTGATATTTACAGTTCTTTCTAGCTAAGGTGAGCTGACTTTTGTGGTAAATATTCTCCAGTGCAAATTCAAAAGTTTTCCTCGCTTCATTCATATGTCTGTGGTTTATTTTCCTTGGTTTTATTTGATTTTATGAAAGTCTAAAGATGTGAGCACATAATGCCCCCGCAGTGGCTATTGTCAATAATAATTGAAAACCAGGGATGGGGCAGCTTAGTGATAGGGAACTTAAGTAGCATGTATGAGGCCCTGAGTTCAATCCCCAGCACTGTAATAAGTACAAAAAAATAAGTGAATAAATGAATAAGAAGAAAGAAAGATAGGAAGAAAGGAAGGAAGAAGAGACAAAGTGAGAGGTTAGAGTTAGGTAAAGCTTATTAATGATGAATTCTGTAAAGTTTCTGTCTGTAAAATTAGCTGGCATGGGTGTGTGCACTTGTCTGTGTTTGTGTATACCTGCCCAGGCATCTATATATGTGTATATCTGGAATTTTATAAGTTAGATTATTTCTCCAGAGCTGTTTAATGTGGCTCCTTCTCAGTCCTTGAGATGTGAGAGGCTCGATACTGCTATTCGATGTCTGTCTCCTCTTCCTATCAGCCCTTACCGTTCCCTCCTGTGCTTTCCCTTTTCTGTATGTCTCTCACCAACAGAAATATTAGAAATTGCTGCTTACTGAGCAACTGTGTGTCACCCAGTTAAGAAACTGATTTATCCCATTTAGTCCCTCAGAAACCCTGTGAGATAGGATCTATTATTAGCCCCATTATACTGAGGAGAAAACTGGGGCACAAAGAAATTAAGGAACGTACCCAGGACCACAGGCCCAGGAATGGGAGAGACAGATCTAGGCTATCTGTTTCCAGGCTTGAGCACTTAACTCTTTGTTGCCTGGTGCAATATTCAGAGTGGTAAATGATGGGGAGGGAGATTATTGCATTAAAAAAATATATTCTAAAAAGTTTTCCTTCCTCCTTCTCAATGCCCATTGCCTTGGTAATGGGGTCCCTTCTAAGTATCTTTTTCTTTTAGACAAGTTCTTGCTACCTAGCCAGGCTGTCCTTGAACATGTGCTCCCATTGTTTCCACCTACCCAGTATTGAGATTATAGATTACAGATATATACCGCCATGCTTGGTACTTGTCAGCATTTTCAATGACAGGGTCTACTAAAGTAAGTGCTGAACTTGATTGACATTTTTGTGTTAATGCTACTTCAAGCACAGAATTCTAATAGAGAAGTGGTAAGAAATTGGAAACTGTAGATAATGAGGAAACCTGTACCCCTTTAAGCACTGAGTTGTGGTAGAGACTGTGGCAGTTGGAGGGGCGTTGGGCACTGAGATCAGACCTTTATGGACTGTGATGGTGTTTTGTCAAGAGACGACCAATAATTCAGACAGCATGTTAGAGGTCTGGGGACTCTGTTCAGAGGGCAGCAGATACAGACACTTCCATGACAGTGGTTGGGTGTGGAAGATGTGTAAGAAACCAGCAAGGGGAGATCTCCTCCCCAAGATCAAAGCACAAGGCGAAGCCATCTTTGTAGGGTCAACCAACCATACACCCAGCCCAGCCCAAGCATTTGGCCTAGGAAGACTCTGAGATACTGACCTAAGACCTTACAACCGGTTATTAAAAACAGACTCAAACTAGGCTTGAGCAATTTGACTTCACTCCAAGGCTTTTTCCAGTATGGACTGGAAAATCCAAAGCAGAATCTTTCCTAAAGGGAACTGGAGTGGGGGAGGCTGTGAGCTGTGGAGTTGACTTTAACTCGCTTCTGAATGATTGCCTTTAATAAGATAAAACTCTTAGTAAGTTATTGGTGGCTGTCTCAGTGACTTGTGCAAGCCTGATTTCTTTTAACCCAAAGCATGTCTTCATGAAGCATTGCCTTATCTAACCAAATCATGGTTGATATTTGGTAATGGAAAAGTTGGCACAAAGTGTACTATGTACAGGTCCTTAAATGAAGTGTTTAACATGTTGGCTTACCTTCATTTGAGTGTCTTGCATGCGGAGAAGTCTTTGCTCTAGAAGGGGTCTTCTGACTGAAGTTTACCGTTGTCTTTCTTGCATCCTCCCAGCTGTCAGTAGCTTTGATTTTTCAGGCTCACAATTCTCTAGTGTACAGTGAGACTTTAAGACATGCTACCCCCAGTCTGAACACAGACTCTTCCATTAGGCCTTGGTCTCTTTTGGTTATGTGGCTCACATTTGTTTGCTAGCACCGATTCTTTGTCTTCTTTCCAAAGTCCTAAGTTCATTTTCATAGTAATAGTTTCTGTTCCTTTTCCGCTTGTTTCACTAGTTGTGTGATTGATTTGTAAGCAAATGTATAATTAACAACAAGCATGTGCATGTGCAGCAACCAGCCTTCGGTAATCACAGATTACCTACCACCAGTGGAAGCAGAGGAAAGAAGGAGGAGCCACAGTGAAAAGGCTTCCAGTGATGGGTCTCAATGTGCTTGTTGGGGGTGGGTTGGGTGAGGCTGTTTAACTCAGTGGGTTAGAAAAGTAAACTGTGGCTACGTGAAATGAAATGAAAGGTTCTTTACCACTGTTTAAAGACAGCACATAGGCTCTATTCAAGACCATCACAGTAGGCATGGCAGTCACTGCAGTGGGGGAAGCTAGGCTCAATAACTAGTAAAAGGAAAAATAAGAATTTACAGCCAAAGAGAAAAGTTCCAAGGAGGTGGGTGGGAAATTACTAAGAGAACACATCACGGGGCAAGAGGCATTCTCACCATATTAGTCTAGCTGAAGGCAAACAAGGACACTTAGACATCTACTGAGGGATGCTAGAGGGTGAGGAACCTGATTGGGTATAAAGGATGTCATTTGTGGGTATGTGTGCTCAGGGTGGGGGGAATCCTGGCTTATCAGAAGTCTTGCTAAAATTGAACAAAGCAGAGAGGAACACAGGTAGCCAACAGTCAGAACCTGAGATGAGAGGAGCCCAGCTGATAGGTTAGGTCCAGGAGGGAGTCTCTACTGGTGAGCTCCTACTGGAGGCACACCCTGGGTTTGTGGGAGAAAACTCTACCTTTGGGGAAATAAGTGTATCTGCTACTTATGAAAGGAATAATATCTAGAAATATTGAGCACAATATAGAAAATAATGGTATTTTCTTTATTTTTTGACTACAACAGACTACATTATAGTAATCTTTCCAAACATTCCCAGAAATGTTGTTTTTATTCAAAGGGATTCATTGCACTTTGACTTAGAAGTTTTAACATAAGAAACACCCTTTCCCCATCTAACAGGCGGATAGGATCATTATTGCCTCATGGAGATTCCCCCCACTCCTGGGAAATTTAGCATGTCACCATAGAAAACTTTTCCTTGAAATTCAATTTCTAAATTCATGGTGCAGTGAATTCTAAAGTCATCCATTAGTCATAGATAGCCAAAATGTTTAAAACCATTTTTAATAACCACTTGGCAGTTACTATGAGGAAAACAAAACTGTAGCTGGTTTCCTAAATTGTTCTGCTTTGTTTAAATGTGGTTTAAAATGAGGTTAAGAGAAAAGATGGGACCCACCTTCAGGGAATGTCAGGAGGAATCAAAAGTAGCTTAGCAGAGACAAAAATGGAAATGTGATATTTATCAGGGGAAACAAGGGTATGATTAAATCAACTTGAACCAGCCTCATGTTAGAAAATGCCTTGATGACAAAGTCATACTCAAGGCCTTGGGGTTCTTCCCTGAAGACTAACTCACTGGTCTGGCAAAAAAAAAAAAAAAAAAAAAAAAAAAAAAAAAAAAAAAAAAAACACTTTATCAGAGCTGCTGTGGAAAGGGTGTCAAGAGCTTGTGTCTCAGGCCAGGTTCAACCCCCTGATAGCTTTACTGGGTTAAATAAATTTATAAAGAACTCAAGAGTCACAGTCCAATATATTTTATATTGCTCTCCCAGAATTGGACTAAGACTCACCTGTAGTCCTAGGAAGACAGGTCCCAGGGAAGGAGCCCTTTCTTTTGTGGAGGAAGGAGGGATTTCAAGACAGTGTTTCTCTGTGCAGCCCTCCCTGTTTGTCTTGATACTTACTCTGTAGACGAGGTTGGCCTCAAACTCCACGAGTGTCAGGATTAAAGGCATAGGAATCCCCACCCAGCATAGAAGCCCTTTTTAAGCCTCCTGCTTACCCTTTTATGATCTCCAGTTCCTCCAGGGAGCTCTGACTGCTTGGTGTCTTTAGAGTTAGAACATCCTATAACCTATGCCCCCCGCCATGAACACATATTAGACCCTAAGTAAGAAATGTTATTTCTGAGGATGTTTAGGTGGAAAGCATACCAGCCTAAGAGGACATTCAGACTCACAAGAGCATACAGATCATTTAGGGATCAGGTGCAAGTGAACAAGTCAGTCCCAGAAGTCCAAGAACTTGTGCTCCTATCGAAGTCCTTGGCCCAAAGGTCATAGTTTGAAAATCCAAGGTCTAAAATGTGCAGTTTCAAAATCTGCCTTCTTATAACCTCTAGTCCCCTGACTTCTGAAATGAGGGGCTCTGGCTGAAGGTTCTGCCAGCCATGGCCAGCAGAACATCAGGAAGAATGGAGAGCAGAGAAGGCAGGGGACATCCAGAATGTACAGCTACTCCAGGTTCTTAAGGATTCCCTGCACAATGCCATGAATATAAAGTGGCAAGCTGGACACAAGTGGGAATTACAGTATGTATCCTTCCACTCTGAGTGATCACAGTTTTACTCCCATCAAGCATTTGTAAACATTCAAATGTTTGACTTTAATTAGATTATATGATCAACAAATGAAAACTCTAATTTCTATGTTCTTCTCTTAAATAAGCTTTTTGGTAGGTTTAATCCTTTCCATAGCTTGCCCAGTGGAATACTCTAATTGCCAACATTAAACAAACATAATTCACAAAAGATGCTACCTTCATAGCTTAAGCATTTTTAACCAGAGTGAAAGCAGAAGGAACATACAGCTTGGTGTTACACTCTGTATCCTGATAGAGTATAATGAGCACATGAGGACCCAGCACCTCCCAAGATGGCTTACCTTCTTCAGCATTGTTCTGGTCTGGCCATTTATCCCCAGGAGGCCATGGAAGGTCTACCATGGGTGTTGCCCACTGGGTTAATTTTTGATAAGCCACTCCGTCCATATTACAAACTATGTTCTCTCAAGAGGCCAATATCTAAATATCTTCATGACCAGGGGAGTTGAGGAAATGGGGAATAGTGGGTGATTAGAGTCTAGGGGATAAGGAGGAACTAGATTAACTACTTGCCTCAGATTCATTTCCTTTAAGTGGAACAAGGTTGAGGTCAACCAGAAACTCAATAGCTAGAGTGCCTACTTTATGCCATCTGGTTCTTGATGTGAGCATAATAAGTTATTTCCAAGATGAGCTTGGCAGAAATAACACAGGTGGTATTTAAACTGGAAGGTCCAGAGCCACAAGACCTGGTGTTTTCAACACACCATGAATCCTGAGAACAGCTCCAGGATTTAGCCTGAGAAACATAAACTCACTACCGTGATGTGCCATTTTTCTATCTGTTAGATCATACTACATAGTCTGTCAGCTCCATCTTCCATAACATGGGCTAATAATGCCTTCTTTTAAAGATTGTAGTGAGGTTTAAATGAACCCAAGTATGGCAAGTTCTTCAAAAACCCCAAAGACACAGTCAGCGTGAGTAACAGCAGGGGCTGTTACTATCATGGAAAGAGTAAATGAAGTCTAAATGCAGTGGCACCTGCTTGTAACCCCAAGGACTTGAGAGGCTAAGGCAGTAGGATCGTGAGCTCAAGGCCCACCTGGGCTTCATAGTGAGACCTTTTCAAAAGAAAGGAAAATGGAGGAAGAGGAGAGTAGAAGGAAGGGAATGAAGGAAAATGCTGGTAAGTGGTTGTGGATTGAATGCAGGCAGCTCACTTCTGCTGTGCCCTCAATTCCTGCAGCAGAGTAAAGAGGGAACCACAGAGGGATCGGATTAGTATTGCTGTTATGACGGCTTTCTCTTAGGGTGGAAGGAAACTGAAGGACCTGGTGGGGGAGGACATGTGAGGGGCTTTGTTTCTGAACCTATTGTAAGCAAGACTTCCAAGTGTTTAAGTCCCAGGAGCTACAGGCCACTCACTCCTGACCATTAGACACCTGCCTTCTGATGTGTAGGCATTTTTAAAGACCCTGACACCATCACAAAGTAGCTTAGCTTTCATATCCTGAGAGGTGTGACTGACAAGCCTGTGCCTTTTATTGTATGCTGTCAATGAGGACTAGGCTACATATGCATTACTCAGACAAGTCTGTCTGCTTTGTGTCGATGCATTTTTTAAACCATCTTCTGGGCCACTCAGGTCTCATGATATGAGTAATCTCTATTGAGAAGGAGGAAATGATGTGTAAATGTGTGTAAAGAGAGAGTGATGTTTGCAATACACAGTCCACTTCTTTGCAGTCGGATTGGAAACTGGATTTGGTAAGGAAAGAGTCTGATTGACAGTTGTTCCAATACTTCCCTTTTGCCATGGATGTGTGAACAGTCTTTATGTGATGGTTGGAAGACCTTGCCAAGTGTTTTCCTCTAAGCCTCATATTGACTCAATATGTGGTCACTAATGATTAGGGGGATGTGACTGTTTAAACAGGAAATTTCATAAACTAATCTCCATCAATAAATCACACCCCCCCCAATTGCCAATTGCATTCTTATGCCAAAGTCAGACTATCTGGAATGTGTATTTAAAAATAGCACTTAGACAAGTGATTCATGCCTAGAAATCCTAATACCCAGGAGGCTAAGGCAGGAGGATCATGGCAAGCCTGGTCTATACAGTGAGCTCTAGGCCCATCAGGAGTATACAATAGGATCTTGGGGTGGGGGAATGAAAGTAAAAAGAAATGGATGAAAAACTGAAGTAAGCCTCTTTAGTGCCCATCTAGACATAAGAAACCTTCACTTGTGTCTTTTATGTTGGACATTTCATTGTTTCAGAAAAGTTTCTGAACTAACTCTCGTCACACCTAGGTCCCTCAACAAGGTTTACACAGTGTTTGTCCAAGGTTTATTTCTCTTAGAGGACAGTGAGTTAGAAAAATCAACTGAGGGGCTGGAGAGATGGCTCATTGGTTAAGAGCACTGACTGCTCTTCTAGAGGGCCTAGGTTCAATTCCCAGCACATACACGACAGCCCATAATTGTTTCTCCTATTCAGGGCATCTGATACTTCATACAGACATACATGCAGGCAAAACACCAATGTACATAAAATAAAAATAAATAATTTTTTTAAAAAGTTCTGGAGAGATGGGTTGGTGGTTAAGACCACTGGCCGTTCTTCTAGAGGGCCCAGGTTCAATTCCCAGCACTCACATGGCAGCTCACAACTCTCTGTAACTCCAGTTCCAGGGGAATCTAACATGCTCTCTCTCTCTCTCTCTCTCTCTCTCTCTCTCTCTCTCTCTCTCTCTCTCTCTCTCTCACACACACACACACACACACACACACACACATACGTACACAACACCAATGCACAGAAAAATAAAAATAAATAAACCATGAGAAAAAATTCAAGTGTCCACTCACAGTGACAGCAAGGGGAAAGTCTAACTCCTAGTTTTCTATTTGTTTTTCTTAGGGGTGGAAGCCAACATTAACATTTCTTGACATACTAAAACTATTCCTCGTCTCACTGAACTCTTGGCTCTAAGAGTCTTCTCTGATGAGAAGAGTGAAAGAGCTAGAAACCATTTATGTCTCATCCTTGTAATCACTAAGTCCACTTACCTCAGCTCAATAGAAAGGGCCAGAGTCTTCAAGTGAGATGGAAAGAAGGAAGACACAGAACCATCTAGAAGGGTTAAGGTCTGGCCTTAGCACAGGTCATTGATGTAAACAGAGTTCTGAAGCAGTCTGAGGTCCACTTTTACCTTGGGGGGCCCTTGACTTGATTTCTCATCTTGTCATTGTCATGGTGATACATGTTTGGACCAAAAGTGGGAAACCTGCAGTCAGGCTCCAGGATTTCTCTGTGAGATTTCTTGTGCCTTTGCACTGCATACCCATCCTCACAAGGCTGGGGCGGAGTGTGACAGGAGTCAAGGCTGTCAAAGACCTGGCAGAGCTAACCTCCAACCTGCCAACCAATCACTGTATCCCTAACGATGAATTTTTAGAGCTATTTTTCCTCTGCAAAATGATGGAGTGTGTTTCGTGCTTTGTTTGCTCTTACATGTGCTATTTGTTCCCAACCTCTGACCTGTTCTTTTGTTTTCTGTGTGTTGCAGGCAGCATAGTGTACCTCGGGATGATGGTGGGGGCATTCTTCTGGGGAGGACTGGCAGACAAAGTGGGAAGGAAGCAGTCTCTCCTGATTTGCATGTCTGTCAACGGATTTTTTGCCTTCCTTTCTTCATTTGTCCAAGGCTATGGCTTCTTTCTTCTGTGTCGTTTGCTTTCTGGATTCGGGTAAGGTTTTCTCCATCATATTTTATAATAATGTGTTTACTCACCATTGTACAGTTTCACTCTGCCAGATCTCAGCACCAAGAAAGATACTTGTAACACATTTCTTCTATTTTTGTGTCAGCCTAAGAAGCCACAATGTTGATTTCTTAAAATGTAATTATAGACATTTAAATCCAAGAAAGTACCGAAACACCCATGGTGGGTGGTATGATAAATTACCTCTGGGGAAATGGTTTTGCTCACATTGGAATTCTGTTGAACAACAAAACATATTCAGAAACACACATAACTTTTGAAGATTTAAGAACGAGCTATACCTACTACACTGGGTCACATTATAGGGACTGCTCTTAAATCCAGGATTAGGTTATATCAAACACTGTGGCTTTATTGGTCTAGGTTGCCTGTGTGTGTTTAACTAGGTGGGAGAGCCTGCTTTGGGAAACATAGCAAATTTTGTCTGTACATTCCTGATTTGGGCAGAGTTAGCTGGAGTTGTACTACTCGCCATGTGCAGGAGTGTAGGAACATCAATGATATAGTTGTTTTCTTAAAAGAGACAGAACCCAATGGCATGGTTATGAGAGTATGAAAAACACTACTTTAATAAGGAAAACATTGTAGAAATATAAATTTCTGACTCCTGATTAACAACTGAGAGATAGTTTTTTCAAGATGTTGTCAGGAACTGTAGTTACCTTTTTAATGAAATAAGAGAGGCAGGATGGTTTACAGGTTTGAGGAGTTACCACCAATAGCTGTTGATAGCAACCTACAGAGCAAACACAGTTCTGTTGAACAAAGTCAGAGAACCCCAGTACATCTTTCTCTTACATACATGCTCAACTACAGCCAATATTTTTCAGAATATTGTTAATATGTGCTGAGCAGACGCCAAAGGGCTAGAGCCTGCAGATACAGGACAATTGTGCAACATGTTAACTGCCTGAGGGAAGATAGCCATAGGTACTGTACAAGACGTAAAACAAGCTGTGATCACAATGGCCTGATCCTTAATGTCTGTAAGTCCTAATGCTTCCCAAAATTGAAACAGAGAGCTGTTAAATTCTTATTTAGTCTGTATAAGCAGAGATGTTCCATACTGAATGAAGAGAACTCTAACTCAAATCATTGAACAGTTATGGCTCCTCAGTCAGCTTCCAAATAGGCAACACTTTACAGACCCAGAACTTGCATAAGGGAGAAGCCAAGTTCCTATGAGGAAAGATGCCACTACATCAGCGAAAATTAATTGCGAATATTTCTCACAATCTTTCCCCAAAGGCGATGACTGTACCTAGATAGATAGATAGATAGATAGATAGATAGATAGATAGATAGATAGACAGACAGATAGATAAATGCTTCTCAGATCTTACTGGACACTGACTGGATTTAAGTAGACCAAAGTCACATTGTAGTCTACCAATCAGCATAAGGGCTTTGAGAAGAGAGGTGATCAGTGACATTTTAGCTCAGGTTTGGATCACAGTTGGCCAGGAAATTGTCAGCTCTGTTTCATGCTTGCTTGATTCTAAGGTTCCAGAATGTTCTGTTGGAAGAGATATGTCTGGCAGTAGCAGAGTCTAATCTGGCAGAGCATCTGCCCACCAGGTTCATTTATTTCAAAGGTTAGAACATAAAGAGAAGTCCTAGGTCATCAAGCCCAAAGCTTTTATGTTGCAGATTTATATCTGAAATGACTATACTCAGTCCTGTTAACTTGCAACATCATAATTAAGTCACCTGGACAGTTAAAATCCAAGACTTGGATGTCTTCCTGTCATCCTTGCTGTGAATGTAGAAGGGACAGGGGGAAGGTTTGATTTTAGGGGGAGACCTGCCTGGGGGTATGGTTTCACTGTCTCTTCTCATCTCCCTCCCTCACCCCCCTGAGTGGGATTGCACTATGAGACTCAGAATGAATGGCCTCCAGCACATGGTGCTCCTGCCTCAGCATCTCAAGTGCTGGTATTACAAGTGTGTGTTACAATGCTCAGATTTCTGCTTTTGTTTTTCTTTCTTTTTACCAAGCCAAGTCTTGAATGTTTCCTCTTAGAAAATAAATACATCCGGCTGGCATAATCTTTGTGACTTTAAATGTTTATTCTGTACAAAGAAAGATTTTCCTGCTGGGTACATCAGTATTTGTTGGGGTGAGGAACAGGATCTCACTAATTGTCCATCTGTCTTTCATTTTCTCAAATGAATCTCACACCAGGGCAACACACGTCCCTCTTATCCTTTGTTACAGACAATTAAAATGCTGGGAAATGGAGTTGGCACCATTAATTCATTTTCATTTGCCCCAGAATTAAATTATTTGTTTCCAGTCACTGTTAATTAAGGGAATGATAATGTGTTGGATGCCAGGCAATGTCAGAATTGAGAGTTGCTCACTGAGAGCCTGGCACTGGTGAGCATGGTGGCCAGGAGGAAAATAGAATAGCAACAGTAATGAAAGCAAAAGTTCTTTGTTTCTGTGTATTGGAAATGAAAGAAGACTCATGTCTCCCAGTGTGAGCAGGGCCAAGCCATGAATACTTCATAGCTGTGCCCAGTGTTCATTAGCTGATTGGGTGACAGTAAGAACACTATGGCTGGGGCTGGAGAGATGGCTCAGACGTTAAGAGCGCCGGCCGTTCTTCCAGAGATCCTGAGTTCAATTCCCAGCAACCACATGGTGGCTCACAACCATCCGTTATAAGATCTGGTACCCTCTTCTGGTGTGCAGATATACGTGGAAGCAGAATGTTGTATACATAATAAATAAATAAAATCTTAAAAAAAAAAGAACACTATGGCTGTGTGGAATCCTTGACACTAACCAGGATTCTCCCATGAGCTTTATTTTCACAACTGCTTTTAAAAATTTAGACAATGAAAAATGTTTTCCCTTAATTAAAAAATCAGAGCATAGATAGGCTGTTATTTCCAAATGGTCCACAGCCCCTGGGTTTTCTGATTTTTGGTCTGATTCAGAACTATACAGTTTTCCATTCTTAAGTGTTTTCGATTAAGAAATAATTTACTGACCACATTGAGAAAATGAAAATTAATTTTTAAATTTTTAAGATTTGAGAAAAAAAATTCTTACCAAATACTTGAATAGTGCTTGCTTTGTGAGAGGTGATGGGTTCGGCATTGTATGCAATTGACTAACCTAAGCCTCATTGGTCCCCGTGAGGAAATACTATCATTCGTGTATGATTATCTACATATTGCAGATGAGGAGGGTAAGGCACATGAAAGTGTGGCAACTACGGGAGGGTACACAGTGACTGATCTAGCCAAGTTTCAAACCTAGGGTCCAGTTCCAAAGCTGGTGATCATAACTCTGTCTGAGACTCAACTGGAAATGACTCTGACTGTGTGTGACACCAAACCCCAAACATGATGGGTGTTTCTAAGTGTTTTAACAGATCTGTCCAAGAAGATCTCTGACCTTATAAAACTGAATGGGAAGGCCTTTCCTGGAATGTGCTTGGAATATGTTTAATTGAAAAATAATGTCAAACCAAACTATACACAGGGGAGTAATGTTTCCTTAGAAGGTTTGTTGTTCAGCATGGAAACCAACTGGCCACAAGTAGCTACCAAATGTCTTAAATGTGACTTGTCCAGCTGCAATATGTTTATGATAAGTGGAACAATCTATTTCTCTAAAATTTGAAGACTTGGAGCATGTAAAAAATGTACTATCACATGGATAATTTTACAGATAATATGTGCTATGTGATAATTCTTGGTAATGAGCATATATTAAAATTAAACATGGTTTGTTTCCTTGTTTTAGTATCTCTTCTAAAACACACATAATTATGCATGTGGCTCTGCTTACTCTGTATTTCTCTTGGAAGGCACTATCTTAGACAGTGCCTTTTACAAGGCTATCTGATACAAACGTTAACCTTTTTTTAGCAAACCTTGTCTCGCAGTCTATCTTATGATAAAGGTAATGTTGATCCCACTGAGAAAGGAATGAAGCAAAACAGCCTCCACACCCAGAACATCTGTGATCACACATTAGCCATATGCACTGCTTAGAATTCATCCTTAGAGACCCTTGAGAGTGGAAAATTGTGATTTTTTTTTATTTTTTTATTAGTTCAAATTAGAAACAAGCTTGCTTCACATGTCAATCCTTTCACCCTCTCCCTCTCCCTCTTCCTCCCCTCCCACCAAACCCCCACCTTATTCCCCCTCTGCTCCCCATGGAGAGCCTTTCCAAAGTCTGTCATATCATCCTGGGCAGGGCCTAGACCCTCCCCCATGTGTCCAGGCTGAGAGAGCATCCCTCCATGTGGGATGGACTCTCAAAGTCCCTTCTTACACCAGGGAAAAATATTAATCCACTACCAGTGCCCCATAGAGTGCCGGGGCCTCCTCATTGACAGCTACGTTCAGGGGTCTGGATCAGTCCCATGCTGGGCTCCCAGACATCAGTCTGGGGTCCATGTGCTCCCCTTTGTTCAGGTCAGCTGTTTCTGTGGGTTTCACCAGCCTGGTCCTGACCCTTTTATTCTTCATTCCTCCCTCTCTGCAACTGGGTTCCAGAGTTCAGTTCAGTGTTTAGCTGTGGGTATCTGCCTCTGCTTCCATCAGCCACTGGATGAGGGCTCTAGGATGGCATAAAAAGTAGTCATCAGTCTCATTATAGGGGAAGGGCATTTAGGGTAGCCTCTCCACCATTGCCTAGATTGTCAGTTGGTGTCATCCTTGTAGGTCTCTGAAAATCTCCCTATTGCCAGATCTCTCCTCGGACCTATAATGGCTCCCTCTGTTATGGTATCTCTCATCCTGGTCTCCTTTATCCTTCCCCTGGAAAATTGTGATTTTTGTATATAGCGCCTGCAAGTGGTGGTCTACTTTGTGCAGAGCTTGAAGGAGTGAAAGGAGCGGTGGAGGAATAATAGGGGGATAGATGGGTAAGTAGAGATGTAGAGGGAGGGTAAACAAGGTGTTTTCAACAAATGACTAATTAGTTGGATCTATGTGCTTTTATAATTTCTCAAAGATAATTGTAATTATTACCTCTATCTTTATTTGTGTAGCCATTTAGGTGTTGGGGGAATGTATTCTTCCAACTTTCTCAAGAGCTACTGTGTACAAGACCGCTTGGCATCATGACCTGTGCCCTATCATTTCTCCCCAAGGCACCAGGTTGCTTTTGCAAAGGCATGTGTATCTACAGACTTAAGGGCTTAAGGGAACCAATATGACTGTAAACAAGTTAGGAGAGCTGGACTAATATATTTTGTTACCGTCTTTTGTTAGCAATGCACAGATTTGCCCAAATTATGTTTACAAATCAATGTTTTCAAATGACCAAGTTTCCTATAAAATATTGTCTTTATATTTTACACAGTGTTGAGAAAATAACTTTCTGTGTCGAAATATTACTTTTTATATTTTGGTTTTGAAGATTGGAGAACTAAAGCTCTCCATTGGCTGAGGAGATCCTTAACCAGTAAGTGTGCCTGTCCCAATTATTTCTATCTTGATTGATTGTTTTTTCAAGACAGGGTTTCTCTGTGGAGCCCTGGCTGTTGTGAAACTCTGTAGACCAGGCTGGCCTCAAACTCACGAAGAACCACCTGCCTCTGCCTCCTGAGTGCTGGAGTACTGGGATTAAAGTCATGAGCCACCACTACCCAGCCCTAACTTGATTTATTATAACAAACATGTGCTTTCTAATCAACATAGCACCGTCGTCTTCTGTGTCAACCTAGTCTGCTCAGAGAGTTTGCAGTTTGGACTCTTCCATCTAAGCTAGAGCAGCCATAAGCATGGATGTACACGTGTCTCTATGGTAGGATATGGGGCCCTTTGGGTATGTGCCCAAGGGCAGCATAGTTGCATCATATGGAAGTGCAAACCAATACTGCCATTACGGAAATGAGTGTGGAGGTTCCTCAAGAAATTAAACGTTAAAAATAGATACTGACATCTTTTGAGCTGTTACTTGGATTTTTTCTTTCTGGGTGCAATTTAAAGCATAACTAATTGCTTCTGGATTGCTGTGTGATCTGTCTGGCAGCACAACGTCTTCACTCCTTTTTTTTTTTTTTTATTCCAAGCAAGGATTAAAATGTTATTTTCCAAGTGAGTGAGTTATTTGTGGCTGTGTTGCCTGGCATAGATTAGACCGTCCACTGTTCTTTGTATATACCCATAATACTCATCTTAATAAAAGCTGCCAGGTCTGCTCACTCCTGGTGGGTTTTGGACCCTGCTTATCATCTGTGTAGGACAAGGGGCTTCACAGTAATTCCTCAACTTCCTCCTCAATTACATTCTCACATAATTTCCCACTTCCTAACAAAAATGAAGGTAGAGATAAAAGATTATTTGAAAAGTTACATTGTGAAAAAGCTAAAGTTAAAGTCATTAAAGTATTATTTATATGTGTGTGTTTTATGTTGTATACACATGTGCTTGTGTTTGTGGGTATGCTCACTCATTGGGTTCCTGTGTGGAGGTGAGAGACTGAAGTCTGAATGTTTTCCTCTATTGCTTCTCTTCCTTATTTTTTGAGGCAGGATCTCTCACTGAACCTGGAGCTTACAATTTCCACTAAATTGTCTGGCCAACTCTTGGCCCACAATCCACCTGTCTGTCCCTCAGTGTTGGAATTATAGGTGTGTTGCCAAGCCTAACCTATTTACATGGGTGCTGAGGATGCAAGCTCAGTTTGTCATGAATTCACTTCAAGCACTGAACCATTGCCTGAGTCCCTACAGTGAAATTACTCTGTCACTTGTTTGCTGAAGAATTGAAAGAGGAACAAAATTACTCAGTAGAATCCTGTGGTGGTTTAAATGAAAATGGCTCCCACAATCATGTATTCGAGTGTTTGATCCCTAGGTGGTAGAACTATTTGGGAAGGATTAGGAGGTGTGCTCTTGTTGGAGGTGGTATGCCAACTGGGGGATTACTGTTTGATTGATTGATTCTCTTGTTTTTGGGCCTGTGGCAAGGCAGTACATCAAAAAGCAAGTAGCCTGTGGTAGAGTGAACTGCTCACCTCATGGAAGCTAGGAAGTAAAAAGGATAGATCTTGGAGGAAAACCTACAACCACCACTTTATTAAACCAGCACAATCCCTAACCACATTCTAAATATTTGTCCCTATGCCCTATGAGGTAAGTGTAGTCCTCACCCTTCATCAAAGAATCCTCTCTTTGCCACAGACAGAAACCATTACAGAAAACCACAACCAATCAACATGCAGAGTTGTGGAGCCCAGTCCAAGAGGATTAATCTACAACACAACTCCCACAACTAAGGCTCAGGTAACATTATTGTATGAGCTGTTTGCTGTGAGATTGTATCTCCTAGTAATGTAAGAAACTACACCCATAACATCTCACCAATGTAACTGCCTCACATGAGCTGAACAAGGACAACAATAGACATCCCAAAGTGGAGAGGGGGAAGACATGAGGCTCAACCCAACACAAATAATACAGGCAACTAAGGAAACTGAGAGCAGGAGTCTTTACTAGGGAAGAATGCACCAATTGGCCACCCAATATCAAATAGTCAGCTCTGAAGGCATACATACAAGCAACAGTATACAGACAGGGAAGATTATAATTAGAAATATACGTATGTACAACCACATATATATCTGCATGTAAGAACAATTCTTTAAAAAAGAGGCCATGAATTTATAAGAGGGCAATGAGGGGTTTATGAGAGAGTTTGGAGGGAGAAAAGGGAAGGGGTAAATGATGTAATTACATTGTAATATCAAAAACAGAAGAAACATTTTTAAAATACTGGAGGATGAAGCCAGATGGTAGTGACACATGCCTTTAATTCCAGCACTCAGGAGGCAGAGGCAGGCGGATCTCTGTGAGTTTGAGACCAACTTGGTCTATAAGAACTAGTTCCAGGACAGAGAAACCCTGTCTTGAAAATCCAAAAAAAAAAAAAAAAAACTGGAGACTGGAGGATGTTGGTTCAAATACTTCCAAAGCACAACCCCAATAACATGACACCTCCAACTAGATTCCACCTCAGACGTTCTGGCACTGTCAAAACTGGGTAGGCTGGAGATAAAGATTGGAGTGCATGGGTCTTTGAACAAAACTCATCAAGCCATAGTAGCCAGCATAAACTCAGTATGACACAGCACCAGAAAGAACATTACCCTCCACAATCTGGACTGGAGCATTGAGGGTGTCGAGACAGTCAAGCTTGTGCAGAAAGTAATCTTTGATATCTTCGATCACCTGCTACAGTAACCTGATTCAGCTTATCTAATTGCTTCACATTTCCAAAAAGAGAGAGAGCCTTGCCTGCAATGCTTGTGTGTTCTTCATCTTGCACAGTGTCCCACTCATGACTTTGTCTTGCGTTACTGAGAAAAATAGGTAAATATGTTCTATGATATGTACCAAATTAAATCACACACACACACACACACACACACACCTGATATCTGTGTACTGGAGGGAAGTCCCAACTTACTCTAGGAATATGTTTGAATCTGTAACTTCTTATTTTTAGAGTTTTACAAATATTGTTGTTAAAACCTAAAGTCAATGTTACTTACTAAAATTAATATTATTAATTATTTAAAATTTTATTTTCCCAACTCCAAACTGCCAACTATCAATATTCACATTCATTTGTGCAAATTTATATGAACTTATGCTGGATTATTTTCTTTCTGTATAATGTAGATTGCAATGGTTATTCCTTCTATGCCTCCTATTACCAAGGATAATTAAGATTTGACATTTTGGAAGCTAATAAGAGAGACTTAATGTCTGATATTGAAGAAGTTCCTTAGGAACCACTCGGCTCTGATTGCTTCATTTATGTAAACATTCCATCACAGATTAGTTTCAAAGAAAGGACCTTGAGCAGCATTTAATAGCTAGCTATCATGTTATAATGAACAATAAGGTTTCCATGGTAAGGAAATTTAAGGATGTCTCACCCATCAAATAGTATAAAAGACAATTATTTAATCTTTGCATTATGGATTTTTAAAATATGAAGCCAATTATATTTTTCACATTAAATCTCCATTCACTGTAATTGTTTCTCATCCTTAGCACTGTTAATATTTTGGGCTGCATAATTCTTTCTTCCTGGGGACCAGTCGTATTCATTGAGAGATATCGAGCATCCTACCTCCTTGTTGCTTGAAGCACCTCCTGTGTTGTAACAATTCACAATGCCTCCAGATAGCTCTAAACATCTGTAGTCATCCACAGCCATAGGTCAAAGGAGAAAAAACAAAACAAAACCACTTTTTAGAGCTACTGATACATGGCCTGTGAGAACTCCCATTAAAATATTTATCTCTGATGTGTTCTCAGAAACCATATCCTAATGTGGCAAGCAACATCATAAAATAAAACAAATAATTAGGTGTATTGTTCCCTCATATTTTACCATTTTGGTTAGCATGTGAATTTCATTATGTTTTCATACACTTTCTCTTGGTCGATATTTATTGTTGTTTATTAACATTGTTTTTTCTGTATGGTAGATTCTGATTCAACCCTCACTGAAAATGTTGAGTGTTAAAAACAGCAATGGGAAACCTTTTTTAAATTTGCCAACATTTGAGGCTGTGCTGTGGGAAGCTTTATCTTGCCATCATCAGTTTTTGTAGAAACTAAATTATATTTACAAGACATAAATGCACCTGCTTTGTATCTTGTCAAGAAATTTTTATTGATGGTTATTATTGCAGCTACAACATTTTTATGAAAGACATCCGAGTGTTTTAGAAGCTCCTAGAATGTCCATCACGGTTTTCCAGCATCTTCTGGTAAGCCTCAAGTGAACTCTTCTTGTCATATGGACCACCAGGGCTTTTGAGGAAAGGGTGGTCACAGTGACTAAGGCACACGGTAACTCAGGGACACTGGGAGGTATTCTGGCCCAGTCCTTACATCTCAGTGTCCTCAGCTTCTTTTGTGGTGAGATTGATTTAGGAAGGGCACATGCCCTTGTTTTTCAGGATATGTAAGTCATCAGAACAGCGTAGTCCAGGAGAGCTGATGCACCTATTTCAACATGGAAAAGTCTGAAAATGTTAGGAGTAATCCGTGGTGTATGCCAATGGACCAGGTGACAGGGCACAAAGGCACACACCAGGCAGTTTCCCAGGCAACATGCAGCACAAAGGGATATTTTCCTCTGAATAGAGCAGGCTACAGAAGATGGTAATATTTTCACTAAAATAAATGACCAGCCCACAATAAGAGAGTGAGTGTTTGGATTGTCTTACAGATCGTGAGAACCAGAATGTTGCAAAAGATCTACTATCACCCCACACTAACTGCTCAGGGTCATTTATCCTTGGAGTACACACAGACTGAGAGCCATCCATGCAAAAAGGACCGCATTAGAAAAAAGCAATGCATCAAAACGAGCTTGATTACTGAATACAGTATTTTTCTCTTCTTAACTTTGACTTACTGAGAACTAACAGGCAGTCTTAAAATTGTAGCCATGTCGGAGTACATTTATCTCAGTTTCAAGGTGCCTGACATCTTGGCATGTAATTTTGCTTTCACGAAGTATGAGTTATAGCTGTTCCATTCAGAGTGTCTAGAATCCTAATGAACTATTAATTAGGATGTCAAGAGTCAGTCAAAACTAGAGCTTATTTTATGCCCTGAAAACTGATGCCAGGGCTAGAGATATAGCCCAGTGGGCAATACTTTTACCGTGCATACAAGCATAAGGATCTGAGTTTGAATCCTCCAAAACCCTGTGAAAGCCAGATATACAGTGTAACCATAGAGAGAGGTGGGAAATGGAGATAAGAATCCAGAGAAGCTTGAAGGAGAGCTACCCTGTCATATGCAATGAAAAGCCAACCAACAAAGAGATTCTGTCTCAAACTAGGTGGAAGGCCAGGACCAACACCAGGTGTTGTCTTCAGACCTTCAAATGCACACACATATTCACACACACACATTAATGTATGTACACACACACACACACACACACACACACACACACACACACACACACAGGTGGGGGTGATGCTACACAACAGGGACTTAGCAAGAAATGATTTGTGAGGGACACATTCTATTTCCCCCTGAAATTATGTGTTGCTATGAAATCATTTAAAGCCTATTCAGACATTGTTGAATTGTAAAAGTGACCTAGCATGAGCTTTTCAAAAAAGCCAAATGGAATTACCAGTCCACCGTGTTATAGAACCAGTCAGTTCTCACTGCTTAGTATATACATGTTTCTATTTTTTTCCAACTTTTTTTATTTGAATTAGAAACAGGATTGTTTTACATGACAATCCCAGTTCCCTTCTCCCATCCATCCTCCCCTACCCCCCCCCAACTAAAAACCTTATCTGTCACATATCTATTCTGCTCCCTCTGGATCGTGAGGCCTTCCATAGGGTGTCATCAGTGTCTATTGTATCCTTTGGGATAGGGCCTAAGCCCACCCCCCTGTGTCTTGGCTCAGGGAGTATTCCTCTATATGGAATGGGCTCCCAAAGTCCACACCTATGCTAGGGATAAATACTGGGCTTCTACAGGAGGTTCCATAGATTTCTGAGGTTTCCTCACAGAAACCCATGTTCCTGGGGTCTGGATCGGTCCCATGCTGGTATCCCAGCTATCAGACTGGGGAGCAAGAGTTCCCGGATGTTCAGGTCAGCTGTTTCTGTGGGTTTTGCCAGCCTTGTCTGGACCTCTGTGCTCTTCACTGGTCCTTCTCTGCATCTGGGTTCCAGTTCAGTTCAGTGATTAGTTATGGGTGTCTGCTTCTACTTCCACCAGCTGCTGGATGAAGGCTATAGGATGGCATATAAGTTAGTCATCAATCTCATAATCAGGGGAGGGCATTTAAGGTAGCCTCTCCTCCGTTGCTGAGATAGTTAACTGGTGTCATCTTTGTAGATCTCCAGACATTTCCCTAGTGCCTGATTTCTCTGTAATCCTAAAATGTCTCCCTCTATTATGATATCTCCATTCTTGTTATCGTGTATTCTTCCCCTGACTCAAACTTTATGCTCCCTCATGTCCTCGGCATCCCTCTTCTTCTCCCCTTCTCATTCTCCTAGCTCCCCCCCCTCTTCCCATGCTCCCAATTTGCTCAGCAGATCTTGAACCTCTCCCCTTCTCCAGGGGACCATGTATGTCTCTTAGAGACCTCCTTGTTTATTAGCTTCTTTGGCAGTGTGGATTGTAGGCTGGTAATCCTTACTCTATGTCTAAAATCTGCATATTAGTGAGTACAAACCATGTTTGTCTTTTTGCGTATATACATGTTTCTTGTTTGAGGATTTGGTTGGTGGACTAGGACCTAGGTGCTGCCCATGTGTGTGCTGATGTTAATCACCATATTTCATCAGAATACTTTTTCAGGTGTCTCACTAGGAATTTTAGGTAGTCGTAGTATTCACAGCCTAGAGAAGAAGAAAGAAGCCTTTACGCAAGGGACTTAGTGCTGACTCTTATCAAGGAATGCACTGTGGGACTGGGGAATACTATTCAGTAGTGTATTGCTTGCAAAGCATGCACAAGGCCCAGGGATTGATTCCTGGCACTAGAAAAGTAAGCAAGGAAGGAAAGGAAAGAGAAGGATAGAGAGAGAAAGGGAAATAAAAGGAAGACAGATACTATGGCCCATTACGATACACATGAATATATGTATATAATACATGATTATATATGTTAATGTACACCACAAATGCTTATAGAAATAAAGGTTTCATGAGATGGACTTATGCTTTTCCTTATTACTTGAATTGTGATTAAATATTTTCATTTCTATCAAATTTTCCAAGATGCTATGTAGATTGCTAAATTGATTTCACAGCTCATAGACTGAGTACACTAGCAGAGCAGTCTGCCCGTGACCACTAGTGGATGACTACAGCATCATGTCAGCGGGGCCAGATATTTAAAATGGTGCCATATTTTGACCTCTCATTTAACTCTAAGAATTATACACTCTGTGGTTCATTTGGTCAGGCCAATTTGCTATGAAATGACCTTTCCTTAAATTGCATTTGCTGAAGGCATGACTAATAGTCCTTTATTGTATTAAAGGCTCAACAGAAATCAGTTGTTAGATGGGTGGACATGTTTTACTCTTTGACATTACATTGTTTGAAATGCCAATAGCAATTTACCTTGTGGAACCATAAATGAAGGAATACAGACGTTTAGGTTAGATCTCTCTCTCTCTCTCTCTCTCTCTCTCTCTCTCTCTCTCTCTCTCTCTCTCTGTGTGTGTGTGTGTGTGTGTGTGTGTGTGTGTGTGTGTGTGTGTGTGTGTGTGTGTGTGTGTGTGTGTGTGTGTGTGTTGATCCAAAAGTAAAGCCTTTGTGTCTGGCTTTAAATGAAATGTATAGTAAGGCCTTTGTGTCTGGCTTTCAGAGAAATGTTTCAGCAAAGCCTTTGCTATGTTTGGGTTGATCAGTAAAGGCTTAGAAATTGTTTTGAGACTGTTTGAGCCTTGAAAACAAGATCTTTCTCTGGAGAGTCTGCACTAGGTGCTACGTGAGAGCTTGCAGCTGCACCAACCTTGGTTCTAAGACAGTCCTGGCAGATCTGGCTAAACAGTCCTGGCTAGCCATAATCAAAAGGGACTGAGATTTGTGTGGGTTGTCTGTTCTCACAGGCAGCAAGAGCAAGATAACTTGGTTAGCTGGGACCTTTCCCAGCCTCCTTTAACCTTGTATATGTTTGAATAAAGTAGCTTGAGTGAGCTAGCTGGTTGTCAGTCTTTTCCAAGAAAGCTGAATGCCTCTGCTCCTATGGAAAATGAAGGCTTGGCATCTTGATGACCTTCTCTTACTACTGTAGCATCTATGACCCAGCATCTATACATATATATGATACATGTATGTGTGTTTGGTTTTTCTGTGCAGCCTCGACTGTCCTGAAACTCAATCTGTAGACTAGGCTGGCCTCAAACTCAGAGAGCTCCACCTGCCTCTGCCTCCCAAGTGCTGGGATTAAAGGCGTGCACCACTACCACCACCCAGCCTGAAACAGCATATTTAAGATAATAATTTGAAGCAAATTATTATCTGAGGCAGTTGTTCCAAAATTTTGGGTCAAGACTGTTTTGAAATTACAATGAAATCTGTGATTTGTCTACAAGACTAGACCAAATTTTAATTGTGTAGACTCTTACTTGAGAGCCTTTCACATGAGTAGTTTACCCACTAGTCAGTCATACTGTATCTTCAGGTCAGCCAGCGGCTCCTGTAACTACCCTTTCAAGGGGGATGGAAAAATTCTCCCCAGTGATTCCTGGCCCACTACTCTGTAACCAGCCTGTCCCATGACAAACAAGGTTCCAGGGCCCTGGGCTACTTTGTTCCAGTTAGGAAAGGTGCCCCCTCTGGGAGGCAAATTGGAGAAAGGTGTCTGTCTCCTCCAAGCAGTTCTGCCCCTACAGGGAGCATGTGTGGTATGTGCCACACAGTTGGTCATTGCCTGAGCACAGAGTGGTTCAGGCAATGAACCACTGGTGCTCACCATCTGTTAAGAATGCTTGCTACTCTTCTAGAAGACCCGAGTTCAATTCAAAGCACCTATATGGGTGGCTTACAATCACCTATATGTAACTCCAGTTCCAGGAGATCTGACACTCTCTTCTGCTCTTCATGGGCACTCACATGTATGTACAAACACACATATGCACACACACACACACAAATAAGTAAATATAGCTAGATCATTTTCGTTTAAGTCAGAGGAATGAGCAAAAGATCGTATTTGGTGCATATATGGTGCAAACCCTTATGTTTGTACTCATTCAGCTGTCCTATCTCCTGGATAAAAGTTAGAACCAATGTAGGAGGTGAGTTTGTCAGTATGTCTGTCAGCACATCACTCCATCAGCCTGCAAGACCCACTGCTGTGCGGTAGCAGCAAGGGACTTAAGATGGCAGACAGCGCCCTAGAGGTATTTATAGGTTCCCTACAGTCACATGGATGAGACACATCACAGTGCTTCTCTTTGTTTTAATGAATCAATTAAGATGCTTATTTAAAAAGCACCAGAATGTACCAGAGGCTTGGGTTACACTTGAGCCCCAGAGTACCTCTCTTGTTAAGGGCCCATGGATTCTCCCCATCCCCACTCTCTCCTCCAGCTACGGTGATGGCAGAGGCAGAAGAGAATGTTCAGCCCAGTTCTCACAGGAAAGGAAAACTCATCATGGGCTTTTCAGAGAAGGTTCCACCTTATGCTTGTACATTGTCTTTACCATGTGCTGGGATATCACATTCAACAGGACAAAAAAAATGTAAAATACTTGAATTAGCTTGTATCATAACATTAATATTATTGAGATTGTCTGTTTCCTAGGCTGAAGTGATTCATTCATTATTCTGGTCCTGCTCTAGTTCTTTGTAATTGGTGGTAATTATTATGCTTTTCTTTTTAATACAAAAAAATGTATAAAAATAAAAACTTGAGAAGGCAAAAAAAAAGCACCAGAATGTTGTAACTTTTAATAACTATCATGTAGACTAGCCAACACTGAGCACAAAACCCATCTGAATTGCAAGTGAAGCTGTAAGTCACACAAGTGGGATACCACTGCCACCTTCTGCCCAGATAGCTTAATTGCAATTTTAAGTTTGGGTAAGGCAGTAATGTGCCCGTATTCATCATGGAGATGGTATGAAATAATAGAGAATGCACGTTGTTTGCTATGCCAGGGGTGGGAGAGAATGTGTTGCTAGAGTCAGCTTTGAATTTGCCCTTCCCACCTCACATTAGCTGTCCCAGGCCCAGTCTCATGTGTTCTCTGTACTTCTTGCAGGATTGGAGGAGCCATTCCAACCGTGTTCTCCTACTTTGCTGAAGTCCTAGCCCGGGAGAAGCGGGGTGAGCACCTCAGTTGGCTCTGCATGTTCTGGATGATTGGCGGAATCTACGCTTCGGCCATGGCCTGGGCCATCATCCCACACTACGGTAAGGGGCTGGCCATGTTTCAGCTTCCCTCTCCATCTGCTTCCTCTCTGTCCTGAGCTCTGGCTTGAGGACAGACAGTACTGTCCTCATCAGGTGTCTGCCATTCATAATGCTCAGGAGGCATTGCTCTCCATGGAAAAGTCTGTATAAGGTAAGATTGTGTCAAATGGTCCTTTGGGCGAATGGATAAAAGGCAAGACTTTTGCACAGTGCTCTGGTCACTCCAGCCACCGCTGTCCCCATAGTTGGGACTTCTGACACTGTCTCTGCATGCAGAGGTTGAGTACTCAATCTCTGCATGACTGCCACTTTCATTTCTAATGCTGCAGATGCCTGTTGCAAATCCAGACCTCCTCAGATTGACCAGCCAGAAATCTGACCTTTCCCCAACCCCGCTCCTCACATTCTATTGGTTTCTATAACAGTCCACAGATCTCAGGGAAATGCCTACCTTGAGTTTCCCAGTTTATTATCAAGGATGTTACAGAAATACAGGTGAGCTGCAGATGAAGACATATGGGGAGGGTGAAGAGCTCCCATGACTCCTCCAGGTTCACCATTGCCCCTGCACTCCATGAGTTCAGCAGCGGGAAGCTTTCAAATCTCATAGTCTGTGGGCACAGTCTAGTAATTGACCAAGTCTTAGCCAGAGGACAGGGTGCACCATTGTGGTATGTCTTTCAGGTGACCCGTTCTATGCAGGAACCCAAATTTAGATTCCAGTTGATTCTGGGCCAAAGGTGCCTACGTGTAGCCTTGTCCTCCATGAGAATTGTCTTCTGCCACCATCCAAGAAAGTGGAGATGTCACCTTTACCTGGGACTTAAGGACGTCAGCTACCCTCAGAACCTTAGGTTGTAGAGCAGCATTGAGTCCAGGCCCCTCTCAGTTCAAATTAACAAGGGGAGAAAGACACTGGAGAGAACCGTGTGTGGGGACAAGAGAAGGCAAAAGGAAATGCAGACCTTTTGCAAAGCCCAGCCTTACTATCCATGGTTCTCAAAGCTACTGCTGGTCCACCCACATGCAGCCTTTGTGGCAATTAAAGTAAGGCACTTGTGGCTAGTGAGATGGTTCATTGGCTAAGCATACATATTATGTTTTCAGAGGACCTGAGTTCAGTTCCCAGCACCCCACATCAGACAGATCTCAACTGTCTGTAACTCCAGCTCCATGGGTACCCAACATCTCTGGTCTCTATGGGCACTTGTGGCATTCACATGCACATACCCACACCACAAACAAACACAAATAAGAAATTAAAAGTAATAAAAATAAATCCTTCAAAAGTAAGGCACCTTCTGGGCGGGCAAAATTATAGCTCCGTTCATCATTTTAGCAAGGGAGACAGCTCCCCTGCTCCCCTCCTTTCTCTTTCCTTTCCTCCCTCCCATCTGCCCCCACTTAGCCCTATCTAAGCCAGCCCTTTTCTTTGCCCCATCCTCTCATAACATCTCCATTTTTTGGCTATAGCCAAACCTCTCTCTGGAGCTCCTTGGGTCCTTGGGTTGATTGCAGATTCCTTCCCAGCCCTCCCTTCCCATCATATTACTCAGAGTCTCATCTGCCAGCCTCACAGACGAGGCCATACATTAGCTTCTGCAAGCTGCTCATGTGGTTGCTTTTCTTTTGCTTTCCATGCTAAGGATTCAGCTCTTCTGACTCCCCTTACACTTCCCTGTCTTGCAACCGTGCGTGTCCTGAGAATATTTTTGGTGGCCAGCCATCAGTAGCTAATCCACAGGAATCAGTGTACTTAAGCTCTTTCATTTTAATATCAAAAAGAGCAAGCTACTTCTTCTGTAACTAACCCATCTATTAAAATTAATCCATCTCTAACTAATCTGACTCTAACTGGAATGGTAGAAGAGGTCACAAATCACAAAGCTACTTGTAAAAAGTGAGAATGCAAAAAAATGAAATGCCAGGGGCTGACTTTAATTTTGATGTGGGTGGAACCTTGAGAAATAATGACCTGGATAGTAAGTCAGTCACAGAGTATTAAAATTTTAGGGCCATATTTTCTTTAAGTCTTCCCATTGCCATAAGTGTAGAATCAACAACAAATTATTGCAATCAGTCCTGTCTGCAAATTAGAACCAGCAGGGAGATCCTTGTAAAACACATTTGCTAGACTCACTGTTGCACTCTTGGATTTGAAGAGTTTTGTTTGCTTTTTAAAAGTTAAAATTCAAAAGCTCCTATGATGAGGTATCTGCAGATGAGGCTGATGTCTGATGGGTGGGCTTTTTCGGGTGCCTTCAAAGAATCCCTTAGCCAGGTGCTTAAGAATTGTGCACATGGAAACTACACTTTTTTGTAAATGTTTTCAGTAAGTTTTCCACTTCCCACAATCAAATCAGATTCTCTAGGCTGGGGACTCAGTGCTGTTTTTATTTTTACTCTTTCTAGCATAAAGTAAATATGACTGACAATTACAAATTATATATGGTTAACGTGCACAACCTAACTTTGTGTACATGAAAGATGGCTCAGCCAGTAAAAGCTCTTGTCATGACCTGAGTTAGACAGGAACTCACATTGTGGAAGGAGAAAACTGACTGCACAAGGCTGTTCTCTAACCTCAACATGGTATGGACTCCAAGGTACACACACACACACACCATAAAATGAATGCATAGATATTTTTAAAGAAAATAGAGAATTAAATGTTTAGGGGAAAACTTTGTATTTCCATTGGAAATTCTGCTTTGTGTGAATGATCCAGAAGCCCATTAAAAACAGAAGCAGGATATTTGCTCCTCCTCCTCTGCTACTCCATCCTCTCTCACTGGTGAGAACTTTGAGGACCACTATCCTTGCAGGGAGCTGTATGAAGGCATTTGAGAGCACAGTGCAGGGACTTGAAGGTTTGGTCTGGAGGGAAAGTGTGGATAATCGACATCCACATGGCAAATGTGGTTCGGTGATGAGTGCACACATTTGGGCAGCTCATGCACACAGGGCTCTCTTGACTGCTCTGATTCAGGATGCTTCTTTCCTGCCTATGGGGAACCCATCAGTAGGGAGCCTGAGCCTGATGATACAATGGCTGAGATACAATGGCTGCACACAGCCTCCGAGGCAAAGCAGATATTAAGTTTGGTCCAAGGGTTCTGAAAAGATTCTTGAGCAGTTAGATCCACCACTGGGGGTGGGGAGGTGAGGGGGTGGGATGGGGGGGTCTTGATGGCTTTATGGCCTGGTGAGTTAAGACATGAGCTGCTAATGCTAGGAGCTAATGCTAGATAATGGGATCGGCCTAGTTTTTAGACCAGCATCAGATAATGATGCCACTTTCCCTCACATCATCAGTCTTTGGCAAAGCTGAAGCTTTACCCAGAGCCAGGTAGTTGCTAATATCTGAAGGACTCCAGCATAAATTTGCTCACCTATAATCCTAGCATTAAGCAGGGCTGAGACAGAAGGATTGCCATACATTCAAATCCCTCTGGGCTGCATGGTACATTTCAACACAGCTCAGGCTACACAATGAAGCCCTACCTTAGTCTCTATCTTCTGCCCCTCCCCCACCAGCTAATTAGGTCTCAGGAAACATCAGGCTTTGATGTCAAGTTCTCAGGCATCTCCCTTACTCATCCCTGAACTCAGGAGCTGCTGGGCTAGCTGACTGGCTCCCAGTGGCTGAAGCATTTCCACTAGAATGAGGGGTCGGGGAGGAGACAGTAAAGCCATGGAGCATGTCCTGGCCTCAAACACTAGGTGTTCCTAACAGCTGCAACTAGGTGTGGAGAATGTGCTGTCCTGGGCACCCATTCTCAAACACAGGCTTCTGATCCCAGTGGAAACTGGCTACCAGCACTTAAAGGAACAGTCAGGTTTTCCTCTGTCTCAGAAGTTGTTATCGTAATTGTATATATCTGTGGAGTATAATATTTATGTTGACATTGTTCATAATCATCATATCACTTCTCTCTTTCTACCATGTGAATTCTGAGACTGAAACTCCAGAGTCCACAGCAAGCATCTTTACCCACTAAGCCATCCCACCAGCCCCAGGCTGATTCTCTGTCAGCACCTGTGAATTACACAGTGACAAATGGGACCTTGCAGGTGGTTTTGTTATGCTGATATCATTTTCTTAGATGTAAACCCAGAAGAGGCTGGACCCTGAGTGCACTTATTTTTACACTCTTGAGACATATTTTTTGAGATGTTACATTTGTTTATTAATTCATTGTTGTATGTTTGTGCATGTGCACACATTTGTGGTACGGCACTTGTGTAGAGCAAAGATGATAACTTACAGGAGGCCTTTCTCTATTTGCACCGTGTGGGTCATGGAGGTGGAAATCAGGTCAACAAGCTTGATGGCAGGCATCCTTACCAACTGACCACACCTCTTCACACTGTTGTTTGTGGTAGCTGTACGTGCAAATTCCTAATAGCAATGCTCAAGAGCTAACTTTTTCTCTCCATCTTCAGCGGCATTGGTTCTGTTTTAGGATGGCTGTTCTAACTGGGGTGATGGTCCCCCACTGAATGTGGGTGGAAACAAGCGGTATTTTCAGAAGCAGATAAGGCTCAGATGGAAAAGTCCTCCCCACATTCTGCTTCTTCTCCCCTCTGCACACGCTCCGGTAATGAGAACACATCAGCATTTAATGGAAACCCAATTACCTTCAGCAGAAAATGGGAGCAGGGGCTGACTCATTGCCCTGGTCCTCCCATCTGAAGCTTTCAGTGAGGCCCCTGACGCAGGGGCTGCTGCTTCACTGGAGTGCTGTCCGCTCCATTACACTCCCTGTCATTCTGCTTGAATGTGCATCGGATGAGGTGTTCTCTCCTCTGCCGTGTACATCCCAGTGAGGGACAATGATGCTCAGTCAACTAAGGGAGGGGATTTTGAGCATGAGGAGCCTTGGCCCTAAAAGCTCGCTCACACTGTAGTCAGTGCCCAATAGCCCCCTAGGCTGTGTATGGCTCACCCTTCACTGTGAACACCACAGAACCAAACAGCACATCTGTACAGCCCAAGTCCATCCTGCACACCCCTCCCTGCCTTCAGCAACAGAGAGATGGTGGCCTGAAATATACACATCTTTCCAAGTTGTCCAAATTACACTGTACTTGAATGAGACCAATGCATCTCTTTCTTACTGAGGAGGAAAGCAGAGAAGACCACACTGTTTAGGGGAGGAATATGGAGGCATCTCTTGGATCACAGAAGAAATTGTGACAAGTAACATCAGTCTCTACGCTACTCTGGTACTCCTGGCCACTGCCAGTCAGCATTCCAGTGAGGAGTTAGCCTGGTAACCATGGCAACCCCCAGTAGATATCCTCAAAATTGGCTACCACTTACAGGCCTGTTGGTGGGAGTCTGTAATTCTGACTATTTGGATGCTGAGGCATGAGGGTTGCAAGTTCAAGACTTCCCCAACCTACAGAGTGACTTCAAGGCTAGCCTGGGCAACTAAATGAGAGCTTGTCTCAAAAAGGTAAAAGGGGGTTCTGAATACAGCTCAGAGTTAGTGCTCCTCTATGAGCAAAACCCCGGGGCCCATCCTCAGCACCACAGTAAAACAAGCCAAGTGGCCGCAATATTGGCTGTGGCATTCTCTTCTTCTGTAGAGGCCTTGAATGTCTATGCTTAGTGTGAGCACAGAAACTACAGAGAAAGGTCAAGAATGAGCCAAAGCATGTGACACTGCCCAAAAGATGGGGAGTAGGTGAGGGAGCTAGCAGTTAAGACAATGAAAGAGAATCCAGAGAACACAACACTGTAGAATCCCAGTGACCTGGAACCCAAGGAAGCCTCATCCTCCACTCATGCTTATGGGATAAGTTTATTTTCAGTGTACACATAAAATGCAAGGGTATAAATTACAGTGATTATCTGCTTTGATGCTGACATGCAGAACTGTGTGCCCCTGTGCTACCATCACTGCTTGGTGGCACTATAGCTTTGTGACCAGGGTGCTATCCTTTCCTCAGTCAGTTAGTTCAAGTCTACAGGCCTCTTTCCAGTATAGTGCTTTTGTATGTAAAAGTAGAATTACACGTGAAACAATTATTGCCAAGTATAGTTGGTAAAATGTATGAACATATGGCAACAGGTGACAGGGATGACCACTACCATAAAGTTTAAATGGGTATAAGGATTTAAGCTAGAAATCACCTGGTATTTCCTTCAGAACCTGAAGAAGCCACTGGACCCTGGGTCCAAATTCCTACATTTTATTTCTTCACATCAGTTAAAATTAGAATTTACTAGATATAAAGAAAAATCAACTAGCAGGAGGCATAAACAAACTTGTTTTCTATTGCATAAGATTGTCTGCAGGCAATCCAGAGTCAGTGTCATAGCTCAATAGTTGTCACCAAAGACTTTAGTTTCTTCTAAGTGTCCCACCATTCCTAGCACAGTTGTTAGTTGTTAGTCAATGAATATTGTGGGCAACACAAAACAGGAAATACATAGAAGGATATGATATACCTGTATTCCTGTCAAAAATGACCACATCTAGCTGCAAGAGAGTCTTGGAAATGTAGTCTCCAAGCAGCAAGAGTAGTACAGTCAATGTGAGGACACAGTGACCATCTCTGCTGTTACGATAAATCTTTCCACCAAAGCCGCCCAAGCCCTACCTCCAAGTGGGTGGTCTCCGCCAGCCACCTGAGTTCTGCCCGCGGCGTGGATGGACAAAATAATGCAGACATATGAGGTACAAAGCTGCTTGGCCAATGACTAGGATTCTCATCTGTTAGCTCAGTCTCAATTATCATAAATCTATATATTTTATAAGACTTATCTTATCGGACACCTTATTGGTGTCCCTCCTTGCCAGTGGCTCACATCCCACCACTGGAGGAGGCGAAGAGGGGGCACTTCCTGTTTCCTTTTCTTAAATATGAATCTCCTTGCTATGTCACTTCTTGCCTGAAACACCACTTCTCTACTACATTTCCCAGAATCCTCTTTGACTCCTAGTCCTGCCTAACTTGCTGTCATTGGCCAAACAGTATTTTATTCAACAATCAATAAGATAAACATACACAGTATGTGAGGGTTGGGGAAAAGTACCCCCAGCCATTATAGAACAGCTCTACCCTTGAAAGCATTGGACAATAATCATTTTTTCTAATATTTTTTTATTGTCTGACACAAACTGCTAAGCCTAACTTGATAAACCTCTCTCTAAGGTCTTGCATTAATTGTATGGTCTGTAAGGACTTCCTGTGAGTATTTCCATATTTTGAAGTAGACAAAACACATGTGAGGTTGGGGCAGTGTTCTCTGAGAAGAACTGTTCTAAGAATACCCTTGCTAGGTTGAGTTCATAGTTAACCTAATTAGATCCCTCACCCAAGGCTTACAATTAGCATCATTATCAAGTCCTGGTAACTAACTGCTTTGCTTCTAAGTGTACTTCCACCTGGAGGAGCATAAAGAGCCAACCCATCCCAAAATGCCTGTTTTTTGTCTGTCGTGATCATTCCTCGGACTCCCCTGAATGTTGCTGAGCTGTCTTGGGAAGCAAGAAATGGAGTTTTGCAGAAGAGCAGAGAATTCTTCCTTTGTATCTTACAGTACAAGTTGCTGAACTTGGATATCATTTTTTCTTCCATGTGTATGGTGGGGTCCTCAGAATTCTAATTATCTTTTAACTATTCCAGATTGTTAAGGTAAAAAGTTGTAGAGTTACCTTCTCTGGCAGTTCGGGATACATAATATTCTTTCATTTATACAACTTAAGCCAAACCTATTTTTTTCACATAACTTAAGAGGCATTGGTGGTAAGTGAGTTACTACTCTCTTACCATCTGATTTGATGATTATGTTGTGTGAATCTGATTTGGTGATTATGTTGAAGTTATTAAGTGCAAAGTCAAAGTACCTTAGTTTTATCCTGGGTTGTTTTTATAGGGTACCAAGATAATCCAAGAATATCTTAGCAAATATGCCATTTGGCATACATGCACTTGTAAGGGTTCTTATGTGATTGCCTGAGATGCTGTTAGCCACACAGAATAGAGCCTTATTTGAAGAGGTCTTTAAAAGGGAAAGTGTTTAAGTTTAAAAGCACAGTGGGGGGATCTAATTGTTCCACTTTGGAAAGTAATTCTTCCTTAGGAGTTTTCTGGTCTTTTCTGAAACACTGCACAGTTTCCTTGAGGACAGATTGAAGTTCATCTCCCATTTACTATTCATTCTTTTATGCAACCTGTTAGGGCCTCTCCAGATATGCAGCCCATCTTGCTGTAGAATGTGTAAGAAATACAGGAGTTGGTTGAGGTTCTGACAGTACATTTGCCAAAAACGTGGCAGTGAGTCTAAGCAGTAAAGAAGTAGCAGAGGTTAGGCTTAAAATCCGGCAAAAATCAAGGAGAAAGAATATTACAAGAGGAAAATACGGTCAAAGCAGAGTGAGGTGGCTGTAACAGATCTTAAACAATGCTCTTGTTCAATCTTGTGGTAGTAGAAGGAATTGAATAATTAAACCACATGTGTATTCATTCCTTGCCTAGGCTTCCCTGTAACTAATGGGGTATCTTAATCGCATGGCTGGCATAAGTTTGGAAATTGGTTGAGGGTAGTAGAATGAATACACACATACACACATATATGCTTGCATGCATACATACATACATATATGAGTGTGAGTGTGTGCGTGTGCGTGCGTGCGTGCGTGCGTGCGTGCGTGTGTGTGTGTGTGTGTGTGTGTGATTATATTCCTTTTTAAGTTATCTATTATCCAATGGGAGTTGAACTGATGGATCAGCAGTTGAGTATTCACAGTTCTTGCTGAGGACGTAAGTTGGATCCGCACATTGAAGTGGCTCACAGCTGCCTATAACTCTAGTTCCGGGGCATCTGATGCCTTCTTCTGACCTCCATGAACACTTGAACTCATGTGCAGCAACCAGGACACAGACACATCTGTACACAAAATGTAAAAAATTAATCTTCAAATTATTCAGTGGAGAAGTGGGTTCTAGGAGTGTCTCCCTTGCCAGTAATGGGGTGAGGTCTTCACTTAAATTATTTGGTAAAGGTGTAATGCTGTGCTTTGGGGCTGAAAAATATTTTACTTAGCCACCTTTTTGTGCCTGGCTAGAGGTTAGAAGCCAGCAGAGTTTCTGGGCTAAGATAGGAGCACAGAGAAACATCTCATCTGGGATAACAGCAAAGGGTCAAGACCTGATTGCAAATCATCTTTGTTGTACCCCATAGCTACACAGCACCGCTTCATCAAAAACTTGGATGAATTAAGAAGTCCACCTTACAGGAGCCACCTTGGATTCCTCTGTTCTTTGCCCTAAGAATGAAGTTACTAAGTGGAGGCAGGTTCACATCACCTGTAGGTCACATAAAGTGAAGGAACAGGGAAGGAAGAGGGACTGAAGGAGGAGGAGTTGGAGGCATCCTGGCTTCACTTTGCTCAAAAGCTATCCAACTTGAAAGGGTAGAAGGTGATGACACCTTACATGGTAATGGCCCTGGTGACATGAGAAGGTTTTCAGAAGCTTTCTTACGATGCTGAGAAAAGTCAAACTCATGACCATGTACTGTCCTCGGGGACTAGCTAGGCAGAGGACAGCCACAGGAAGCAGTAGTAAAGCCAGCTCTTCACAGGACTGTGTCCCCTCTGTCTCTGCTATGTATGGTTTGTGCCCAAGGCTGCCCCTGACTGGGACAGCTTCTGTATCCACAAGAGTGGAGAAAATATAAAGAAAGACTGTGGAAGGAGCATGCCCCATCTCTAACTCCAAGGTAGTGTGGATGGAACTAAATAGAAAGAGCTATTTATCCAAAGCCTTGCTGGGGTTTCCTTCCACACTTTCCTGTGCCCAGTACACACATTCCTCTGCCTCAGAGTTTTCTTTGCAATCTCAATAAAAGATGACTATGTACCTTTGATTCTCTTAGCAATTGCTCAACTCTGAAGCCAGAAGTCAGATGTTATTGTGACCTCCATGGCACTGAATACAGTGTCTGATCTAGTCTGGCCTCAGAATTTTGTTGATCAAAATGGTACAAAAGCCCTTTGTATGTATAGTCAAAGGCAGTTGCTCCCAGTTAGTTCATTTAATTACGTGAGCTTGTGCTGCTGAGAGCTGAGTTTTGCCCTGTGACTCACCATGTTTAGGAGTGGGTTCCCACCCCGGGAGTTGTTGTGGCAAATGGGGCTTGTTGACGTAAAAGAACTCCACTCCAGCTGAGTGTGGTCCTGCAGAAGCAATTTCCTAGCCTAGCAGAATCATAAGGAGCCCTGCTGCTACCCATCATGCACCCAGGGTCTTGTCATGGCTATGCAGGTGCTGCAGTTTTGTCATTGAACATGGTCTCAAGCTTCATGTATCTCTTGCTCCTGCCTCATCTTCTAGCCTGTGACTCACATTTGAGTTTCAAAGCATCATATCTGTGGCCTTTGTTCCATGTACGGTGTGGGGCATTCTTGGGTACTCTGTTGTATCAGAAGGCATGTCCCTTATCCCACTTGGGCATTTCTAGAAGAAAAATCTCTGGGCATGGCTGTAGTTTGAATGGCACTGAGATGTCCTGAATAAGGCTGAGGTGACCAGACAGATTGCAGGGAGGTTCTGTGAAATCTAAGGGTACCTGTCACCCATGGTGGGAAAGCCGGTCTCAAAACAACAAAAAGTGAAGGGAAGCATAAAGTTGTTTGGATTGAGATTTGTATATATAGTTTTAAAGACTTATTTATTATGTATACAGTGTTGTGCCTGCATGTATCCCTGCAGGCCAGAAGAGGTCACCAGATTTCATTACAGATCGTTGTGAGCCACCATCTGGTTGTGGTTACTGGAAATTGAACTTTGGTCCTCTGGAAGAGCAGTTAGTGTCCTTAACCTCTGAGCCATCTCTCCAGTCCTCTGAGATTTTTCTTTTTCAGAACAACAACAAAAAGTGAGAGGAAATCATAAAGGGGCTGGAGGAAGAGAGTTTGAATTAAGATTGTTTTATGCGGAGGACTATTATGTGGTGTACTAATTCAAGAGAAAAATATGATATTTCTAAAAATATATACATGCTGATTAAGTACACACCATTCCTCAAGTATGCCCAGAGAAGTGCATATATAGACCCACAGACCCATGCAGATAGATATATTCATAGTAATATTGTTTGTGGGAAAAAAAAAAGATCATTGTCAACCCAGCTGCCATCACTAGGGTAATGGATACATAAAAGGTGTGGAATCCCTGTGTAAGAACAATTGTGGCAGCAGGGTCTAAAAACATAAAAGCACAGAGTGGAGAGAAAGGGATAAGAAAAAAGAAGCAAGGACTAGACCATGTTGCTATTACATTGAGAGAAGACTTGTAGCCTACTTTACAAGGAGTTATTCAAATTCTAATCTCTGATTAAAAACACATTGGCTGTAGGTAGGGTGATGGGAAGGGGTGGGGTGGATATTGATACAAAAGATAAACGATGAGCCTTATTTACACAATGCTTTAAAAAAAAAACAGAATGTGATAGAAGATACAGTTTCCTGTACCTAAGGTTTAAAAAAAAAAAATAAAAAAGGGAACCAGTGTTAGGGGTTCCATTAGAGTTCATAGTAAGTATTCATATGGATTGCCCAGCATAAGATGTATAAATGACAGAAATACAGAAGCACTGTGAGTCCCTGACTAAGAATCCACAACCTGTCCTCATTTATATTCCTACACCCTGGAGGTCTCCAAGCCTTGATGTCTGACTCCTTCATTGGAAAGTATTTACCATCCCCTCAGCAGCATTCTGAGGCCAGATATTAAATCCTTTATAAAAGTCAGAGGATGGGCTAGGAGCTCTCTGCATTTTCTTGCCAGGTGCAGGAATCTGTAGACAACAAGCAGCTGTGAACACAGGATAGTCATTTCCAAGGTCACCAAAGGCCTGAGTCAGCTCAGCTGTGCAATAGGTCCCTGAAGCTTGTCCCTCCCGTCTAAGTGAAGCTTCATACCACTGGACAAGTATGTGGGATAAGTGGTTTGCTAAGGAGCTTGATTTAGTCTTTCCACAGTATAAACATCCTGTGTAGCAAAATATCATGTTACACACAGGCACTGTAGCTCAGTGGGAGAACTCATGTATCAGGAACTGGGTCTTATCTGTAGCATTAAAAAGACATAGGCATACCCCCGCCCCCGCCCCCATACACACAGAGAGATCATAAAATCTTCCTGCCCTCTAAATATAATGTATAACATTGTCAGTTTTCAAAAGATGACAGTATTAACGTTGCAATGGTACTGCAGCCATGGTTGAGGTTTTTCCCCTGAACTTGGGAATTTTGCTTCTGAAATCTTATTTCACAATAGAGAAGCTGCGCCAATTCACAGCAAGAACCAAGCTCTGTTAGAGAGGCAGCTGCATATGTAATTCTTTTAAATAAATGCTTTATTTCTTTAGCGTACCTTACATTGCTATAATCCGGGGTGCATGTGGGCATATTGGTTGGATTTTTATGACTGTGATGTATTATTCAATAGATATTTAAATGTAATGGAACCTATAATTTAGAAGTACCCCTGGTATGGTTCTAAAACCACCCAGCCACAGCAATTTAATATTTGCCCTTTCTACTCCGACGAAATTAAGCATATGTATCAAACATTCACACTGAGTAATGCAGCCATTATTACACCAGTCTCTGCGTGCTTCTTAGGGAAATCATGACTCAGATGCTAAAGAACACCTTCACATAACCTGGCCCTTACCAAAGGCAGCACAACACGTTCAAGGTTGGCCTGCAGTGGTTTTAGACAAAAGATTTGGAAAACGCCCAGAGCAAAGGTGTTTGTTAGAGCCTTTAGCTTTTGAAGAGACAGGTGTTTTAAGCTTCTGCTGCTGTGACTTCCAAATGGAGGACTTCACAGAGAGAAGCTCCTTCCCATTTGCTGTCCTGCCCTGTGGTAGAGCAGAGATAGGAGCAGTGGATTACAGCCTGGCTCAGGCTTTGTTCCATTGATCGCCCTTAGCATCACCACCACTGTCCTGAGAAACAAGCTTCCTTGTCTCCTAAGAGCATCGTAAATCATGGTTTCCTTTTAGGGAAAAGCTATTGATTTGTTCATTTGTGTTCCCTCTTCTCTCTGGTGCACGCTTTAGTAGGAAATTGCAGCTTCCTTTATGCAGTATATTATGACCAATCAGAAGGGCGGCCTGTATTACCTGATGTACAATGAGAGGTGACACGGGTGAGGAATTTCACACCGATCATCCTGCTGCAAGTGTAATCAACAGATAAAAGCATGGGCACCCGGCTGCATGTGCCGACCAGCCCTCATCAGAATTATTTACTGCCTTCCCTGAGGCAGGGACAACCAATCAGTTTAGATGGAAAAGCCAGCATAGTGGAAGGCAGTGTATTTGTGTTCCACTATGTACTTAAAGCCAGCAAACATTCAAATTTTGTTACACTGATTTGGGCTTTGAGGCTAAAATTAAGCTATCAGGCCCATACCCCAAAAATGTTGGCTTAAACCCTTTATGTACTAATTAATTCTCTAACCCTTCTTATTATTTACCTCACCATTTTTTCAGGTTCCATGGTCACAATACTTAGCTCCAGTCTCCTTCTAGTATGAATTGAATTAGAAACAGCTTGCTAGCCATTACCTCACTACTTATTGGTACATCAAACCCATGATACAGAGGTAGCAACAAAATGCTTTGTAACACAAGCTGCAGCCTAAATAATTTTTCTTCTCTCCAGCATATTAAATTATGCACTAGGTAACTATTAAATTATAAGCAACTTAGGTATAATTTGACCTAATTAATACTATTCCACAAAGGATCTAAAAGCAGACAAGACAGAAGGAGACTTATATAGAGAGAAATGGACAAAAAAAAAGAAAGCAAAGATAAAACATATAATGAGAACTTAAGAGTCACAAAGCCAAGAGATAAATGAATATCCTTAGGGAATGTGGAGGTCCCATAACATGTCCTGGCAAGAAGGTGAATAAGGCTACATCAGGTTTCTTTGCTGTTATCATATAGATTTTTCTAAGGCAGGGTATAGCTCAATTGGCAAAGCTTTCTGTACAGCAGTGATAAGAGAAAACATTCTCGAGCTGAGACATTTGTGGTCTGATGGTGAATATGTTTATGGGGAGATGTTGAGCTTATAAATAAGACTAACAAAATTAGATCAGTGCAAACAATTAAATGCAAGCAACACTGTAATATGGATAGTATTTACAGTGTGCTTTACACTCAGGAAGAATTCTGTCCTTGAAGTGCACGGTGTGGCTCACGTTGAAAACCGCAGACTGCCAGTTTTACTAGACATTTGCTTAGTGCAAATAATTATTAAGGTAAAATATACAAGCAGAATAAAATAATAATGAGTCTGAAAATGAAGATTTTCAGATCCAGAGAAAAACACTGCCTCTTTACAAATCTACATTTGTTTCTTTTCGTTTCGCTTCAGACACATTTGACATATTCCATTGTGTCTTCTACCTCTTAGGACAATTCTTTTTGCACATCAGATGATTAAATTGGAGGAGACAGTTGAACTGCCTCCATTCCCCATCAATCCTGTGTGAAACTGAAGAATGTATATTTTAGAAGACAAAATGTTTTTAACCTAGAGACTAGAGCTCGTTGCTGCTCTTCAGTGAAGGAGACTGCATTTTCTTAGAGGGACAAAGCCCTTGCCTCGACCAACTAGGTTCAGTTCTCTGGGATAAGTAAGATGAACCTTGTCAACATCAGTCTCGTGAAACTCCATCCTCCTGCCTCAGCCTCTCAAGTTATAAATACATGTCTATACAACCATACCCTGCTCCAAGATTCTCAATATGGCTTCTTAAGTACTGAACAGAGTTGGCTTTGTGGCCCAAGGGGAAATGAAAGCTATTTCACATCTTCAGGTACATTTTATCTTTTTCAATTAGTTATTAAGTCCAATACCTCATTGAGATCATAATGAAAAAGAGCAGGTTTCTGTCCTTTCCTCCCCATCCTCAAGAAAGTGACTACTTTCATCTTAGACTTGTTGCCTCTGTGTTTGCCTCGTTGTTTAAATAAATTATGTAGGGATGGCAAGATAGCTAATTGGGAAAAGACACAAATTTGGCAACCTGACTTCAATCCCCATGGAAACAAAGGTAGAAGGAGAGAACTGATGCTGCAAGATTGTCCTCTTGCCTTCATCCATGTGCTGTGGCACACATGCACGTGCACACATACACACATACACACAAATACACACACATTCACACTAATAATAACAAAGTAAATAAGTAATTTCTGTAAACACTCAATTTCCCATTTGATGTGTCTGTCACACACAATCTTATTCTATGCACTAAAAATGGAAGTTGTGAGCTCATGCTCCTATACCATGCCACTCCAAGTTTCGTTTTGTTCTACCCTCTCAGTAGCTACCTCACAGCATTCGGGAGAGCAGTGGGAAATATAATCAGAATTTGCATCATTCTTACTTCAGTTGAGCTAAGTAGTATCTTTGAATATTTATTTTTGACGTTCCTGAAGTTAGTGACTATTTTCAGTTGCCGTGTTCCTCTGTGCCTGGCACAGATTCTCTCCATGGTCCCAGCCTGTCAGTGTCATTGACAACACAATGAAATCTCTTAGGTGACCTGTTTTCCCATCACATTTTTCCAAGGACAGTCCTGACATCATGAATTGACTCCTTATTCATGGAATGGCTAGAGCTTTGATGTATGCTTCCTTTAGGTGGAAGACAATCTCTGATAATTTCCTTTGAAAGGATAAACTGCCAGTGCCTTTACAAGACTGTATGCCAGGTATAGAATTGGAAGCCGAAGTCATCTTGCTTCAGAATAGTTGGAGATCTTCCTCCACTATCATCTAGATGACTTACCCTATGTTCATTTTCTCTGCTGTACACCCTTAGATGCTCAGTAAAATACTACTGACCTGTGCCAAAGCTTCTAATGGGTCTCTATGGTCCACTTGCTCCCTATAGTCTTTGTTCCCTAGTCCTTTTCAACAAGGAAACCAGAGTGGTCCTTCAAAAGCATAGGTCTGTCCTGCTGTTTCTGGCTCTACACCTCCAGTGTTTCCTAACTACATTTAGCAGGAAACATCAAGTCATGATATTGGGCTTCTTAACCCTACTTGACGTGGTCCACATCTGACCTCTCATCTATTAATCTCACATATATGTGGTGATGCAGCCTTACTGGCTTTATTCTAGTGGTCATACCAAGCACATTCCCCTCTGGAATGTTCTTCTCTCAGACATCCCCAGGGACTGCCTTCTGTATTCCTTGAAGAGACCATTCCTAACCACCCGATATAGAGCAGTAAACTCAGCCCCAGCCCATGCCCCTGTGCCCTTACATTGACTTATAATATGCATTCAGGATGTACCCAGTTAGAATAAAACCCCATGAAGTCAGGAGTTTAGTCTCATCTAGTTACATGACCCTTGGATATAAAATGGGTCCTGGAGTGATGGGTTTCTGAAAAATACTTGTGGAATTAACATTAAAACTTTGTCCACATGTAGTCTCAATCGTTTGAGGCACATAAAACAAAATGTCAAACAGAAATTACATGAGGTCCAGTTTTTTCTGTCAAAGAGCCAGAGTCCAGACCAATGGGAATGTGTGTGAGCTACAAAGATGGTTTATGGTTTCCTAACTGCCATGGTAAAAATAAAAAGAAGTGATCCGGAAAAACAACTCAGGTGGTAAAGGCACTTGCAGAGCCCAATGACCTGAGCAGGTGGTAAAGGCACTTGCAGAGCCCAATGACTTGAGTTTGACCCCAGAAACCCACATCATAGTTGTTCTCTGACTTCTTTCTATACATGTATGTGCACACCCGCCCACATACTCACACACACACATACACACACACACACACACACACACACACACACACACACAAATATGCTTTAAAGTAAATAATATTTTATTTAACATACATTAATATACAAATTAGACATTTACATATTTTTATGCCACTAAATCTTCAAACCTGGCAAGTTTACTGACCTTGTCTCAATTTGGAATCAAACTTTCATTTGTATTTAGAGGTTACAGTTCCCATTTGAAAATGTAGATTCCAAGTTTCGCTGCATCCCTGTCACCCTGGGATAGCTCTCCACTGTTCCCTGGGTTAATTATTTGTTTGGGGGACCTCAAGCCTTGGACTAACACCCTTTTCGGTGGGAGACAATCTCTGGCAAGAGTCCCAACCATTCTCAATAATTTTTGAACAACTGAATTAATGCCATTTTCTAAATATAAATTCATTAAAATTATCCAAAATTCCTCATTCAGTTCTTTCGTAATACTGGCCATATTTCAAGGGTGTAGTAGCCATGGACAGCTCGTAGGTGACATATTGGACAGCATAGGCCTATTGGACAGTCAAGGTGCTAAAATACTTGGTTGTGAGCACAGACATGAAAAGATGATACAAAGAGGAGAGCCAAGTTCTGAATGCTGCTTTTGCCCTCATCCTCTTTATCTCACTCTTCAGGACTCACATGTCAGCTTTTCTCATAGATTTCCCATTTGGGTTAGCTCCCCTCAACTATGAGCCATTATGACACTTTCTAGCGCCCATGTTTCATTTGTTGTGGTATGCTCTAATTATTCTCTATATATCTCTATTTGCATTTCTCATTAGTTTATAAATGCTGAATGGCTAGAAAACTACCATTGGTGATCCCCAGTGCTGAGTCCTCGATAAGTGTTTGTGAATTAAATGAATGAAATAAATGGTCAACGTTAAATGAAGAAGGACTAACCTTGTTAGAACAGAGAAGCAAGGTGTGACGGGAAACCAGGACACAACGACATCGACAAAGACACGAGCTCTGTTTGTGCAAGTTATCATGTCAGATGCTGCTGAAGGCCCCTGGGGGTAAAAGCTAAGATGAAAACCTATCATGAATTAACCAGGGGCTGCTTTGACAGCAGTCATCAGATACATTCGGGCATACCTCAGAAGCTCACCAGTGTTCTCAGACATTCATAAGTTCTTTAAAAGGCTGGCTTCCAAGTTTTAGGCACTGTAAATGTGAGTATATTGAGTCTGAAGGCCTGGCTTACTTTGAATGTTTGGTCAGCTAAGATCCTTCTGTTACTGCGGTCCCCTAAAGGACAGTTGCTGTGTCTGCATACTAACTGAAACGGTGAACGACTTGGAGCTGGCTTGGGTTGTGTGTGATTTATGGGCATTTGATCTAAAGATACTTAAAGGATGGAGTTACTCGAGCCAGGAGGAGAGAAAGATGTGATTAATCACACAAGACAGTTTACTAAGTGGCTCACTAAAACACTGCAGTAAATGCTAAAACCGGGACTCTTGTTTCAACCATGGAGGCAGGCGAGGGTGTGTGCATGTGTGTGGATGGGGTAGAACACGAGACGACATGAACACATAAGGCACAAAAGGATGTTCTTCCAGTATGTAGAAATGATTGTGAATGTGGGATTCTCGGGGGGATATATTTGGCTTTTAAATTATCTTACATTCTGTCTAAAGTTATCTATCATGCAATGGCCAAGCTCCTAACTCTGTTTCATCATGAGGCTTCCTGGGTGTTTGTGAAATGGCCAGGGAGGAAAAAAAATGCAGTTTTACAAATTCATATTTTACAACTCTATGTGAGTTTTAATTTTGCCATTTCTCTAACTATTCCCTTACTTCCTTCATGTTATACAACCTATAGATGTAGAGTTCCTTTTGCAAAAATTACTGGCACTAAGCAACCTGAATACATATCAGAATTTCCTAGTATCTCTCTAAATAGAAAAATAACTATCAATAATATGTAAGTAGTTTTGTTGAGTAATTTGTATTAGCTGTGTGTTCTTTCTGCCTAGGGTGCACTTGTAGTTGTTCAGTAACTCACTCTGTCAAGCACCCATACCTGTTTCTCTAACTCTAGAATGTCCAGATCACTGGCCAGCTGTGTCTTTAACTATAGGCTTCCACAGGAAAGGTCTTCCTGACTCACTGTCATCCTGAAATCATGACAAATGCTGGGAGTCTAAACAGCAGTGTGCGGGGAGTCAGGAAGAGTGGCGTGGGGACCTTGTGTAGGCTCACCTTGTACTCAGTAAAGCAAGATATCCCAGTGTCGTGCTGATTTCCCGGCTGGAGGACACTAAGACTCATACCTTTGTGACTCTTCCCTCCACTCCACAAACACACAAACACACACACACACACACACACACACACACACACACACACACACACACACACACACGATGCATGAGCTAGGAATGTGTCTCAGTGGAAGAGCACCTGCCTAGCATGTGCAAGGCCCTAGGTACAGTCCCCAGCATTACCAAAAAAAGATAAGAACCTACTTGTATTTCCCCCACCCAATGACAATTCCTACTGTGTCAACAGAAAAAAAAAAGAAAAACACTAAAGTTTCGGTTAGTGAAGTACCCTCAAAATAGTAGAATGAAATGGATGAGTTATAAAGAGACTAAAGTTGGCATCCTTAGTTTTCTTTTGAAGCCACTTACTGAAGAAACAATTACAAATGATTTAATTACCAAAAATGTGCATTGGTGACCACTGCAGAATGGAAATAAAGAAACAAATATTTAAAAACCAGGAACACCCAATAGTGGTAGTGAACACCTTTAATCCCAGCATTCAGTAGGTAGAGGCAGGCAGATCTCTGTGAGTTCGAAGCCAACCTGGTCTTCAAAGCAAGTTCTAGGACAGCCAGGACTACACAGAGAAACCCTATTTCAAAATAAATAAATAAATAAATAAATAAATAAATAAATAAATAACTTAGACTCTTTTTACTTGGGGGTGTCCCAGTTTCCCCACTGGTAAAAGCCAGGGCAGTGAAGATCACACACCTTGCAGGATTAACTGGCAGTCAGGGTGATGAGGTAATAAAACCCAGTTCTAGGGAGGAAGAGGAAATCACAGCCACACCACAACCATCTCATGACATGGTGTGTGTGACAGATGTGATCCTAAAATGCTGCAGGAAAATGTTTTAACTAAATGATATTTTCTATGGACTGTAATTATTGGTGTGATTCCCAAATACTCCTTAGTCAATGGCTCACCTACCTACTGTTCACTCTCCTAAGTGGGCTTTGGGAACCAGGAAGCACACTCCTCCCTGTCAGGGGGTTGTTTCTTGTCTGTGGTCACTGTATGCGTGGAATTAGCACTGTTGCTGATGTCTTCTCCTTCCTAAGGCTCTTATCCAGAGCACAGGGAGTGAAGAGAGGTGCTCAGGAGAGGAATGCCAATATCCAGAAAGCATTATTCTAAGTCTACTAGAAAAGTAGTCAATCTGTACTGTGGAATTTCAAATTTAAGTCAATTAAAAAAAAAAAAAAAACCTGTGAACCAAAAGTAGCTTAATCCTTTGTGTTAAAACTCAAGAGCTGGGCTGGAGAGATTACTCAGCAGTTAAGAGCACTGGCTGCTCTTCCAGAAGTCCTGAAGTCAATTCCCAGCAACCACATGGTGGCTCACAACCATCTATGACAGGATATAATTCCCTCTTCTGGCCTGAGATATACATGCAAAGCACTCATACATAAAATGTAAACAAATTTTAAAAACCTCAAGACCATTAAACCACCCCAAACAATAGCTTCTAACCACCCCACAAAGCCATTACCATTAGCTTCTAAGATTAAATATGCAAATGAGAGGCTACATGAATGCTAATGTTTTATAAATAAACAAATCGGGTGTGAAATTCTAGGTGGATCTACCCCCCTTGCCTGTTGCAGTATTTTTACATTTTTTTTACATGTGTATGTATGTATGGCTTTACGTGTGCTCAAATGTCTGTGGGCACTTGTATTGCAGGTGCACTTGTGTGCACCTGAGGATACAAGCCCAAGTTGACATCGTAAGCCTTCCTTGATCACTCTCTACCTTAGTCACTGAGGCAGGATCTCTCATTTGAACATGGTTCTCAATACTGGCTAGCCTAGCTGACCACCTTGCTCCAAGGATCCCCATCTCAGACTTCGGGGTGTTGGAATTGAAAGCAGGCCACCACAGTCACACAGCATTTATGTGTATGCTCGAGATCTGAATTCTGCTCCTTACTCGTGGCAAGGGCTTTGTCCACTGAGCCATCTCCCTGACTAGCATGCAGTGTTTGATTGACAGTTACTATTAGGTTCTCTGGAAAGAGGAAAGATTATACGAAAGAAAAAGGCAATTTTCCAAAATCTTCAGTGGGGATGGATGCTGGAGTCGGTTTGTCTGCCTGTCCATTTGCCTTCAGATGCTACAGAACTGAGGATAATACAAGTCTAGGATCTATTTGTTATCTTTGATTTACAAACAAATGCCAAATAGCTCGAAAAGGATGAATAGACTCAGAATTGAATTGGTTGGAGGACTCTGCTACAGTCAATGTGTGCTTACCCATCTAAGTATGAAATTCCTTTTTGTGGTCTTTTGTTTTTGTTGACTTTATAAATAGGGTCTCATGTGACCAGGCTAAGTAGCCAAGAGTGACCTTGAGCTCCTGATTCTTCCTGCTACCACATACCACCAAGTGCTGGGATTACAGGCAGGTATCAGCAAACCCAGCTATGTCAGAGTTAGGCTCAGTTAGAAAATGGCTTGCCTCACAAGCCTGATGACCTTAAAACATATATGAAAGTCTGGCCCAGTAGTACACATCTGTAAACCTGGTGATAATGAGATAGGAGGCAGAGACTGGTGGATTCTTAGGAGCTATGGAAAGGGAAACTTGTATGGCCTACATGGCCAACAAGATTCCGGACCAATGAGAGACCCTGGCTCAAACAAAAACTGTCAGGCACTGAGGCCTGGCACTAGGGTTGCCCTCAGACCTTTACATGCATGACCCCCACCTACATGTGTACTCCCCACACAAATAGTTAAGTCATTAGTAAACATAAAAAGTAAGTTCTGTAACAGGAGCTTAGTTCTCTCTGAGATACGTGCATGAAAGTACATGTCATAGTTCTCCAAGATGGCTTCCATCATGCTTTGATTCAAGGCTGATGGCACAAGTCAACATGTAGTCCATATTTATGGAAATTTTAGGTCAGCTGCTCCCACAGATTTTGACTCTAGAGTCCATTGATGTTTTTGAAGTACTCACGCAAATGAGATAAGCCTTACACCCAGATGTAAAATATTTATCCTCCTACTGTGATAACGTTAGTTCAAAGAAAGAGGGAGGATGGCATGGGAAATAAAAAAAAAAAAACTCGGGAAAGTGAATGGTGCAGCCACATCAGCCATTAAATATTCAAGATTGGATTTGAACTATTGTGACACTGTGATATCGAGTCAGTTTGAGAGGCATCTAATAAGACGTGAGGCCCAGGTAATCACGCTGACACAGCAGCTGCTCCTATTTGGTTGGTAAGATCACTAATTTTTATCACTAATGTTCACAACAAAGATGAGCTGGACGTGGATTCCTCTTGCTGTGAAGATAGTCATGTGTATCTTTCTCTGCCATGAGGTAAGGAAGTACAAGTCTTCCACTGCCTGGTTCTGCTGGATCCAAGTGCTGGTGACATGTAAGAGGCTGCACAGGGCTGTGTTTTATGCAACCTCTGAAGCAGCAGTGAGCTAGGTCTAGTCAAAGACTGCAGAGCCATGGGGCACATAAATCTTCGGAGTCGCAGCTAACTCAGTCAGCCATTCAGCAGCTCAATTTTGTGCCATGATACTGGTAATAAGATTTTATTTTCTGTGGTGGTAGTTTAATATTAACACTCAGTGGCTTATGGTGGCATTTGCTGCACAATTGGGAGGTTTATTCTGAATGTGGGATTTGTGGGACATTCTTCTAGTTCTCTTTCAAAGTCACTTCCTCCAAAAGTCAGGCATGAAAGTCAAATAGGGTTGCCTCCTTCACAGAGAACAAACGATGCATGTCCAGCCTGTCCCCTCCCTTGGCCATGTTGTTTCATTGTTGTTTTGCTTCACATCTTGTCTTTCTTTAAATATGATCAAGCAGGGCCCAAACCTAATAAAATACCTACCGTGTATTATGTACATGATTTCCATTTCTTACATGTGTTGATATCAAAAGTGTAATGACTCAAAGCTTGCTTCTTTCCTTTGAGGACACTGTAGCTTATTGTGGCTGCTGTCGGTTGGCCTGGCTGCAATCATTTCATGCTAACCAATTTCCACATGCTGTGGAAACATCGTCCAAACCCCAGGAGAATTCACTGATTCTGAACCACCTCCTCCCTCCCGTTTTCTAGATGACTTGAACAGATGGTACTGGAAGAAAAAGGCACCGCATGAGAACTTAGAGAAACAACTATAGACATTCTTCCTGTGTGGGCCACATGAACAGGGGTTCATCCCACCCCTGTATTTGATCAGTATCATTAGAGTTGACTTCTGAGTCAGTGTAAGGAGCTTGGAATAGAGGAGGGAGAGATGCTATGGCCATACTGGCATAACACAAAACAGAAAACTAGATGATCAAGAGTAGAGCCTGGTCCTTTATAGCCAAGTTGGCACACCTTCATCTCCTTCAGCATCTCAATAGGTGGGTTTCTTCCTTCTTATTCTGTTTCCTTTTTGAAAAAGAGGAAACAAAAAGGACTTCTTGCCCACAGCAGGGCAGCCATTAGCTTGTAAGTTACCCCCTGGCAGCTACTTCACAGGCCTTGTGCCTTCATCCCTGAAGCCTTCCCTATCTTGATCCACTTCCGTTACTGCTAGCAGACGTGTCGCCTGAGAACTGAGAGAGGGACATCTGATACATATTTACCCCCGATTCTTCTCCCTAACTCACCCTGCGCCACCCCCACATCCCTGTACCTCCCCAACTTCATGTCCTTTTAATTTTTTTAAAAAAGATTTATTTGTTTTATTTTATGCGTGTTAGTGTTTTGCCTGCATGTGTGTTATTTTCACCGTATGCAGGTCTGCTTCCCTTGGCAGTCGGAGGGTGTCAGATCCCCTGGGATTGGAAGTACAGATGGTTGGGAGCCACCATGTAGGTGCTAAGAATTGAACCGAGGTCTTCTGTTCTGCAACAGCAGCAAGCACTCTTAACCACTGAGCCATCTCTCTAGTCCCCTTTTATTTTTTTAATAACACATTGAGTCCAATGTATTTTTTAGCTCTTTGTATAGCCTATACACTAATCCTCTGTCAGCAAAGATTTTCTTCTCCAGAATTTAATTTCTTATTGAACCCATCTGGGTAGAACCAGAGGTGTTCCCAGCCAGTGTTTATGCTGGTGGTTCTGGAAGCAGCACTGTGCAGTGTTAGAGATGGATGCACATCTATTCAGTATTTTACCACAGGACCTTCGGATCTCTTGATCTTATTAGCAAGGATTTTCTATCCCAGTGGCAGCCATTCCTTATGGGCTGACTCGTGACCTTCAATTTTGTGATATTTATTTATGTGGTTTTCTGTGTGTGTGTTTGCCTGCATGTATCTCTATGAACTACATGCTTGCAGTGCTTGAGGAAGCAAACAAAAATGCAGAAGCAGGAGGATCTCATGAACCTGAGGTTTCAGAGGTCATGAGAGACCACATGGGTGCTGGGACACAAACTCAGCTTCTCTGGAAGAGTAGCCAGTGCTCTTAGCTACTGGACCATCTCTCCAGCCCCAGAGCATTTTGTTTTAAAGATGGTATGTGACCACGTAGCCTAGACTGCCCCAAACTCACAGTTCCCCTGTCTCAGCATCCTAAAGTGCTGGGAGTACAAACATGACCACTGCTTACAGCTTCTAAACATTTTACTCCCGTTTCCTTATTGAGGCCTCCAGACAACAAGGTCATTATTATGACTTTCATATGCAGATTATAAAACAGGTTCAGAAGAATGAGCTTCTTGCTTAAGGACATGAGGCACCAGAATTAGGACTGTTAACCAGGTTAACTCCAGAGGCTTTAGGTCCTTAAAATAGAGTGACCAAACTCACTGGCCAAGAAATATACAGTAACCAAAAGCCAAGTCTAGCTCAGTGCATGGGAAGCTGAGGCAGGAGGATTGTAGTTTGAGGACAACAGACTACAGCTGACTTCTCGGCCAGCATGAGCTGTACAATAAGACTCCACCTCAAAAAAAAAAAAAAAAAAAAAGGTTTTTAATACTGGGAGGTGGACTGTGTGTTGAAGTCAAGCCAGAGCCACTAAGTCAGATTATCTCAAGCAAACAAACAAAAACCAGAAAGAAATATGTTGTGTAGCTCTGCTGCTGTGTTCACGTTCCTTAAGTGGATATACCTGAAGCACAGATGCCCATCATCAGGCTAATAATCTGAACCAAGGGGCGTGTGTAAGGATGGAACAAGGGGTGAGGAATGATCACCTCTAATAATCAGTAAAGGTTTTTTTTTTTCACCAGGCTTTTAAGAAAGTGTCACAATGAGGTCAGCTGGTACATCATGCCATTAAATACCATCGTAACAGAACAAATGAAGTAGCTGTTAGTCAAGCCCCTTCCATTGTGCTTACCTATTCCAGTAGATAAGTGCTCTAACAGTAAGTAATATTTACTCCTGGATACATAGGCCAATTGCAAAAATTTCTCCATCTCATGGTATAAAAGCATATACTTTCATAGAGCTTAATTTCAAAATTTATCACAAATTATGTCATGTATGTTTGATATATTGATTAATTGGGGAATGGCAGTCATAATAATAGCCAAGTTGATGTAACTTTTATCTTTAGAAAACCTGTGGGTCACAAGACATAGTTGCATGGTAAAGTCTTTGAAGTGTGGTTTTGCCTATAAATGTACCTTAGTTTAGATTCTGAGGGGTGGAAATTTGAACTCACAGAGGAAAGGGAATTGTATAAATTTCTTTTGAGTCAAAACTAATCCCCAAGGCTTTTAAATGGCTGATGACCAGTTCAGAATTGCTGATTTTAGATGCCACTGACCCATCTCCAAAAGTAGCACCATGGATTTATCTGGGGATGTCTTTTAGCTATAAATATACTCAGAGTTATGATGGGAATGTTTAGCTTCTGCCTAGAAATGTGGAATGGGGAGTTTCTCTCAAATCTTTGGGACTCACTGAGCATAAAGCTGGGCTCCATTCCATCTGACCTGAGTCCCTGGTGGAGGGATGCTGCGGCCCCCCCCCCAAGAGTGATGGAGAGATGCTGCAGCCCCCTGGGAAGAGTGATGGAGAGATGGAGAGGTGCTGCGGCCCCCTGGGAAGAACTGCTTCTCAGATTGTTCTTTCCCACATTAACTTTCACCCCAGAAATCAGAATTCTTGCTGTGAGAATTTTGTCTTTGTGAAATCACTGTTTCTTCCTGGCTAACTAACACTAAGTGAGAGTCTTTAGCTTCTCCCACAGGTGTAGTATAATGTAATGCCAACTATCGAGAGGTGCTAAAAGGAATAGTTCAACTTTCTTCCCATGGTAGGATGTTTTTAAAATCTTGCTGAGTTTTGAAAAATGTGAACTGCTCCCTTCCCAAACAATGGGAAGTAGAAATAATGGTCTCTCTTCAGCAGCAGCAAGGCAGAGTAGGAGCATTGATGTGCCCTTCTTAGTTCTGTGCTTTTTGAGAGCTTGGTGGAAGATGTGTCCTGAGGCCCAGCTGGAGCCCATCCTGACCCCATAGTCCTCAAGCCTTAGGTTAGCTATCCAGTAGCACTGCTCACCTGGTCTCACTCTTCCAGCCCTTACAAATCGCCTGATTTGTGTGGGAAATCCCTAGTCTGAATTGTGTGATACAGACATTCAATGGGAACTACTGAGAGCCCTCACTCTCAACAGACTGTGAGCCAAGATTCATACTGCAAAACCCTCCTAAAGTGTGCTGAGGGTGTAACTCAGTAGTGATGCACTTGCCGTGTAAGTGTGAGAGCCTGGCTTTGATGCCAGCACTCAAAGAGGGGAGAAAATATTTATGACTGAAGCTTATGGCTATCACTAAATCCTCTCAATTAATTAAATGCTAAGAATTATATCAAATCCAAGATGTAATTGTGTTTACCTCTGGGTGGTGAAATTGGGTGGATTCATTTCTTAAATTTTCTGTCTTGCTCCACTTTGCCATGCTTGTCTGTGTTGTTTTGTTACCAGAAACAAAAGCATGGCTGTTACATACTAAATGAAAATGATGGGTGACTCTAAGTTGGTGTAGTGACGCCAGTCCATACTCTTTCCTGGTGCAAGTTCAACTCGGAGTTGTTTTGAATTTTTCCAAAGTCTTCTTACCTCACCATCCCAAGTGTATTAACTTTGTCTACAGTATTTATGTGTGTGTTATATGCATGTGTATGTTACATGTTTTTTGCACATAGTCAAGGAGTGTATGCCTATATACAGGTCAAAGGCTGACACCAGTATGTCTCACCTTAACCTTGTTTGGAGATAGGATCTCTCACTGAACTGGAGCTGGTCTTTCCAGCTAGACTGGCTGGTCCAAAAGAGTCTGGGCCCCCGTCCATCTCCACTCCTGGGCTGGGATTACAGGTTCATGTGCTGCTGTATCCAGCTTTTGTTCAGGGTGCTGGGGATCAGAACTTGGTCGGGTCTCCTGTTTACACTGCAGACACTTTCCACATTGAGCTGTCTTCCCAGCCCATGGTACACTTGTACTTTTTATTACTCACTGCCAGGAAATTCTCTGCTCATCAAAGGCATTGATTGCTCTGCCATATAGGAACCAGAAGAATTAAAATACTAGCAATCCCTCATCCTGTGATTAGAGATCATTATTAAGATCTGAAGCTAGCTCCACTAAGTCAACATATCAAAAAAAAAAAAATCGCTGGATGTGGTGGTACATTCCTTTAATCCCAGCACTTAGGAAACAGAGGCAGGCAAGTCTCTGTGAGTTCAAGGCCAGCCTGGTGTAGATAGTGAATTCCAAGACAGCCAGAATTACATAATGAAACCCTGTCTAAAAAAATAAAAAATAAGAAATAAGAAAATTCCAGGTACATTAAAGTTTCTTTCTGCCAGGGATTAGCAAAACTACAATACTTTCTCTGAGATATGATGCTGGCTTACTCTCTCCTGAAGTACTCTCTGGACTGTGGTTAGAATCTTTCCAGTCACTTGCAGCCAAGACTAATAGTGTTAAGACCATTTCTATGCTATTTATTTTTCATAGTTTGGAACCCTTCCCCTCTGCCTTAACATGTGGGTGGGGCTCCCTTTCATCACCCTAGTATGGAGCCTTTTTATAGTCCTCCTATCACATATCAGATTGAGTTCCATATATATGGAACACACACACACACACACACACACACACACACACACACACACACACACACACATATATATATATATATATATATATAGAGAGAGAGAGAGAGAGAGAGTTTGTACCTCAAACCCAGATAAGGAAGAGGAACTCAGATGTGTGTGGTTGTTTTTATGATATGGTGAACAGAAATTTCCACTTGAAAAACTTTGTATCTGCATCTATTACTCCTGACAGTATATGCTTGGTCTTTAGATTCTTAAAAGTAAGGTGGATCCGAGGCCTCAGTGCCAAAAGGCAGGGCATGAGGTCCCCGGGAAGGAATGTAAGAAGGTGGCATCTGACTGAGCACACAGACTGGGAAAGTGATGGAGAACCAAAGAGGAAAGGAGAAAAAATTACAACAGCTTTCACTACCTTCGATTTTTCCCACTTAGACCCACAAAGCCTGAGCAACTTTGAAGGACCCTCAGGCTTACGTGTAAAAGCTATCAAGAGGAGCCTTTTAAAGATCCTAAAGACTTGCGCGGGGGGGGGGGGGGGGCGTGTTTTCTGAGCGCAGGGCGCCCTCCAGCGTTGGTTAGCGTACATCACCATTCACTGTTACTTAAAACGCCCTACAGGGACGCAGCCTTGTGTCTCACACTTAGATTTGTGAAGAGCTTTCTCATTTTGTTACTTCTGAATATTCTGGCCATCGAGGGCTCCCGGGTACTTTTTAAAATACATTTGGATTTGCTTCTGTGTAGACTTGAGCTCTTAGGGAGAGGAAACCAGTTTCCAGGAAATGTATTTCCCAGGACTAACCCCTTTGAATTGGTTAGCTGTTCTTTCTTTCTTTCTTTCTTTCTTTCTTTCTTTCTTTCTTTCTTTCTTTCTTTCTTTCTTTCTTTCTTCCTTCCTTTCTTTCTTTCTTTCTTTCTTTTTTTCTTTCTTTCTCTCTCTCTCTCTCTCTTCCTTCCTTTCTTTCTTCCTTTCTTTTCTCTTCCTTCCTTTCTTTCCTTTCTTTTTCTTTCTTCCTCTCTCTCTCTCTCTCTCTCTCTCTCTCTCTCTCTCTCTCTCTCTCTCTCTCTCTCTCTCTCTCTCTCTCTCTCTCTCTCTCTCTTTTCCCCCTTTTGTGACACAGTCTCACTAGTTGACCCAAAATGGTCTGGAATACGCTATGACACCCAAATTGATCTCAAAACTGAAGGAAATCCTTCAGCCTCATCTTCCTAAACTCTGAGATGACAGACCTCAGCCACCATGCCTAGCTTGCCCAGCATGAATCATACCTCTTCCCAAAGCTTTCCAGATATGAACTCCCTCCATCCCAGTGTCAAAGTGCTCATGTTTTTAGACCTTCCTAGAAACAACAAACACTTCTACTTCACAGTGGGACTTACTGTTCTCCAAAATTACATTTGAACTTCTGCCTACCTCTAGCCACAGAATGGCACCCAGAACCTTCCCTTCTCTTCTCCAGTCTCATTCAATCTGTGTCTATATCAAAGCACGCCTCCTACTTGTTTGCTTGGCCTAGTTGTCAAACTAGGCATTTGAAATACTCAGAAACCTATACAAGTTCTTATGTGCCTCAAATAAAGGAGCCACAAGATTAAGCAAAAGAATTCCTTGCTGTTCTTGCTTACTGGTTAATCTTCTCGAATAACACATGATCTTGGTAATTAATCTTCACACTCACAGCTGCTGCTGGAGTGAAGTATTCTCTGTGGTTCATGTGGCATATGTGTGTACCACGAGTGATATATTGTGTATTGTGCCTGGTGTGTGCATGTATTGTGTGTCAAATGTATTTTTTCAGTATGCATGTGATATGTGTGGCATATTATACAATGTGTGTTGAGTATGAGTAATACACGCATGATATGTGTTTGGTGTCAAGTGTGGAGTATGTGAAGTATGCATTTAACATGAGTGTGGTATGAATGTTGGGATGCAGTGTGCTCTGTTTTTATAATGTGTGTGCAGAGCATATGCAGGATGTGTGGTGTATGCTATGTGTAATGTATATGATTATATATTGTAAATGTATAATGTATGTGTGTGTGTGTGTGCAAAAGGACTTCTTAATTGGTCTAGTTAATAAAAGGCTGGAGTCAGATATACAGGGAAATGCTGAGAGATCAGAGAGAAGGAACAAGCCACAGCACACCTTATCTCCTAAGTGTCTCAGCAGAAAAGAAGCGATTTCCTGTTTCTCCCTGCTTATATCTGTTTCTGCCCAGCTATATCACTTCCTGTCTGTCTGTACAGACCTCTATGGTTAGCTAGTGACAAGCTCCATTCTCTGAGCCTCAGACAGGCTTTATTTGTGCAAGAAAAATATCACCACATGTGTGTCTATGTATAGTGTGCCCTGTATGTATGTATATGTACAATGTATGGTGTATATGGTATGTTACACATAGTACGTAGAGTGCATATGCTGGATATATAGTGTTCCCTGTGTATATATAATATTTGTGAGGAGTATGTGTGTGGCACATGCTGTGAGTGATGTTTGTGTGTGACTGTGTGGCATATGTGTGGAAGCTACATGTGTGGGTATAGTGTGTAGTGTATACCAGGCTTATGTGTGCTGTGTCATGAAGTGTGGTATAGGTATATTGCATGTACTATGCATATATCATGTGGGGTGTGTGTGGTCTAGGGAATATGCTTGTGAGGTGGTATCAGGTGGGTTGTTGAAGGTGGAGCACTACTGAACTCCCAAAGGCCAGAAGGGTCAGATCAACCTGCCTGTGCTTGAAGAAGCCCTAAGGAGGAGATGGCTCTGGAGAAGCAGGAACTCTTTGAATTAACTGTATCTACAAGCTGCTGAAGCCAGTTCTCATCAGAATGGCCTGGTGAGACAGTCAAAGGCAGGAGAGCCAGCCCCAACTTTGTCTGTCCTTCAGGGCTGCCCCACCCCCGTCTTGAGCAGCTGACTCAGTCGTAGGGAGCTTAATGATGGCCAGTGGGTCCTGGGAGATGCTTGAGTTTTGTTTTCCTCTGCTGTAAAAAGAATGATACCTTTCAGGTCTAAGCAAACTCACTGTCAACTAAAATAGGGTGAAACCCAGAGATAAAATGTATGATGTTTCAAATGAGAGTAGCTTGTGCAGTGTGGAGAGGACTCCAGCCTGGCTGACTTCTGGGAATGCAGACTTCCTACTACATTCTCATCACTACTCTCTTATGTTGGGTAATTTATACACAAAAAGTACAAAGATCCCAAGTGTGAGGTTAATGGTTGACGGTTGTGTACATCCGTGTGACCACCACTGAAATCAGGATGTAAAACATTCCCACTTCCCCCAAATTCTCTGACTCCGATTTTTACTCCTTTTCCTCTTCCACCTGAGATGAGCCACTGTTTGGTTTCTGTAACCAAAGCTGAGCTCTGCCTGCTCCAGAAGTTCACTCAGATAAACCTTAGAACCTTTTGACTCCTCTCATTCAACATAATGCTTTTAAAATAATATATTCATGTTATCAGTAATTCTTTTCTTTCACTATTAAATGGCATCCTGGTGTGGAGAAAGTCACCATTTATTTCTCCGTGATCCTACAAATGGACATTCTGGTTGTTGCCAGCTTTTGTTTGTTTTTCATTCTTTTGCTGGAAGCATCTATTTCCTAGGGTTTGCTCACTGAACATTCTCCCAAGGGTCTTCCAAAGGCTGTTTATGTACTCACTTCTCTTAGATACCCCTGATGGGGTCACACCTACTCCAACCAGGCCACACCTCCTAATAGTGCTACTCCCTATGGCCCTATGAGGGCCAATTTTTATTCAAACCACCATGTTCCACTCCCTGGCTCCCATCAGCTTGTAGCCATATCATAATGCAAAATGCATTTAGTTCAACTTCAAAAGTCCCCATAGTCTCTCACAATCTCAACCCTATAAAAATCTAAAGTCTCTTCTGAGACTCATGCAGTCTCTTAATTGTAATATCCTGTAAATTCAAAATGAAAAGGCAGATCACATGCTTCCAACATATAATGGCGCAGGATATATATTACCATTCCAAAAGGGTGGAGAGAGAGAAAATACTGGACCAAAGCAAGACCAAAAACTAGCTGCACAAACTCCAAACTCTGCATCTTCATATCTAATGTCAAAATGCTCTTCGGATTCCCCAAGTCCTTCTAGCTTTGTTGACTGCAACACACTTCTTCTCTTGGGCTGGTTCTACTCCCTGTTAGCAGCTCTCCTTAGCAGGAATTCCACTACTCTGGCATCTCTAACATCTTGGGATCTTCATCTTTCACAGCTTCCCTCAATGGCCTCTTAGGCTTCCATTCGAGGACACCCCTGTCACATGCCTGGCCTCGGCAGCTTTTCTTAGTCTCTGAGGGAGAGTTCACAATCCCTTTCTTGTATCTTTGACTCTAAAGCCAGAATCATATGGCTGAAGCTGCCATGTGACTGGGACTGGAAGGAACATGGCCCCCTTGTTCAATTACCAGCTTTCTGTTTCCAATGGTTTTGATCTGTAGACCTCACTGGCCTCAAACTTAAAGATTCTCTTGCCTCTACCTCTGTTGTTCTGGGATTAAAGGCGTGTGTCACTACACCAGGCCCTAAACCTTTCTTTAATTCCTTTTTCACAATTTGGAAACTTAGCTGGATGGGATCTTTCCCTGAGCTCACCACTCCCTTTATCCCATGTTAATATCAGGTTTTTCTTTTGATCTGTTTATCTCCTTGAACACAGGACCAGCCTTTGTTCCACTTCCTGGTATCCCTTTTCTCCTCAATCTGTACATTTTGTATGTTTTCTTTCTCAGCTTGCTCCTTTTCATTATAGATCTTCATAAGAGTGAACACTAATAACCACATAATAGAATCAATACTAGGCTGTTTTGAAATTTCCTCTGCCAATGCAACTAATCCAAAACTCTCCAATTTAGCCTCAGGCAGATTTTTCAGACAAGGGCAAAATGTTTCAGTGTGCTTTCTTATAGAATCCGGGACCAGAAGCCCAGGGATGGCACCACCCACCATGGGCTGGGCCCTCCCCCATTGATCACTAATTGATCAATGCCTTACAGCTGGGTCTCATGGAGGTATTTCCTCAGTTGAGATTCCCTCCTCTCTGATGACTCCAGCTTGTGTCAAGTTGACACAGAACCAGTCAGGACAGAGGGGTAGCCTTGAATAAATGGGAGCCCAATGGAGCACACGCTGTAAGGAAATATGAGTCCAGTGGTGACAAAGGAACCTTAGGGTCAGGGACCATCAATTCTGGCTAGCAGGGTAGCCTCAGCCCTGCTGGCACTCATTAAAATCCTTTTAGATCCATGCTTATCAACGACCCTGTTGTAGAGAAGAGAAAACGAGCATAAAATGGTGAGCTCAGTATGGCATTTTCCTCAACTAAAATAAACATAGAAAGAACCCCACATAAACCAACCATTCCATCTCTGGATAGACCCAAAAGAAATAAGAATAGGGGCCCAAGCAGAGGTACACTTAAAGCATCATTCACCATAGCCAGAATGAAGATGAGATCCAAATGTCTGCCCATCACCAGCCTGGCAGATGCTCAGAGTGCTCGTATTCACAGGATGCCACATTACTTGCCAAAAAGGAAGGCTGCTCTGAGATACACTGCAGCATGGATGAATCTTAACCCTGTGCTAAGTGAAGTTAACTTAGGCACAAAGGCTTGCATGGTCCCTCTTCTACCAAATGCCTTGATTAGGCAAATCCATGCAGACAGGAAGTGGAAATGAGTCTGCCAAGGACTGAAGGATGGTAAAGCAGACAGTTTCAGGTAGAAGAAAAAGTTCTAGAGATAGGCAGTGGAGATATCAGACAATCCTATGTGAAGGGACTTGCAACGACACTGAGTTTCACACTGAAAGATTGTTTAAATGGGAAACAGATCCACAGTGAAAATAAAACATATCATGGTCAAGTTCCTTGCCCAGGATCACACAGCCAGCTAATCTGTCACATGGTCCTACTGAGGCCAAAACCATGCATCCTTCCCAGAACTGCTTCCAAGCTGACAGGTAGCACTAGTTACCACAGCACCTTTTAAAAGCTACATATTTGGCAGTAGACATACCAGTGGGGCAGGTACAGGTTTAGGGGCTGTTTTTACCTTGTACTGTCTTTACTTGTTCTTCAAGGGGCATTTTAAAGTTTGTTTGAAAGATTTGTAGCACTTTCAGATAAATTTTATAGCAAATGGGAAAAGGAATCAGAGGAACATGTAACAAACCCAACATTAACAAAGCCTAACATACAAACATGTTCTTATAGAAAAATCACATGCAGCATCCCCTAAGAGTCTTTCCCTTTGCCTCTGAAAAGAAAGCATCCTCAGGCCTCATTTCTATTAACTTGTCATGGAGTACCCCACCTGTGTAATGGGTAGGCCTAGGATTGTTGAGAGCAATTTTTTTCAGCCTGGGATTATTGACATCTTGGGCTGGACATTCTGACTCAGGATGATTGTAGATATGCCATGCATTGACTGTTTTGTAGCATCCCAGACCCTACCCACTAGATGCCAAAGGTCACCCTTCTTCTTCAAGGTAATGGCTATCAAAAAATGTCTCCAGACATTGCCAGATGTTTCCTGGGGTATAGTTAACAGATTTAGCAAATGCTTGGTTAAATTTGAATTTTAGATAAATAACATTTTTTAGTACAAGCATATCCCAAATATTACATTACAAATGTCCATGCCTCCTCTCTCCACTTTAAAACATATTAGGTTTTGAAAAACAAAACAAACAAACAAAAAAATAGGGGCTGCAGAGTTGTCTCTACAGATAAGAGTATATACTGCCTTCACTGTTGCAGTGGAACTGAATTTGGTTTCAAGCACCCATGTCAGGAAGCTCATAAGTATCTGGAACTCCAGCTCCAGGGGATCTGATGCCTCGGTGGGTACCTACACTCAAGTGCACAGACATACAGAGAGTGAAGGGGGAGGGAACTTTATATTTTCTTCTAATTTAAACAATGTCCTGGACTTTATCTGCCCACCCTATAAGGATTGTTGGAGTATGAAATAAAATGACATAAGGGTGTCTAACATGTGGTGGGTGTACTGTTAATGCTCTAAGTGCCTAAGGCCACTCCACCTATGTGTTTGCTCAGGTTTCTGGTCCTTTCCCAACACCATGGGTCTGGTGGCCTGGCCTAAAAACAAAGGAGCTCACATGTACTGGGAATTAGCATTCTAGCAAAGCTAGCTTCAATGACCCCTGCCAGGACACTAGTCTGCTTGTACCACTAGAGTGCTTTGTCACTGAAGGCTCCCTGCGTTATTAGATCATTTCTCATAAACAGCAGCCAGTGATGCTCAATGAAAAATGGCTGCATTAATCCCAGACTAAGTCACTCTGGGTTTGATTTTACTGGCGCCATAGCCCTAGAAACTCATTCCTCAGGATGCACCAGAACCAATTATTTCCACAGTCAGTTGCAGCCAGGAATGTATTTGAGGGCAAAGATTAACGGCTCACATAGTCAACCTTTCCAGAGAGCAGAGGTGAAACTCTACTCTGGGTAGATACTGACACATTGAAACAAAAGGAAGAGGGGTGGAAAGTGTAGGAAGAGCACTTGACTGTCTATTGCAAGGTCATAAATCAGGGATGGGCAAAGTGAATCTGTCTCTGCCAGCCATTTAATTGATTTAGGCTACTAAGGTTTTACTTCAGACAATCTGAAGGAATCATGCTTTATAGATGTGTTGGAAGACACACGCCTTGGAGTTCAGTATTGGCTTGCTGACTTGTGAATTCTTTATTTTTCTAAAAGGAAGACTAATATGTGCTTGAGGAGGTATTAACTATGTCCATGAGGAAATAAACTCCTTAATACATAGGGAAGTCCATTTTGCATATAGATCGCATACCGAGATAGGACAAGCTTTGCTACAGCTGAGGTGAGGAGGTGAGGAGGTGAGAAGGATGGCAGGATGGGACAGATTCCAGTCACCAACAGCTAAGAAGCCTTCCCACTTTGTTCAGTCCTGTTAGTGAGTTTTCATTGACCTTATCCAATTTTTCCAACTTCTATAATGTTGCAAGTTTGGAGAAAGGCTCTTTGAAACAAAGTTACTACAAATGCAAGTTCTTCAGTTGCATTTGGGGGTATGCCTTGAAGGGTTTCGCATTAATGTGTAAATGGGCATAGCGAGATGACTCGTGGCTGTGCTGTAGCACTCCGAAGAAAGGTTCTCACATTTTTTAAATCTCTACTAGTTTAAAAAGTTACACTGTCCCATGTTGTATCTTCAATAGTAACTCAAATAAGCATAGTTTTCTAGGTTGCTTCCCTTTCCCTGCCACTTGTATGGGCTGCCAATGACCTCTGCCAGCCATTAGGGCATGAGGAAGTTTGCTAGTAGAGGCGGGAAATGGGTCTTGATTTCATCCAGGGTATGTTGTTCGATTCCTGGTGATTGACTGTTTGTGCTGTTGAACCAGACTTCCCACAGAAAACAAATAGAGTTTAACCCAACAAATGGGGGGGGGGGAATCCAGTAAGAATGTAGAAGGTATAAACAGCATGGTCAACAGACTTGACCTTGGATATCCATAGACTCTGAACCCAGTAGCTCCAGAGAAAACATTCTTTTTGATCACTCACAGAATGGTTTTTAAATTGGACTACATACTATGCTATAAAGCAGGTTCTAAATATTTAAAACCTATCAAACAGATATTCTTATCACATTGAAATTAAACTAGAAATATTTTTTAAGAAAAATGTATGTTTGAAAACGAGAAAGCATAATAGACATGTTGCCAAATAAATTACTTTGGGGGCTGGGGAGATAGCTTGAGTGTCACTGGGCTTGCCTTCCTAGCATGGCAATCTGAGTCTGACCAGTGAGAACTCACATGTAAAAAGCCCAGCTGTGTTAGTTTACACTTGTATCCCCATGGAAGACACAGTGCCAGTGTGTTGGCACAAAACCCTAGCAAATTGTTTGGGAAGAGCTTGTTAGAGAAGGCGTGAGGGATGGACAAGGGACAGCTCTTTGAGACTGGGTGGACTCACCCTAAAAGATTTTAAGCTAGTGAGATAAATTATCTAGGTTTTTAAAAGAAATTTATTTGTATTTTACATGTATGAGAGTTTTGCCAGCATGTACATGCACCACATGTGTGTGTGGTTCCTGAAGAGGCCAGAGGAAATATCAGATCCCCTAGAACTGGAGTTACAGATGGTTGTGAGCTGCTGTGCCAGGAAATGAACCCAGGTCCTGTGCAAAAGCATCCAGTACTCTTCTTAACCACTGAGCCATCTCTCCAACCCCTGGGATCTTATTTTTATTACCCAGAATGCTCTTGATTATATATTAAAGCTAGAACAAGCCAACTGGAAGTTGGGGACACCATTAGAGAGAAGCAGCATTCAAATAACTTAATGACAGGACCTGGTCAGTCATAAGAGGTGGAAGGCAAAGTACTGGAACCAGTGGCCCCTTTCCAGGTCATGTGTTACCTCAGTTGAGGACTGTGAACTGATCCAAGGCTCAAGGTCTCAGAGTCAGAGTGCTAACCATAATACGTGTAAGAAAATGTGCCATCAGAAGACACAGCCACGCAGAGCTGAGCCAATTGTGCCTTTGTCTATTAAGGCAGCCCAGCAAAGCTATGAGTGGGGAGGGAGATAAAGGAACAAGTTTTGGAGAAATGCAGAAATAGAATTGCATTGCTCAGTAACTGACACCACCAGGAGGGAAAAGAATGGAGGCCACCACCACATTTCAAGGCAAGTCACTTATTCTCTGCACTTCAGCCAATCATGAATCTCAGCATTAACTGCTTCCCACAGCAAAAAGCAACTTCTATGGTCAAGGTTGACTGCAGCAGTAATCTATGGATATGTACACAAATACTAAGAAGCAGTGTGATAACAAATATGCCTATTTAGCAAAACAACAGTAATAGGTATCCCTGTTCTCTCTCTCTCTCTCTCTCTCTCTCTCTCTCTCTCTCTCTCTCTCTCTCTCTCTCTTTCTTTCCTATTTTGGCTCTTTGGGAAACCCACCACCTATCTACCAAATAAATCACACACAGAGACTTATTATTATTTATAAATGTCCAGCCTTAGCTTGGCTTGTTTCTAGCCAGCTTTCCTTAAATTATCTCATCTATCTTTTGCCTCTGGGCTTTTCTTATTTCTGTAATCTTACTTTCACTCTTACTCCAGAGCTGGCTGTGTGGCTGGATGGCTGGCCCCTGAGGTCCCCCTCTCATCCTTTTCTCACTTCTTGATATCATTTTCTCCTCCTTTCTAGCTTTTGGTTGCTCTGCTCTCTACTAGACAAATCGGGTGTTTTAGGCAGGCAAAGTATCAAGGTTTCACAGAGTTAAACAAATGCTACATAAAAGAATGTAACACATCTTTGCATCATGAAAGCAAAGGTTCCACAGCATAAACAAATTTAACACACCCCACCCCCACCTCTGGGATCTGTAACATCCTGGACCATGGGCTTTTGACCAGTTTACAATACCAGGCTTGTATTGTTTCCTGACAAGCACACCTCAAAGACAATTGGAAAGTAGCTTGCTAACGGATGTAACTAGAAGAAACCATTCTGAGCGAGGTAACACAATCACAAAAAGACAAACGTGGTATGTACTCACTCATATGTGGATTTTAGACATAGAGTAAAGGATTACCAGCCTACAATCGACACTGCCAGAGAAGCTAGTAAACAAGGAGGAACCTAAGAGAGAGATACATGGTCTCCTGGAGAAGGGGAAAGGGCCAAGATCTCCTGAGCAAATTGGGAGCACGGGAAGAAAAGGGAGGGAGCTAGGAGAATGAGAAGGGGAGAAGAGGAGGGGTGAGGAAGACATGAGCAAGCAGAAAGGCTGAGTCAGGGTAAGAATTAAAGAAAACAAGGATGGAGATACCATAATAGAGGGAGACATTTTAGGGTTACAGAGAAATCAGCACTAGGGAAATGTCTGGAGATCTACAAAGATGACACCAGCTAACAATCTAAGCAACAGAGGAGAGGCTACCTTAAATGCCCTCCCCTGATAATGAGATTGATGACTGACTTATATGCCACCCGATAGCCCTCATCCAGCAGCTGGTGGAAGTAGAAGCAGACACCCACAACTCCTCACTGAATTGAACTGGAATCCAGTTGCAGAGCAGGACGAGTGATGAGCAAAGGGATCCAGACCAGGCTGGTGAAACCCACAGAAACAGCTGACCTGAACATCGGGGAGCTCTTGGTCCCCAGACTGATAGCTGAGAAACCAGCATGGGACTGATCCAGACCCCATGAACATGGGTTTCAGTGAGGAAACCTGGGAAATCTACGGGACCTTCTGTAGTAGTTCAGTACTTATCCCTAGCATAGGTGTAGACTTGGGGAGCCCATTCCACATAGAGGAATACTCCCTGAGCCAAGACACACGGGCGTGGGCCTAGGCCCTATCCCAAAGGATACGATAGACTCTGATGACACCCTATGGAAGGCCTCACCATCCAGGGGGAACAGAAAGGATATATGATAGGTAGGGTTTTAGTTGGGGGGGGGTTGTAGGGGAGGGAGAGGGAACTGGGATTGACATGTAAAACAATCTTGTTTCTAATTCAAATAAAAAAAAGAAAGTAGCTGGCTACTCCCACACACCACATCCATGCCACTATTGTACCAGTGAGCACACTTTGCCTGGCAGATCAGTGTTGTGACACTGAGAGTGCAACACTGGGTAAGCACATTAGTGATCTTCATCCCTAGTGGCCTGCATAGCACTTCACAGACCCAGAACTACAAAAGCTATCCAGCAGGGAGGAAGTTTTAAGGTCAGTTCCAGTTTTAACTTCTCTTTATTTTTTTTTTCATTTTATCTAAATTTTTTTAATGGGTAGGTATGTTTTGTCTTGCATGTTTGTCTGTGCACCACATGATTGCAGTGCCTGGGAAGACCAGAAGAGGGGATCAGAGTGCCTGGGACTGGAGTTAAAGATGGTTGTTAACCTCCATGTCGGGGCTGAGAATTGAACCCTGTCCTATATAACAGTACCTAGTGCCCCTGTTAAGTCATTTCTCCAGCCCTCCCCCACAGACACCCCAGGTTGATTTCTTTATGTCCTAAAACCAAAGTCTGTTGTGTTGGGAATTTCTGGGGCCTCACTGACCAGTAAGTAGCTCCTTGGAAACTGTCCCAAGCCCCATACTGAGATTTTATTTATTTTGGGCCAGGTGTGGTGCCACACACCTTTCATCCTAGCTCTAGAGAGGCAGAATCAGGTGGATTTCTGTGAGTTGAGGCCAGGCAGATATACATAATGAAAACGAGTAATAGTAGGAATAACTCATGTCTTCTGAGCATCCACCCATGCAGGGTATTGTGTTCAAACTCCTTTTTTAAAATGTATTTATTATATTTTCAAATGATCTTACAAAGTGCAGCCCATACAGGTTTCTCATACATCCTTAGCTTTGGTTACATCAGCCCCAACACTCCTCTCCTGTGTCTCCCCTATCCTCAACTCCCCAATACTAAAAGGTCAACAAAAACAGTTCTCTTTCATACCAAGACACAGGGCTGTCTCTGGTGCTTTCTTGTGGGTACCCATAGGTCTGAACCATATTCTCAGTGCTCATGTTGATCACAATCAGAATCCATGCCATTTCTTGAGAAAATGCCAGTGTTGAATAATGGCACGGCTGTAATCCCAGTTTCCTTTCCCCTCCTCCCAACACCTGAGTACGCAAATGTCAAAGACTTGCAACTGTGGTTTGTTTTTCCTTTTTAAGTGAGAAATGACCTAAGGTTATAGAGAGTTTACAAATTAAAGAAATGTCAGAAAAGAAAGTGCCCGTGAGCAACCTCCTGCCTTGAGTAACTACCCAAAACAGCTTAGTACATTTCCAGCCCACGGCTTTTCTAGATTGGGTATGTTTTCTGTGCCTATAAAAATGAAATCATTGCTATTCACACTGTTGGGGGAAGTTTCTCTCTTTGCACTTGGACACTTTCCATGTTACATCAGAAAGACCTGCCTCGTTAATGTCCAGTACTCATATGATTTTTATCAGGTGGTTACACCATAGTTTATAGCCCTGTTTACCCACCAGCATCATTATTTATTCATCTATCTGTCTTTATTTGTACAAATGAGAAATGAACATTGTTGCAGGAGGACTGTCCAGCTGCAAGCTGTTAAACCTTAGCATCCCTGATGGTACTGGCTGCCTGACAACCCGAGTTGCTAGCCAGACATTCATATTTCATGCTGATTATGTAGTTTTTCTATTTTAAGCCAGTGACTTGTTAAGGGTATAAATTTTTCTGTCTGTAGCAATAATATCAGAAACTCGCCTGGCTATTGTTCCACATGCACACATTTTTCCCACTGGAGAAAATGAACTTGAGCCTCTTTAATAGAGAATTTAGCTGGTCTGTGCCTTGAGAGAATACCAAGATAAAGATACACAGATGGTTTACCTCTTAGTTATTCAGACTTGATATCCCATACAATACTGAAGGTTTTCTTTAGTGCACTGGAGCTGAGTCTTGAACCTGAAATCTCCCTTCTTGACAAAGACAGTTTTATTGATAATGCCCATAACTGGTAACCAGAAAGCAGGTCAGCAAGTGGGTACCAACATACCAGGGATCCCAGGACAAAGCCTAAAAAAGAATGTGGGAGCCAGTGTTCTTTCCCTCCCTCCCTCTCTCCCTCCCTCTCTCTCTCTCTCTCTCTCTCTCTCTCTCTCTCTCTCTCTCTCTCTGTGTGTGTATGTGTCACATACTTTGCTTGTATTCCTTGTATGGGCAGCTGAGGAGGCAGTCACAGGACCCTGCAGGGGCAGAAGGGTGAGGCTGGCAAGGACGTGAATTACTATGCAAGATGCATCCCATGTTTATTAGCACTACCCTGATTAAAGCCAGACTGTAACAGCCTTCTTCTTAAACACCCTAATTGAGGTCCTCCCTTGCATGGAATTTACATTATCTGTAGATAAATCCCATAGTGTGACATGTTAATGAGTATTTCAGCAAAATCCAAAGAACAATTAGAAACATCAAGTTGACAAGAATCATTTTTAAAGACACACACACACACACACAATAAAGGGCACAGTGCCAATGGTAAGGATTCATTTGAAACATACAACTCACTTTCCTGGTGAGTGGGGTTTGACTCCACTGCCCTCTTTTTCACCCTCCTTTGAGATCGTTGTGTGGTGTCAGTGAAGAGCTGGAATTCAAATTTAAGCTTCTTGAAATGTCACTCAGCAGAGCTGCGGGCTCAAGGCTGAGCGGTGACAGTGCTCAGGGACCCTGTCCTTCATGCTTTTCTTGTCTTTAATGAATAGAATGGTGTTCTAGTTTGTAAGACATCCACATCATTTCTCAAGTCCCCTGTGGTGACTGTCTTCCTCTCAGGCCCCAGGGTATTCTCATGAATCTTTGACTCTAGTAGGTATGTTATGGGAGGTGGGGTGCCCATTTCCCTTGCCAGGACTCCTCTCACTGCCCAAGGACACACCTCCTCTCTCCAAGTCAGTCCATTATAGAATAATAAGTAAAGGGCAATCAGTCTTGGATGACCTCACCTACTTCATAAGTATAGACTTTAATTCTTTCTAACTTTGACATTAGAAACTCCAAAATTTGCTTTATGCTGAGTTGAAAATGAGGAAGGGAATTTGGCCAGAGCTCTTGAGAAAAGACTCTGAGAACACAGGGCTCCATCCATCTGGTCTGCACTCTATACTTTCTTCCTAACCTGGTCCAGCATGAGTCATATGTCGTCATCGTGTTCCCTAACAAGTCTGCCTCTTCCCCTGGACTCTGCCTCCCCTGGAGCAAGAACTCAAGTTCACAATCTCCATGCCACATGTGGTGACTGCCTCTCCATGCCACGTGTGGTAACTGGCACACATAAGCATGGTGTGTAAGTGATGGAGAATGTCCTTCTGTATGCTGTGAATATATGTGTCTCTTATTGGTTGGTGAATAAATGCTGATTAGCCAGTAGTGAGGCAGGAATCATTGGAGGGGCTACCAGACTAGGAGAATGCTAGGAAGAGGAAGGCAGAAAGGAGCTGCTGGGGTGCTGGGGGTGGGCAAGAGGTCAGGACATCACCAGTAAGCCAAGACAAGTTGGAGATATATAGATTAATAGAAATTGGTTAATAATTAAGAGAGAGCTAGCCAAATAAGAAACTTGAGCCATCCGCCAAACAGTATATAAATAATATTATAAGCCTCTGTATAATTATTTGGGACTAAACGGCTGTGGGACTGGGCAGAACAGAAACTCAGTCATTATGTAAGTATGAAAATGAACGAAAAGGAAACAAAGAGATCAGCAGATTTGAGGAAAAATGAATTAAAACCATGACAACACTTCAATAAGTATCAGGAAAAATAAATGCATTTTTAGTAGGCAAACAATGGTGGGAAGGCTTTGCATGAACAAAGCTGCAGCGCACTGCACATGGCCATGCAGACAAGGCAGCCACTGTGGAGGGTAAGTCAATGTCTTCCTGTAAAACCAACTGGATATTTGGGGGGTAATGAGGTGATTCAGCCAGTAAAGGTGCTTTGCCACTGAGCCTAACAACCTGAGCTCAGTTCTCAGGGGCCACAGGGAAGAGGGAGAGTACAAGTGAGTGCTCATAGCACACACATAAGAAATAAACAAACAAATACATATAAAATCTAATAACATTTACAAATGAATCCAAACAGAAACCTAACATATGATTCAAGTGTCTAACCTTGTATTTTCAAAAACAAAGCTTTTGATGTATTAAGAAAATGTTTATAGCAGCTTTACTAATAAGTACCCTAAATCAGGGACAATCCAACAGTCTATAACCCACTAACATATGTGACAGTTTGTATGAGTCTCCAGTGAGTCATGCTAAGTATAAGAACCACATTCACAAAGTTGCATGCCAGCCAAGTGTGGTGACATGTGCTGGCAATATGCTAAAGGCGCCTCTGCAGCCTCCTAGGAGACAACTGTAGTCCTTGTGATTCCCAGCTTCTACTAGTCTCCAATATGCCTTGGCTAGTGGACCCCTTCCTACAAATTCAAAGTCCACAGTGCCACACCTTCAGATGTAAATGGAGTTCTTAATTGGTCTAAGTAATAAAAACCTGGAGTCAGATATAGAGTAAAATGCTGAGCGATCAGAGAGAAGGAGCAAACCACCACCACATTTTACCTCCTTGGTGTCCCAGCAGACAAGAGAGTGAGTTCCTGCTTCTCCCTGCTTACATCCTGTTTCTGCCCAGCTATCTCACTTCCTGTCTGTCTGTATAGATCTCCAGACCTCTATGGTTAGCTGGTGGCAAGCTCCATTCTCTGACCTTCAGACAGGCTTTATTTGTACAAGCAAGGTATCACTACATTCAGATCTTTCTCCCCTCCCCTCTGGTCTCACTTCCCTCTTATCTTTCCCTCTCTTTGTCTCACTCTGCATACTGGTTAGTTTTTTGTTTTGTTTTGTTTTTGTTTTGTTTTATTTTTGTTTTTGTTTTTTTGGTTTTGTGAGACAGGGTTTCTCTGTGTAGCTTTGGAGCCTTGCTGGCACTCGCTCTGTAGACCAGACTGGCCTCGAACTCACAGTGATCTGCCTGCCTCTACCTTTCAAGTGCTGGGATTAAAGGCGTGCAGCACCCAGTGGTTAGTTGTGGTTTTTTGTCAACATGACACAAGTTAGAATCATCAGAGTCATCTGAGAAGAAGAAGTCTCAATCAAGAAATTCCTCCCTCAGACTGGAATGTAGGGGAGACTGCAGGGCGTTTTCTCAATTAATGATTGATTGGGGATGGCAGAGCTCACTATGGGCAGTGCCACTCCCAGTCAGGTAGCCCTGAGTTGTATTAAGAAAGAAAGCTGCCTGGCGGTGGTGGCGCACACCTTTAATCCCAGCACTCAGGAGGCAGAGGCAGGCAGATCTCTGTGAGTTCGAGGCCAGCTTGTTCTACAGAGTGAGTGCCAGGATAGGCTCCAATGCTACACAGAGAAACTAAAAGCAAAGCAAGCTAAGCAAGCCATAAGAGCAAGCCAGTAAGAAGTGTTCCACCATGGCCTCTGCTTCATTCAGTTCCTGCCTCAAGTTCATGCCCTGACTTCCCTTCTTAATGGACTGTATGTTATAAGATAAAATAAACCCTTTCTTTCCCAAGTTGCTGTTGCTGTTGGTCATGATTTTTATCACAGTAACAGAAAGCAAACTTGAACACTGTCTCCCCTGCTTGTCTGTCTTTCTAAGGATGCTTACTTACATTTACATTTGGTCCCACTCTACAATACTGGACAAGCTTTTTCTCTTTGGGATCCTGCACTTAATAACACTCATGACTTTCTTTGCCTGGAACATCTGCATTCTTGGGACCTGGAAGTCGGAGTGAGAACCTCTGATGGGGGTGAGGTCACTTTTCTAGCTATCACAGAAGAATTCTGATCCACACACTGTAGTGACATGGTTGAATCACGTTGACCTATTTCTGTTGAAAGGGTCACCTTGTGACTCTCATTTTGAACTGTGACACCAGAGCCCTCTGTCTCTTGTCTTTGTTCTCCCTTCCTCTATTCTTTGGAAAGTGTTATACCTGCAATTTAACTCCGTCACTGAAGGGGTTTTTTCCCCCAGTGTCGAGAATAATAAGGTTTAGAGATCTTTAAAGAGTCTTTATTTGAAGCTTTGAGGTCACATAAAATGTACACAATATGGTCCCTTTGTTCTGTCATAGTTTCTTTTGCATTTTGGATATGTGAAACTTTTGAATCTAGGCTATATGAGACATTGGACATAATCATGCTTCCTGAATGCTAATGGCATAATTAACTTAGCAACCCACATAGTCTCTCCATATTAAATTCTTGGAACAAAACTAATGCAAGATTAATACTGCATGCCACTGATGTTGATGGCACTTGTCAGCAGCACAGTGAATGAGTTGTCATGTGCATAATTCTGGGTGCTGGTATACAATTCCATCTTGAATCCTGGAAGTAAAGATTCTGTAACTTCAGCTTGTAGCTCTCAGGATTATGGGGTTATGTCACTTCCAGTGTCTTCCAGGATCCCCACAAAAGACAACCCACAGCTCTCTTGGAGAGGGGATGCAGACTTTGGTTTCAGAAACCTTATACTCCCCAAGCTTTGCTGAAGAGTGGTGTCTCACCTCACACAGTTCCTCTGTCCCTCTGTTAATCCCTGTTTTGTCTTCCATTAGATTCAATGAGTCTCATTCTTTATTTGGAACCCTATTTGAGTTCTGCTTTCAGCATGATATTCATTCAAATACCAGTTCCTGGAGGGCTTTCTATTTATACTATCTATCCCATCGTGACCATTCTTATTATATTGTATTAAAACGTCCATTTTTATGATATCCCAGCATTTAAGATGTCTGCTTAGAAGTTGGGATTCACCTTGCTAGTCCCCGTGCTGTCTATCAACAGAGATACAAATCCTTTTTTCTAATAAGTGCACTGTAAAGTCAGTTTTCCCCACAAATGGCCAATAAGGGTATTGTAATGAAAGGACTGTTTGAAGAACTGTAGAGACTGTAAAGAGAAACTGTAGGACATGCTAGAGCACCTGGAGTCCCCAAATCTCAAAGGACAACAGTGGGAGAGCTGGCTGTGAAGAGCTGGGGAGACCAAAGGAGGACACTCCTCTGCCTGGCCAGGGCAGGGAGAAGGGCAGGGGAGGATAAGGAAATTATATCTTACACAAACCTAGTTGGGAATCAGATGTGGTAACAGATGCATATAATCACACTGGTCGGGGGCAGAGGCAGAAAAATTATGAGTTCAAGGCCAACCTGGGCCAGATAGAGAAGCCTGTCTGAATTCCACCCCCAAAACCTGGTTGGGAACTGGATGTTGAAATCCACAGTGGGCCATTTCCTGGGATAGAGTGGAACATGGTCTGGAAGAGTAAAAAGAAGACATCCAGCATCGTGGCCTGTTGGAAGGCATATTCTCCCACATTGACCTTTAGGGTTTTGTTTTAGGGAATCCTGCATGTACCCTCGGCTTAAATCCTGATCCTTTTGATTTTGGACACCTTTGTCCTCATCTCTGCGTGTGGTGGGGGGATCTTAAATTGAGCCTGGTATTGTAACTGATTCGAAGATCAGCTCACCCCTCTGTGGACAGAAAGACGACCTGCCCAGCTGCAATGTACAGGGGCTTTCCTTAACTCTTCTGACATTTTCCAGGATGGAGCTTCAGCATGGGCTCAGCCTACCAGTTCCACAGCTGGCGTGTGTTTGTCATCGTCTGTGCACTCCCGTGCGTCTCCTCTGTGGTTGCCCTCACCTTCATGCCAGAGAGCCCTCGCTTCTTGTTGGAGGTAATGCCTGTTGTTACAGAAGTGCGTGCCCATGCATGCTGGGAAGGTTTTTTGCTGCTTCCAGGAAAGCATGTCTGCCTCTTCAGGAGGTGCATTCTCCCTTCCTACCATGGGATTTTACAGGGTTTGGTTTCATAGAATCATGCTTTAAGCAAAGAGGGTGTGTAAAAGCCGTCTCACAGCCAAAACTGTGCATGTTCTTCCCTAAGCAAATAGCTTTCACTCCATGATGGGGATTCTGTTTAATAAATGAAGCCTTGCTGTCCATAGGTGCTATTTCTAGTTGAAGGTACATTCTTTGAACTGCTGCTTTATGGTGGTATCCTCAGCCTGTGTGCTTCAGTGGAGAAGAGCTGAACACAGTTGCATGAAGACCTTCCCTGGGCTCTGAAAGGCAAGGGTAAGAATGTCTGGCTTCTAGCTCTGACTACCTGTGTATTTCTTAGGTGGGAAAACATGATGAAGCCTGGATGATTCTGAAGCTAATTCATGATACCAACATGAGAGCTCGGGGCCAGCCAGAGAAGGTCTTCACGGTGAGTCTGCTCCTTAGACAACCCTTGAGTTCCCAACACATTTTCTGTAAGGGGCCAGACTTTTAAGGTCTTGCCAGTCATAGAGTATTGTGTGTAAGTATGATGAGTGTGTGCTCATGTGTGTGTGTGGGGGGGTGCGTGTTCACATGTGTGTCAATGTGTGTGGAGACCAGAGGACACCTCAATGTCAGCTTCAGGAATTCCATCCTCATCCTTTGATATGGTTGTTCATTGGAGAACCAGTTAAGCTACATGACCTAGATCACCAAATCTGATCCCGACCTCTCCAACAATGAGACTTGTGTGTATCAGCATGTCTAGCACATGTATGTGGGTTCTGGGGTTTGAACTCAGGTCCTCACACTTGAAAGGCAAGCTCTCTGCTAACTGAGCTATCTCCCTTCTTCCCCAAAGCAGGATTGTTCTTAAAATAAAGAACCACAAGGGGTTAGAGAGATGGCTTCATGGCTAAGAGCACTTACTGCTCTTCCAGGGGACCCAGGCTTGACTCTTAACACCCACTTGGTGGCTCACAACCCTCTGTGACCTGGTTCCAGGGCTCTGATACCCTTTTATGGCCTCCAAAGGCACCAAACATACTTGATGTCCACAGAGCCAACAAAATAAAATATATTTCAAATAATTATGAAAAAACAAATATTATTGACTGGATAAGTGGAAGCTCTCATAAGTTAAATAGTCTATTTTTTTAAGAACAAAAAAAAAATCTAAAGGCTTCATCGCTTACACACTGTTGAAAGCCCAGAACTTAAAAGCCTGAGACAGGAGGATCTCAAGTTTAGGATTCACGTGAGCAACATAGTAAGACACTACCTCAAAAGAAAACAAAGTTCTCCATATACTTTATTTGAAAACCCATAGTTAACTCAAAAGTGGCTTTTGTTAACTAGAGACAGTGTCTTTCCCATAGTCAAAAGGAGAGTACTACCTGCCTAGCACAATTTGAAAGATACCCAGAGACCCAGCCTCCAAACAGTAGCTCCAATATAATTGCCGTCTGGGATATTGGCAGGCTGAAAAAAAGAAAATAAAAATTAAAAAAAAAGAAAAAACAGGAAACTAAAACTCACTCAGCCCCTAGGGAAAATAACGTATACACTTTTGTGTCCTCTTTATTCAAAAACAGGGATTTTCTCCCTCTCTCTCTTCCTCCCTCTCCCTCCCTGTCTCTTCCTCCCTCCCTCCCTCCTTCCATCCTTTTCCTTAGCTCCAAGAGACTACAGATGTACATTGTCACATATGTACACTGTCATGCTGAATCTTCATCTTTTCTTTCTCTTATGTAACTAAAGAGTCAGGGTTGATGCTCGAAATGGAAACATCTTCTGTTGTAGCCATCTGTGAGTGTCTGCTGGCCCACCACTGGCTTAACCTATGGGTGAAGGAAAAGCAGGTCATAGTGACTGACACTCTATGGATAAACATTGAATGGGCAAGTGTTAACAACTACAGTTGAAAGTCAAATTCAAGCCGGGTGTTGGTGGCGCACGCCTTTAATCCCAGCACTCAGGAGGCAGAGGCAGGTGGATCTCTGTGAGTTTGAGACCAGCCTGGTCTACAAGAGCTAGTTCCAGGACAGACTCCAAAGCCACAGAGAAACCCTGTCTCGAAAAATCAAAAAAAAAAAAAAAAAAGAAAAGAAAGAAAGAAAAAAGAAAAAAGAAAAGAAAAGAAAGTCAAATTCATCAAAGAAATGGTTCCCCCACCCCACCCCCCAAAAAATAATCTCCAGACAAAGTAACTCTACATGCAGAAGCTCATGAGTCTGGTGTTTACCCTGCTGCATGGGTCATTGTGGTGATGATGCAAAAGGAAGCATTTTTGCCTTCGGTCATTTCATCCCCATTGCTCCCCGTCCCCATTTCTCTATGGCATTCCCCATCATTAAGTCATATGCAGTTCCTTCAGGTGTGCTTTAGATCTGTAGATCTTCTGCCAGTGTGTATGCAGAGTTCTTACCAAATACCACTCTCTGTTCAGAGTTGTGTTTTGCTCATTCAAAATAAATAGCCTAAAATCAACAACTTCAGGAAAGGGAACTCAACACTTTCTGCTCTGTTGTTGTCCACAGGTAAATAAAATCAAAACTCCCAAACAAATAGATGAGCTGATTGAGATTGAGAGCGACACAGGGACGTGGTATAGGAGGTGTTTTGTTCGCATCCGCACAGAACTGTATGGAGTAAGTATGAGATTCGAGACAATCCACATGCCAATTTCTGACATTTGGGGGCAGTCACAACAGGGACCAGCTATGCCTGTCCCACAAAAAGGACTTGTCCCCTCTGTCTAAGACACCTGTCTCTTGCACTAGGACGAGGCAACTGAACCCCTTTCAGCTCAGTGACTAGCCAGTATGCTCCATGGTGAAGAAGGAAAGGGAAAGGGAAAGAAAAGGAGTTAGGGCAGGAGGATTGAACATTCAAGGCCAGCCTGGGAAGCTTGATGAGAACTTGTCTCAAAATTAAAAAGTAAAAAGAAGGCTTGGGGATGTAGCTTAATGGTACAGCACTTGTCTAGCACTCATGAGGGCCCAGGTCCAGTCACTAGTACTACAGGAAAAAAACGAAAAGGAGGGAGGGAGGGAAGGAGGAAGGGAGGGAGGGAGAGAAGGAGGGAGAAAATTCGAGCCTTTGCTTCTGTATTGATGTTAAGACTTTATGTTGTAATTGAAATTAATTCAGCTCTGCAAAAAGCTTGGCTCTTTTATAATTTGATGGGAAGAAATGGGGAGTGAGGTTCCTTACGTTACTATATATATATATATATATATATATATATATATCACTAACTATCTGATATTTCACAGATTTGGTTGACTTTTATGAGATGCTTCAACTACCCAGTCAGGGAAAACACAATAAAGCTCACGATTGTTTGGTTCACCCTGTCCTTTGGGTAAGTGACATTTAAATTCTCAGTGGACAAAATCAACTATCACATTGTGACTCTCAGTTGTTTCTTTGTCCATTTTTTTGTCCTTTCTTTCTTTCTTTCTTTCTTTCTTTCTTTCTTTCTTTCTTTCTTAATTTTCATATGGCTCAATTCTGCTGACTTGCCCAAAAAGGATGTTTCTATAGCTTACATTTGCTGGCACTCACGATTTTTGTACCTAATAAACTAAGCCTTCTATTGATCTTTCTGGGAAATGGGTCTGGCAAACCCTGTGGCATCTGGGAAGTCACATGGAGTCCTGGGTGACTCACCTGTGTGCTGCCCTCTGTCCTTCCTTGGCTCAGCCCCAGCCACACTGGCCTATCTGCTTTTCCCCTGAACTTGACTGGCTGTTTCTGCCTCCAGCTCTGCCTTGGCTGCACCACCCCCACCAAGAGCACTGTCCCAGTCTGGCAGCTGCCCTCACTCCCTCACCCCCTTCACCTCTCCTCATGTCCCCTTCTCAGTGACTCTATCCCTGAGTTAGCTCCTTCCTCCCTCCCTTCCCCCTCCCTCCCTTCCTCTCCCTCTACTTCCTCCCTCCTCCTCTCCTTCCTTTTTTAAAATCACAATTTCTCTATTCCACACTCACTGTTCCCTTCTCAGCTTTATTATTCCTTGTGGCACTTTTATTTTCTACCATACAAAATGTTTTTTTAAGATTTGCTTTACTTGAACCTGGCAGTAGTGGTACATGCCTTTAGTCCCAGCACTCGGGAGGCAGAAGCATATGGATCTCAGTGAGTTCGAGGCCAGCCTGGTCTACAAAGTGAGTTCCAGGGCAGCCAAGACTATTACACAGAGAAACCCTGTCTTGAAAAAAACAAAAAAAAAATTTTCTTTGCTTATTTTACATGTGTGTGAGCATATGCACATGTGTTATAGATGCCAGAAAAGAACACTGAATTCCTTGAAGCTGGAGTGACAGGTGTTTGCAGAATACCAGTTTGTTACATAGGTGCTGGGGGCAGCAAGGACTAGTAACTGATGAGTCATCTCTGTAGCTCCCCCAAATTCTTTCTTTTTAATTCTGTATAAAGAATAAAAAAGAGGGTTGGAGAGATCCCATAGCCATTAAAGACTAAAGCTTACAACCAAAATTTCAAGACTAAAAGTTAGGCCTCTTGTTCTGGAAGCACCATGAAGGAATGGTTTTAAGCTACCTTTATCTCTGTTATACACACACACACACACACACACACACACACACACACACACTCACTATATATATTATATATATATATATATAATATATATATATAGTATGATGCATAATAGGACCTCAGTAAATAGTTGCTACCATATGAATAAAACTGCCATATGCTTGCATGTTCTAAGAATGGTGAGGGTAAAGTTGTGGTTTTATTCACTGATACTCAATATCTCTACTTCAGAATTATGTGTATAACCCTGTTACCTTATAATAACCCTGCACTGCCAGGTCAAAAAGATCTGGGTGCTTGATAGAGCCCAGTATTAGCCATACAGGTTCCATCTCTCAGCATCTGTAATCTAAAGCAAGCAGAGAGGCGCCTTTCCTACTGCTGGCAAGCTGTGATGAAGGGAATGGGGAATGCTTTGGGTAGGGATCCTGGGAGCTCATTCTGTTATTCAGCTTGGTCAGCCATGAGATTTCATTCCCCATTTCTATATTCAGAGGCAATAGCTCAGTGATATAGTACTTGCCAGATATGTGTGAGGTCGTGGGTTCTATCCCTAGTTCTGGGGGGCGGGGGAAGGGGGGTATGTTAAGTAAATTCTCCCAACTTCTTTAGAAGAGAGTGATGGAAATGAATAGTATTGGGTTCCCACCATTAGCTCAGCACAAAGTTCGGTATGAAAAAGACAAAGATAAACAAAAAGAAAGTTCTCAACATAGCCAATACCCAGGAGATTATCTGGGTAACTTACTCATTGCCGAATAGAGTTTAAGTTTTATCACTTCTTTCCTGAAATCTCAGCACTACCTACTATTGAAAGGACAGTCAGCAAATGTTTGCTGAATAAATAAAACATCAGCTAAAACTCCACATCATTGATGGTAGATTTCCCAAGATAATGTGTTTTCCTTGTCATTTAAAAGTTTAGCTTTATGACTCTGACTAGAGCGCAACCCACTGGTGTTGTAGCCCTGAGTCATTGCTTGGTCAGTGACCACTCTCACCCTCCCACTGCACAGATGCATAGCTTGTGAGGGGCATGGGGGTGGAAATTACTGACAAGTAAATGTTTGAAAAGTCCTGATGACAATGATGATGATTACAATGACTCATTTGGTCTTTGGGGTACACTTGGTGTGGTAGGCATTTTGAATCCCATTATATCTGAGCAACAGCCTATGAAAGGTGATTAGTCCTGTATCTGTATAGTCATCATAAGTGTGACAAGCCAATACTGAGCCAAGGGACCCAAGTTCATGCTGCAGACAAATGACAAGGACAGGACTTGAAGGCAGTCTATTTGCAAACCACTTCCTCCCTTGAGCATCCGAGCATCGCTGGGCTAAACTAGAAGAAAATTGGAGCATACAACAAAACAGTTCCCTGGTGCACTCCACCCAGATTCATAACATCCTGGATCAGGCCAGGTTCATGAACATGGTCCAGGGGTCACAATTTGGAAACTACTACATTAGAGTGACACTATCTGATGCAAATACAATTTGATCCACTTATTCCTTTTGACAGTTTGTTCTGGTAGTGACACCCACAAAAGAAAAAGAATGGGTAAATTTAATTAAAATTTAATTCTAATACTGCTTAATTTAGCTCGGCTAGTAGCTAGCTCTGCCCTCTGACTCCAAGTAAGCTTTGTTTGTCAGAACACAATCAAAATATCACACAACAACATAGAACATCTGAGGCCATCTGGGCTACATGAGACCTGGTCTCAGAATGAAAGATAGGTAGTGTGAGGGAGAGAAGGCTGGGGGAGAGGGAAGGAAGGAAGAAGGAGAATGGAGCAGAGGAGTTAAGAGGGAAAAAAAAGAAACCCCAAATGTCCCTTTCTGCTGCCTTGAACCCCTCTGGGAAACATGGCTCCTACTCTAGACTAGCAGTGTCACAGTCATGAAGGAAGCAAGAACAATGCTCCATTAGTAAAAGAGGCCATCCTGTGGACTCGTCCTGGATCCCAGGACTCTTTTCTACCAGGCTAGCAGGCAGGCTTGCTTGGTGGCCTTGCGTCTTAATACTATCACATGGGATTTAGGATCCTGTTTTGAAGGGGACATACTTAGACCATAGCACTGTGTGTGGTTACAGGATGGATTTCATATTTCTTCCCAAAGAGCTTCGGGAATTACAAACCTGGAGGTTCCAGCTGTCTGTCTACCTTGTTTTTGCAAGGGGAGAGGGCAGCATACCAATTATTGTGTGATTTGTTCAAATGTTTCAAGATGCCAATTGAACTGGAAGTGCTTCTAAGAGCCACTGCCACCCTGAATACGACAGGGAGGCCCTTGTGGCCTTGTGTGCACTGTTACAAACACACGTCTCTTTGCCTCCACAGGTACTATGGATTGTCTGTTTGGTTCCCTGATGTCATCAAACATCTGCAGTCAGACCAGTATGCCCTGCTAACGAAAAATGTGCAAAAAGATAAATACACAAACTTCAGTATTAACTTTACCATGGAAAACCAGATCCACACTGGAATGGAGTACGACAATGGCAGGTCTAGACACTTTGACATAACTTAGCTTGCTTCGTGGGGGTGTGCAATTAATAAAAAACAAAGCCTGGTGGGGGTTTCCAATTGTATTCTTAGTTATCTGGGAATGGACTTTGATAATTTAGAATCCGCTTTAAAGATACACACAACCAGTTACTTCAGAAATTGGATCATGGTCCTCTTGGAATTTAAACAAAAAACAGCAACAAAAACACTTGTAAAACCACATGGTCTCATGCTTACTGAGCAACAGAACTAACTGGCCAGGATGAGAAGAGAGCTTGGAGGCCCTTGAAGGCTGATGAAGAAGTTAGAGAGGAGAGGAGGGGATGGTTTGAAGAAGCAGGAAGGGCATGAGAGTCATGTGACTCTCCATAGGGCACTTCCATTTATGGAAGACCGTATCTCAGTCTCCACAGCACAAATCAAGGGCTGGATTTCAGTGTGTCGGGCAGCCTGTGGGTTAGAGAGCAGAAATGGTCTCCCCAAATGAAGGGCTATGAAAACAGCACAAGGGTAGCAAGGATGTGACAGGACCAGGCTGTTTCTTAATGTTAGGTGAGCCAGGGTCTCAGTGAGGTGGGGATACCTTTTCAGAGAGGAAAACAGATAGACAAGGGAACCATGTCCATGTGCATGTATCATCTGAGCTGAATATGGACTCAGAGTAGCTAATTTTTCCTAAAAACTGTCTTCGTTTTTAAAATGATGAAAGCCTTTAAAATTCCAAGATAATCAAAATTGCCCAAGGAAAAACCTGTTCATTAAGATGAAAAAGACTTGTGGCCTGGATAATGGATACTTGCCAGTATTGGGGGGGGTCATTATTCTAATTGGCAATTTAATAAGAGCCCTAATTATCTTTTCCAGGGTGTGTATGATGGTTTTGTTTATTAGCAAGTTTTTCAATAATAAAATTTATGAAATTTTAAAAACAAAGCATAGCACTCAATAGAAACTGAAGAATGGAGGCCATCATGTTGCAAGGAGAGACGTAATCACAACCCAGGCCACATAGCACCTGCCTCATAGCCTCCATCACCCACCTTAACCACCAATGTCTGCACGTGTGTTTCAAAGAAACTTGAGCATCAAATTCTGCAACTGTGGGATGAATATTTGTGTTTAAAAGTATTGTCCTTCCATTAGAAATTTCTAAGATACCAACTGGTGTGATGATGCATGCCTGCAATCCCAACCCCAGGGGAAAGGAGCAAGGAGGTGGTGCGATTGAGTCCAGCACCATACATAGTATGTGCCACACAGTAAGAACGTGTTTCAGAACAACAACAACAAAAGAAAATTTTAAAATGTCCTTTGTGTCTGTGACAGTCATAATTTTAGTAATATTTATTAACATTCTAAATGGCATGTCTCATTAATTAACTGATGTTCAACATATTGATAATATAATAATTAGTAATTTTAACAATTCTACCATAAAATCCTTGAGCTGCATATGCTGGCACACAACTGTCATCCCAGCACTTGGAAGGCAGAGGCAGAAAAAATGTGTGTGGGGTTGAGGCCGGACTGAGCTCCAACACCAAAATCTGTCTAAAAAGTCCAAACACCAACTGGGGAGATGTCTCAGTGTGTAAAGTGTTTGCCATGAAAGCCTGATGAATCCACACAAAAGCCAGACCTGATTACATGCACATTTGCAATCCCAGCACTCCTGCGGAGAGATGGGGGTGGAGACAGAAGAATCACTGGACGCTCACGGGCCAGCTAGCCTGGGCTGTGTGCAGTGAAAAACAAGGAGACCTTATTGCAACAGGGTGGAAGAGCTATAATAGCAATGGAGGTTTTCCTCTATGATCCACACATATGCCATGGCACCTATATGCTCACACTCCCTCATGCAGACAAAAATGTGTGCACACACATGGGGACCTTATAAACATAGATTTTGTAATTGAAATGCTTAGTTTAGATGATAGAAGAAAGGTTTTGTCTTTCAGAGAACTTTGAAATACTGCTGCTGACTCATTTTAAATGACAGATTCCCTGTATGGTGTTCCCCAGTGGACACCCTTTATGCCCTCCCCTGGGACACTGTAGACTGCACAGATAACTAGGAAGTCCTTCCTTGTCTGTGTGCATAGTGTTCTGGGAGAACCCAGAGACTTCTTTGCCAAGGCTCTAGACAGCAAGAAGCAGGAGGGAGAGGCTTACCCTTTCCTTCTTCAACCTTAGAATTTTACACCAGGAATGCCCTGTGTGTATCACACATTAAAATTGCTTCCCTTTCCCAAATTCAGGTTCATTTTAAATTTTTCAGTCCTCACAACCTTTCCTCCCTCCTTTGGCACATTTAACTGCTTTTACTGTAGGCTCCTGGAGTGGAGAATTTGAAGCTGGTTGGTCTGTGAGTCCACAGTACATTTTCAGTTGGTAAATGCTATTGGGCATTAGGATGCCAAAAAACTTGAGAGTACAGAGCAAATTGTTCTCAATCAACTTATGTGCCTCTAAGGGTTAGTCTCTTTCTCTACTAAGGGCCGGATAACATCCTCCTCCCTTTGGCTTGCTAAGTATACACCGAGTCTCTACTAAAGAAGCAAGACTTAAGTAAGATGCACACTTACCCATGGCTTTAGCGAGTCCAGATCAATGACTCATGGGCTCTTTTTAAACCCACTATCATCTCCACTACCAAGAACTCCACATTGCTGTACTTTAAAAATATGTCTCACTCCATTTCATCATTCTGCATGTTTCCAAAGGTCAACAGGGCCCTCATATTTTGATTTGGCTCAAGGAAAATCTTTGACTGTGAGAAAGAAAAGACTCTTGGAAATAAGTGTGCATTTTTGCACCCTTGTTAGTCACCCCTCCCACCAAGAAGCAGAGCTCCCCTGCTCTGCCATAGAAGGTTCTAAACTTAAAATTAGACTTTATGAAAAACTCAGAGGGCTAGGGTTATAGCTTAGTAGTAGAGCACTTGTCTAGCATGTGCAAGTTCCTAGGTTCAATCTCCATCGCTGTAATATATAAATATAGGTAAAAATCAAAGTTCAGATATTAACACATCCTCAAGTGAGATTCGCAAGTCTCAATGGAGACTTTTCCAAAAAACGGAATCTGGGGGGAGTCTAGAGGATAGTGATGAAAGCCAAACAATCCAGAACCACAGTTCTAGGTCTCAAGACTTTTGCCATCATCTCAAAAAACCAACTAGTATCATTTCTTCTCCTGACAGGAAATAATATTGAACAATGCTGCAGCCAAAAAAGCCATATGCCCAAGGCCAAAAGGATAAAAACAAAATGCCTAGAAAACCAAGGTGCCCTTCATAACTTAAGGATTGTTTATAGCAGGGTGCCATAGCACTAAATCCATTTGACTTAGTTTTGAACTCAAGTAGGTAAAAGTCAATTCATGTGTGTGTGTGTGTTTCTACAGATTCCTCGGAGTCAAGTTCAAGTCTGTAACTTTCAAGGACTCAGTGTTTAAGTCGTGCACCTTTGACGATGTGACCTCAGTCAACACCTACTTCAAGAACTGCACATTTATTGATACCCTTTTTGAGAACACAGGTGAGGGATGGCTTACACTACTAACAGTGGCAGCAGGGAGCCTTCAGAGAGCCTCTGTCATAGCAGAAATGTCATAATCATGTGACAATGGGGCCAGAAGCTTGTGTGGCAGATGGAATTAAAGTGCGGATGAACTATTTCCCAATATCAGGTAGAATCAAAAGCAAGCTGGTACTGTTTTGCTTTCTTAGATTGAATATAGAGGCTTACCCAAGTTCAAAGGTGGCTAAATAAATAAATAAATAGCCTTTGGGGGAACACGTCTTAAAGCGAAGAATTGACCTGTGGGGTGTATTTGTTTTTATAATATTGATTTCACAATCTGGTTCTTGCTTTAGGAAGCCTAACTCTCCAGTTCACAGAGGTATGTGGCTCTGCTCCATAACTTCGAATAATACCATAGCCCCAAGTGTGTAATGGAGTTTCAGAAACCTTCCAGAGAAATAAAGGAAGTGGACAAAAGTGTGTAATGAAATTTCAGAAATTCCCCAGAGAAATAAAGGAAGTGAAAAACCCAGTCTGGACCATCAGACACTTACAATCTCAGACAGTTTTCACAGTACCGGAGACTTAGAAAAGTTAATGGATTTCATCACAATGAATGACCTAGCAACCTTAATAACAACTGACCTTGGAGCCTGGTCTAAATGACTGTAGTGTTCATGTTTTCCCATTCCCACATATTTGTCTAGAATCATATCCTGGCACCGAAGGAAGATTAGTGTCTGCCATGTTAGCACTCCTGGTGTCTTTGCACTCAGTCAGGAGCCAGTTCTGCCCCACTCCAGTGAGAACCAGGGCAAGTGTTGCCTTCTAACCCAAAAAGCTGTTCTGAGGGAGTGGAGGCAGACTTCTGATCAGCAAGGACAATGATGGGTTTGACCTGAGCTCCATTAGCAGAACCTACCACTATGTAAAATCCTTCCTGGAGTGAAAAGTTCAACAATAACAAGATGCATAGAGTCTGGTGACCTTCATAGGAGATTGACCTTCACTCCTTCTGTGACTTTGTATACATAGACCTTAAATTATGAATGCTGTTTCAAGGACTCAAAGAGAGTCCTGTTTCTTCTGTGTTCCTCAGAGTTCCTAAACATGAGAATGATGAGGTCAACCCGGGTATAATTTAAAACAAATTGTTTTTATGCTTGTATTATATAGAATCTATTGCTACTAAAGACAGTGGTCTTTATGTAACATGGCAAATATAAAGTAATATTGTAAAGGTGTAAGCAATAATATAATTAGCAAAGGCCAACCATAGGGAATCGGGATAACTGGAACTAGCTAATTTAGTCCCTTATCCAACAAAGGCAACTCTCCATGCTGTTACTTTGTAATGTGAGGACCCAGACTAGCTCTCATGCTCCAGCAAAGAGACATAAAAAGTCAAGCCAGCTCCAGCCATGGTATCATCAGGGAATTGGCAGTATCACTGCTGAATATGGGGGGGGGGTAACATATGTCCAAGCAGTGTATCTGTTGACAAAGGGCAGGAAGCAGGCAACACCTGGGCTTTACACAAATTAGAGTGTCTTCAGTTAGCTGGGACTCCATTATGAGTCATCTAGTGTTCCAGAGACTCAGGTCTGCTCAAACAGCCCCAGGAGGTGTTGGCACTTCTCATTTCTTTCAGTGACACCCTCTGAACAGAGACTGACCTCTCAGGCCTCCAACCTCCACAGTGTACTGTGGCTTGCACATATTTGTATGTACACACACACACACACACACACACACACACACACACACACACACACACACACTTTTCTGAAGATTTATTTATATATGCATTGGTATTTTGCCTGCGTGGATGTCTGTGTAAGCATGCCAGGTCCCCTGGAACTGGAGTTACACACAGTGTGAGCTGCCACGTGGGTGCTGGGAGCTGAACCTGGGTCCTCTGGAAGAATAGCCAGTGCTCTTAACTGATGAGCCATCTCTCCAGTAACCCCCCTCTTTAAAAAAAAAAAAAAAAAAGGTTGTACTGGAATATTTACTCATACAATCCCCCAAGAGACATAGAAACTTTGGGCTTCATATTAGAGAGGGCTGGGTAGAACCTTGGCAGTTGAATAATTATGTTTTAACATAAAAGTCCTGTTTCACCATGTGCCATGAGCTGAAACATATGCCCTGTGCCATTCTTTTATGCCCTGTTACCACCCATATCTGTCATTTGCACCTGACAAGAGCTTGATGGGTTTTATTTGTTGTTGTTTCTACAGATTTTGAGCCGTATAAGTTCATCGACAGTGAATTTCAAAACTGCTCATTTTTTCACAACAAGACAGGATGCCAGATTACTTTTGACGATGACTATAGTGCCTACTGGATATATTTTGTCAACTTTCTCGGGACATTGGCAGTGTTGCCAGGAAATATTGTGTCTGCTCTCCTGATGGACAGAATCGGGCGCTTGACAATGCTAGGTGTGTGCTTACATTCCTGGGAAGAAAGGGAGCTGTCCCTGTGATATAGAGAGAACTTGTTTCCTACCTTGCTCCTTGCCCCTTAGAAAAGCATGTCCATAAGAAATCCCTTAGGCCTTTCATTATGACTGAACTGAAGTGAAAATTGTGTCTAATTACATTTCATATGAGCAATCCCCATGAGTTACAGACTGAAAAACTAATTATGTATAACTAATGTATATTTTTCCATGGAAGTAGATGAGTAGGGGATGGTGTGCATTTGTACACTTCACATTCAAAAGGCATTTAGACTGCTTTTCAAACAGGTGGATACACTTGAACTTAAGTTCTGTGGAGCCCCGTCTGCAGCTTCCCCATGGAGCTGTTTTCGGAGAGAACTTTGAGAACCAAAGGTCCTCACCCTGCTGAGATAACAGGACACACTCTATCTTTTGTCCTCTGTTGGCAGGTGGCTCCATGGTACTCTCAGGGATAAGCTGCTTCTTCCTGTGGTTTGGCACCAGTGAGTCCATGATGATAGGTATGCTGTGTCTGTACAACGGATTGACCATCTCAGCATGGAATTCCCTTGATGTAGTCACGGTGGAACTGTACCCCACAGACCGGAGGTAGGCTGACATGGGACCACCAAAAGTTCATTACAGAACAAAGCAAACTGTCACACCCAAGGCATCGAAAATTCACAAAATATCTAGTTCATAAACTTGTTGGTTTTGCTTGTATCTTTCAACTCCTAACAGGAGTTAATGGGACAGTGCAGAAATGTAATTCCGGCCATGATTTAACATGTTGACCAACAATAACAGGGAACTGTAATGTCACGGCAAACATTTAATAGTCGGTCTTAACCTCCATTGAGGGGACTTCTCAGGCCTGTGAGGGTCATTACCTTATATACCCTGTACCTGTACTAGCAACTATAAAGAGGTAGAAGACGTCTCTTGACCTTTCTAGTCTGTTGGAAGAAAGCCTTATATATTGACACTTATTAAAAAGGAGGCAGGAGAGATGGCTCAATGGGTAAAGCACTTGCCATTGTCAAGTGTGAAGACCTAGAACCCACATAAATCTGAGCACAGTAGCAGGAGCCAGTTCTGCCCCAAATCCAATGCTTGTAGTGGGAGGTAAGGACAGGAGAAGCCCCCAGAAACTCGCAGGCCAGCCAGACTGGGGCATGCTGCAGCGAACAACCAGGATACTCTTTCTCAAACAAAGTGGAAAGAGGGAGCAGCACCTCTGTGAGGTTTTTTCTCCCTCTTACTGGCAGCTCAGTTCAGGAGGCAGGAGAGAGACGCAGTCACAAGTTTCTCTGGAAGCAGACTGCAGACCAGTATCTAGGCGCAAATCTGTGTATGTTCACTGTCATATATGCATACTTTACTCAGTCAGTTCGAGAAGGTCATATTGAGTTACTATCTAATGACTCCAAATAGCACAAAACCCATGCTATGTGAGGGTATACGGGCGATAGGGCAATGACAGTATGCCTACTGACAAAGGGCAGGAAGCAGGCAACACCCTGGGCTTTGTCCACAAATTAGAGGGTCTCCAGTTAGCTGGGACTCCATTATGAGTCATCTAGTGTTCCAGAGACTCAGGTCTGCTCAAACAGCCACGTGAGGAATTGGCACTTCTCATTTCTTTTAGTGACACCATCTGAACAGAGACTGGCCCCTCAGCCCTCCAACCTCCACAGTGTACTGTGGCTTGCACATATTTGTATGTACACACACACACACACACACACACACACACACAACTTTCTGAAGATTTAATTATATATGCATTGGTGTTTTGCCTGCCTGAATGTCTGTGTAAGCATGCCAGATCCCCTGGAACTGGAGTTACACACAGTTGTGAGCTGCCACGTGGGTGCTGGGAGCTAAACTTAGGTCCTCTGGAAGAACAGAGAGTGTTCTTAACTGCTGAGCCATCTCTCCAGTACCCCCTCTTTAAAAAAATGGTTGCTACTGGAATATTTACTTATACAATCACCAAGAGACATGAGCACTTTGGGCATCATATCAGAGAGGGCTGGGTAGAACCTTGGCAGTTGAATGATTATGTTAAAAGCATAGAAGTCCTGTTTCACCATCTGCCATGAGCTGAAACATATGCCCTGTGCCATCTTTTGTCTTGTGCAAAATTCCCAGGTTTTATTGCCATGGAAGTCCTCTGCACTGAAGTATTCTGTAGCCTTTGAAAAGAAAGGGAACACACCCCACAAACAGACTATATTGAGATGTTTGAGCACTTGATTTGTTACTGATCTGGTGTCATCCTTCTGACTTCATTTCACAATTTATTGACCACCCCTAGGTATATCCTGTACAGGGCAGACTCACATATTTATTTCTCAGGAACATCTTCACATCTTTTCCTGGCTTATAAGACCTGTGTTGGTACCTATATGCCTAACTTCCTAGTGAGCATCCAAAGCACAAGATACCTGCTTATCAAACACTCTTATCACATTCTTAGTAAACTCTCTATCATGTTCTTAGGCATTGAGAAGAACATACAATCTGCATACAGCATCCCCTTGACCCAGCCAACCTATGTTCACTCTCTATGTGTAGTGAACACACTTTTTCCTTTGTCAGCATCTCATTTTGAAAACTGCACCCACAAAATTGGGCATTGATGGATACATTTGAAGTCATGCCCTCCGTGTTAAAGTGAAGCTGTGAGAGCCTCCTTCCCATTTGCTTTACATTGTGAGTTTGATGGAATTTTAGATTAAATCAACTGGTCACATGACTCATAGGAGGATACGTGATGAGTGTTCTCTTGGGGAGGTGCACTGGCTTTGAAAAGGAAGAAAAGAAAAACTCAATAGTTGGGTAGGCCTTTACTCTGAGAAACATTAGCAGCCCTGATTCTGTGCTTGGAAAGGTGACACACTCAGTAAAGAAAAGATAAACTTGTTATGTGAGTTCACTTGGGTCTTCCAGGAATTGGGTGTACAAGAACTGGGTAAACCCTGCATGCTGTTTCCTCTCAGCGGAGGGCAGGCCCATGTCAGTTCTGTGTACAGTTCCATGTACATACAGTCACAGCGTGGTCTGATTGGGTCCCTGGAAGGAAGGGACATGGTGGTTTCTGTGTCAGGTTTCTTTGAAGAGTGATGTCTGAACTTGGACTTGAAAAATAGTGGGTTACAAGAACAAAAGGAGGCAAGAAGAGCAGGGTAGTCTGAGAAATGCCACCTGAAAAGCCCTGGAAAGAAGAGAGCTAGCAAAGTTCAGCAGAAGCTCAGTCATAGAGGCCAATACATTGATCATCCCATGACGACCAGAAGAGGGGGCTTATAGAGTTCACTCTAATGCTCAGAGAGGAGGCAGAAATCTTACTTGCATTGTGCCCCAAGGAAGATGTACTCTAGAGAAAATGTAGATGGGGAAAAGGAGAGGTCAGAATCCCACATGTTTGTGGATACTCAGGGGGAAAAAAAAGATAACTGTGTAGTTGGTTATATATTGCAGTGAGAGAAAGGAGTTCTCAAAAGGGGGAATCTTTGTTTCTGCTTGCACAGTTGACCAGATGGTTGTGTTGTGCTGAAGCAGGGGCACTCTGGAGGAGCAGAGCATTTAGATTGGAGTCAGAGAGATAATGAATTCCATTTAGAGGGGGTTGAATCGCCATGTCTTCATGGAGCTGTCCAGTGGACATTAGAATATTATGTCAGAAGCAAAAAGATGCCTCAGCTGGGGATAGAGCCCACTGACTAATTGATCCAACAGATACTTTGGGAATGCATATCATGTGCCAGAGTGGTTTCAGTCACTGGGATCCAAGAGTGCTCAGACAGCAAGTCTGGGCTTAATGGAACCTATGCTCTGGTTGGGAGAGACAATCAATAAACTACTAGATAAGGGAAGTGGACATAGCATATCAGTTGGTGCAGAGTGCTATAAGGAAAAACAAAACTACCCAGAGGCATAGAGAATGCTGGCATCAAGGAGGGATGTAGTTGCAATAGCAGGGTCCAAGAGATATAGATCCCGTAAAGTGACATTTGAGTAGATACTTTGGAAGAGAGTTTTCACAGCATAGGTGACGGTAAGTAACAAGGCCCCAGTAGTATGAGGGAAAGGGATCAGTTAGAGGAGGGGCTGAACTGGGCATGTCCACATTTCAATGTCCCCCTCCTCACCTTCTCATCTTAATACCTTTTCTTATCAAAACTGTAAACGTCTCTCAAATCCCAAGTGTAGCCATGTGGTACATTTGCTTTCTTTGGCCAGGATATCTTTCATCTAGCCAGTGGCTTTCTGCTGCCACCATGTGGCCATGGCAGAGTTCTTTCATTCACACTTTCTATGTCTTTCAGCCTTTCCCTCCCTGGAGTTCAGGCCAGGACCCACACCTGGGAGGTGATATAATCTGGGCTCAGGCCTCCAGTCCCTGCACAGGCCTGGGACTGGAGGATAAATCCTTCTTGCAGTGAGTTCCTTCCTTTCCCTGGCCACTGGCCTCCTCCTTCCTGTGCTCTCAAGTGTGCACAGTTCAGATATGACCTCAGAAGAGGTTTGAAAGTAAAACCCTGGCAGCTCATACCTGCTACCCTCTGCTAGTCTTGATGGTCACTGCTGTCACCCAGGTCGCTGGGATTTTTCTCATTCTCAGTGAGCTAACATCAAACCACTGGCCAGAGTTAACCCCCTAACTCCCTCCCCTCAGGACTGTTCCAGTTCAGACAGATATTTACATTTCCTCCCCACAGCCAACCAGTAACAGTAACCCTGACCTTTACTGACCATGGGTGGGGTGCCTCCATAGGGAGACCACTCAGGCATCCTGTGCCTTGGTGGGTCCTTCTACTGCCAGCATTCTCTCTGTCACCACCATCATCTGCTGTTCTATAATAACCTCTTTTTCTTTTTTAGATTTTGGTATGAAGGACTCTTTGAACGACTACCTTACCTATATATTCCCAGTTTACTTTTCACTGTGTTCCATATCATCACATTCTTTCTGTTTGCATTTTTACATGTTTACATTTTGGCCATTGAGCAGAGTCCGATTCTTTCTGTCTCTGGCAGTTAGAAGTGGAGAGTGAGAGCTGAGCATGGTGGCTTGTGTCTGTAATCCCAGCACTGGGGAGACTGAAGCAGGAGGATTAGGATTGCACATTTTAGGCCAGCCTGGGCTACATAGCAAATTCCAGGACAGCCTGAGCTATGCAGTAAAACCTCATCTCTGAAAAAATAAGGGGGGGGCATGAAGGGAATATACATAGTCTTTACCACAGCCCTACTACCACAGTGTGGTGCGAGCATATCCGGCTTCGTGTAAAAACAGGATGGATGAGAAGCAGATAAGGGAAATAGTCATCCAGCCCATTCTTGAGCTGGGAAGTCACCTCCCTCTATTCCGAGTACTGAACAAGTCCTTGCATGGAAGGGCCACAGGCATTGTGATGTAGTAAAAGCACAACCCCTGGCTTGTAAACTCATCAGGCGTTGGAGTCCTTGTTAAGATATAGTGTTCAGGCTTGTGTGCTCTAGGACCTGGAGCCATACCAAGAGTACCATACCACTAGTTTGAGTCTGCTGGGCTCAGGGGATGTCTGGTTTCCTACTGTGCTAATGGCAGGGCATTCTTTCCAATCAACTGCATGCCCTAGACCCTGCTCATATCACCAATGAAAACCTGCATGCCCTAGACCCTGCTCATATCCTCATATCCTCTACCCTTGCCAGCTTCTAGAATGGTACATCTACTGCAATCATTGCCTGCCTGCCGACTCCTGATTTCTTACTGCCTTTAAAACCTGTGTTATAGTTAGTGAACCACACTGCTGAGCACATGACAAGGGGACATTAGTTTATTACTTACTGTTTACTATGTGACACTAACTAAAGGATTGGTTTCTTAAGACTAGGACTTGGTCCTCATCATTTGTTGAATGAATGAGATACACATCTTAAGCTGAGCATGGTGGCCCATATAGCAGAGCTTAGAAGTCAAAGGGGGAGGAGCACAAGTCAAGGAGGAGGAGCACAAGTCAAGAGGGAGGAGCACAAGTCAAGGAGGAGGAACACAAGTCAAGCGGGGAGGAACACAAGTCAAGGGGGGAGGAGCACAGTCAAAGGAGGGAGCACAAGTCAAGGGGGAGGAGCACAAGTCAAAGGGGGAGGAGCACAAGTCAAAAAGGGAGGAACACAAGTCAAAAGGGGGAGGAACACAAGTCAAAAAGGGAGGAGCACAAGTCAAAGGGGGAGGAGCACAAGTCAAAAGGGGGAGGAACACAAGTCAAAAAGGGAGGAGCACAAGTCAAAGGGGGAGGAGCACAAGTCAAAAAGGAAGGAACACAAGTCAAAGGGGGAGGAGCACAAGTCAAGGGGGAGGAATACAAGTCAAAGAGGGAGGAGCACAAGTCAAGGGGGAGGGGCAAAAGTCAAAGGGGAGGAGCACAAGTCAAAGAGGGAGGAGCACAAGTCAAAGGGGGAGGAGCACAAGTCAAAGGGGGAGGAACACAAGTCAAAGGGGAGGGGCAAAAGTCAAAGGGGGAGGAGCACAAGTCAAAAGGGGGGAGGAGCACAAGTTCATGGCCAGCCTAGGTTACATAGACTCTGTCTCAAAAACAAAAAGCAAAAAAAAGAGAAGGAAATGTGTTTTGTAAAATTTTCCTGGGAGTGGACTATAGTGTTCCTCCATTTCTCACTTCTGAAATAAGTCACTTAGACCAGTTTTGTAGGCTTTCTCCACTGACCCCTCAGTGTCCCTGTTCCACTTTTGCCCCTGTAGTCCTTGATCTCTGGAACCATGGTTGTCAGCTTTCTCCCTCACACAACAGCGCCTGCTGGAGACCTGTTCCTGCTCCCTCTGCTGCGCCAGTCATGTTGCCTTACTCAGGTTTCTATTGCTGTGAAGAGACAGCAAGTCTTAGAATGGAAAACATTTCATTGGGAAGGCTCACTTACAGTTCAGAGGTTTAGCCATTATCCACATGGTGGGAAGCAAGGCAGCATGCAATGGCCTCTCTAGGCCTCCATTCAGGGTCACCCCTGACACATGCCTGGCCTCAGCAGCTTTCCTCAATCACAGAGGTAAATTCCATAACTCCTTTCTTCTATCTTTAACTCTCAAACCCAAACCATGTGGCTGAAGGTGCCAAGTTCTCCTGCTTGCTGGGGCTGGAACATGGCTTCCTTGTCCAATTACTTCTTCAACAGCTGTGTGTTTTCAATAGTTTCCTTCACTGATTGAGCCTGGCTGTCCTAAAACTTGCTCTGTAGACCAGGCTGGCCTTGAACTCTTGAGTTCTTCCAATTACATTTTCACAAGCTGTTTTAGATGATTTCCTTCACTGAGCTTGGCTGTTCTTTAAAAACATTTTTGTATGGTAGAAAATAGAAAGTCCACAAGGAATAATGAAGCTGAGAAGGGAACGGTGAGTGTGGAATAGAGAAATTGTGATTTTAAAAAAGGAAGGAGAGGAGGAGGGAAGAAGTAGAGGGAGAGAAAGGAAGGGAGGGTAAAGGGAGGGAGGAAGGAGCTAACTCAGGGATAGAGTCACTGAGAAGGGGACATGAGGAGAGGTGAAGGGGGTGAGGGAGTGAGGGCAGCTGCCAGACTGGGACAGTGCTCTTGGTGGGGGTGGTGCAGCCAAGGCAGAGCTGGAGGCAGAAACAGCCAGTCAAGTTCATGGGTTCCTGAGCTACACAACAGCATGAATGGTTCTTGACCTCAGATGAACTTCCATTTGCTGCCCAGTATTCTTAGTCATTCTATTCTTCTTCACCCTGGCCCAGGCCCACACTTTCTAGCCAGGGTTATCAGATTCAGTGATAAGACACAAAGGATCTCATTATTACCTTGGTTTCATGGTAATATTTTATTTTGGCAGATACAGGCAACAGGAAGCACCTAGAGTATAGAGGGACTTTGGGAAGGAGATGGACAACCCCCTTGAGCCTAGGGAGTCTGCTCAGCCCACAGTTCATGAGAAACTTTCTTTTCCACCTGAGGAAGTGAGGAAAGCAGGTTGGTGGGGGTTCAGGCTGACATTGAGGAAGACGCTACCCTTTTCAATAAGACAAATATTTTCCATTAGGTATCAGAAAGCAGTGTAGGGACAAGTATGTAATTCAGCAGTAGACTCACATGTACCAGAGGCCGGGTTCAGTCCCCACCACTCATACAGAAACAAACTGAACCCAGCCTTCTGACAAGAATACAGACTGATTATTTTCTCTGAAAGAAACAAGATGGTATTTTGGCATCAATAAACAAATATCATCCAACTAATACCCATGAAAATGTCCAAAATTGCCCATTTGAATGCTTCAAAAATCTACTTCTAACATACTTGGAAGCGTTCAGGAAATTGTTCATTCACCAAGTATCACAGGCATCCTCATGCCTTCGAGAAGGGTTCACTGTGAGCAGCAGCAAGGACTGTGCAGCCCCCTCTAGATGGAGCTGGCATAAGGGTCTAACTCTACATTAGAAAATGCCCAGGGTTACAGCAGTCAACTGTGTAGAGCAGTGGTGTGAGCCGAAGCTACAAGGAAGGACGGCTGAGGACCTAGGAGAGAGGAGACACTGAGTCAGGGAGAAGCTGCCAGTGTACGCTGAAATAAACTAGCTGTGGTGTGGAAAGCAGACCAAGCAGGGCCAGGAGCCAGTCTGGTCACTCATGATTTGGAGTCCTTGAACTCTGAAGCTGTGGCAGGTTTGCTGCAGTTAACCTGGGCTAGAGAGACCCTGTCTCAAAAAACAAAAACAAACAAACAAACAAACAAACAACAAAAAAAGAGTGGGAAAGTTGGAACGATCTAATGGGGGGGGGGTGGTCAGAATGCATTGCAGCACAGGCTACACAAGCCAGGAGAAGCCCTTTCGTCTTGGTTCTTTTGTATCTCTCCTCTCACCCATCCCATAGGCTCAAGCTCCCAGTCTCCTCTAAGCAGCACCCTCATCATTTTTTTTAGCGAACACAAAATCTGCTGTGTGTTTGAGTGTTAATTGCAAGATCACTGATGTTACCCCACATTTGGAAACCTCACTAGCCAAAGGCACAATGAGAGAAATGGTTACACGCTAAACAAAACGTTCAAACACTAACAAACAAGACAAAACCTCATAGGAGTGATTTTTTTTGTAATTAATTTTTATTAGTTCAAATTAGGAACAAGCTTGCTTCACACGTCAATCCCTTCTCCCTCCCCTTCCCCGCAACCCTCCCCCCAACCCTCCCTCAACCCCACCTGCCCCCCACCCCATCCATTCCCCAGACAGGGTAGGGCCCTCGACGGGGCTTCTCAAAGTCCACCACATCATCCTGGGTCGGGCCTAGGCCCTCCCCGATGTGTCCAGGGCAAGAGTGCATCCCTTCACGTGGGATGGGCTCTCAAAGTCCCTTCTTACACCAAGGAAAAATACTAATCCACTACCAGGGGCCCCCTAGAGTACAGAGGCCTCCTCATTGATATCCATGTTCAGGGGTCTGAATCAGTCCTGTGCTGGCCTTCCAGATAGCAGTTTGGGGTCCATGTGCTCCCCCGTGTTCAGGCCAGCTGATTATGTGGGTTTCACCAGCCTGGTACCGACCCCTTTGATCTTCATTCCTCCCACTCTGCAACTAGGTTCCAGAGTTCAGTGTATATCTGTGGATGTTTGCCTCTGCTTCTGTCAGCCACTGGATGAGGGCTCTAGGATGGCATAAAAAGTAGTCATCAGTCTCATTATAGGGGAAGGGAATTTAGGTTTTCCTCTCCACCATTGCCTAGATTGTCAATTCATGTCACATAGGAGTGATTTTTAAAAAGAGAGCAAAGTTGTATAAAAGCTCTGCTTGGGATCATTTGCATGATTGGAAACAAGCTGAAAGGGATTCGGAGAGGAAAATGATTTGTTAGCGGAGGGGAAATGTATGTTTTCTTTTGTAGTCTCCTTTATTATTTAACAGTATATCCAAGTCAATTTTAAAAAGCAAACATCCCTGGGAAAGTAACAGTGTTCTCAGTCCTGACACACCTTTTGGTCATAGAATTTCTGAAAAACACCAATGCCTAACCCCAAGAGAGCAATAAAATCAGAACCCCTGTGGGTGTAGCCTCTGCCATTGTTGTGGAGCATTGCTGTTTGTATTTGGTTTTATATTTTTGCTTTAAGACAGGATATCTCTTATGTAGCTTAGTCTGGTCCTACATTTGTTATGTAGCCCAGGCTGTCCTAATCTTGTAGTTCTCCTGCCTCTACTTCCCATGTGCTGGGCTTATAGGCCTGTGCCACCATATCCAGGTGGTATTGCTGTTTGAAAAGCTCCCAAGTACACTCAAGTACAGTGTTTATACCTGCCCACATACCTTAGATCAGTCACCTAGCCATCCTAACCCTGGGTTGGCAACAGCTGTGTACAAGGGCAGGAAACATGGGCTTAGGGCTGGAGAGAGATAGCCCATTTGGCATTAAAGAAGCCTTTGGGGTGTGGTAAGGTAGACTGGTAGGTAGCATGAGATAAAACAAATGACGTGTGTGTGTGTGTGTGTGTGTGTGTGTGTGAGAGAGAGAGAGAGAGAGAGAGAGAGAGAGAATGAGTGCCTGTTATCCTTGACCAGACAATCTCCAGCTGTCCCCGTGAGGCTGGTCTTGTTCTCATGCACCCCTTCTGGGGTATCTCCCCCATTAGTATCTACCCCAAGTCAGATCTGCCTGGGCCCCCATGCTCATAGCATTCTTCATCCTCTGTCCCCCCCACCCTGCATTGTCACCATCTGTCCTCACGTGCTTCAGTGAGAAGAGAGCCTTCAGTTCTGTAGTCAGTGCCACATAGGGCAGTGCTTGGCATGTAAGAGATGCTCAGTGGCTCGATACCGGGCTCAATGGTGCCTACCTGTAATATGGGTACTCAAAGGTGGAAGCAGGAAGATGGCGAGTTCAAGGCTAGCCTGGCACATAAACAAATGAAAACTTTTTTAAAAAGCATTTAATGAGGCATTATTAAATTAATACAAATAAATGCACAGGATAATATGCACATAGGTGCATGTGCACTTAAGATAAATTTGCTTAACAAGTACTCAAGGGGGTTTAGGCCAGTTAGCATTATAGTTTGTGCAATCAGACAGGTTCAGTGTCAAAATAGCTCTTGCATTGACCTGGGAAAGTAGCCTTTGTTCACATTATTGTTTCTGAGACAGATGAAATTCATGTGTGTTTTAAATAACCCGTTTCCAGATGAATGTTTACATTGAAATGTAGCCTTGATTTAAGCATAGCCTGTACTTTTCCAGATGCCCCATGCTGAGTCTTGAGTATTCTTTTTATAACCTCTATGGATCACTTGACTAAGTGGAGGGAAAAAGTTCCTTCCAGAAGCTCGGCCTAGAAGGGTTCCCTTTTAGCAGGCAACATCTATGAAAAGAGCCTGCACTCCACTATTCCAGGCCTTTGCAAAGTATATCAATTACTCTTTCCCTAGTAATTTCATCAGGAGGTGGGGCATGTTAGAGCAGGGGCTAATCATGGGGCTTGACACATGCTAGGCATGGCCCTGAGTCCTGCAGATCTTCACTTTCTCCCTTTCATCCAAAACATATGCAGCCCTCCTCAAGAGTATGAAGAAAGGAGCTGATGGTTAGGACAGTGCTAGTCTCCCTCCATCCACACTGAAGCCAGCAGTTATCCTTACCCAACCTCCATTAAAGATAGAATGGGGTTGGAGAGATGGCTCAGTGGCCATCTCAGATGGCCCAACTGCCCTTCCAGACCTGGGTTTTGATTCCTAGTGCCCAGCACGTGGCTTACTCTTAACTCTACTTACAAAGGATTACATGCCCTCTTCCGGCTTCCTTGGACACTGCACCCAAGTGTCCATACATACAAAATAATAACTAAATAAATCATACAACAATATAAATAAACTAGAACCCACTACATTGTGAAATCCTTCAAAGAACCAGCCAAGCTTCACCTTGGGGGAGATAAAATGGAGAATGTGGTTAGAGTAGGGAAAGGATTTATGTGTTAAAGATGTGTGTACGAAGTAATAGAGAATGAAGTCTGGCAGGAGAGAAGTGCAGAGGGCAGGGCTTAGAGAGAGATATTTCTGTCTCCCCTTTTGATAATTGCTGGGTAAGAGGAGGCAGAAAAAATGTCTTGGTCTGAAAAAGAATACAGGGCCCAGCCTTCCGCCGAGAAGTCAAGTGGAGCTCCTCACGCTCCATGTCTCTTGCCCTCAAAGGACTTTGTGAGCATGAGATGACAGGCAGAAGCAATGCCCTTGCTTTGAGGAAAAGCAGAGATGAAATGAATGAAAGCTGAGCTGTAGAGCCCCTAGGAAGACTTGCTTTTGGAGTGCTTTCTCTAACACAGCTGGGCCCTGGATGTGCGGAGCATCACACTCTCCAGCTGCAGATATTTGAAGGAATAATTTACGCACTCAGAAAAGGGCAGGCATGATTTCTTGAATTGCCTAATGCTGACACTAACTTTTCATCTGAAGCCTTGCCTCAGCTTGGGAAATGAAGACGGAGATTGTTAGGAAACAAGGATTTGTTCATCTTCCTTAGAGTCCCTGGGTACCAGATGCTTCCAAAGCCAAAGTCATCCATGCCACCCTGACATCTCCAGAAGTCATCCGGTCCCCAGTTCCGGTTCCAGTGATGTGAGGGTATAGCCCTACCCATTTTATACCATGTTCTGGGTTGTAGCAGAGGACCATGGCTTAGAGACATATGGGTACTGTAGCCTAAATGTAAATCCTACATGGGTCATTCTGAAGCCTCAGAGTCCTAGACTTCATCATGGCAGGGGAATGTTTTCCTTTTTCTTATCAGCAACACACATGCTCTAGCTGTTTTCCCCCAGCAGGATGTACTTTATCTTAACACCAGAAGATGAAGGGGACAGCTCATGACAGTTCGTCAAAGGACCAAGGGGAGCCAGGGCTTAGGAGGGGACAGGATAAACAGGTAGCACTCAGCAGATTTCTAGAGCAATGGAGCTATTTTTCTGAGTGCTGCCATATTGTATGACAAATGTCATCATCTATTTGTCAATCACTATAGGAGGCCCAACACCCAGAGTGAGTCTAGTGTTAGTTAGTGCTAGCCCTTCAAGGTACAAGGATAGAATGGGGACCCGGCTCTGAAGGGACCGGGTTTATATAGGATAAGGACTGACATGTTAAAGATGTGTCTAAGCAATACCTGGGAACAAGATCTGGCTGGAGAGAGGTGCAGACCATATTGTTCTTCCCTTTGGGTGATTGCTGGGTGAGAAAAGGTGAGAAAACCTTATCTCTACACCTTGTGCTTTAGGTCAGGGGGAATTGAGCATGAAGAAGTGCTCTCTATTTATTTTAGGCTTGTTTTGTTGTTTGCTGCTCCTTTTTAGATGTGTGTGAGCTAGCAAACTCATTGTTAGAGGGCATTAACACCCAGCCTGGGCTCCTGAGCTCAGGGGTGAAGGGTTTAGAGATGTTCCTTTTCTTTGGAGTAGCAAGTTGCTGGCTGCATAGGAACCACAATATATTTGGGGGTTTCTGGAAACACACGGTGCAGAACATAACACTGTTGTATGAGCTATGATGAGCAGTTGTCAAAAGAAACCCCACACCTGAAGACTGACAAATCAGTCACAAAGTATGTGCTAATTGCTCCATTCTGCAACACAGAAGGTTCCGTTTCCTTTGTGGGTTCAATGAAAAAGTATCCTAAAACTGTTGTATATGTAGTCTGTCTTTAATCCCCACTGACACTCCGTGAGGGGTCAAAACTCAACGAACTGGTAGAATATCAGAGGAAAACTCACATGCTCTCAGGATGTCAGTGGGAGATATAAAATCATGAGCAAAATTCAAGTTTCCTGCCCAGGACACAGAAAACCACCCAATACATGAATACTTCATAGATGAAGATTTTAGTTTGCCAAAGAACATGCATGTGGGGGCTGAGGGTGGAGCAAAGTGATGGATGGGACTAGCTTAGTGAGTCTGAGGCACTGGGTTCAATTCCCAGAGAGAATGAAGTGAGAAGAGTGTTGGGGGGGAGGGACAGGATGAAAAGACAGAAGAGGAAAAACCTCACATGCCTGAGTATCTTAGATGCTAACAGAAAGCAGACAAGATCTTCAGGCCCATAATCTGATCCTTAGATCTGTCTCCCACAGAGAATTCTGATGAGGATATGATTTTGTGTGTGTGTGTGTGTGTGTGTGTTTGACATGTAGGGTATGTGCATATACATTTGGAGGACATTGGGGTGTCGTCTTCTCTTATTACTCCCCTTCTTTCTTTCTTTCCTTTTTTTTTGGGGGGGGCTTTTGGACACAGGGTCTATCATTGTACCATTTTGGCTAGGCTGTTTGGTTGTCTGACTATAGAGTTCCCAGTATCTGCCTTCCTTTCTTTAGCTCCCATCCCCTCCCCACCACTGGAGCTACAGGAATGCAAAGCCCTGCTGTTGTTACACGCTCTGGGGTTTGAATTCAGGCCCTCTTGCCATCTCCCAGCTGGTGGTAACACTACATCATGGACTACCATGCTCATTCCTAATGCTGAACACTTCCAGTCTGAAAGCCAGTATGCTTGTAGGTTTCAGATTATAAAGCACTTTGGATTTCAAACTTCTGGATGAAAGGTGTTCAACTAGGAGTGTCTACACACATATTCCAAACTCTAATCTGAAACAGTTAAGTGTAGTTTTTTTTTTTTTTTTCTTTAGGGGCCTGTCACCCAGCTCCCAAATAAATACATGGAGACGTTTTCCCCTTTATGAGTGCCCAGCCTTAGCATGGTTCTTTTCTAGACAGCTTTTCTTAACTTAAATTATCCATCTACCTTTTGCCTCTGAGCTTTTTACCTTTCTTTATTTTGTATACCTTTTTTCTTTCCTTTCTACTCTGTAGCTGGTTGTGTAGCTGGGTGGCTGGACCCTGGCATCCTTCTCTTATTTTCCTTTTTTTTTTTTTTTTTTTTTTTGCTCCTCCTCTTCTCTCTCTCTTCCTTTTATTCTCTCTGCCTTCCAGCCCCACATGTTTCTCTCTCCTGCCTAGCTACTGGTTGTTCAGCTCTTTATTAGACCAATCAGGTATTTTAGGCAGGCAAAGTAACACAACTTCACAGAGTTGAACAAATGCAACACATCTTTTTCCATCATTAAACAAATATTTCATAGCATAAAAGAATGTAACACATCTTTAACTAATATTCCACAACAGTTAAGATCCCGATATTTCACATTAGGAATGCTCAGTCTGTATTTGTTTTCTTCCTGCTATCAAAAACATTAGGGATGTTATCGGGAAGTTCATCTTCTTGGTACCTCAAAGAGGAGGACACATCTCCATTACCCCTGAAAATGCAATTGACTTTAATTGTTTAAAAATCTAGCACATTCAAGGAGGGCTTAGGCCCTCCCCAAATGATATGACAGACTTTGAAGGTCCCTGGTGGAGGGCCTCACTGTCCCTGGGGAGGAGTTGGGGGATGTATTGGAGGGGATTGGTAGGGAACATGGGAGGATGGGAGGGCGAGGGAATGGGGGGATGGATATGTAAATATGAGTAGTAATTAAAGAATTTAAATAAAAAGTATATAAAAATTATAAATTAAAATATAAAAAAATCTAGCACATTATACTGACCTTGCAACAAATACCTATAATCACAGTTCTCAAGAGGCTGAGAAAGGATTACAGGTTCAATGTGAACTGATTCCCACAAGGTCTCTGATCTCCACATATATTTCACTGTAAGCCTGCCAACCTTAACAGACATGAACATACACACTAGATGAATAAATGAAAACTAAATGAGCATAAAAAATAAGATCTAGAATATAAGAGGAAATTGAAAATAAAATAGGTCTAAAGAAACCCATTGCCATATCATTGCATTTCACTCAGAAACAACATTTGAATTTCCTTCTAAATACAGGTATCACTGAACTTATGGACACTTAATAAAACAAAATAACAAGTCACATTTGTAAAGAGATGAGAACTTGCTAGATCACCCAGTCCCACTCCCTGGGGCCTTTGCTGGGATAGAGGAGGTGGCCCAAACTGGGCAGAGGCAAGCCGGATTCTATCCTGAGAGGATTTATATAGAGTAACGTTGACTTTTACTTAGTAGAGCCTTCCTTCCAACGCCCATTAGGCCAAGACAGATCTTTTTTCTTCAGTTCCTGAGTAAGAGTCAGTAGAGCATTAAGAAAGTCCACAGGAGACTGGACACAACACCTACAGCTGGCTATTCTGCTTCCACATTTGCTGGCATTTAATTATCTGCTCCACTGACATGCAACACAATCTCCTTAAAGACCATCGAAAAGGACTGCATGAGACTTGTGGGTCTAACACTGGACTCCCGCGTGTCGTTTTCTAAACCTTGTCCGTGTTTCTTTCTCTTGCAGAGCAACAGGCTTCGGCTTCTTGAATGCGCTCTGTAAAGCTGCGGCCGTGCTGGGGAACCTAATATTTGGCTCCTTGGTCAGCATTACCAAAGCAATACCCATCCTGCTGGCTTCCACCGTTCTCGTGTGTGGAGGACTCGTGGGGCTGCGCCTGCCCGACACACGAACCCAGGTTCTGATGTAACGGAACAAAAGCCATCTCCTTCTCCCACCGTGGGTCGGTCCTCCTGCCTGACTCGAGGCTGCGGAGTTTTTTGTGTGTATAGAAAGGCGGCCGAGTATCAGAACACAAACTTTTGCTGTGACTTAAAAAGTGTAGCTGCGTATCGTCTTGCCCCTCCAATGTGACTTTGCGCTATTTTGTTTTTTTTCCGGGCATTGTTATCTTTTTCTAAGCGTGATACTCCTGCCTCCCCGTGCCCCGTGGAAGTGTTCCTAAAATGTCTCAGTCAACCAGGCTTTCCTGGAGATTCTGTTCACCGACACTGAGAAGCTAAAAAGCCTGTGCTGGTGTAAGAAATAGACCCCGCCCCTGACGCATCATTAACAGGAAGTTTAAATTGGCGTAATTGAGTTTGTGCTGAGGAAAGGGATTTCTTTCTTTCTTTCTTTCTTTTTCACACAGAGTGATATTTCCTGTTTACTTAGAAAAAAAGGACACCCAGTCACCCTAGCTGTTACAGCAGGGTGTTTCAAGAAAATTGTGTGACACCAAGCACGCCTGGCAGCGAACGCCTGCTTGAGCTGCAGAAGCCAGATTTTAAACGGAAAGCCGGATACATGAGAGGGCTGCAGCCATCACAGTGTCTGGGACTGTGGCAGTAGTCAGCAGTGTTTGAAGATCAGAGATCCTCTGCCTTTCTTTGCATTCCCTCACAAACTGCCCCGGAATTGGCCAGATAGCCTTTCTCCCAAGCAACCGTCTGGCAGGCTGGACAGCATCTCCTGGTGGAGGTCTGTCTGTTTTACCTCTGGAATCTCCATGAGCGTGGAAGGAGAGGTCAGCAGGACATTCCCACGGGCCAGCTGTCAGCTAAATGACCTTCTGGTCTCTCGATGACCGCCCCTCCCCCAAGCCCGTCCTTTTACACATCTTTGAAATCTGAAGCCTCCTTGTAGATTTGCAGCCTATGATAACAGCCAGCATAAGTTCCATATTTAAACATTTTCTTTTTAACTCCCCCTGTCTTGTTGGAAGGTGACCCTTGTAGCTTATTTTCTGCTATTCCTGCATGACCACAGCCCTGGGGCTTCCAGAGAAAGGAAACTTTTGTTTCCACTAATCATTCTGTTCAAAGATGGCCCTGCTCCCTGGAGCCCCGCCCTCTCCCTTCCCCTACCACATTCCCTGATCCCTCCTGGAGCTCTAATTCTGTGAAAAGCTCTTTGATTAACATAAGCCATTAATCCACTGCCCCAGCAAGTAATTCAGGCTTCGTGGAGGGGACAGCCTAGAGTTAAGATGGGAAGCTGCAGAGAGTAGTTCCCTGGAGATAATATAGATAGTCAGAGCCAGGACATTGAGGATATCAGAGCAAAATCTGCAGAAAGAGGTGGCCGGAAAAAAGGAAAATCTTTAAGACTAGGCATGATTGACTTGAAAGATACCAACAAAGCAGGGACCAGAACAGAACTCACCTCTGTTTCCTTTTACCTCCCTGGGAAACAAACCCGTATTTAAAAAAAAAGAAAAAGAAAAAGAAAGAAAGTTTCACGTTATTCATTTTCCATGTGGGTTAGTTTCCACCTCCTATTTGCCCGTGATTTGTCTTCTTAAAAAAAAAGGGGGGGGGCATGTGGGACCCAGAGCAGATCTTTTGGTTGAATGTGGTGTGTAAAGAAAATGCTGCAAAAGTAAGATATGACTCTCTATCTCCCCATGCAAAGGGAAAACCAACACATACAAGGACATTGTTTTCTCTGCTCTTGAGTGGTAGTGAACTTACTGGATAATCTTTAGCCTCAAATTGCCTTTTCTCTGTCTTATAGTCTAACTACATCAATTACATTCCAAACTGCAAGACATAATTATTCAGAATTTTATCTGAATGCTGGGTTGGGTCAGCATGGGATAACCCAACAGAACCCTACTTTGTAAGACCAACTGCCATCTATCCCCTTCATCAACCCCAAGCTTTCCAGGTGGCCCAAGAGGGACCTCTTGTAATCGCCTGGACAATCAGTGGTCACAAACCTTCTTGGTCACCAACTTTCCCACCTCCCATGCTTTTCCCTCAGCTTTTTCATTGTGCATCACCTTTATTGCCCATGGCGATGTCCTAGTTGCTTCCCAAGTATGTGGTGTAGCTTGCTTGGGTTAACTAGAGATTAAGATATAACCATGAGAAGCCCGAGTTGCATGAGTGTTACAGGCCTTGACACCTGGGCAGTCATCTATCCCATTTCATACACAGCAAAAGGAAATTAAAAGCTGATTCAAAAATGAAAGAAAACAGCCCCATTTGTACCTGTATTTGGGACTCCGTTTCTAACTAAGATTTCCCCCATAGCTCTTCAGTATCAGTCCAGAATGCTTCCAAGTTTTACTGTCACTGAGTCTTCTCAATAGGAAAGGAATCAAAACAAACAATAGCAAAGCAGCTGCTCTCAACTGTGACTTCCATATGCCTCACTCTACATATCGGGTCTTAAAGCTCACTCTCAGTCCTGCTTCCTGATCCATCTTACATCCAAGACAGAACATCAGTGGGGTCTCAGAGGCACAAGCTCCACAACCAGGCAGATCTTCCTGGGGCAAATGCATTTGGTTTTAGCCCAAAGGCCAAGAGTTAAGTCACTGGTCATATTGGTCCTCAGTTTTCCCATCTGTAAGAAAAAGGATGATACTATTTTATTCTCCGAGATACCTTGGGACTACAATGAGAGTAGCTTCATCTTCTCTGTCTTCTGTTCATTTATAAATCTCACCAATCAGTCAGAGCTCAAGTTTGCACCAAAAACTTATTTGCTTTCAGAATATCTTCGGACATCAAGGGAGGGGTAGTGGAAGAGATGTGGTGATGGAGGGAGAGTCCAGTGTTCCATTGATAATGTTCCAGCAATGAGATTAGTGCACCTGGAGACATTCTAAACTCTAGGATCGATTCCAGATCATTCCGTGGGAATACTTTCTGATGTCTTCTGCCAACAAAAATAGAATACGATATTCTCCAGTTTGTTTCTATCTTATATCAAAAGGCTTGTACCTATTTCTTCATTAAGATGCCTTATTTGTTCATATACAAAAGGCCCAAAGCCAGGATTTAACCTTCACCTGGAATTGTAGACAACTGACATATTGTTTGGAGTCTAATGGCTATATATCAGGTTTCTTTTAAATCCCATGTTGTGCCAAACTTAGACTAGTTACCAATCACACTCACCCACACCCCCAAAAAGGGTCAAGCTGAGACAACAAAAACACATCAACACAGTAGAGTGTTCTGAGGTGGCCTATGTGCTTCTTCGTGTTTTTCTTCTGCTGAGCGAAGTGTCTATTTTAGGTAAAATGTCTCTTGTAATCTAACAAAAGGAAGTTGTCAGGCTCTTACATGCCTTGGGTGTCCTTCACCGTTTCAGGAAACTGGCGATTCTCCATGTACTGTTCTGTCGCTTTCACTACTGACCATTCCCCTGTCAACAACTTCTCACCAACCACATGCAAAGTCATTGCTGGGGCTTCCTTCCACTTTACTCAGCTCCCAGATGCACTTTAGTCATCCAAGCATTTTGAGCCACAGGGTACACAGTCTGTGGGTCTGCTTAGGTCATTGATTAAAGCTGGTGGAGCTGGGTAGAGGAGAGAATTGGGTAGAAAGGCCAATTTCTCCTTTCATGAGATTGTTGTCTAAGTACTGGCCTATGATTGTGCTAGGTGTTCAGGCACTGGGCTGCAGGCAGATACTTAACCCTCTGCAGTATTTCTTTGAGAACAGGGAGAGCCAGGGGAATGAAGAAAGGACAATCTTATAATCATCTCACAGTACCTGTTAGGCCTATCAATGTCTTAAGTCTCCAAGTTTTAAACAAGTTATAACCTACAACAGGTAGTACAAGAACCATGCAGTGACAGAGGTGATCTGTGACAGAAGGAAAAACTTCTTAGTTAGACTGTCTTTGTGGGAGGGGGTACTAAACAGTTCTTGAAGCAAGACACATTCATGCACATGTTTCTTCATGTGGTCTCAATAGGAATTTGCGCTAAGATGCTGTTACAAAGAGAGTTGACAGCAGAGATAGCCAATTCCTTTCTAGAGATGCTCATTTCACCAGAGCTGTTCTTTACAGGGCTCTAGGAAGTGTGTTCCCCTCTGGGCATGACAGAACTCTCTCCAGGGCCTCAGCAAGCCCTGGCAGCTGATAGCTGATCTCTGGCCTCTCCCCCAATCCTCCCGGGAGGTGTTTCATTTCTGATGTCAATCACAGTGTCTTAGGGACATCCAAAAGGTACTTTCCCCTTTTCTAGCCTCAGTAGATAAGTCACCCAGAAAACAGGTTGTGACAACAGGAGGCCAAGGAGGCTACAGGTTACAGTTTGAAATGGAGTGTTCTGAAGCTGCAGCGCTTTGGGGTTCTAGAGCCTTCAAGGAGGCAGGGCAAAGAGAGAGTGTAGTCACTGGCCCTCTGAGCACCATTTTTCACTCACCAGATCTGTCCATGTCCTCCGGGCAGTTCATATTCACTTCCTTCCTTTCATTAATGTCCTCCTTCCTTCTTCTTGTCCCCTCTTGACCATAGCAGTGTACAAAAGTGAGGGTAAAAGCTGGGCAGTGGTGGTGCATGCCTTTAATCCCAGCACTCTGGAGGCAGAGGCAGGTGAATCTCTGAGTTGCACAGAGAGTTCCAAGATAACCAGGGCTACACAGAGAAACCCTGTCTCAAAAAAAAAAAAAAAAAAAAAAAAGGGCACCAGAATACGGATGCATTCTTAAGCAAGGAATGTACATGTTCTTACCTTTGTGGAGCACAGAGGATGGAGAACCTGGGGGAATAGGAGTGAAGTGACATGGTGCTCCATGGGTCCCTGTAAAGGTTTGGGTTTCTGATGTCCTTCTAGCCCCACACTCTGATAAGATTAGCATAGAACCAGAGTGGCCTGTTTCTGAGCAGAAGACATCTTTGTCTTCCGAAAGGAGCACTCCTCTCCAGGAGCATGACATTCTATGAGAAATAGATGGTACATAGCCCCTCCTCATCTGTGTGAGTCCTACTCAGCACTGAAGGTCAGATGTTTAAATTACAAACGTTGCCCAACCTCAGCACCCAAACATATTTGCATGCCCCCCTAGAGCCAAGAACATCGAGAACTAAAAAAGAGGAAACAGCCTTCAGCCTTTGGTTCAAACTCAGATAACTTTTTATGCCAAGCTAAAAACCTTCCTATAGTGCCCTAAGCAGCTTCCAGGATCTCTGAGAAGGACTAGCCAGCCAGAACATAAGGGATGGTTCCAGCTATGGCTGGGAACAGGCTCAAACCAGTTTTTTTTTTTTTTTCCCTTCTTCTTTAGTTTTTCAAGACAGGGTTTCTCTGTGGCTTTGGAGGCTGTCCTGGAACTAGCTCTTGTAGACCAGGCTGGTCTCAAACTCACAGAGATCCGCCTGCCTCTGTCTCCAAGTGCTGGGATTAAAGGTGTGTACCACCACTGCCCAGCTTCAACCCAGTTCTTTAGAGGCAGTTGTTTAAGCTTCAGAAATTTTAAGAAAGCCAGTCAAGAAACATAGCCATCATTAAAAGTTAAATACAGTGAAATCAGTTATATTTTAAAGCAATATATATTCAGAACTCATCACTTCCTACTTATTTTGCTACATTTTTGTATTAGCCATGCTCTTGAGATAATATATGCCTAGTATATCTCTATTATGGAAGTACTGTGCAATGGTTCCTATTGGACGCAAATTCCCAATGACAGGGTCAATGACATTTTCCCGAGCTCATCCACAATGGTAGCATTTATAGCAATGAAAGCAACAAATGCCACAGGTCAGACTCCTCTCACCTCTACATACTCCCAGGCATTGGTAAACATTTACCAGCATATCACTATCTGAAGCCCTGAAGAATATTTGGCTTCCTGTAACTCAGCAGTAGCATGCTTTGCTAGCATGCACAGGGCAAGGAGGTTGGACATCCCAACATACAGACCCAGGCCAGGTGGAATTGAATGTCCCCTTGGGCTTGTGAGTCAGCATTCTATTACCCATAAGTCCATGGGAAAGCAAGATTTAGCAAGTACTCATGTCAGTACTCGAAGGCACCCTTCCACATTCATATTGGCTCAGAATAGGACCAGCCTTCAGAGTACCCACCGGCCTCTGGGTGTTGCTGTTTCAGGAAAAATCGTAGGTAAATTAGCTGTTTCATGCACCTTCCCAAATGTGGTTGTATATTCTCTGCCTGGCCCAGGAACACACTGAACAGACCATAAGCTCTTTGTCAGGGTCTAAAAAGGAAGTCCCTAGAAGAGGTTCTTCCAGGTACACTCCCACTTTGGTTGCCTGCTCAGCCTACAACTCCACCCTGCTTTTGTCAACAAGATCCTGGCAGTGGTCCTGTCCTTGGTTTGGGTGTATGAGTGTTTTAGCTTTCCATTCTTTGCCTTTTCTCTTTTCAGTGTTGTGTCTGCTGTCCCGCTGTTTGGTCCAGTCCCCCTGTTGTACTGTATATATGTGCTGCATGTGTGAAACCTCAGTAACTCCAATTTCAGGTTTCTGGAGTCCCCTTCTCAAGTTCAGCTGATCCTGCTATGAACTCACCTTTCTGCTATGCTCCTCTGTGTCTCATTTCCGATTGCCAAAATGTTGGGCCAAGTGTATTTTCACAAATGGTCCAAGACAGCCATGTGTGTATCCTTGTGAAAGGGCATGCTCTGTGCGGGATGGCTCGTGTACAGTGTAAATCTATCACATGTGGAAGTGTGTATACATTTGTATGCCAGATAGCTATCACTCATGTAACAGCTACAAAGATATTTAATGTATATCAGATTAATAAAAGAGCATTTTTGCTCCATTATATTCAAATAAAGCTTGCTTGTGACTGCTTCCCTTCCAAACCAACAACCCTCAAGGCACTGGCATCTTTTGCTGGGTTTGGTGGGGCGAGTTTGTAATCCCAGCGTTCAAGAGGCTGAAGGAAAAGGGTTGTGAGTTTGAGGCCAACCTGGCCCACATAGAGAGACCCTGTCCTAGGGAGGGAGAAGGAGAAAAACAAAGGAACAAATACGAAACACATTTTTATGTCCTCAGCTCTCGAGAAAGCCAGTTCCTCTAGTGTGGGCCAGTTTTAGTCGCTTTTTGTAGGCTGGTTCCATGGGTACTGATGTGTTGTTGATTTTACAGGAATACTTTCCAATGGTTACCTTGGGCCACTGTGAAGAAAATGCTTGTGTGTGGGGTAGGGGGAGGTGGAACAGATGCTTGTGTTATTTTGCCCTAAAGCAAGAACAGTTAACAGATTTCTATCCACACATCGCCTCTAATTAATTGATATTGATTGTTAGAACATTCATTTGAGAACAATGAGATGCTCTATTTGATGATGTTCAAATTAGAGGCAGACACAAAGACTACATATCTGCTGTTCCCCAAAGAAAACTTTTTACTGGTTTTAACAGAATATCCATGTATCCCCTTGCTCTTCTTTAGTAAAGGGTCTTGCTGAGTTTACAGGATACACTCCAGGGATCCTCCTACCTCTGTTTCCAGGGTAGCCATGACAACCAGCTCATATCATGGTATCTCACCAAGAATTTGGGTTTCTAATTGTGTATGTGTCTGTGTGAATATACACCATTTGTATGCAAGTACTGAAGAGAACTACAGAAAGTGTTGGATCCTCTGAAGCTGGAGTTACAGACCATCATAAGCTCACAGTGTAGGTGCTGGGAACTGAACTTGGGTCCTCTGGAAGAGCACAAGCACTCTTAACCTTCTTCCCAGCCCCAAGAACTTTTTACAGACAACGAAGTTCTTACAACTCGAGTTGACAACATTAATGATGGCCCAGGTTCTTTCCCTCTTTTAGATCAGCTCTCCTTAGTGTGCTAGTTTTCATCCTCATAGAAACTCAAATTAGTGGCGGGAATTCTAAATAATCTAAGGGCCAGAAGTAGCCATTCCCTATTCCTAAGCCTTTTTTGCATAGAGAAGAAAATTCTGAGTCCTTCAACAGACTTCCCTGGCTCGTTGGCTGGATTTGCAGCATCTGCATACTCCTAAGCCACAGGGAATGGGATCATGAGTACCATATTGCTTAGAGCAGACAAGATTTATGTCTCCATAGGGCTTGAGAAAAGCAGGCCTCCCTTGAAGCTAGTGGCTCTGACACCTTTGGAGTTTCATGAGCAAGGAGTAGGGAAAATCACTAGAGGGAACTGTGAGCACTGGAGCCAGGCTGTCGAATACTAGTAGCAACATGCACCATTTATATTTAAACTTAACTACAATCTAGGATTCTGCTGCTCAGACACCCTTAGCCATATTTTGGGCACTCAACTGTCATCTATGACTCTGGTGGTTGTCATGTTCTTTAGTACAAATAGAGAACATACACTATCATGAAGGTTCTATTGGCACGTCTCTTTCTGCAGGCTTCCTTCTCTTGGTACCTATCTTCACTTCTTACAGGCATTCTCCCTCAAGGTCCTTTCTTATTGCCATAGCAACCGTATCACTCTACTAATCTCCAGCCTAACCATCACTCCATGGAGGTCTTAGCCTTTCAGATCTGGGCACTTTAAAAACCAAAACCAAAATCAAGATCTCCTTAAGTAGCAAGCTCATCTTGACTCACACTTCTCCTATCTTTCACCTTCCTGAGTCCTGGGACATCAGACCCGGGCCACCACAACTGGTCTTAGTCCATATTTTTAGAAGGCCATAGTCAGCATCCCCAAGGTCTTAGGCTTGATTAAGAATAAAAAAGCACTATCAACTAGTTTTCCTTTCTTTCCTGTTCCATGATGAGACTTTCATGAGAGAGAGCACAAAACACTGTAAGTTTCAGGCATGATGGGAGCATAGGATGCTAGCATGCAAGATTAGTAAGCAAGGAATAGTATGAGTTCTTTCATTTTCTTTTTTTCCCCTTTGCAACTTTTTCTAAGTATATGCAATGTGAATATGTGTGAATGCTTATTTACTGTGTGTGAATTTGAGTGAATACAGGTGCATGTATACGTATGAATGTGTGTGCACATGTGTACAAACATGTGGAGGCTGAAGTTGATGCTAGGTGTCTTCTTCAATTGCCCTTTACTTTATCAAGGCAGCGACTCTTGTTGAACCCAGAGCTCACCAGTTCTGGGTAGTCTATCTCTGGGGACAGCTTGTCCCCAGATCCCCTGTTTCTACTTCATACTGGGATCATAGACAACTGCCATCTCCTCCTGACTGAGCTTTTACATTTGCACAGTATGGTGGTTTGAAAGAAAATGGCCCCCAAAGGGAGTGGCTTTATTAGGAGGTGTGGCTTTGTTGGAGTAAATATGGCCTTGTTAGAGGATGTGTGTGTGTGTGTGTGTGTGTGTGTGTGTGTGTGTGTGTGTGTGTGTGTGTGTCTTTACCTCTTTTCTCTTTCCTTCCCCCTTCCTTCCCTTTCTAATAAAACTTCTCACTTAAGTTCTGTCTGCCTGGCATGTTTGTCCGTCCACTTCAGTCACCCTCACTTGCCATGGAATCTGCCAAGGGACACCATGCAAAGTTCCCCACACACTTTATCATAACAGTGTGCCACTGTGGAGGCTGGCTTTGAGGTCTCTTTTGCTCAAGATACTGCCCAGTATTTCAGACCATTTCCTGTTGCCTACAAGATGTAAGACTCTCAGTTATTCTCCATCACCATGTCTGCCTGCTGCCACCATGTCCCACCATGATGATAATGGACTGGACCTCTGAACTATAAGCCAGCCACCCCAATTCAATGTTTTCCTTTATAAGAGTTGCCATGGTCATGGTGTCTCTTTGCAGCAACAGAAACCATAACTAAGACACAATGAGTGCATTATCCACTGATCTCTCAGATCCTCATTCCTTTGTGAGACAAGGTCTCAGGTAGCCCAAGTCAGCTTTGAATTTCTGATCATCTTGCTTCTGCCTCCCAAGTGCTGGGATTACAAGTATGTGCCATCATGGCCTGACTTACTTATTTTTCAACCATTACAAGTGATGAAGCCACAGCCTCATGCACACTAGGCAGGTGCTGTATCACTGAGTTAGATCCTCACTGAGAGTTCTAAAAACAACATCTATAAGCCTGGCTAGGCCCAGTGTCAGAACTATTCTTGATGTTTGTGCCTAAGCAATCCGTGGGTTACAACAAGGTAATGTAGTATTGAAAGTGTGGCCTTTCATGAATATTGATATCTATTAAATGAAGTCACCAGATTATGCTCATTCATACATTAGTCAGTTGTATCTGCCATAACCAATCACCACAGACTGAAAAGTTTAAATAACCAAAATGTATTTCTTGCAGTTCTGGAAGGTTGAAGTAGGAAATCAAGGTTATGAGGCTGTCAGTTTCTTCTAGGGCCTTCTCTTTTTAGTTGTCCGTGGCCACCTTGTTCAGATATTTTCTTATATTCTTCCCTCAGTCTATTTCTGTGTCTTTTTTAAAAAAGATTTATTTATTTATTATGTATCCAGTGTTCTTCCTGCATATATGCCTATACACCAGAACCAGAGGGCACCAGATCTCATTACAGATGGTTGTGAGCCACCATGTGGTTGCTGGGAAATTGAACTCAGGACCTCTGGGAGAGCACCCAGTGCTCTTAACCACTCCAGGCCTATTTCTGGGTTCTTAAAATCCTATAGGGACATTGGTCTGTATTGGGCAAGGACCACTCAAATTATCTCATTGTATTTTACTTAAAGATGCTACCTCCAAATGAGGTCCTGACATTTACGAAATGAACCTATGAATTCAGAAAGAACACACTTTCAACACATCTCATTATCCCAAGTGCTACCGGGTTCACTGTCCTTGCAGATGGTCACAGTTTTCCATGTGTGTATGGAATGTGATCCAACATGCCTCTGGTCACATAAAAGATAGCATGGACTCTGTGCATGTATTTATAGTTGTAATGATCTATTCATACACAGAGGGAGGTCAAGAGAGATCAATCCAGGACTGACCCTGGATCCTGCACTCATAAGCCCAGAGACAGACAACACTAGGGCAGACCCCCAAGGCAGGATGGCCAGTCTGTGAAGCCTGTGTCAGGCTGTTCTTAGCCATGGCTGTTTGTCTCCTTCTGCCTCTCTCCTCTTTAGAATTTCACAGGAAACCATGCTTTCATAAAAGAATAATTTTCTCTTCTCCAGACATCAGTGATACATCATACAACCTCTGAACAAGACAGCCCGCAGGCCTCCTGCATCACCCTGATCCTGAAAAGCTTCCTCTAAGAGAGTGACTTGGTTGAGCCCTGGTAGCTACAAGAAGAGCTAGGGAAAGGAGATGAGTAGGGAAGACCATGTTTCCAGCCACTAATACAATTCCTTTGTTGGTGGGCACAAGGCAGCATCTCCTTCTGTAATGCGAAGTCCAGACACCAGGTGGAGAAGTGAACCCCACAAAGAGACAAGTTCCTGAAGAAAGCCAGGCTCCTGCCCCCACAGGGACTCCTTAGAGCCAGAAAGAAGTAAAGGAGGTAGGGCAGTCTGAGGTCAAAGTCCAATGCTCCAAGCATACCTGCAGCCCCCTGCTCCAGAGCCAATGCAAGACAGAAGAGGCAGCTGTGTCTACTGAGTCATCCTCATGCACAGTTGCATCCTCTGACCCCAGGTAGCACTTTGGACAGAAGTGCCCTTTAGACTGAGGTTTCCAAGGAAAATCCATCAGCAAATTCAGGCTTGGGTGGGGCTGTAGAGAAACGTATCACGCTTCCAAGGGAAGTTTAGTGATCAAAGCTGCCCCAGGTCCTCCCTTAGGTCTCAAAAGCTGTAGCCCAACTGCAGACTGTCTGCTCTCAGGAGTCTTGCTGTGCTGTTCACCCCTCTTGAAACCTGCAGCATTTTCCAGACTTCTGAAAGCTTAGACTTTTGTGAACCTCAATGCTCTGCCCACACTTAGAGCTCTGAACCTCAGAGGTGGAGGTAGGGAGTCTCCATTTCAAAAAACAGAAGTTTGGGCAGTGCTAGTTCCAGGAGATTTTTTTGTTTTGTTTTGTTTTGTTTTGGTTGGTTATGGTGTGGTTGGGCCTTGGGCGGGGGCTTTTAAAGAAAAATGGCAGAAGGACCAGACTACAAACAGATATCCCCATAGTTTACAAATTCTAAAAAGCTGATAAATAAAACAAACCATAACAAAATCCAGAAAAATAATAATATTTTTTGTTAACTTCTAACACACCTCTATAATTACTTTCCATAGTTTTTTGGCTGTATATTCTTTGTATGATTTTATGTAGCAATAACTGTTACCCATGTTGGATAGGCAAAATAGAAAGATAAAAGTTCAATTTTGCTTTCTACTAGTTTTGCTTTTTTTTCCCCCTTGGTTTTGTTTGTTTGTTTTTGACCCCATATCTTGCTATGTAGCTCAGGCTGACTTTGAACTTGCAATCTTTCTGTCTCAACCTCCTGAGTGCTGGAGGTACAAAGTGTGTGCCACTGTGCTTGGGCAGGTTTTGTGACAGCCTAAGTTACATTTTAAATTTTAATTACTATGCCTAAGAGATCCATGAAACAAAAATGCCTCTGATCTGCAAGCCCATTGCCCAAGGACAGATAGTTCCTGAAATGCTGGAGGCTATTGTTTATGAGAGATAACAAGCCACATGTTTTTCATTCCTTAAACAGGTTTGTTTGACGCATCTGCACCAGATGTGCTTGATCACATATGGGCAGAAGGTTCACGGGCAGGAAATATGTGAGGATGTATGCTTTTCCCTGATTGGACCTGATGGGAAATACTTTAAGCCCCTGTAAACTGTGACCCGGGGCCATTTCCTGGGAACCCAGTTCAGAACCAGTTCAGACCTGGCCAGAGCCCATCACTTGGTCAGTATTAAAGCTTGCTTCAATTTGGCTTTAAACAATTTGGTAGTGATCTTAACAATTTCTACTAATCTTTAATGTTCTCCTGTTTCTCCACCACTTCCCAAATACTTTCTAGGCCCAAGACACAGGTCACATTCATGTTTGTCATGCAGTTTCTAACACTGTACCATTGGGTCAGGACACAGGCTGTCAGTGACAGCCTTGTGCTCCTAGAAGTCACTCCTCCAGTGGGTCAGTGAGGAAAAACCTTCCAGCCATCAAAGAGACTTTGAACAGCACAAACATATGCCCTGATCCCAAACTGAATATATCCCCAACTCATTCCTCAGGGCTCAGTCCCAAAAACATCCAGGTCTACCCAACACTGGGTAGACATTCCTTTGAATCTGAAAGGCAGGCAGGCAGATGTTGGTCTGAATCCTGACCTTGCTACTTAGCAGCAATGTGGGGAGGAAGTGAAAATTAGTACTTTTGAACATTCATTTCTGCAACTCTATGTTAGAAATGATGACGGTTTGTGTTTCCCTGGAGCCCATGAGGACTGAGAGAATGTACAGAAAAAGCCTAGCAAAGTGCCTGATGCACACCCATCCAGCAAAGGGCAGCCTGTAATTGTCAGCACTGGTTCAAATCTGCTTTAGGAGGTAAGTTGTCTATACCCCCTACCTTACCCCCGCTTCTACTACAGGGCACCAAGTCTCCCTAGAGTGCTCAAACAGGGTTACAAGGTTGCAATGGAATCCTGCTATTGCCAAATGCTTCCCAAACTGTGGTAAGCCAGGTGTGATGGCATGTGTCCATTGTTTCAGTACTTGAGAGTCGGAGACAGGAGGATAGGCATGTGTGGGGGCATGGCTCTGACAGGCAAGTGGAGGGGGAAAGGGATGCCTAACATATATGGGGGCCTTACCAACTCCAGCCATCCTGGAGTTTAACATAACACATGGTGGACCTGCCCCTCCCCCTGTTAACCAAGGCTTTCATCCTATGGGTTCAAAGGTGTTTGAGATACAGCATTTGACCAATGCTCCAAGTCTTCCCCAGTCATCACTGCATGAGTCTCACCTGGAGAAAATGTCCCAGGAAAAGGACCAAAGATCAACTGCTCACAATAGGTAAAGTTAACAAGGTAGTAGTGGAAGAAATGAATAATTGACAGAGAGGAACAGAATCCAAGGCAATGTGTTACACGATCTCCTCGGATGGGAAGGCAACCCAGCAAGCCATTGGTGATATGCCTGGAGCCCACTGTGGCCAGAATCTGCAGAGCACTTTGGGAGATAGCAAAGGAAGAACAGTGTCACCAAGAGATAGGATCTTGGTCTCTAGATTAAAACTGATTCAATCCAGTTCAAATCAAAGTTCAATGCAGTTCCCAGCCAAACAGGAAGATTTCTGCCTGTAATCTCAGTATTTGCAAATGGCTAAAGCAGAAGGAATGATACAAATTTGAGGCCAGCCTGAGTTAAACTGAGAGACCCTGTATAAAGAAACAAATCATACCTCTTCACCCTAACCCAACCTATTCCCCAAAATAAGAATACGTATTTCCTTGTTTGAAAGCTTTGACTAATAAAATTCAAGTGCACAACACATACTCTTCTCTTTGTATGTATTTAAAGTGCATGACATGCTTGTGTGTGTATGTATTATTGTGTATACACATATGGGGGTGTACCTGCATAAGTGTGAGTGTGGGTGTGTCAATGTTAGAAGCTAGATGTCAGTGTTGCACACTAGGTGTCTTCCTTAATCTGTTTTCTACATTGCTGTTTGAAACAAGGTCTTTCACTAAACCTGAAGCTTTCCAGTTGGCTAAACTGACTGGCCAATAAGCTCCTGAATCCTCCTGTCTCAGCACCACATCTGTAACTGGGATTACTGCACCCATATTTTTAGGGGGATGTTGGGGATCTGAACACAGAGCCCCATGCTAGCATATCAAGCTCTTTACCTACCAAGTCATCTACTCAAGCCCTATATACGATGACTTTTTATGTGGATGGAATACATTCTCTTAATCATGTCTCCTGACGCTTAGAAATTCCTAATTTTAGGACAAGAACATAGCTCAGAGATGCAAGGTCTGGGTTCAATCCCCCAAATCTCTCCTCCCTTCCTCCCTCCCTCCCTCTCTCTCTCTCTCTCTCTCTCTCTCTCTCTCTCTCTCTCTCTCACACACACACACACACACATCAACATTCTGAATATCAATATACCCTAAGTTACCAACTGTACCATTTAAGTTAGTGCTGTAAAGATCACAAGTCGTTGTCTACTTCAAGCTCATGAAGACACCCTATTCACCTAGCAATTTTGCTGAGGTTATTTTTATGCCAAATTTCCATCTTTATTTTGCAAGAATTTATTTTGTGCATCTTTGCTATTTGTCAACAAGTCAAAAGACAGCATTTCCACAGTAAAAGAGTGCTCCTCGAAGTTACAGAGACATTGGCAATTTAAATTGACAACAAAAGATTTTTATGCAGAGAAGTAAACTCCTACCAGCCAATAAAAGTAATCCAAGTGGAGCATATTGAACCAAAGTTCAAAAGGCTTCCGTTTTGGATTTGAATTAGGAATTGAAAGTGAAGTGTAACTCATGTTTTGAACACTTAGTCCCCAGCTGGTGCCTGCTATCTGGGGAGGTGGTGGGAGCTTTGAGAGAAGGAGGTCTAGTGGGAGGAAGTGTTTTACCAAGAGGCCTGCTCTGGACGGTTCCACGTGCTCCCCAGCCCAGTCCTCTTTTTCTGCTTCCTGTTGGCCATGAGGCAAAGACTCTACTCCACCATAGGCTCCACAGTGTTCTTCCTCACCCAAGCTCAGAATCCCAAGGACTATGGACTGAAATCTCTGAAAGTGTGGCATAGAAAAAGTCCTTTATCAGTAAATTCTTTGGGTCACAGCTACACTACACGGAAATAGCCAGAACAGTTACAAAATTTCATTTTGGGGGTGTTGGCATAATGTCACAAGTGGAAAATTTCACGTTGTGGAACTTTGTTTAGTGCGCAAAATTATTTAAAATACTGTGTAAGAGTAGAAGTTAGGAGGATGGGCTACAATTGCAATTGCACCCTGTGCACTCAAGAGGCCGGAGCAGGAGGATCACAAGTTCCAGGTCAGCCTAAGCTACCTGGGAGAATTTTGTCAGCCTGGCTATATAATGAAACTCCATCTTGAATGAAGATGAAATAAGGGTAGAAGTGTAGCTCAGCAGAACAGCCTTTGTTTAGATACACAAAGCCCTTGGTTAAGTCCACAGCACTGAAAAGACAAAAGAAACAAAAAGGTTGTATATGAAATCATCTTCAGGCCACGCAGTGGGGAGGCGCCTGCCTTTCATCCCAGCACTGGGCAGGTAGAGGCAAGCAGATCTCTGACCAAGATCTGGTCTACAGAACAAGTTCCAGGACAGTTAGGACTACATAGAGAAACCCTATCTTGAAAAACCAAATAATAATAAATAAATACATAGAAATCATCTTCAGACTGTGTGTAAGAGATATATGTAATTGAAATGAATTTTATAGCTAGACTTAGACACTTTACCCAAGGTATCTCATTACATATATGCAGATATTTCAGAACCCAAAGAAAAACTGGAAAACTTTTGGCCATAAGCATTTCAGATAAGGGTTATGGCACCTCTATAACTAAATAGAAAAGGAACTGAGATGAATAAAAACTCGACATAAATATTCAATGAAAACGCGCCCCCTCCCCCTGTTTTTTTTGTTTTGTTTTGTTTTGTTTTGTTTTGAGACAGGCCTCTAGCCTCTGCCTCCCACGTGGTAGGCTTAGGATGTACATCTTCATGCCAGGTTTGGACTCAAAGCTCCATATTTCTGAGTATGTTGGCTTTGCTCACAAATGTCAGTCATGTGGCTCAAACTCTGAGCTCTGGGGCAGCTGTCAATCTGAGCAGTGATGCCATTTGGTTCATAATTTATTTTACTTACATAAATGGGGCCAGAGCCAGACATGTACCAGCAGATACTTGACAGCCTAGTGTCTGGGGATTCCTTGGTGTGACTCCTGCTAGGTTTGATTTCAAACCAGCAGTGTGAAGCCTCTGAACATGGAAATGAGAAGCATCCTTACAGAGTATTTCTATGGGGCAGAGAGATATGACAGAGAGATACAGCTGCAAGAGTATCATCAGTAAGTGTAGTAAAAATAACCCAGAAGTGGTAAGTTTTGAGGATTCACTACCTTCACTTTTTAACATTTAGTTCCCTTCATTTTAACTTGCCATAATCTAACTTTTGACAGCTGGCAGTGATTAAACAGCATTGCCAAAATCTTGAAATTTTAGCAGTCTGCTCTAGAGCCAGGACTCTGGCAGCCCGTGGGCAGTAACCCCTGGGGCTCATTCGGTTTGATTCTAATGATTAAATGTGCCCTGTGCCCCATTTTCCACCTTCAGTTCCCTCTATGTTACCATCAGAGGGGAAGAGAGAAGAAAGAAAAGAGAAGAGATAGGAAGTCCAGCACCCCCTGTGTGACACTCAGTGTGGCCCACAGTTTAGCAGTGGTTATTATTTCACTTCCCCTCATATTTATCTCAGAGGAAGGATTTTAATCCACATTCCACCGTGTCTGCACTTGTTACCACCACACCATTGTGAGGCACCTTGGACCATGCCCTAGATACAGCAGACACACGATTAGTATCTGTAGCATGAATTGATGAATGAACAAACTGAGATGAAACTTGACTCCTCAGTACATGCTCAAGGCCATCTAGAATCTGATCCCACAACCTCTTTCTGCTTCCTTTTCCTCCGCACCCAAGCATACAGACATCAACTAGACATAGCCTGCTGCCAAGCAACAATCTTGCTGTTCTTTTTACCTACAAGGCCCTTCCACCATGCTTCCTTCTTAGTTCAGGTTTCCCTAGAAACATATTAAGAGAGAAATTTTAGCACAGGCAGTCTGATGATACCTGCTCTTGGGAATAGCTGCCTAAAAAGAGGGAAGGACATGGCAGAGAGAAATCTCTAGTGTGTTGCAATAGGAGGCTCTATGGGGTTGGAGAGACTTTTGGAATTGTCCCAAGAGGGGAGCCTTTCTTTGCATGCCCATTTGTACCTCATCATTGGATGAGAGTCTGAAGTAGGGGATTGACTTTCTGTGCGTCCCTAGAGGGACTCAACTGTGAGACCTTAGATTCACACTCCAGACTACTAGGAAACGGAAAGCATGCATCTGGCTGCAAGCCGATTGGGACTGCCAACCTTGATGTCCCTTCTGTCTGCTCTGTAGCTGCCTTACTATGGCATCCAAGACAGGGGTCACTGGATTAAAAATGCATGAGAACTATCTCCTCTACCTGACACCAACTCACATTGTCTCCTTGAAACACTCAAGCCAACACCTAGCTGCACCAGATGAACATGAAGAGTTTGACTCTGTGTACCACCAAATTTTCAAAGTCAGGCATAGTGGCTCACACATAATTCCAGCACTTGGGAGGCCTAGGAAGAAGGACTATCTAAAATTGAAGGCTATCTTGAGCACCCATAATAAGCACTAAGCTAGCCTAGACTATAGAGTGAGAACCCTTTCTAAATAAACAAACACATCCTTCAAGGACTTCCAACAAGAACACACAGAAATAGATATATGTTTTTAGCCTTCACTTTGGTAATTACTCTACCTCTTAATGCCGGGGGTTGAATTTGGGGCTTACTAGGCAAGCACGCTTACATTATCACTAAGCAACATCCCCAGGCCTTGGTTTTTGAGACAAGTTCTAATGTTGCCAAAGCTGGCCTTTAGAATCCTTCTGCTTTAGCTTCCTAAGTGTTGGGATTATAGACAAGTGCTACCACCCACACACCACAATAACCTCATGTGTTCAATTGGAGATTTACTTTAATACACAAGCAAGAGAGTTTCGGCACACACCCAACAGAAACCAACTTCTCACTGATGGCCTTGTAAGAGCCTTGACTGCTGCTGTTATTCAGACACTGGGCTCCAATATTGTGAAGCTCCTCCTCTTGTGAACTGTCTGTTTTAAATGGTGCAAGAATTGGACAACCACAAATCTACATGTCCTGAGTTACCATTTCCCCTATTCCATTCTCCATGGGTGTGATTTTTTTCTCCTGGGGCCCCACAGCTTCCAGAGAAAAAAATAAATAAATACATTCAACAAGCAGATGTTCTGTCCCCTGCATTGTTACTGGACTGGTCTCACACAGTATGTCCATAACTGAAATGATGAACTTCCAAACAGCTGCCATTATTATGGAGACAGGAGAGCTGGCCTCAGACTACAACAAGGCAAGAGACTCTATGGGATAAAGCCTGATGTGACAGGGAAAGGTGACCAGAGGTAAGGTAAAGGACTAGTAGCCTACACATGCATGCTGTGCAGCTCTCCATAGCAAATGGCTCTGAGCATGTTGTTTGGGCCCTCTAGTATCAAAAGGTCACCATCAGACACTTGTTAGGAACATGAAGGACCTGTGGTTTCCATTTGGTCCAAGCTCCTTACTAGTTCCTGAAAAATAGCTTAAACAACATTTACCATCATGACCCACAAGGCAGAGGTGTTATCTGCAGTGAAACTCACAGGTATACACTGCTCAGCTATGAGACCTCCATACCTGGGACAAAAAGCAAGCAAAGGCACGGGAGTGACTCTATGGTGGAGCTTTGGCAGCATGAGCAAGGCCTTGGGTTCAATTTCCAGTGCTGCAAACACAAATTCAAATTATAAAGCAAGTGAAAGTTGGAGAAGTTTCACCATGGCTTTATAAACTGCAGGCCTTCATTCCCCATAGCAAACAGAAAGAAGAAGCAGGAAGGTGGGACTATGAGAATTCCCAAGGATGGGGATACAAAATAACCTCCCTTTCTTCCCTAGGGCCACTTGTAAAATTCCTGTTGAGCTTCTTCCTCTGTGTGTGTGTGTGTGTGTGTGTGTGTGTGTGTGTGTGTGTGTGTGTGTGTGTGTGTGTGTGTGTCTCCCTGGGAACTGAGCATGCTGGGAAAGTGCTTTACTATTGAGCTCCATCCTCAGTGTGTGTGTGTGTGTGTGTGTGTGTGTGTGTGTGTGTGTGTGTCTCCCTGGGAACTGAGCATGCTGGGAAAGTGCTTTACTATTGAGCTCCATCCTCAGTGTGTGTGTGTGTGTGTGTGTGTGTGTGTGTGTGTGTGTGTGTCTCCCTGGGAACTGAGCATGCTGGGAAAGTGCTTTACTATTGAGCTCCATCCTCAGCCCTCCTGCTGAGATTCTAATTTGTGTGGCAGCCAGGTTTTTGTCTTCTCATTTTCCAGTGTGAAATCTGTGTTCAGGGCAGCTGAGTAATGACATCCAGCTGAGCTGTAGAGGGCTAGACACAGACTGAGGATGGCTGTGCTCCAAGATTGTTTACTCATTCACTGAAAATGTAAATATCAAGCCAGGCATGGTAGCAAATCCCTGTTGAGTCAGGAGGATTGACAGTTCCAGGTGAGCCTGGTCTTCATAGCAAACACCTGCCTCAAAAACCAAACAAACAGAAAAAATAAGACATAGCAACCAAAAGAAAATGAAACAGATTCAGACTGTCTCCTCAAGAAGTCTACATGATAGTGGAGAAAAACAGATGATAAACACAAATTTAAAAGCAAGATTATACAAGATGGTAACCAAGCACAAACCAGGGAGAACTTGGTCGGTGACCACAGACATGAAAGTGTCTCGATGCTCAGTCTGCAGTGTTTTGCTTAGGGTTGCCCCTCTTCCCACAAAGAAATGACTATGAAATCGGATTCTGGGTTGCATCCAAATGAATTAACAACTGTCCCAAAGAAACACTTCAGATCTTCTGCTCTACCACAGTGGATACCTCACAGGACACAATTACAACAAATTTATTTAAAAATCTTTGCCAGCTTTACTTATTTGTTTTATTTTTAAAGGTTGTGTTGCCAGGCTAGCATCAAACTCAAGGGGTCAAGTGATCCTCCTGTCTTATTCTCTTGAGTAGCTGGGACTACAGCTGTGCAGCACATTTGTCTATTTGACTTTACATTTTACTTAATGCTAGAGCTGGGCAATACTTCATTCTCTTCAATAGAGACAGTATTCAATTAGCTCAAGTAAAAAGAGGCTGGGTGTTTTGGTGGCTGGAGTTTTCGTGTGCTTGCTTGTTCATGGCTCTTTGAGATGGTGCCTCACTAATGAGCCCGGAACTGACTGTACAGCACATGCCTGTATTACTTTTAAGTCTTCCTGCCTCTTCCTTCCAAGAGTTAGGATTATGGCTGCACATAGTCACACTGAACAAGAGTTTAGTTTTATAGACCAAAAGGCTTGAAGAAAAACAGAACAAACTCATGAAAGGGTAAGTCTGCTGTGTGATGCATGCTGTTTTTAGAGCCTAAAGCAGAAGGAACTTCACTGTCATTGCTGTAGAAAGGGACCTGTTTTGTGACAGTTGGCCTTACCTCTCACTCCTTTCCTCTGAGAAAGTCAGATAAACTGCTTAATTTCTTTTTTTGTTTTTGTTTTTTTTTTTTTTTTGGTTGCTTGTTTTGTTTTGTTTTTGTTTGTTCTGTTTTTTGAGACAGGTTTTCTCTGTGCAGCCCTGGCTGTCCTGGCACTTGCTCTGCAGGCCAGGCTGGCCTCTAATTCACGGAGATCTGCCTGCTTCTATCCCCAGAGTGCTGGGATTAAAGGCCTGCCTCTACTACACCCATCATTGTTTCTGCTTGTTGGATAAACAGAACTTCTGTGTATTAAAAATAAGGAACTTCTGTGTGAGTAATTCCATTTTTAACCTATAGTTTATTCTATGGGAGCTCAGTGCTCTGTTCCCGCTCCCCACAAAATGGCAGCCTGTAAGTTTCTATTAGCTAATGTTTAGCTGCCTCTCCACTAGAGCCACTGTTGGTTTGCTATACTAGCAGGTAGATCTGTACTACAGCTCCAATTCCAAAATCACAAGAAGCAACACCTTAGCCCAGCCACTGTGCAAGCCACACACTGTCCCTCAAGATCCCCTGTGCAAATTTCTCACCACTGCAGAGTAAGTTCAGTGCCTTTGGAACAGTCCTGTCCCTTTAAGCAGCATTTCCAAAAAACTGCAAAATGTGCAGATGCTGAAACCTCAGTTTAACAAAGAAAAAAAAATCTGCCCAGGTGTGGTGCTATACATCTGCAATCACAGAAAGCTGAGGCGGAAGAATTTCAAGTCAGAGGCAAACTTAGGCTGCATAACAAGATGCTGCCTGAGAAGAACAAGAATACAATAATTGCTGAGTTGGTTGTGGCGGCACACACCTTTAATCCCAGCATTCAGGAGGCAGAGGCAGGTTGACCACTGTGAGTTCGAGGCCAGCCTGGTCTACAGAGTGAGTTCACAACACTGGCCATTGGGTGTGGACTTCTTTTTTTAGATCTGCTTCTGAACTTGACCTTACCAATGTGAAAGAGATAAAAATCATTGTAAACAAATTGGAGACTGCTCTCTTTTTAAGACCATGATTTTTGTTGTTGACTTTTTAGTGGTTTATTATTTTTTTTGAGACAGAGTTACTCTGTGTGTTGCTCTAGCTGTCCTGGAATTCACTATGTAGACCAAGTTGGACTCGAACTAACAATGCTCTGCCTGCCTCTGGCTCCAGAGTGCTGGGATTAAAGATGTGTGCCATTGCTGCCTTGCCTAAGACCAGTTCTTACAGCTGTTCTTCGGCACCCCTGACAGGCACAGTATATTTAACCTTGCCATTCACAAACCACCTTATGGTCCTACATGAGCCTGCCTTCGCCTGAGCACCTCTGCAGTGCTCTCTCCGAATAACTGTAAGGCCTTCTCCATTCTTTCAACCAGATGTCTACTCAGCTAAGATCATTACAGAGCTTTACAGTTCAGCCTATCTAAAATGTCCTTCTGCTCTGTTCCACCCTACCACCTCAACAAGCTTAGGCAGCTCTTACCATCACCTGGAACAAGATGCCCCTGTTTGCGCTTTGGGATCCCATGTCCCTTCAGTAGAAAGTTCACTTCACAAGAACAAAGAGTTCTGTTTCTTTCATTTGCTTCTATGTTCCCAGGGCCTTGAAGATACCTGGCACATTACAGATGTTCAGTGACTATTGTAGGATGAGTGAGTGAGTGTCAGACTTAGGTCATCTATCATTTCACATGCAGAAAAGCTGTATGGGGATCACTGGTGGATCCTTAAAGTCTGGTGACCACGGTGCTAAAGCCGTTGCCTGGCATGCACAAAGCTCTGGATCTGGGCCTCGGCAGCACGAGAAAACGAGAACGTTTTCAGTGGAACCAGTGCCTGCTTTTTCATTTGATTTGAAAACATTGCAGCCTCTATTAAATTCCCCACAGCTCAAATTTCAAGTCATCCAAACTCATGATTTGGCCTGATTCCAAGAGATAATAGACAGGTGATCCGAGCAGCTACTGCTGGGAATAGCCGCTAAGGACATCGTGTTTCTTCTGTCTGATCATCGGCATCAACCAGCCAGACTTTGCTCTGAAATTCATTCCTCAGTGCCAAGTGTCACTCTTACTCCCCTGCAATGACTTGTCTCTTTTGGGAAAGTTATCCATCACTGTGACCAATAACAATGCTACCCTCCTACCATACTTCTTAAAAAATCTGTAGGTCATGACCCTCAAAGGGGTTACATAACTGAATGTGGTAGGTCATGAAAGTCGTAGCAAAATAGTACAAAGTTTCTGAATACACAATGGCCCAATATTAGCTCACAATCAGATATGCAGCAAACTGGAAGCAGTTTCGGGTATCATTCACCTGTGTGGCAGCCTGAGACTCTACTGCAGCCCAGGCTCAGAACACATGATGTGTGTACTCTGCTCTGTACACATTATAGCTGTTGTTCTTCCACACAAAGCCAAGGAACACTGCTCAAAAAGCCTAGGACTCAGATTCTAGGCTGTTTGCTATGAATTGCAGCATGTTTGCTGTTCATATAAGATTTCTGCTCTTACAGAAGCAATAGTTTGATCATAGATAAAGGTCTTTGCCTTTTCTTCTTATTCTCACCATGTAAGTATTAGATTAGTTTATCTTTGGAATGGATAGTGCTAGAATATTTGATTTTAAAATTGCTACTTGAATTGCTGGTCTGAGTTTCAAAACCAATCATTAAGCAAATTTTGGTTTGGGATTAGTGTGAAAGTCCCAATCATTGAAGCAGCGTCTTCAGCATTGATGATTACAGAATCAAAATACGTATGGATGAACCGAAAGATGTGAAAGGTACTTTACATAGTAGTGTCAGATATTCAAGATCTATTTGTGTGTTTGAGTGTACATATATGTGTATGTGAGTGTGTGTGTGTGAGTGTACATATATGTGTTAGCGTGTCTATGTATGTGTGAGTGTGTGTATGTATGTGTGAGTGTGCATATATGTGTGTCAGTGTGGAGACCAGAAGTTGATTCTGGTTATCTTCCTCAATGGCTCTCTGCCTTCTTTATTGAGACACAGATCCTCACTGAACCAGCACTTATCAAATTGGCTACACTGGCTGGACGGCAAGCCTCAGAGACCCTCCCATCTCCTCCCCCAGTGCTGAAAGTACAGGTACATGCTACCACCCCCAGTTTTCACACAGAAGCTAGACACTGAACTCAAGTTCCCATGCCAAGTGCCAAGCATTTTGCCAACTGAGCTTCCTCTCTGGCCCCAAGATTTGATTTTTATATAAAAACATACAAGCATATCCATCTCATTCACATGTCAATTTGCTTTTATCTTTAAAAAATGATAAAATTACATGCATTCTAAAGAGTTATTTTAAAGTAAATGTTTGATTTATATGTTTGATATATATATATAATATCTTGGAATCTTGTAACAAATTCCCAGGTAAAAGGAAGTCATAAAAGGAGAAAGTTAAAGAAGACCTGTCCTAGAGTACTAAACAACAACCACAGGGTCTTTATTTCTCCATTCTTCCTTTCATGGATATGTGTGTGTGGTGTGCATGCATGCGTGTTCACATGTGTTTGGACATGTGTGTGGACGTGTGTGTGTGTGTGTGTGTGTGTGTGTGTGTGTGTGTGTGTTAATGCATGTGGATGTCTGAAGTTGGTATCAGATGTCTTCTCATTTGCTCTCCACTTTTTGTGTGGAACCTAGAGCTCATCACTGTGGCTAGTTTACCTAGTTTACCTAGCTCACCTCGTTTACCTAACCAGCCTGCTCTGAGGGTCCTGTCTTTGCCTTCCCAGTGCTGCTCCTCGTGTTTGAGTGACCACTGAAGTCATCCCAGCCCTGCCCCTTGATCTTTCCAGGAAAGTTATGATCATTCTCTTAATTTCAAAAGCATTTTCTCCTGAATATTTATATCATTCTCCCCACCTCCACCCCCAGGATACTTTTGTTAACCCAAGTGGCCTTTCTGTTTTCTCTTATTCTCCCCCTTGTTCTCCTTCCTTCTCCCACCTCCTCCTCCCTCCTCCTTGTCAGGTATATAGATAGCCACAGAACAAATATATTTCTATTCACTCATCAAGACTCAGGTAGCCCAGTGTATAAATTCCAACAAAGGAGAAATGTCATATATAACTTCCAGAAAGGTCAAGCCACCCAGAATGTAGAAGCTGTAGCAAGTTCTAGAGCCATGTCTCAGCAAAGAGAACAGAAAGCCATTTTGATAAACCATCGGTGAGATTATATTTAAGGGAAAATTAGTACAAGAGGCTAGATGTGGAGGCTCACACCTGTAATCCCAATACTCATAAGGCTGAGACAGGGGGATTTCAGCATATTTGATGCCAACCATGTCTATACAGTGAATTCTGGAATAGCTACCTAGGAAGACTTCAGCCTTTTTGTTTTGGCTTGGTTTTTTAAAGACAGGCTTTGTCTGTGTAGCCCTGGCTGTCCTAGAACTCACTCAGTAGACCAGGCTGGCCTTCAGCTTTTTAAAAATCAGAAAAGAGAGAAGGAGGGAAAGACAGTTGTCCCAGGCTTTGTGAGCACACCTGTAGCCCTAAACACTCAGAAAACATTTACTAGTTGAAAGCCAGGCTAAACAGTAATACTGTGTGAAAACAAAACAACACAACTGGTCCACAACACCATTTTTTCAACATTTGCAGCCCAAGCCACTCCTGAGGCTGGTTAGGAGGGCCACTTGCGCCTACAAATTAAGACCAGCCTCGACAACATAGCAGGACACAATCTTCAAAATAAATATGTTCACTATTTCCAAGGAGACAGTCTCATTTCTGTACTGTGGAGATATAAAAATGATGCTTCTCTTTCCTTACATAGAAATAAACAAGTGCTTAAAAATACCTTATGGTGATTTTCTTGTTTAAGGTAAGCCTTTAGTATTAACCAAGCTGTTGTTAAAATCCTGGGATCTTGTAAACTGTGACCCCGAAATATTTTTTAATTTATTCTTCATAATCACCTTCTATCAGAAAATGCAAATTACTGACCCTGAGAAACTCCAAACAAAAGATGCTGAATATATAGCATAATTCCCTTAGGGCAGTTTCAGCTTTCAAACAGCATACTCACTCATTCACAGAAGGAACTCACAGGCTAAGTGCAACTTTAGAAGCTGGGCATAGTGGCACACATCCTTTGTCCCAGCACTCCAGAGGCAGAGGCAGGAGAATCACTATGAGTTTGAGGCCAGCCTGGTCCTCCCTCTGTCACTCCCTCTACCTAGAGGGATATTATTAGAGGACATACAGCCAGTATTTGTAGGGTAGCTTGAGGCCACATTTCCAGATATATGCACAGCCAACTTTCCCATCTTAGGATTGTGGAATGCTGGCAGGACCCAAAACCAGAGTCAGGCAGGAAAGTGAGCTCCATGCCAAGGATACACTGGGAACTAGGAAGACAGGATCCTCTGTCTCACAGCCTTGTCTCAGGAGCCAGAACCGTGTATGGGTGACCTGAAGGTATCCTGTAGCAGGCTTTGGGGACTTCCTACTGTAAGGTTTCACAGCTGCATTGAGTCAACAACCTCAGCTTGATTTGACTGCGAGGACTGCTGACCGATAGTGTACTATGGGATGCCTGTGACTCAAAGTCACACGGAAAGACATTGCTGTTCTCTCACGTAGCATGTTGGGATGGGCTGCCTCCATTTTCACAAAGCTTTTACAGCAAGCCAGTTCAAAGGGGGTTTGCTGGGGCCACATGATTCACTTGGTACCAATTGTCTCAGCCCCAGTGACAGGCTGTAGCCAACAGTTCTCTGAAAGCACTACAAAGGCTGGAGTGTAGTTCAGTGGTAGAGACTTGTTTAGCACACATCAGGTTCTGGGCTCCATCTCTGTCACTGCCAAATAAATAATTTGAACAGGGCAGAGCATGGCAGAGACTTGTTGGTCTGTTTGTAACTGATAAAATGGTTTGTCATGAGAAGTTGGGAGAGAAATGGCCATTGGTTTTCAAATTCCGAACTTCAGAGAGTGTGCGCAATCAAGTCTGCTTTATGTCCTCCCAAGACATATTGCGCATTGTCACTGGTCCCACCTTGCTTCCTACAGTTCCACCACATGAGACTTGTAGTGTTCTGGCACTTCTTCCCTTGTCTCTGTGTCTGTGTTTCCCCACTCACCTCCTACCCACCCATCTTGGACCTATACATGAGTAACTTCATCTAACTATCCCCACCTAGCTGAAACACCAACTCATTTTCCAGGAGGTTTTTTTGGATGTTAAGACTGAGTCTAGCCGGGCGTTGGTGGCGCACGCCTTTAATCCCAGCACTCGGGAGGCAGAGGCAGGTGGATCTCGTTGAGTTTGAGGCCAGCCTGGTCTCCAGAGCGAGTGCCAGGATAGGCTCCAAAGCTACACAGAGAAACCCTGTCTCGAAAAAACAAAACAAACAAACAAAAAACAAAACAAAACAAAACAAAAAGACTGAGTCTAGTGCCCCTATTAAAAGCTCCATGGGTGCCTTGGACTTCCTCCTCTATAGCCCTCTTGTTCATAATTATTTATTTAATATCAGTCTTGCCTGTTGAGTGAAGCTTATTAAGAGGAGAAACTTCTGTCTAGTCACTGCTGTTTCCTCTAGGATCTGGTCTAGATCCTGACACTTGGTGGAACAGGATCAATATTCATGCAGTGATGGCTAGGCATGGTGGCACTTAGGAAGCAGAGGCAGGAGGATTCTATGAGTTTGAGGCCAGCCTGGTCTACATAATGAGATTCTGTCTCAAAAAAAATTATTGAATGAGTCAGCTTGTTTAGTATGCTATCTAGACAATGTGTTTTTCATTTAAGAAGATTGTGTGGCCTCTAAATGCCTTTGATGCCAGGCAGCACTACAATGTCTAGTTACTCTAGAAAAATTGGCCTTGTATCTGGATAGGTAGGATACGTTCCAGGAGTGTGCCCTAGAAAAGACTCAGGACAATTAATTGCTGAAGGACCAACAGGAAGGGGCCAAGGCCCCTTGCATCAGGTAACAAAGAGGTTCCAGGGAGAGCACGTTGTGGGGCACAGTCCTCCCCCGATGAACACTGTAACTTCTGACTCCCCATTTCACTCCAGCCTGCTTCAAAAGAGCCGCCCAGGGCCATGCTAGAACAGTAAATATGGGATTATGTTTGCTGACTTGGCTTAGCCACAAGGTCTTACTCTGACCTTTTACCACACTGTAATAAAGAGAAAGGACAAATTCAAAGTGAATCACACAGGTTTCCCACAAGGAAACCACACTTTAATGAGAAACAATGGAACCAAGCATTGCTGCCTAAGCGGGCAAGGACGTGTGCCTTACTCTCTCTAAGAACTACCCGGGCATAGAGCCTTCTTGATGGCAGAAAAGACCCAGTAAAGCTCGCTCTGATCCCGGGAGCTGCAGATGGGACAGACAGCTCCTAGGGCTTGTATTGTCAGGTTACCCTATTTAAGGAACTGAAGATCCTCAAGGTATCTTTTTCATGGTGTTCTGCTTTTAGAATGTACAGCCACTAGGGGAAAGGGCACTATCCCGATGGCCAGGCTTCTTGAACACCCAGGACATTATCTAGGAGAGGGGGACAGCAGAGTAGCCGTAGCAGCTCTTTCTCCCTAGCCACAGTTTCTGAGTCACTTTCTGGAATTATGAGGCTGGTGTTTTTCCATCATTAGGATGATTCCTTTCTCTTCCATGCCATTTCCACCATTTCTGAGTCTTCTCAGCAGTCCCTCTGCAATCCTCCTCTCTGCCTCTTGATTCTTTGGAGTTCTCGAAGAGCTGCCTTTCTCTAGTCCCATCCGATGTCAGCTTCTCTTTAGTGAACTCCTAGTGTGTGGGATTTAACAGGTTCAGCTAGGCAAATAGATGGTGAACTATCTGGATTAGGGGCTAAATTCTGGCTTAGCCAATTAATTTAACCGAAGCCATGTATGAAGGTATGTTGCATAATCCATTCTGTACAAGGATGGAGAATATACCAGTGAAACAAAAACACAAGACTTTGTCTTTGTAAACTTCACCTTGTGCTGGGGCTGGAAGGACTGACAAGAGACAAAATAGAAAGCAAAACATGGGGTTGAGGTTGAGCAATATGATGGAAGAAAACAGGCCAACAGGGGTGTAGGAAGTAGTAGGAACATGCCATGTATGTCAACCTCTCTCCCTCCCATCCTTTATTTCCCCACTATCTCTCTCTCAACAGGGTCTCACTATGTAGTCCTGACTGATTTAGGACTCACTGTCTAGACCGGTTCAGAGTTACAGCAGTCCTCTTGCTTCTGCTTCCCTAGTCCTGGGATTACAGGTGTATGTCACCACCAGTAAGAAATTGGGAAGGCCCATCTGAGAGTGTGGTTATGACTCTCAGAGGGGACACGGAGGAGGTGAAAGACCTGGCAGAGCACTAAGAATGGCAGAAGTAACAAAGCAGTGGCACTTGCTGGCATGGTCAGCACCAAGACTCATAGAAATACATTGCCCTCCAGGGTCTCAAAGACAAGAAAAAAAAAATAAGTGTCCACAGATGCCAAAACATGACAGGTCCTGCACACCATTCTTAAAGTGTAAGACCCTTTGGAATCACTTGGAGGCCTTGTAAAAATATATAGTACCAGATCCATCTCCGCTGGTGTAGTGTGGGACACTCAGATCTGTGAGTCTAACCCTTTCCCAGTGAGACTGATGTGCTTATTCTAGGTACCACATTCTGAGAATTACCCCCTTTGCACCTGGCCCTCCAACTTCCTCCTGCCTCTTCCTTCCTCCTGGAATGGCTTACTTCCCATTCTCCGACTTTTCCTTCAAAAGCCAAGCCAGGGCTCCACTTCCTCTACAAAACCTTCCCACATTTTTCCCAGCCCAAATATTCCCAGGGTTTTGTTTGCTTGCTTGAGACTACATCTCATACTGTCCCATGGGTTGGCCTTGAACTGATGATTCTGCTGCCTCTGCTGTCTGAGTTCTGATATTATACACATTGGTCACCACACCCAGGTCCTCCCTTGAGTGCTTTAGGTGTTTCATCCCACCTGGGGACAGTGTTCAAGGTCAGGTTTATAAACACCTTCGGTGATTTCTCCCTTCTTGAGGTTCAGAGTTAAACAGAACCTTCTTGATCCCTAACAGCCTAAGGCCTTGGACTTTGGAGAGGGGCTAGACTATACAGGCTAGGGAATTTAGGGCAGGGAGCTCCTTCTCTGTGGCTATGAGAAAGTCACCATCCCTGCAGGGCAAATCCTTTCCAGCTCAGTCATTCAGATTTCATGCAACAGAAGTCACCACACTCCAGTAACCCCTCACCTGTGCTCTATAGGGAAGCCCAATAAACTCATTTGTTCTCCATGATGGTGAATCATGCCTCCTCTATTTGTCATTGGGGCCTTAGGAGAGGTACACAGTGTTTATGTCTTCCCTAGGGAAGGAATTTTAGCACATGGGCCTAATCACATAGTAGAAATCAGAAATGACCTCCTGAGTCAGAGGTCACAAAATTGGTTATATAAGGAGAAGGACTGGCCTAGCATAGTAGCAAGGGAGTCTGGGAAATGATGTTGTTAAGATGAATATCATATGCACAAAGTTCTTGCCTCTTAAAATACAGAGTGCAGCCTTGAATTTCATGGCAATGAAGAGTCAGTGTGAGCCTATGAGGAGAGTGTCAGGTAAGCAGTAGGGAATGCCAACAAGACCAGAACAGAAGACAGCACTACACAGACTCTGGAGAGAAGGGTGGTGACAGTTTCTGCTTGTTTAAATAAGAATGGCCCCCATACGCTCGGATAAGTTTGGTTCTCAGTTGTTGAGGCAGGGATAGTGGCTTTCTTAGAGGAGAAGTGTCACTGAGAGTGGGCTTTGAGATTTTGGTCTCACTATCTGTCTGCCTCCGGCTTGCAGATCAGTATGCAGGCTCTTAGCTACTGCCCCTAGTGCCATGATAGCAAGCCTGATGTCATGTTCCTATCACAAAAGAAATGGACTAACCATCTGAGACTGTAACCAAGCCGTCAATTAAATGCTTTCACTTATAAGTTGCTTTTGGTCATGGTGTTTTGTCACAGCCACAGAACAGTAACTAAGACACAGTGAGAGAAGTAAAGATGCTAGAAACGTACTTATTCTTTAGCAACCCAAGACCACTGAGCCGTAGATAAACTGCTTCTGTGTGTTTAAGGGAGGCGGCCAGCCTCAGGGAGTTGTGAGGATAAAGGAAAGTACGTGTGCACATGCTCAGAATAGAGCCTCATGTCTAGAGAATGCCTTGAAGTGCTCACTGGTGTTCACACCAGAGTGTGAACCAGAAATGCTGCATTTACCTGGAGTTTCCCAGGGCACTCTTAGCCAGAACCAGGCTTCCTGTGTCTGTCTGCTTCTTTCAAAGCCATAAAATGTATTATTCTGACTGTTTATTCAATTCCTGCTTCTAATTTGCTCTTCATTTGGTTAAATCAAAGATAATAAATAGACTATGCAGTCTGTACAGGGATTTCTCAAACTATCTGGCACCTGAAAAAAGAAATTCTGACCCTATGGTCCCAGAAACTCTGGGTCATCTGGGGATGCAGAGGAACCTGTACTACTAACCTGGGTCTATTGCGGAAAAGACACTGAATTTGTGGACAATAGAATGAGATTTTAGTCCTGGTGACTTTGGGCACCAATATGAGCTTTCTTTCATTTCTTCTCCCATAAAGACCTGACCATGGAGTTACTATGAAAATCAAATAAGCCAGCAGGGCAGTGGTGATACACACCTCTAATCCCAGCACTCAGGAGGCAGAGGCAGGTAGATCTCTGTGAGTTCCAGGCCATCCTGGTCTATAGAGCTACACAAAGAAACCCCGTCTCAAAAAAATCAAAAAGAAAGAAGAAAATCAAATAAGCCAAAGTCTGGTGGCGTCCTCAGGAGGGTGAGGCAGGAGGGTTGTTAAATTCAAGACCTGCGGGGCTACAGAATTAAAGCCCACCCAGGGTTACTTAGTGAGACCCTGTCTCAAAAGAAGAGGTAAATAGAGGGCTGAAGGAGTTAACCCAGTGGCAGAATGCTTGCTTAACATCCACTTTCCTAGGTTCAATTCCTAGCTCTGAAAAAATGAAATCAGGCACCACAGGGTGAGGCTCTGTGAAAAGAGCACAACAGTACACAGACAAAATATTTTATAGGGTTTTCATTTGGCTACCCAGGTTTTATATGATGACTGAGCCCAGAAGTTTTTCTAGAATCTTCTCCCATGACAGTTACACATGACTAAGGACTTCCATATTACTACTTTATTATGTGTCCTCTCCAGAAAGGGAGTGCGTGTTAGTTAAACTTGCATGCTCACCGTTGAACTTGGGGGGATAGTGTGAGGGGTGTCCTGTCGCTTCTATCTGCATAGGCCCTTCACTGACCTTCCCTCAGCTTCAAAGAAAAAGCCAAGGCAGCCAGTGTCTGAGGAACTGGAATCCAGAATCTCACCAGCTCTTAGTGAGCTTTCTTAGCCTCCTGCTCAGCTGTTGCCCTCAGACATCCTCATAACATAGTTGCCCACAGGTCACCCCTGACCCAGGAGCCTGCCCCGTGTCCTCCTCTGCATATCTCATCCCCTCCCCAGGGGACTTTGTGAAGCTGGTGGGCTGCTTCTCCTTACTCCTTCCACACATGAGCATTTTAAATCCAGGATACAGTAGCTAGGTTGCCTCTCACCACCACAGGCCTGGGAGCCAGACAGGAATTTGTAGGCAGTGACGCAGAGCTTTTGCCCTTGGGGTTGGTTCACCTAAGATCAGGGCAGGAGACAGCACGGCAGCTCAGGTGCAGCCTGATTGCCCTCACTGGGCCTGCGGGTTTCCCACTGTAGAAGATCGTCCGTGGTGGCCTCTGCGAACTTGAATCCTAGCATTCCCACACATTTTCCCATCTTACTGTGGACTATTTTTATTGTAGTTTACAGAGCTAAATACAGTGGCTCCTCCAGATATGTTCCTCCCTGAGTTCTCCGCAGGCTCTATTCTGTTGGAGTCCTCATGTCTCCTCCATACCTGTTCTCATATTTGCTTCCTAAAGCCTTTCTGAGGCATCTGAGGAGGAGTAGAATGATGATCACCATTTAAACCAATTAGACTTTTAGGATTCAACTCTGTAGCCATCTTTATTTGTTTTATATTTATATGTCCTTAAGTTAACAGTCTTTTCATTTTTACTTGTTTTAGTGACAAGGTCTCACTATGTGCCTAGTGAAAGGTTCAGGCAGATATCTAGGCAGCTTAAAGGGCCCTGTGTTGCTTGGCCACGCCTCATGGCTACGTCACTCATTATGGGGCTGCATCGGGACTCAGTGCATATTTGAGAGCTCCCCCTTTTAAACCTGCAGCATTATTTTCCTCTCTCTCTTTCTGGTAGTCGACCTCTCTCTCTCTCTCTCTCTCTCTCTCTCTCTCTCTCTCTCTCTCTCTCTCTCTCTCTCTCTCTTCTCTCTCTCTCTCTCTCTCTCTCTCTTTCTCTCTCTCTCTCTCTTACTCTCTGCTCTGCTCTGTTCTTCCATTTCTCTCCCCCTCTCGCTCTTCCGCCCTATAATAAACTGGTTAATGTGCTCCCCATAGTCCATATCCATCTCTCAAATTTCTAATTTAAGCAAAAGAATAACACCTAGGGTGTATCTAAATTATCTCATTCCACCTCCGTTTTACTTGGTTTTGGTTTTTTAAAAACAGGACCTCTCTATGTGGCAGCCCTAGCTGTCCTGGACCTCACTAAGTAGGCCAGGCTGCTCTTGAACTCACAGATATCTACCTGCCTCTGCCTCCTGAGTACTGAAATTAAAAGTGTGCCTATGGTGATACCTTGCCTATACAAATAAAGCCTGCTTGAAGGTCAGAGAATGGAGCTTGCCACTAGCTAACCATAGAGGTCTGAAGTCTGTACAGACAGGAAGTGAGATAGCTGGATGGAAACAGGATGTAAGCAGGGAGAAACAGGAACTTGCTCTCTTGTCTGCTGAGGACACTAAGGAGGTAAAGTGTGGCAGTGGCTTGCTCCTTCTCTCCGATCTCTCAGCATTTTCCCCTGTATCTGACTCTGGGTTTTTATTAGACCAATTAAGAACGCCATTTACATGTGCCCCAACACTCTTAGCCGACTTCAAACTGTTGATGCTGCTGACTTCCCCTCCTGAATGCTGCATAGCTGGACATGCGCCACCAAGCCCACTTTGACCAACACCATCCATTTTGACTCTGAGGCTCTCTTCCAGGAGAAGGACCAGCCATCTCTCTTGCACATGTGCCATTTGCTCTGGATCAACAGAGTTCTTGGTTAATGTGATGTCCAGAAGCCAATGACAGCCCCCAGGAGGTGTGGGCAACAGAGGACGGAAGAGTTTCCTAGACTGTTGGCCACCACTCTGGGCCCTCTGCCTTCACATGCCAGTGAGAAGCAAACAGCAGAAGAATGAAGACAGTTTCACAGGCAGAGTGAGATAGCTGGATGGAAACAGGATGTAATCATTTAATATTTAGATGTAAGCTTAATAATGTTTAAAGTATTCACTTAAGAAGAGCTTGCTTTCAAATCCCAGGAAGATGCTACAAACCTGCATCTTTGACAAATGATGGCACCTAAGGGGACTAGCTGCTCTCTATTGAGAATGGAAACCAGGATCCAGGCATGTCTGCAAGTTCTCTGGCATTAGGCTGTGCTCCAAGTTCACTTCTTATCTCCTTAAGGAAATCAAAGTCCTGAATAAGCTGCCCTGCCTCCAGTACCAGCCTCCTCAAGGCCTTCCCAGTCCCAGCTTTTATGTACTCTGATACTAATCACATGCAAAACGAGGGTAGTTGCTGGGTGTACAAAGTAATCATAGCGTTTGGGAAGCTGAGGTGGGAGGACTCTGAGGCCAACCTGGGCTTTATTTGTAAGACCCTGTCTCAAAAAGTCAAATATAAATAAATTAAATAAATCAATAAAAATAAAAAATAGGGCCAATCACTTCTAAAATGTTGCTTAATTTCGTGTGTTAACTTGGCTGGGCTGCAGTGCCCAGAAATATAGTCAAACATTATTCTGGATGTTTCTATGAGGTTCTTAGATGAAACTCACATTTAAATTGGTAAACTGCAAGCCAGAAGTCATAGTACATACATCACCCAGCTTCTAGGAAGGCTGAGGTGGGAGGATAATTTACAACTAGGAATGTAAGCTTAATCTGCCCAACACGGAGACACTATCTCAAGAACAACAAATAAAAAAGATAAGTAAACATTCTAAAACAACAACCACTACTACAGAACAAGTCAGTAAACTTGAGAAAATTCCTTTCCACGATGGGCCTCACTCAGTCATTTGAAAGCTTAAATAGAACAAAAGTTTGATAACCCCCATCCTAGTTAGCTTTAACTGTCAACTTGACACAGACTGTAGAGTCACCCAAGAAGGGAATTTCCATTTAAGGGTTCCCCAGATTAATCTGTGGAAGACTCAACCCACTGTGGGTAGTACCATTCCCTGGGCCATTGGTTCTAGGTTATAGAACAAAACTAGCCCGTAATAATTTGTGAGTGAGGAGCAAACAGTGTCGCTTTATAGTGTCTGCCTCAAATTCTTGCTCCAGTTCCTTCCATGACTTCCTTGGACAATGGACTGTTACCTGCAAGCTGAAATAAATCCATTCTGTCCCTATGTTGCTTTGGCCATGGTATTTATCACAACAATAGAATCAAACTAGAATGTCCCTGTTGTCACCACCAGCAAGGAGTCTGTAGCTGATTGTTTTGGGGCTTGAACTTCAACACTGGTTGCTCCCTGGGTCTCTACCCAGCTGGTTTTAAACTTGCTCATGAGAGCCAATTCTTTAAATTCCCCTCCCCTCCTGTGCCTCTCTCTCTCTCTCTCTCTCTCTCTCTCTCTCTCTCTCTCTCTCTCTCTCTCTCTCTCTCTCTCTGTCTCTCTCAGAGCAGCACATCTCCCTGTCTACCTTGCAGGAGTCTGACTTACTACCAATAGCTAGTTATTGAGTGCTTACACTGGATTTCCCATCTCACTAAGGATGTACCATTAAATCTTCACCGAAACCACAAGAGCTGGCTGCACTGCTTGTCCCTTGTGCGCAGTGAGACAGCCTGGGCTTGGGGAGATCTGAGTCACTGATGGGCAGTGAAGGGTAGAACTGTGATCTCAGTTTTAACCAGCACACACAGTGCCTCTCACGGAGCGCCCGACTCCCAGATGCTCCTCTTGCCCACTGAATGTTCTAATCCACCCCCACTTGGAAAGTTGAAACATTTTATTCCTGGATTTGATTTCTAAAGACATTTGTTTTTCATCCTCTGATTTCATGTTGCCCAGGATCTGTCAGGAAGCAGCCCAGGCAGGAAGTTCTGACTACATTTCCCAACCACCCCATTAAGAGCCTCTCTGGACCCATTGCCCTCCTGTCTCCATCTGCAAGTCTGGAAGGTAGCCCTGTCACTCAAGCCAGAACAGCTTCCTGGAAATCACACCTTCCTCCTTTCTAGTGAGCAATGTCCTCTTGTTCTGACACGTTCTAAGTGTCCTGGCTTCAAGGAGGAGCAACCTGACTTGATAGTGAAGTGGAGATACAGAAGTGACCGGGGCTTCACTTCAACACTGTTCAACTAAACCTCTTAGCACTCATCAGCACATACACAAAATGAAGACACTCTGATGGCTGATGTCCAGGGTGGCAGACGGTGAAGAGAATTGCAGCTTGCAGGGTGCTGTGACTTGTCATACTACTGCCAGAGAAGTGCTGCTCAAATCCATCAGGCTTAACCCTGTCCAGCCTGATAGCACAGTAGCCAGAAGAAAAGGCACCTGCCCTGTTCTGGAGAAAAAAAAAAAAAAAAAAAAAAGGTTCTATATCTTCCTGTGAGGGCTCCCCAGGGTTGCCTTTCTGGTAGGTGTTTCCTTGGAACCAGCACAAGGACCTGCGTTTGATGCCCAGAAGGCATGTAAGGAGGCCCATGGTGGTGATGTGCATTTGTAATTCCAGTGCTGATGGCCAGCCAGCATAGTGTACTCAGTGAGTTCCTGGTCAATGAGAGAACATGTCTCAAAAATTAAGGGACATGTGGCTCTTGAGGAGCAACACTTGAGGTTGAACAACACCTCTGCTCTCTACATACATATGTACATACGTGCAAGAGCACCCGCACCTACACACATCCACACAAATACACATATACATAAGTTTCTTGGGAAATGTATTTCATGTGCAATTTCCAGCTACTCTGCTCCTCTTGGCACTTGGCTATGAGCTTGTTGTTGTTAGATATGCTTGTTTGCTTACTTTGCTGGGGATTTGAACGGCTGCCTTGCTTATGCTGGCAAATGCTTGCCCACTGAGCCCCTGTAGCCCATAAGAGGTTTGTCTATGCCATGTCCCTTTATGTTGTCATAACTGGCTATGGCCTGACAGATGGTATTCCAGTGGCTTGATGGGGCCTGAGACTTGTTCAGGGTCACAGAGCCAAAACCACTGTACCCAGCTGCCGTAGCACAGCAGTACCAGCAAGATGGATAGCCAGTGCAGGAGGGATGTCAGTTCCATAGTCACCCTTTTGTTTGAAGGTGCACAGGATGTGTGGAAATGGTAGAACTTGTTTGTCTGCTCACCTGAGTCTATCCCTTCACCATCCATTCCACAAGCATGAATCCAGTTCTTCCGCCATGCTTCAGGCTTGGTCAAGGTGCTAGAAATACAAAGCAGCCCTGTCTGGATAAAGGCTGAGTGGGTTGCCATTATGCAAAAGACAAACCATTTTAAATGACAAATTCAGAAAACCTTTCCTGATGATTCTAATTTGTCTTTTTGGAAAAAAACAAAAAACAAAAAAAACCTCCCAGCAGTGGTTTTTTTCAAGAAATATCCTTCTCCCGAAGTCCTCTGACCCTTCTTTGACAAACATTTGTGTAGGATTAATCCTTTCCCAAGGCCTTCAAGAACCCACAGACTGTGGCTCTATGACACCATATGCCCTTAGCTGATATGTGGCAGGCACACCACACTCCGTGAAAACCATTGCTGTTATGTAATTTTCCTATAGAATCAAAGTCTTCACACTTACGCAAATCATCAATTTTATTTTTGAGCATTGAACTGCATTCTCTGTTTTCCTATCTCTGCTCCCTTCCACCCTGTTTCTAAATCCGGACTGTGAATCTGTGCGTGTAGGGTGGTAGAATATAGACGGTATAATTTGAATTCGGCCGGTCAATCTCATGCTCCCGGAAGCCCAGGCAACTTGGAAATGTTAGAGTTTCAACAGCGCTAAGGGGCTAATTTCTAGCCTCTCCCTGACACTCTCCCTCCCTCTCCCTTTCTTCTCTTCTCTTTTCTCTCTCTCCTCTTTCTCGGCTCTCTCTTCCTTGTGTTTCCCTTCTCCCCTCCCTCATCCTTCTCTGCCGCTGCCCTGTTAAGAGATTATAGTATAATTTTTCAACATTCATATGGTAACTTCTGAATAAACAAAACTTAGAGGATTCTGAGAGAGGTTTGTTGAGCTGTGCTATTGTTCCTTGGGCTCCCTGGGTCCTCACTTAATCACGAGAACTATCTACAAGTCTTGAAGAGAACAAAGGCAGTAGGAAGTAGGCAGCTGCCAGTCTCACACTCAGAAGACTACAGCACCAGTTCTGTGGCAAGTAGGGTGACAGAGGCAAAAGTGGCCGAGAACTGGTCCCAGGGTTGTGAGATCTCATGTCTCTGGCCCTTGTCTTGGTCACCCTCCAACTTTATTTGACCTTGATACTGGACCTGCAGGGCAAGAGAGGAGCCTGATGTTTCCCTAAGCAGTGCCAGGCATGCTTTGCCAGCATGGAGCCCTGTTAATATCTCAGGTGACTCTAGTGGCCTCCTCACATGCTAGAGTACCAGTCATGGTTGGCCTGGACTTGGAAGGAAACCTGGAAAGAAACCTGGAAGGAGACCTTGAAGGTCTTAAACTACCTGAGGACAGTTCATCAGAAGTGAATGCCAGGCGGGAAAGTCTCCCTTTTCCTAAAATGACCCCTGATACTGGGGTGTGAACACTCTCATCCCACTGACAGTTACAGGTTGAAATCTGGGGCTTGCCTAACCCTCAAGAAGTGATGGGGTCTCCCCACTCAGACTGAACTTACTGGCACACACAAGTTCAGTGAAAGCAAAATCTCTTTCCATCTGGTTCTTCCTTATTTTCTTCTTCCTTCCTTCCTTCCTTCCTTCCTTCCTTCCTTCCTTCCTTCCTTCCTGCCTTGCCTTAAAGTTTAATCCTCCTGCTCTGGCTTCCCGAGTACTGGAGTTACAAATGTAACCACCACATGCATCCCCATATAACCTAAAAGCTCTTTCTAAGTCAGCCCAGAAAACCCTGAGTAAATGGACACACACCACACACTGGGCTCCACAGAGTTCAGGGCAGGAAAGCAGAGGCTTGTCCACGCTACACAGGCAGGGCGCCTGGTCCAGGGCAACAGGCAGCCTAGAGCATCCCCATCCTACTGGCTGTTGAAGATGGATGTCCACTTCACTGGCCAGGCTTTTGTTTTTGTTTGAAGAGAGGGTAAAAACTAAATTTTTAACACATTGGCAATGCCTTTAGTTATTTTTAAATACTGTGTGGGCCCAAACAGTATAAGCTAAAAGAAATGTCTGCACACTCCGCTTGGCTACCAGGAAGAATCTTCATAGGGCCATATGTGCTTCCAAGGGCAACTAAACCTCCTATTCCCAACTTTAGTGACCAAAATGACTTATTCAACCAGTCTGTTCAACCAATTTGTTCAAAGTAAGAGTCAAGTTCAACATTGTCTTCAACCTCCTTACACCTCAGTTTATTTATAATGTATTCTTATTTTTGAGGCCTAATCCCCTGTTATATAGTCATCTTAGCCATTTATCTCAGAGTTTGAGACTTAACCTCCCTCAAGTGCTGAGACTATAGATATGAGCCACCATACCCAGCATCAGATCCCCATCTTTACCGTGAAGACAATTCCATTATTTCTTTCTTTGTCCTACACCAGGGAAGCTACCCCAGGGCAGTGCCTCAGCAGAGGCAGCACTCAGCTCCAGGAGAAAACTTTGTCACCTGGTCACTTTGTCCGGGATGTTCCAGGTAGATTCCAAGATGCTAATGTTTTAAACATGCACGTACACACTCGGACGAACTTCTTGATTTTTCTGATTCTTTCCTTTAGTTCACTACGGAAAACTTTCATAGTGAAATAAGAGCCCAAAGTACCTGACCATTCCTTTTCAAACATCTCATGCACCAATTTCTTCCTCTGCAAATCACTGGAGCAGCTCTATAGTCTTCTCCTTTGCCACCACCTCAGTGGGAATGAAAGGCCCTCCAGCCAAAGTGCCAAGTGGTCCCAAGATGTGTTTGCTCTCCATCCCATTTCTAGACTCTTAATGCCCTCTAGCTGAAGTTTAGATTCCCCAGGGACACGTGACTGAGTAAAAAATGTAGATCATTTCACTAAGTGATACAAGGGATATGTATGTATATCTCCCAAACAAGGAATATGGCAACATATGAATACCATGGTACCAAGCCCACACTATTGATTCGTTCACTTTTTCCTTTTTAATGTTCAGAATGCTGTAACTGAGGATCCTGGAAGTCATGTCCAGGACTGTCCTGCTGAATGCCATTTAGCGTTCTGTGTTGGGGCTCTCTGCTGGTGCTGACTTGGAAGAAAATGTATTTGTTCAGCATAAAAGGAAATATTTGAAGGCACAGAGTGTCATTCTCTGTGAGTTTTAAAAGCAGTAGGACTGGACAGACAACTTTCCAGAATAAGAAAACATCTTTCTCTGTACTAGATGCCACGACTATTGTG